>NC_067195.1:2103542-3356042 GCF_000699445.3 Schistosoma haematobium
GTGTGTGTGTGTGTGTGTGTGTGTGTGTGTGTGTGTGTGTAGTGTGTGTGTGTGTGTGTGTGTGTGTGTGTGTGTGTATGTGTGTGTGTGTGTGTGTGTGTGTGTGTGTGTGTGTGTGTGTGGTGTGTTGTGTTTGTGTGTGTGTGTGTGTGTGTGGCTACCTCATTATATATAATATCGAACTTGATATGACGTGATTTCATCCTAATTAATAGTCAAATGGATGTACAATCAATATATAAATAAGTGTATTTCCGAATAGGGTCGTCGTCGTGTTTTGGGGTTTAATAAATCTTCACTTGTACCAGTCTTGGTGTTCTTCGCGTCGTGGGAATTGCAATGGTTTCTCATTTTAAAAGTATAAGTAAGTGAACTCATTGTATTGAAGATAATTGAATTGGTCAGTGAAATATGGATAGTAGCGAGATCGTGTAGATTAGCAGTTCTATTACCCAGCAGTCCTTGGTTCGATATTTGCTTAGGCTAAGGTTGGTTATAAGTTCCATTGATCGACTTTGTTCGTTTATGCATATATCTTGATTTTCTCTTAATTACTGTCATTATGCTATTTTCATAACATCACGTAACTTTGGAGAGCATACCTCTTGGTACTAGCGCTCCATTGGATATTTTTAGCAAATAAAAATTAACCTTATTACCATTTATCCAAAATTCTAGATTCTGTCTTCGATCTATTGGTTAATTGTTGCTCATTTGGATTCAAACCGAATAATCAGAGAATGACTGATATCACGAAGATACTACTGATGAAAGAGAATAGGTCAAGGTTATTTTAAAGAGGCCATTTAAGTGCTGACTCTGTGGAACTATTAGTTGAACAGTTTTTTAAATCCTATATTGTATCATTGACGGTTACTTTAATGACTATGTTTAGATGAAAAGCGACTGGAATTAAAGTCTTTTATTGTTAGGGGCGATTTTGAACAACAGTTACTTATTCAAAATAAATGTGGGCTTCAAACTGACTAGGGTCTACTGACTGACGTAAGTTCACATTGCTAAGTTGAATCCAAGATGTTGTTTTTATTAATAAAATGGTTACGTAAAAAATATAATGGATTTTATTATGTCGAAATTGTATTTACCTACATTCAAATGTTTGAGTTTTAATATATGTATACATTTCCAGTCGACTGTTAAAAACTAAGTATTTTGTTGATCAGTTCAATTGATAAACCCTGTTATGCAGAATTTGTAATTCCTCAACTGATTGTAGAAATTTATTCAGAAAGTTTCTCATGCATGACTCCCACGTTTCAACTTCACATTGTATTGATGAGCTTGTTTTATCTAATTCTGGATTTTGTTGCAGTAATTGTTCTTCTTGATCAATCAACCCATCTGGTGTTTCTTTTTGATTTTCAGACTTATCTATCTGAATTTAAAACGTAATAAATATATAAGCATTTCCATCAGCTGGAAAGTAAGAGAGAAATAGATTGCTTTTTCGTTCTATTTTTAACTTTTCGGGAACACATATGATTCCACAAGGGACCGAATTCATGATCGTCTGTAAGTATGAAGCTTTCATTGATTCAATCGGAATCCGAATCTTTATATTTTCTGACCTTACTTGACTTCCTATATAGTGCTGCCAGCGTCCTATGTCATCAATGAGGTTAACTTCAGTCTCAATATATTTGAGTTTCATATTCTATAAAACCATCATACAATCACTACGGTTACTAATAACCATATCCTTTAAGATGAATCTCAATAAATCCCAATGCTAAGTCATAACTTATAGAGCTAATTAGTTGAGAAGTGTGATAATCCACCTACAATATTAAATGGTGGTCTCTTGATTGGAATTGGGCAAATGAATCACTGTTTTTCGACATGACAGATCTATTATATCATGCTCGCCCCTAGTTCTGAAAAAGGATTCCATTTTGCGCGTTCACAATATCGGGTAGTTCTAAACGCCGACAAATGAAACAGTTTATTACTTCCTAGTTTCTACTTGTTCTGAAGCTCAATTACTTTCATGTCGTACAAAATATTCACACACAAGTTAGTAAGTAAACATATATATTGCAGGATATCAATTAAGAAAGATTGAAAGCCAAAATATTGATAGTTCATATCGTAGGACTTTTTATTGGTAAGCATCTATGAAATTGTACAAAATTATGCCTGTAACTATTGGTAATAAATTACATTGATTTGAATTCCATTGATTAGTACTTTTGACTTTAATGAACTAATCAAGTATAAACAGATATATTCTCACAGCTGGATGAGTTTCAGTTTTCTAATATAACTAATGATTGTTTCTTAGTTCTACAATGATGAAACCATTTGCCACGTATTGTATACATTTTAATATTTGTCCTACAAATTCACGTATGTGTATTATCTTTAAAGAAATTTGTTCAAATGATTTTAGTTATAAATGTTACTGAAGAGCCCTTATTACTGTCACATAGATTAACCAAATGCAATCCTGAATAGCAACAATAACCTGAAAGTACAAATTCTTAATATTGCTATTAGCAATACCGCAATAACATTTGTAGTTTGCCTTTAATATAAATCATGGAATACTTATATATACCACAATTTTTCGAGAAATAGTCATTCACATAAATGTCACTAGATATATGTTCGTATGTAATTTTATTTCTATTGATAAATTATCATGAAGTTGATGAAAAAAAGATTCAGTAAAGATTTTAATCAGAGGAACCTGCTCAAGAGTTTGGGTCACGTATTTTCTAACTGTGCAGATATTACAACTAATTTAACTGCATTAGATTCGTTTGAAGTGAATCATAATAATTACTAACTGTATGAACTTTTAGTGACCCCTGTATCTGGCTCGAATTAAATCGTATGGTTATTGTTATCGAAATAATACATACTGCCAACTCTCGTATATTTTTATCGACTTGGTTCGTGTTAGAGAATAACGAAATGAAATAAGTCAAATACAAGAATGGATTTTGGATATGTATACTTCTTATACTCATTTATCCAGACAGACAATCAAAGAAACGAAGTGACGCTCAGCGTAGATGGAGGGTGAACCAGGTCGTTCTGATTAGGTGTGACTCAATATTTATAGTCAAACAAAAATAAATTACAGACACACAATGAATGAAGCAAACAATTAACTCACATACCATCTTATTAAAACTCGTGGTTAATCAGCAAAACAATAGCAACGTCAAAATGTGGCTTGAGGATAATGAATAATTTGGTCTGTCCAGGAGCTAGAATAACCTATTTGGGCTTGACATAGTACCAGCCGCTACAAACTCACATATTATTACAACAGGGTTACAAATTATTATTAATAAATCAAATACTGGAAAATTCTGATGATGATGATGATGATGATGATGATGATGATGATGATGATGATGATGATGATGATGATGATGATGATGATGATGATGATGATGATGATGATGATGATGATGATGATGATGATGATGATGATGATGATGATGATGATGATGATGATGATGATGATGATGATGATGATGATGATGATGATGATGATGATGATGATGATGATGATGATGATGATGATGATGATGATGATGATGATGATGATGATGATGATGATGATGATGATGATGATGATGATGATGATGATGATGATGATGATGATGATGATGATGATGATGATGATGATGATGATGATGATGATGATGATGATGATGATGATGATGATGATGATGATGATGATGATGATGATGATGATGATGATGATGATGATGATGATGATGATGATGATGATGATGATGATGATGATGATGATGATGATGATGATGATGATGATGATGATGATGATGATGATGATGATGATGATGATGATGATGATGATGATGATGATGATGATGATGATGATGATGATGATGATGATGATGATGATGATGATGATGATGATGATGATGATGATGATGATGATGATGATGATGATGATGATGATGATGATGATGATGATGATGATGATGATGATGAAGATGATGACGGAGGCAGTGGTGGTGGTGGTGTTGGTGGTGGCGGTAGCAATAAGAATCATTCATTTTCAATTACATATCCCTATTCTATTTTCTTTTTTAACATTCAAAGTGGTAGGGAACAAATTACAACAGACAAGATAACTATAATGTAATTATCTGTGACATTTGGCAAATGTCATTGTCACATACATGCACACACACACACATGCATATAAATAACACAAATACAACTGGATAAATCTGAAATTTAAGAAAAATTATGATTCATTTTAACGTGATTAATAACTTCTGTCAAATATCAGAAGGGGTTTTGTAGAGATTGTAGTAATTTCAATAGTTAGGATCATGAGTCAATTGAAGCTAGACCACCATGGAAAACTTGGAAACAGTGGACGGCCGTTTCATCCTATTGTGTGACTCCTCAGTAGTGCTTATCCATTACCCCTCCTGATAGTAATCAATATATGCTCACTAGTGACTGACTTCAAGAGGTATTTCCTGGAGTTTTAATGAGAAGCAGTGACTAGTGGAGTTCAACCGGGTCAGTTGTGAGATATTCACTCACTGAAAACAATGGTGGATATGTTGCCCAATTTCGTGGATTAGTTGAAGTGAGACGTTAACACCGTTAGATGCCAACCGGCTCAGTGGTCTAGTGGTTAAGCGCTCGTGAGCCGCGACTGATCGGTCATGGGTTCGATCCTCGCGAGGCGGGGTCATGGAAACTGCTGTTAAAGTTGATAGAATGAAAACAGAATTTGTAGGTTTTACAGTGAAATATTCCAGATATAATATTATGGTTAGTTAGGTAACTAAATATGAAAAATGAATTAAATGAGTTGCAACTTAATAATAACCAAGTAGAACCAGACAATAATTCTGTTCTAACATAAAACTAATCAATAGTGTACACTAATGACTGGAATCTGAAATGATCTAAACATTAAATATTCACCTTATGATCTGAAGCTCTTGAGTTAAATCTGTTTTAAGACTGTAAGTGTTATATACTAAGAAGAAATAACTGTCTGATGTGCGTCTATCTCAATGCTTTCAGCTGAATCTATTTCTCAGCAGGGAAAGATGGTAAAACAGGCAAATGAAACGATGTCAAACGAATAGGCCACAATGTGCTAATTAAAAATCCCCCAATGACATATGAATGTGATTGGTCAAGAAATAGCCTTATTTTCTATGGAGTTGATGTCATTATCAACTCCTTAAAAAATAAGGCTATTTCTCCTCTCTGGAGGCAGTGTGTTTGCAATCACTTCGAATTGAGATCATGTTCCAGTCGTGTGACTTTTGCCCTCAAATACCCTGGTACGGCCGAGAGTAAGGAAAGTTCGCTCTCCCTCTCGAAATGCTCTCACATGGCCACTTGCATACAACCACTGACAGGGAATTCCTACTCACTGCCTTCTCGTGGCGGGGGTGTTGTTTACGAAATTGAGAGAATGAAAAGTGAATGTCCGACGCTTTAAACGGGTTGGTGGACATGGAGAGTCCACTTAGGGAGTTGAAAACTTTGATTCCAAACCACTGGGCTCCAGTATCCTGAGGGAACAAATGGCGTACAAACCAATCGTTGGTCACCGGCTACCATGAGACTGCATCTCCTTACTTTGCTCCACTGCCTTGTGGATCAGATCTTCAGGTCGAAGGCCCCGATTGTGGTCTTCTAAGAAAACCACTTGCTTCGGTTTGGGAACCCGCACAGCATCACAGCCCTTACACATAACAAATGAGATTTGTGTGGCGCATATGTTATTTGGTGCCTCCTTGTACCAATATCTATGTGTTAAAAAATAAAATAAATAAAAATTAAAGGAGTTGACATATAAATATATGAGTAAGTGTTTATGAATTCGGTTCGATTTGACTCAGTAAATTTCCTTCTTTTACTTAGTATTCTCACTCATTAATCGGTTGATGGCTTGAATACAGAAAATTTGTGTAACAATGTCAGACTTGGATACTGTGGATCATGATACTATTGAAAGCTTAATGATTTCCAAAATCCATATCTACTTAAGGTCAGTTTGTATTGTAACCGATCTTTGAACGAACCAGTCTACATAAACCTCTCATTCTGTAAGCGAATTCCATTGTCAGTTAAAATCCTCCAGTTAATGATTATTATGCTTGATAATGGAACCTAGAATCTTTATGGATCAATCTTGTTTGTAGTTAACAGTGAGAACTTTTAAAGAGTTTGCACCTATGACAGATTAAATGGCTAACTTCAAGATTTTTGATCGTACATAAACTAATACCCATCTCTACTGGGAATCATCTTCATAATCCAATATGACAGATAAAATGAACAGCTACAATATCACATACTAATTACTAATGGTTAATAGGATTGGTTCACTGATGTAACTAACATTTCATCAACAAATTCATCAGTATATTCACAGTAACTTTCTAGTTCTACAAATTAAAACTATACGAAGTGATCATTTACAATCAAAATTTATTTGAATTACGCCATCATTGATATGAACGAAATCTCAGTACGGTTTCAAAAAGCTCGTTTGGCTTTTGTCAACTTACTTCACCTATAGTAAAGGCGAGAAATCCGTCTATCAATTAAGGGATAGGTATACTGCTCAACAGTTTGTTCTGTTTTACTTTACGGCTACGAAACGTGATCATTAAGAGTAGAAAATATTCGTAAGCTGTTAATATTTGACCACAGATGTCTTAGAAATATTGATTACATCTACTGGGTTCACCGGGTAAGTAATAATGAGGTTAGACACAGTGTATTAGATAATTATGGTAAGTCAGTTAATGAGGTTGTATATCCTCATCGACTGAGATGGTTGAGCCACGTGTTACGTATTCCTGTACATCGATTATCACGACGCGCGATACGTGACTATATTAACCAACGGTTGGAGACTGTGTGTGACATGGCACAGAATCGATCACAATAGAGTAGGTGTATACACTCTTTGACTTCCTTTAAACCATGAGATTAAAATCGCTTCATATCTTTCTTTCTACGAACCGATTCTTTCTTTCTGTACTATATCCTAACACACAATCTTTCTTTCATATATTACCACCACTGAATTAACTGCTTCTATGAATTCGTTGCTCATCTTGTTGTGCTAATGTGGTGTGGCAACTTGAACCGATGCACATATGTGCCTGGTTCTATGTTGTAGCTGACTGACTGACTGACTGATATGAACTAATTGAAGTTTCCGTAAGGTAAGGGATTTGTGGAAAACGGTCAATTTGAAGTCGATTCTCATCATGCACTGACATCAGTTACGATATTAGAAAGAAATCAACAGTTGTCTTACCATAACATAGAACTTTTCTATTAATAAACATTCAAAACACTATATGAAACAGAAATGAAGAATTTTATTCCTAAAGGAAGGTATCTTTCTTGAATCTTAACAATGGCATTATTCAAACTGTAGAAGAGAATAAGAAAAGACGTTAGAAGTAGTTAAGACATACATCGAGGAAATCACCACACTGCATCACGAGACAAGCACCAACTTGGAATCGTAGACAGAAACAAAAAAACAGGAAGATCAAGGAACATACTGAATTGGGAATTAAAAGTAGACATGAAAAACATGAATAACATCTGGAAACAACTGGAATAGATTGCTCAGAACAGAGTTTGATAGAGAATCCTGATGGGGGAGGGGCGACCTATTCTCTTCCATGATAAGTAACAGGTGTAAGTAACTAAGCATGATCTAAATTCTTCATTTATATATTACACAATCAGTTATTTATAAAAGTGGTCTATTTACCATTCATACTTTAAACATTTGTTTACCTTCCCCTTCCCCTTCTTCTTCTTCTTCTTCCTCCCCCTTTGTTCTTCTTCCACCATTCTAATTAAATAAATATGAAACCCATTGAAATATATCACGTTCAATATTCCATAACAAAAGCTTCATCATTGATAAACTCTCTTTTTGGAAATAAAGATGTATAATCCTTTATTCTTTATAATTTTATTTCATCTAGCCATTTTTCTTTTACTCTATCCCCCCGTTTTATTTAGTTGTTCGTAAGCATAAGGGAGAATGCTGGTCGGCAGCCTATGCTCCATTAGGAGTAACCGGTGTAAGTAAGTAAGCATAAGGATGAGGAGAGGGTAAAGTGTTTACATTCTATTTCAATGTAAATATAGAATAAAACAATCATAAACTTAACACGTTTCTTTTGTTGTTTTTTTTTGGGTATAAGAGGGAAAAAGTACGTGTTGGTTACTGAAATACACATAATACAATAATAATAGTTGATAACATTTGTCCAATGTACAATGATATAATCTTAAGATGATATCACTTGTTTAATAGTTGAATTCATGAGTTCATTAAAGCTAGACCATCATGGAAAACCTAGAAACACTGGATGGTTGTTTCGTCCTAGTATTATACTCCCCAGCAGTATGTATCCACGATCCCACTCGTGAGATTCGAACCCAGGACCTGTTGGTCTCTCACGCGTGAACCTTTAAACCACTGAATCGACATTCAATGATGTTAATGTCTAGCTTTAATTAAATCATTAATTCAACTATTAAATTAGTAAAACCTCCACAAAACCCCTTCTGATAATAATCATCATGTACTCACTAGTGACTAGCTTCAAGATGAATTTCATGAGGTTTTAGTGAGAAACCATTATCAGTGGAGTTCAACCAGGTCTGTTGTGAAACAGTTACTCATTGAAGACAATAGTGGATTGGTTAAAGTTAGACATTATTAACACCATAGGATGTTGGTTCATTGATCTAAAGGTTAAGCGTTCGTACGTGAGACGGACGGTGTTATATTGGAGTCCCTTTAGTGTGGGATCATGGATGTACACTACTGAGAAATCTCATACTGGAACGAAACGGCCGCCCAGTGCTTCCAGGTTTTCCATGATGGTCTATCTTCAATTGACTCATGAATTCAACTATTAAATTACTAAAATCTTTACAAAACCCCTCTTCTGACATAACTTGATGTTTAGATAGCTAAAAGGAGAAAATCTTTGAATGATGAATTTTTCAGTGATAAAACTATAAAATATGTGCTACTTTCTTCATTAATTAAAAGATCATTTTAAATAGGAGTGAACAATGGTGTCCAGGACACAAACATTGTTTTTACTACTCGGGTTTTTTCGACCAACCTTTTCTCTATTATGTTGTTGATGTTCCTACATTTATGTAATAACTCTTCATTGAGAGGAGACATACCTACATACTTACTTACGCTTGTTACTCCTCGTGGAGGAACATAGGCCTCTCACCTGCATTCTTTATCCAACCCTGTCATAGGCAATTCTTTCCAGCTCTTTTCAGTTGTAATTCATCAACTAGATTTAATGAAAATCTTGAGGACATTAATGCTCCCTGTGGGGTTCGAACTCAAAATACCCAGCTGCATAATGCAAGACTGAGTTATTGGGTCAGTGACTGATATAGCGCAATATACATAATATTTACACACTAGTTGATCACTTATTACTAACAGGTATTATATTACCTTTAACGACAGAGTTTATGATGGAATTAAGTCGATCATACTGTTATATGACCACTAGGTGTAGTAGTTGTATATTTAAATGACTATTTGAACATAGTTTAGAATAGAACATTCTAAATTCTTTTACTCAGTGTTTGAGATTGATTGGTCACTGGGTAATGGTCAATGTCATATATGTTAGATCTATATTATTGCAGATCAAATTCTATCGACCAGGTCTCAATATGACTACTAGTTGAAGTGACTCGACATCCCATGCACTATATTGAGGTAGAAGGTGGTGGTTGAAAGCAGTCGACAAGAAACCTTGGATCTATGTTTCTTACTGTCTAGCACTCTTTAGCAAGGTGTATCTGTAATCTTGGGGGAAACCAATGCTTCTTGGTTGATTAAATTCCGTGTCAAACAGCTTCATAGTTAACTTGATCGATAGAATTCGATCTGCACTAACAAAGATCTGGCATACATAATATTGATCACTACCTAGTGAGCAATCAATGTATACATATATCTTAGTCCTATAGGATGTCACTAGCGATCCAGACAGCTCAATGGTAACATTTCTAACTGCGAAACTGTGTGATACAGGATACCATCCAGCAGGAAACATCAGTTCCCTCAAAATTACAGGTACACTTTGCTAAAGAGTACTATCGTAAGAAACCTAAGTCTAAGATTTCCTGTCAATCACCTTTAACCATCACCTTTACTCAGTGTTATACATTTGTATACACAGACTAAACGTCAGTTCTCTTCTAAGGTCACCGTATACGTTAACAACTGACTACCTACAGAATATTTAAACGTTTTTAAGCCTTCAATTACAGCTGAGAAGTCCCATACTAGGACTAAACAGCCATCCAGTTCAATCACCCTGTATTCTTTGTGTTATTAGAAATAAGTAATATATTTTATTTAATACATAAAATATGGGACCATAAAATATGAAAAAACAATAAATCTTATTGTGTATAGAATTGGGACATTTTTAATATAAAACTGAATGACAGTTTTATAGATCATTAAGTATAATTTATGAATAATAAAAAGATTCATTTTTATTACTTGTAATAGTAGTGATAGTAGTAGTAGTAGTAGTAGTAGTAGTAGTAGTAGTAGTCGTAATAGTAGTAGTAGTAGTAGTAGTAGTAGTAGTAGTCGTAATAGTAGTAGTAGTAGTAGTAGTAGTAGTAGTAGCAGTAGTAGTAGTGGTAGTAGTAGTAGTAGTAGTAGTAGTAGTAGTCGTAGTCGTCGTCGTCGTCGTCGTCGTCGTCGTCGTCGTCGTAGTAGTAGTAGTAGTAGTAGTAGTAGTAGTAGTAGTAGTAGTAGTCGTAATAGTAGTAGTAGTAGTAGTAGTAGCAGTAGTAGTAGTGGTAGTAGTAGTAGTAGTAGTAGTAGTCGTAGTCGTCGTCGTCGTAGTAGTAGTAGTAGTAGTAGTAGTAGTAGCAGTAGTAGTGGTGGTAGTAGTAGTCGTAGTCGTAGTCGTCGTAGTCGTCGTCGTCGTCGTCGTCGTAGTAGTAGTAGTAGTAGTAGTAGTAGTAGTAGTACTGGCAGTAAAATATAGAACTCTCAACACCAAGTTTTCCGGCAAGTTTCCTATTTCTTATTTCTTGATCGATCGTGACAACAACATATTGAATGATTGGCAGTTAGATATTATCAGTTCATTCAATCAACATCTAAATCATGTACATTCTTTTCACTGATTATTCCCAATAACTACGATGTCTCTGATTGAAGTCTTTTGTAATTTGTACAGTAAAAGATCGTGAACATTTCACAAATGCACTTGAATAAGTTATGAGACTAATAGGCATAATGATGTATTAAAACAAACAAGGAAACAGATAACATGTTGAAATATCCAGATAGTAGGGAACAGATAACTTAGATATTCCAGAAGATCGCCTTATACATCATCTTAGTTAATGAACGAAATGAATGCTTAAAATGGAGAGAACATATATAAAATGACCATCAATCAACTAAGTTCCAGGCAAAACAACTTCCAACGTTTTGATGTTCTTATTTCTAACAATAAATATAACAAATGAAACACTTCTGATAACGAATGAAGGTTTCCGCAAGATCACTAATCAACTGAAATGAAACACGAATATCATTAGATGTTGATTCAATAGTCTAGAGATGAAGCATAAGCGCGAGACCGGAGGTCCTGATTTAGTGAACGAGAATATAAGCAGAGACAATCCAATGTATTTTGCACACAAAATGACAGAACATCTTAGTAAAATCTGAGAAACATACAGTAAATACCAGACAATTATCTCAAACTTGATTGTTTTTTCGTTACCACAGCAACTATTCTCTGTTCTCGTTCTCTTTTGTTCGATCTTCTTAACGTTTTGTCTCCAGCCATTCTACATTTGATTGATGATACATACTACTTATATCTGTCAACATTAGTAGCATACACTACATTCAAACTTGGAGAAAACTTCACATAGCTCTGGTACCATAAAGTCGTAACTTGTGGTATTTATTCATGTCGGTAGATGTATAGCTATCACTAAATGTGAGTAGGTGGTGATCATACAATATGATGAATTGATTGGGGTGGGAAATGCAAGTAATTGAATGATAACAAATTTATGATGAGTCTTGAAATTCCTTGAATTGAATTACTGGATCAGTTGAATTTATACAGTGTTTTAGGACTACAATTGATCAAGACTCAGTAGGTAATTGGATAACACGATAGCGTTTGAAGCAAACGGTACTGAGTTCGAGACCCAGAGTGAATATCAAGTGTGGAATGCAGGTCATTCAGCTGAAAAGTCCCAAATAAGATGAAACACGCTACTTGGATTCCATTGCTAGTCACTATCCATCTTTGCACATCTTCAAAAGGTTTTTATGGAGTAAACTTGGAAATAATAATAAACCTATGGTGAATAAAACTTACAACTGAAATTCATCTCTACAAAACTTATTCAACTAGACTATAATAATCAACTTATGAATAACTTATCACAAGAAGTTCCTGACATTCAGATGAGAATTTGTGACTGGTGGAGTTCAAACATTACGGAAGTGAGACAGTAGTCATCAATGGTATTGATGATGATTATAAACTATTTGGATACCAATTCAGTCATTTAAAGGTGAAGTATTTATTAAGTGACTGAATGGTCGTAGATTTGATCCTTAGCAATATCGTTAACAAGCACTACTAGGATAAAACTGTTGTCCAGTGTTCTATCGCTTTTAACAGTACTTCAATTAAAATCAATCTGCAACATGTAAAACCTAATCATAATATCGATCCATTTTGTTCTATTTATCATTTCACGTTTTGATATGTAGAAATTGAACTAATCAATGTTAGACCACTATTGAAAACCTTAAAGAACTGGATGGCCGTTTTGTTCCATTATGGGACTTCTCATTAGTTTACATCCATGATGCCACACTAAAGGGACTCCAATATAACACCGTCCGTTTCACGTACGAACCGACATCCGATGGTGTTAATAATGTCTAACTTTAACCAATCCACTATTGTCTTCAGTCAGTGACTATCTCACAAAAGACCTGGTTGAACTTCACTGATCACGGTTTCTCACTAGAACTCTATGAAATCAATCTTGAAGCCAGTCATCATTTAGCACATGAGCATTTTTATCAGAAGGGAGTTTAGTGGAGATTTTACTAATTTAATAGTTAAATTCATGAGTCAATTGAAGCTAGATCATCATGGAAAACTTGGAAGCATTAGACGAATATTTAGTCCTAGCATGGGACTCCTCAGCAGTGTGTATTCATAATCCCGCCGCGTGAATTTCGAACTCAGGACCTATGAATCTCGCGCGCAAGCGCCTAACCATTAGACTACTGAGTTGGTCGATATCCGACAGTGTGAATGTCTAACTTCAACTAATCCATGAAATTGAACGACACATCTATCATTGTCTTCAATGAGTTACTATCTCACAATAGACCCGGTTGAACTTCACTGATTACGGTTTCTCACTAGAACTCCATGAAATACATCTTGAAACTAGTCACTAATGAGCATATGATAATTATCCATATAGAGTTGTAAAGATAGCTGGGTTTTTGATTGATATCATCAATGAATCAAGTGAATGATTGAGAATATATTTCAACGGTTGAGATCATGAGTCAATTGAAGCTAGACCACCATGGAAAACCTGAAAGCACTGGATGGCTGTTTCGTTCCATTGTGCGACTCCTCAACAGTGCGTATCCTCGACCCCGCCTCGTACGGTTTGAACTCAGGATGTATCGGTCTTGCGCATGAACAAAATTAAGCGACATATCCATCATCGTCTTTAGTCAGTTACTATCTCACAACTGACCCGGTTGAACTCCACTGGTCACTGCTTCTCATTAGAACTCCAAAGAAATACCTCTTGAAGTCAATTACTAGTGAGCATATATTTATTAGTATCAGAAGAGGTTTTTGTTGATATTATAGTAAATTCAATACTTGAACTTATGAATTAATTGAAGCTAGACCATCATAGAAAACCTGAAAGAACTGGATAGTTGTTTCGTCCTAATGTGAGACTCCTCAGCAGTGTGCATCTGCAATCCCGCCTCGCAGGCACTTAACCTCTAAACTATAATAGGAGGAAATGGTCATCCAATACTTTCACGTTTTCCATGATGATCTAGTTTCAAATGACTCATAATCTCCATCATTCAGATTAACTTATGTAACTAGTTATGTGCTTTATTTACCTCTTTACTAATTATTTATTACTTTTATTATTATTTAATATATATTTTATTAAAAAGCCTAATTTAAAACTTGGATTATCTTTCTTGTGGAAAGCTGTTCAAATGGATACATTATGTCCGACCATATTATTATTACTATTATGAACCCCCTATACACATAAATCATGTTTACCTCTTATGTCCTTTGTAGAAAGTTACTGAATTTAAACAAAGATAACGCTGATCAACAGCAACAACATCGCTAACAAACAACGTACATGGAAAGAAGAGATAATAAAAGAAACATGATAAACCATTTACAAAGCCAAGTTGTACGGTAATGCTTCCGTTACTGTTACTGCCAATGCTACTGCTGCTGCTGCTGCTGCTCATGATGATGATAATCCGATTATATAGATAGTCATAGTCATAGTATTATTTATTATAATTGTATTCTGTATTTACTATTTATATTGAAATAATCATTACACTGCATAGATTCATTAAATAGACTTTGATTATACGCATTGATACACATGGTTGCCTAATCCAGATTTATTTTAATTATCATAGAAGCTTAATAAGTAATGATTAGAAAAAGAAGATTTGATAAGTAGTATATTGTTTTCTTTCTTTGTTTGTTTCTTTTGACAGTGTTTGAAAGGAGTCAGTTAGTTAATCAATAATGAAAGGAAGACCTTCTACACAATTACATCAGCACAATGAGTGAGTGAGTGAGTGAATGAGTGAGTGAGGTGAGTGAGTGAGTGAGTGAGTGAGTGAGTGAGTGAGTGAGTGAGTGAGTGAGTGAGTGAGTGAGTGAGTGAGTGAGTGAGTGAGTGAGTGAGTGAGTGAGTGAGTGAGTGAGTGAGTGAGTGAGTGAGTGAGTGAGTGAGTGAGTGAGTGAGTGAGTGAGTGAGTGAGTGGTGAGTGAGTGAGTGAGTGAGTGAGTGAGTGAGTGAGTGAGTGAGTGAGTGAGTGAGTGAGTGAGTGAGTGAGTGAGTGAGTGAGTGAGTGAGTGAGTGAGTGAGTGAGTGAGTGAGTGAGTGAGGGTAAAGTATAGAATCAAATGAAAATGTAGATATGAGAAATGTAATACAGAATGGAAAAACAGGAAATTTAATTCTTCGTTTAGATCAATAAAGAGAATGAATATGTGGATACTATTTAAAACTGATCTCTAAGCTATTATATCGATATGTTAATTAGGATTATTCCTTGGGTCTCAACCATAAAATCTTCACCTATCAACAAAGATCAAACTGATCGTCAGCGAATAAAAAGGCTAATATAGTTCCATGATCTTTTCATTTCTTCCTTTTTTCAAGGCGGTCTAATATTAACCATCGTTATACATCGAGACTTGCGTAATATATATTCCAAGCAAATCAGCAGATGGAGGCTTATATGTCTGTCATGTTTCACCTAGTAGGTCGCACTTAACTCTTCATCACTAAATAGATAGTCACATCACGTTCAGGGCAGTTGTGATTAAATGCACAAAGTAGAGTCATTTCTATCTATCTATCTATCTATCTATCTATCTATCTATCTATCTATCTATCTATCTATCTATCTATCTATCTATCTATCTATCTATCTATCTATCTATCTATCTATCTATCTATCTATCTATCTATCTATCTATCTATCTATCTATCTATCTATCTATCTATCTATCTATCTATCTATCTATCTATCTATCTATCTATCTATCTATCTATCTATCTATCTATCTATCTATCTATCTATCTATCTATCTATCTATCTATCTATCTATCTATCTATCTATCTATCTATCTATCTATCTATCTATCTATCTATCTATCTATCTATCTATCTATCTATCTATCTATCTATCTATCTATCTATCTATCTATCTATCTATCTATCTATCTATCTATCTATCTATCTATCTGTCTATCCACACATCTACCTAACTATCCAACACATCAGTGTTAGATATGACGTTTGAATTGTTCGTGAATGTAATAGCTACGTTGCTATATCAGTATGAAATCTTAGAGAAAATTATATCGGTTACTAATCAATAATGGAATAGTTTAAATATATATTTATCCTGTATGACGTCAGTTCAGATATATTGCCTACAGTTGTATCATTAAGTGATATATACAGAGCTTTTAGTTACTTAACTCCATCTTACAAAAATTCATCTAATTAATTTACGATAGACATAAGAAATCGGTTTTTAGGACAACAATAAACGCCCCATTGCGCATACAAATGGCTATCAAGACTCAGTAGGTAAGTAGATAACGTGATGGCGTTTGAAGTGAACGGCACTATATTGTGTTTGAGTTCCGAAGTGGACAACAACTATGGGATACAAGTACGTTCAGTTGAAGTGTCCCATATAGGACAAGATACGCATTCTGGATTTCAATGTTAGCCACCAACGAATAAACATGTTTGACATGTATATTAGATATAATTGACGAATAACTTAGTTAGTTATTGTCTGTTCCCCCCTTTTTTTTGTGATCCTCGATTATAATTCTTCTAGTATTCAACTTGTTTAGGATGAAAAAAAAGAACGAGAAACCACCATGTTATTAATTATGTTTATCATTTATATAAGATGGGGAAAAAACTTGGGTCAAAACACGCACACACACACACACGACTGTCGTTTTTTTGGATGCTGACATTTCTTATTTTATCTAATACTACTTTCCACCTCCCTTCTATTTAATTATCGTCAAGATAAAAAAGAAATGAATAAGCACAAATTGTTTGCTCCTAGTAACTAACGGAGAGAGAGAGAGGGAGGGAGAGAGATTAGTTGCACTACGTTGAAAAACATGGGACTAACCAAAAAAAACATCTCAAAGGTGTATAATAATAACAATACTGATTGGGTGGTCTAAATCAGTACAATCATTCATGCATAAAAAAATGCTATGATAACAATCTAAAAGAGAAAAGAAAGATTCCCATATTTGTATTCAATTTATCAAATATATGTGTGACATTTATGATTTTCAATGGTTGAGACCATGAGTCAATTAAAGTTAGACCACCATAGAAAACCCGGAACTAATGGATGGCCATTTCATCCTATTGTGGGACTCCTCAGCAGTGCGCATCCGCGATCCCGCCTCCAGCGCTTAACCACTAGACCACTGAGCCGGCCGGCATCCAACGGGTTCGAATCCCGCGAGTGAGATCGTAGATACACACTGCTGAAGAGTCGCACAATAGGATGAAATGGCCGTCCAGTACTTCTTCCAGTTTTTCCATGGTGGTCTAACTTCAATTGACTCATGTTCTCAAGTACTGAAATATTATTATTGTTACAGTGGTGGAATTGGTGAAATTATTGTTAGTGAAGTAGAAGAATATACAATAATATCATCCTTTGAAAAATCATCAAAAACTAGAGAGCTCCTGATGGTTCTTTCATTCGTGGTAATGACTTCTCAGTTGTGTATAATTTAAATTGGTCTTTCATAACTTGTAATGAATATCTCAGAGTTAACCTACTGAGCTGGAATTTCTAGCAATATGAATCCATCGCTAGATTTAAACCAATATCAGAAGTGAGACATCTATCGTCGATAGTGTCAATCAGTCTTCATATTGATTAGAATTAGAAATATAAATCATATTCCAAAACTCACATGCCATCTCAAGGCCAAACGATACTTGAGAGATGTCAAAAAAAGGCTAGCTAATGAGTGATTATGATTCTACAATTAGATTCATAACTAATATGCCTTCGTATGTGTCGGAAAAAACTTCTCCTGGAGCCCTTTAGTGTTGCAGTTGGTCCCAAGTTCGGATAATGGAGGAGGGTTGGATGTGGGATTAGCAACCCCACCCCGTAAAGACGAATCTTGGTAGAAAGGTTTGACCATTTAAACTCTGCCCTGGAAGTTAAAGGGTCTGCATTTGGGAGAGTTATGACGCCCCATTGTAAAAGCCGAAATTCTTCAGAAGTCATGAAGTGATCCCCTTTCTGACAACCAGAAAACAATTGATGTAGGTGACTTTAATATCCGTATAATATGGGAGACCATTCAAACAACTGTGGGAGTAAGAACATTGATCTACTTGGAATAAGTGAAACCCATTGGACACAATCCGGATAGAAAAGAAAACGAGTTTCTGGAGAAGTTCTCTTGTATTCTAGCCACGAAGAAGAAAATGACTTGCACAAACAAGAAGTTGGACGGATGTCCTCCAAAAAAGCATAGAAAGCTCTTAAAGGATGGGAATCTCATAGATCTAGTATGATCAAAGCATCCTTCAAAACAAAGAAGAAAAGGATCACAATGAATGTCATCCAATGCTATGCGCTCACCAGTGATAACGGTGGAGACGATAAAGATCATTTTTATGCGAGACTGTAGTCGATCATAGAGAAGTACCCACCAAAGGTCCTAACCATCCTGATGAGAAACCTAAATGCGAAATTTGAGATGGACAACACCAGGTATGGAGACATCATGAGATGACATAGACTGGGAGAAATGAATGAAAAGTTGGTGATTTACAAATATATGTGCTTTTATCAAAATGGCTGTTTATTTTATTTTATTTGAGCACATAAATATTGGTACAAGGAGGCGCCAAATAGATATGCGCCACACAAGTCACTTGATTTGTGTGAGGGCTGGGATACTGCCCGGGTGCCCAAACCGAAGCAGGTGGTTTTCTTAGGGGGCCACACCCAGGGCCTTAGACATAAAGTTCTGACCCACAAAGCAATGGAGCATCGTGAGGAGATGCATTCCCATGGTAGCCGGTCACCAACGATTGGTTCATACGCCATTTGTTCCCGCAGGATACTGGAGCCTATGTGCATCATTGGTTTGGGATCAGGATTTTCTAACTCTCCTAGATGGATCCTCCATATTCACCAACCATTTTCATCCTCTCAATTTCGTAAATAACAACCCCATTACTAGAAGGTAGTGAGTAGGACTTCCCTGGTAATGGTTGTATACGCGTTGCCATGTGAGAGCATTTCGATAGGGAGAGCGGATCCTACCCACCCTCGGTCGTACCAGAGCATTTGAGGGCAAACATATACACAAAACTACATGGACTTCATCAGTCCACAGATGTCAGAAGGACAGACATATATGCATACTTATGATTTGTGTATAATTTATTCGGTTTATCACTTAAAGCTTCTTAGTCATCTCTCCGTCTTCTTCTTCCTATTGATGATTGATCAAGTGTATTAAGAAATATATTTCTTTATATCAGAATTGAACAACTTTAAAATCACTCCAGTATCAATATTGATATTTTTCAGTTCAACAATCCAACTATTTGCACAAACTCTTCTTGTATTCAATATAGAAAGTTTGATGTTAGAGTTTCACATTCAAGATCATTGATGTGAACTATTAAAGTTCGTCTTATACTAGGACGAAATGATCATCTCATGGTCTCATGAACTCAACTACTAAATTTTTAGAATATTTACTCAAAATCAGAAGGGGTTTGTGGAGATTTTAGAAATTTTCACAGATTGAAATCATGAGTCAGTTGAAGCTAGACCACCATTGAAAACCTGGGAGCAATGGATGGCCGTTTCGTCCCAGTATGGGACTCCTCAGCAGTGCACATCCACGATCCCGCACCCCGTGGGATTCGAACCCAGGACCAACTGGCTTCGCGCGCGAGCACTTAACCAGTAGACCACTGAGCCAACCGGCATCCGACGGTGTTAATGTCTAACTTCAACCAATCCACGAAGTTGCGCCACCATATACCATTGTCTTCAATGAGTTGATATCTCACAACAGACCTGGTTGGACTCCACTAGTCAGTGCTTCTCACTAGAACTACAGGAGTATCTTTTGAAATCAGTCACTAATGAACAGATGATTAGTCTCTTATTGGTATATGTGTGTATTGTGTCAGATTTCAACGGACTCATGATTTCAATCTATGAAAATTTACTCAAAACATTGAATCAATTCAATTAAAGATAAATCATGTCAATCATTTATATATTCATTCATATATTCTATAGATCTACATAGATGTAACACGCAAAACCAAACAAATAAGCAGATATAGTTTGATGTAGAAGAAATTGGTAATAATCATTATGTAATAGAATGGTTTACATGGATATTAGTTCGTCTGCTATTTCCAAGTATATAAATAACTATGTGTATGTGCATATGCATGTGCGTGTGTGCGGGTGTGCGTGTGTGTGTGTTCAGGATGGTGAATGATTCTTATGACAATGGATATATACTACTTCATAGGATTAAATAGAAAAAAAGAAGAAAAAAAACGTTTTCTGCAAATAGAATAAAAGAAAAGAAAAGAAAAATTTGAAGAAAAAAAGAAAAAACTTAATGAAATGCATGAATTCTTCTTATGATTATACAAGTTTAAATGATAATAGTTAAACTTGAGTATAATGTGTAACAAAGAAAAGTAGAGATTTCCTGTCATGTTTTTTTATTCTCTCTGTTTTTCTTCTTCTTCTTCATTGTTTTTCTTTTTCTCTTTTTTTCTTTTTTTTCTTTTTTCTTCCTCTTAAAAATCACTCCAAATAATAAACTTATATTAAGTAATATATAATAACTATTTTATGCATGACTTGAATTCTTATGTTCATGATTAATAGGAGAAGTAATTATCTATACAGTTACATATATATCTATCTCCCCTTTCCGGTAATCTAATGTTACCTAGAAAAGAGTAAATGTTCATTGAATACCAAAAGTGGATAACAGAAATAAATGAATGCATATAATGAATGGATTAAGGAGGACAGGGGGGGGAGGGCCGGTAGTCATTGTGTTTACGACCAAAGCAAGCAAGTAAGCAAGCGAGTGAGAGGGGGAGAAAGACGGGTAGGGGGGCAAATAGTAGAAAAAAAACAACACATTCAAGCATACTTATGATGATGAAATATAAAAGTGTATTATGCATCATATTTGTCAATCATTCTAACAACAACAACAACATTTAAAAAGAAATTCATTATCATGTTTCACTTTTTTTCCCCCATTTCTTTATCTTAACAACAACAATAATAACGATGAATAAATTAATGATAAGTGATTTTGAAGAAATAAAGAAGAAGAAAAAGTAAAAGAAAACTTTTTTTGTGTTTCGTTTTTCTCTTAAGTGAAACATAAAGTAACTGAACATTGAGACCAGAAACAAAAGAAAAAAGAGAAAATACAAAAGGGGAAACAAAACGCATTTACGATTAGTTCAGTTTGATAGGACTGAATACTATGACGAGTTCACCTTACTCGATAATCGAAATGAAAGTTAAAGATATAGTGATACGATAGGCTATTCTAATTTGTTATCCCCGGCCTTGTTTATTAGACCAAGAAGTTTTAATGAGATGCAGAGAATGTATTCTATAAGCATTCAGAAAATATGAAGTCACTAAGCACACAAATCAAGTTTATTTATACAATGATAGAAACGCTCTTGATTACTTACTTACTTACTTACTTACGCCTGTTACTCCTCGTGAAAGAGCATAAGCCGCTCATCAGCATTCTCCAACCAACCCTATCCTGGACAATCCTTTCCAGCTCTTTCCAGTTCCTATTCATCCTTTTCATATCTGATTCTATTTCCTGACGTAATGTGCGCTTTGGCCTCCCTCTTTTCCGCCTTCCTTCAGGATTCCAAGTTAGGGCTTGTCTTGTGATGCAGTTTGATGATTTGCGTAATGTATTTCCTATCCATTTCTATCGTCTTTTCCTAATTTCCTCTTCAGCTGGAAGTTGATTTGTTCTCTCTCACAGAAGGCTATTGCTGATGGTATCCGGTCAATGGATGTTGAGTATCTTGAGTGGACAGCTATTTATACATACTTGTACCTTCTTGATGGTTGTTGTTGTAGTTCTCCAAGTTTCAGCTCCATACAATAGAACTGTTTTGACGTTGGTATTGAAGACTCTCACTTAGATATTGGTTGAAAGTTGTTTTGAACTCCATATGTTCTTCAATTGTAGGAATGCGACCCTTGTTATGCTAATCCTCGCCTTCACGTCTGCATCTGAACCTCCTTGTTCATCGATGATGCTTCCCAGGTATGTGAAGGATTCTACATCTTCCAGAGTTTCGCCATCAAGTGTGATTGGATTGCTGTTCTCCGTTTCGGATTTGAGGACCTTGATTTTCCCTTTGTGCATGCTGAGGCCTACTGATGCAGAGACTGCTGCTACACTGGCTGTCTTCATCTGCATCTGTTCGTGTGTACGTGATAGGAGGGCTAGGTCATCTGCGAAGTCCAAATCGTCTAATTGATCCTGAGCTGTCCATCGTTTTCCCTCAGATTTCGAGGTCTTCATAATCCAGTCGACCACCATAAGGGAGAGGAAAGGAGAGAGTAGACAGCCTTCTCTGACTTCAGTCCTTACTTGGAATGCTTCTGTTCTCCGTGAACGACCTTGCACTGCAGTCCATCGTATGAATTCCGGATAATGTTGACAACTTTCTCAGGAACTCAATAGTGTCGAAGAATTTTCCATAACGTCCTGCTATCTACATTGTCAAATGCCTTTTCATAATAAATGAAGTTGATGTACAGTGATGAGTTCCACTCAACTGATTGTTCGACGATGATCCGTAGTGTCGCAATTTGGTCTGTGCACGACCGATCCTTACGGAATCCAGCATGTTGATCTCTAAGTCTACTGCGTCTTTCTCACTCAGCAGTTAGAATCTGCCATTCATCATCATCAGGCAAAGTAAGTTTATTACTAGTTCAGCTGTTACAACTAACTTTGTTTCAATCCACTAACTATAATGAGTGCTTGAATTTCAGTAGAATCGAAAGCTGTGACATTTCTGTTTGGAATGATCTCAGTAATTAATATCGAAATAAGTTGTAGGCTTTTTATCAAAGTATAATTACATAATAGGTGACTGAATCGTTTTAACTGGACACTCCTATTCATCAAATGATAGTAGACCTGGAAGTATTGGGCGGCTATTTCATCCTATTGTGGGACTCCTGAGTGGCAGTGCACATCCACAATACCGCACCAAAAGGCCTCAAACCCACAACCTATCGGTTTCACGGGCGGACGCTTAATCTCTAAACAACTGAGCCGGCCGACATCCAATGGTATTAATGTCTAACTTCAACTAATCCACGATATTGAGTGACATATTCACCATTGTCATCAGTGAGTTATTATCTCGCAACAGACCTGGTTGAACTCTATTAGTCACTGCTTCTCACTAAAACTCCAGGAAATACCTCTTGAAGCCAATCACTAGTGAGCGTATGTTGATTAATATCAGAAGTGGTTTTGTAGATATTATAATAATTTTAATAGTTGAGATCATGAGTCAATTGAAGCTAGACCACCATGAAAAACCTGAAAGCACTTGACAGCCATTTCATCTTAGTATGAAACTCCTCAACAGTATACCTCCACGATCCCACCCTTGCAAGATTCGTACCCAGAACCTATAATAAACTAAGATATTATCATGAATGATTTTTCACATGTAGACGGAAACGACTAGACTAATTTCATCTAGTCTAGACTGATTATATTCCATTTTCTATTTCTTCAAATTAACAAACCTTTTTCTACAGAATGAATGACTCATATCTAAAATGAATAGAAACTATTCAATGAATTTGAGAAGTGTTTTGTTGTTGTTTACCTCTCTCTCTCTCTCTCACACACACACACACACACACTCGGATAGTGTTTCTTTTCTCTTCAATCTATATCCATGATCATGTGTAAAAAAATCTTTGTCAAATCCCTATGCTTTTAAAGATTCACATAGATATTGATAATAAAAAAAGGAACCTAGACACTATGAAACAGTTTCTCCTTATTGATATTCCATATATAGAACGACGATTACCCTTTTTTGCGTGTATGCGTGTGCGTGTGTGTGTGTTTAACTGTCAATGAGTAATAATCATAACATATTTTGTTAATTCATGTGTAAAAAAAAGACACACACACGCACACAAGAGAGAGAGGGGGGTAGAATAAAAAAACAAGAACAATAAAGGACATGATAGAGGAGGGGGGCCTCCCCCCAAAAAAAGAAGAAAATTTGCTAATACAATATACACAATATACATGGTATTAAAACTAAATTAGGATTAGACTGTCAAATGGATAATAAAAGAGAAACAACTACTGACAAGTTGATACATTTATTATTATTATTATTATTATTATTATTATTAATATATTACTAAGATTGGGATTTAAGTAGTTTCACACGAAAAAAAGCGCATAGAGAAAATGATGGAGACAGATAGAGGGTGTGTGTGTGTGAGAGAGAGAGAGAGAGAGGGAGAAGGGTGAAGCAAATGGAAAGAACTAGACTCTAGGATTAAAAAAAGTGAAGTAAAGAGACTAGAGAAAGAAATTAACAGTCATGAGAATCTAGATTGGGCTTAACTTTGAAGCCACATGTTATATTCCATTCATATTCTATTGCTCATACAAATGTATTCATGCTCTATCACTCACTCTCTCTCTCTCTCTATCATTTACATCAAGTAATGAATAATGAGTCATCAAAAGTACAAATGTAAAGAAGAAAAAAGCAAACTGAATACGTACGTATATTTTAAATCGTCAAAAGAGAATTTGGGAGCTGTTAATTACTTAGTACTTACTTACTTACTTACTTACTTACTTACTTACTTACTTCTGTGAACCATTATGGAGGAGCATAAGCTAAGCATCAGTAATCTTTATACAACTTTGTCCTGGACAATTCCTCCCAGTTGTTATTCATTCTATTCATGTGTGTTTTCAATTCCTGATGAAATGTGTTCTTTGACCTTCTTCTTTTTCGTTTTCCTTCAAGATTCTGAGTGAGCACCTATCTTGTGATACTCAATTACTTACTTACTTACTTACTTACTTACTTACTTACTTACGCCTGTTACTCCTCGTGAAGGAGCATAGGCCGCTCACCAGCATTCTCCATCCAACCCTGTCCTGGGCAATCCTTTCTGGCTCCGTCCAGTTGTAATTCATCCTTTTCATATCTGCTTCTATTATCCGACGCAATGTGTTCTTTGGCCTTCCTCTTTTTCGCTTCCCTTCAAGACTCCAAGCTAGGGCTTGCCTCGTGATGCAGTTTGGTGATTTCCTTAATGTATGACTCATCCATTTCCATCGTCTTTTCTTAATTTCTTCTTCATCTGGAAGTTGGTTTGTTCTCTCCCATAGAAGGTTATTGCTGATGGTATTCGGCCAATGGATGTTGATTATCTTGTGTAGACAGCTATTTATAAATACTTGTACTATCTTGTGATACAGTTTTATGATTTTCGTAATGTATATCGTATCCACATTAATCGTATTTTCCTAATTTCCTCTCCAGATGGAAGTTGGCTTGTTCTCTCCTATAGCAGGCTGTTGCTGATGATACTCGGTCAGCGGACATTTAGTATCTTATGCAGACAATTATTTATAAATACTTGTATTTCGATTATGATGGTTGTTGTAGTTCTCCAAGTTTCAGTTCCGTACAGTGGAACTGTCTTGATGTTCATATTGAAGATTGTGACTTTCATGTTAGTTGGCAGTTGTTTTGAGCACTATATAATCTTCAACTGTAGGAATGGTGTTCTTGGTTTGCCAATCCTCCTTGTTTATCGATGATGCTGCTCAGGTACGTGAAAGTTTCCACATTTTCCAGAGCATTGCCATCAAGTGTGATTGGGTTAATGTTCTTCGTGTTTTATTTGAGGATCTTGCTTCTTCTGTTGTGTACGTTGAGACCTACTGCTGCTACACCGACTGTCTTCACCTGCACTTGTGTGCAATGTATAGGATCTACATGTGTTAGTCATGAGTCACAATCGAAGTAGAATCTGACACATCCAAATTGACTTACTTACTTACTTACGCCTGTTACTCCTAATGGAGCATAGGCCTCCGACCAGCATTCTCCAACCCACTCTGTCTTGAGCCTTCTTTTCTAGTTCCATCCAATTCTTGTTCATTTTTCTCATGTGTATCTCCATTTCCCGGAGTAATGTGTTCTTTGGTCTTCCTCTTTTCCTTTGGCCTTCAGGATTCCATGTGAGGGCTTGTCTTGTGACGCAGTTGAGTGCTTTCCTCAATGTGTGTCCTATCCACTTCCAGCGCTTCTTCCTGATTTCTTCCTCCACTGGGATCTGGTTTGTTCTCTCCCACAGTATGTTGTTGCTAATAGTGTCCGGCCAATGGATCTGAAGTATTTTGCGTAGACAATTGTTAATAAACACCTGTATCGTCTGGATGATGGCTTTCGTAGTTCTCCAGGTTTCTGCCCCATACAGTAGAACTGTCTTGACATTTGTATTGAAAATCCTGACCTTGGTATTGGTTGACAGTTGCTTTGAGTTCCAGATGTTCCTCAGTTGTAAATATGCTGCTCTTGCTTTGCCGATCCGCGCCTTCACATCTGCATCAGATCCACCCTGTTCATCAATGATGCTGCCCAAATACGTAAAGGTTTTTACACATCCAAATTACCTTGTTAAAATATGAAAATCACACATTAAATACACCATTTGCACATCTTCTTTGCGCTGTCCTTTAAATAGTCCATTATTCCTCTAATTTCATTGTTGTTTTGATTGCTCTCCGATTTCGTTTCTATTCTTTTCAATTCAATCTTCTGCTATTAGGCAGTCTACTTACAATGAAGGCTTTATACTACTTATGTCTGTCAGAATAAGTAGCATGCACTACAATAACATCAGTGGTAATAAAAACGATTAGGCATGGACAGAATGAGTTGAGATTAAACAATAAATTTATGGAATGTAAAGTATTGGAGCGTCTTATAACCTATAACCTAAAGGGAAAACAAAGAGTAAATAAGCAACGATGAATAGTGGCTAGCAGTGGAATCCAAAATGCGCGTGTCGTCCTATTTGGGACTGGTCAGTTGCATGTACCTGCATCTCAGAGTTTATGTTCACTCTGAGACTCAAACCCAATAACGTTCACTTCAAACGCCATCACATTACCTACTTAGCTAATGAGTCCTAATAGCCAGAGTAGAGAGATCCAATTACTCATTGTATCTCTATTCACGTTCATTGAATAAGTCTTCTATATAAGGGTTATACAAACAAGAGTCTGATCGTTAACTTACATTTCATTGCATTCTGTAGTTTATATTCATAAAATGATCTTCATCAAACAGCAATTCTCAATTAGGAACTACTTTTCTTCAATGTGAATCCACCATTCCACTATTGATCAAATTCATCATCAATGAGACACATTGGAATGTTTTATTCAACTTGACAACGTTTCAAGTTTCTCATTCAACTGAAATGTCTTCATTCAATATGACCTTTATTTAATTCTCTTTGTTCTTTTACTTCTTCTTCTTCTTCATCACATTTGATAGACTCATGCAACATACTTTGATCAATGACCAATGATTACATAATCTGTCATTTATGTAAATGGACTTAAGATGAATTAGATTCATTCTATTTTGTCTTTGTACTTTTATAAGAAAACGAATAATGATGTAATAGATTTATTGAAATGTTTTATGTTTAATCAACCATTAATTTAAGACATCGGATTACATGTTTTTAAAAATGCCGTGACCAGTGGAGCTAATCCGTTTGAGGTAGAAACAAGTGTCTACCTCAGTACAATAGAAGATGGTCACGCAAATTCGTGGATTGGTTGAGGTTAGACATTAACACCATTGGATGCCGGTTCAGTGGTCCAGTAGGTTAAGCGTTCGAGCGCGAGACTGAAGGCCCTGAGTTCGAGTTCTGCGAGCAGGATCATGGGTGCGCACTGCTGAGGAGTCCCACAATAGAACAAAACGGCCATTCAGTGCTTCCAGGTTTTCAATGCTGGTCTAACATCAATGGGTTCATGATCTCAGTCAAAACTTAACAATCTCCACAACCCGTATACTGAATAAGTACTATTGGAATATACTACTGAATAATTGATTTCTATATTGGTTGTTTAATGTTTACAACTGCAATTGTGATCAATCTCTTTCGAGATAGACTTCAGTTATAAACATTATAAGCTGAAATGATGAGATGAAGTGAACAGTCTTGGAATGGACATCCAGTTGACAAGTCCCAAGTAGGATGAAACGTGAGTTCTGAATTACACTGTTAGCCAATATCATCTCAGCTTATAATATTACTGAATCATTTAAGTAGTTTTTCATGTGTTATTTAACAAATTGGAAGACTCTCCCGGTCTCCCATATTGCACCAGCATTCTATGTACCTAAATTAGTTGTTGCTCTGGTTGTTAGAAGGGGCATAAGATTCGTGAATTTCGAAGGAATTCGGCTTTCACCATGTGGCGTCATAATTCTTCTAAATGAAGACCTTCTGACTCTCAGGAGTTTAAATGGTTCGAATTATTTTTTTCTGGTTAGCACTTTTTAGCGAGTTAGTTTTCTACGGGATGAGGTCGCTAACCACATGCTCAACCTTCCTCCTTTATCCGGGCTTGAGACCGGCAGTAACCCCAAGGGGACTCCAGGCGGAGTTGTCATGGGTTATGCACTGAATTCCATTTTCACCATATTTTCATCGTTGAAACATACATGTATTTCATTCTATTGGTCTATAATTTGTAAAAAGCATGTATGACGTTGTATAATTATCTCGATTTTAAACGTTCAAAAGTAATTTCTACCTAATCTTAACTTTATACTCATTGACACTTATTATTAAAGGTAGATTGGTAATCTTAAGGGAATCGATTATTGGAGTGTGCTCCGAAACCACACCATTTTATATCACAATCTTCTTTTCTTTGAATAAATCTTATCCTTTGTCACTGGATGAAAGAGTTTAACTGAACCAATCTGAATGATGTAAGGCAAGTTAATACATCTATTTTGAAGTATTTGATACAGTAAATAAAGTAATCGAAATTTATTGGTACATCATGCTGACGAATGCCAAGTAGCACAAGATGAGGGTCCAGGGTTTCCTGTTGACTACTCCCAATCACCATCTAATCTCAACATAGTGCACGCAATGTCAAGTCACCCAGACTGATGGCCACATTGCATCACGGTCGATAGCATTCGATCTACACTAAGAAGAACTTGACACACATGACGTTGATCACCACCCAGTGATCAATCAATTGTGATTACATCTCAGTCCTACAGGAGGTCAGTCGTGGTCCAGATATCTCAGTGGTAACGTCTCTGACTATGAAGCTGGGGTGACACGGGATCGAATCCGTCAGAGCACCAGTCCCCTCAAGATTGCAAGTACACCTTGCTGACGAGTGTCAAATAGCACGACTCTTCAGCTAGATTTACCTGCATCTCAAAGTTGGTATCCAATCCACAACTTGAACCCAACACAGTACCTTTCGCTTCAAGTATGATCACGTTATCCACTTAGCTACTGAGTCCTGATATGAATTTCTATACAATAGTAATCTCAAGTCAAAAGCTACATTTTCATTCCGTCTCTTTCATTTTTACAATAAAATATCTACTTACTTATGAGTAGCAAAGTAAATTCTACAAAATTTAGTTTTTATTTTTAGTATAGGAACTGACCAAATAATTGAATCACGATTTTCGTAAGTTTACTATAGCAATTTACACTAAAAAAAACCATGAAAGAGTGACGTAGAATGGAGCTTTGAAACTTTGACATCATTTAATTGTTAATATCATATTATATTTATGGATCCCGGGGCGCGGGATCGTGGATGCGCACTGGTGAGGAGTCCCATATTAGGACGAAACGGCCGCCTAGTATTTCCAGGTTTTCCATAGTGGTCTAGCTTCAGTTGACTCGTGATTTCAATCTGTGAAATTCTATAAATTAAGTTTTCGGTTTTCAGAATGATAAAGAAATATTTAAAATGTAAACTATTTCAAGAAGATTCATTCACTTTTACAAGTATGAATTTAGATTGATATCATGAATTGATCAATGTTAGGCTACCGTTAAAAGCCTGGAAATACTAGACGGTCGTTTCGTTCTAATATGAGACTCCTCATCAGTGTTAATCCACGATATTACACAGGGGACTCGGACCCAGGACCTTAGATCCCTTGCAAGTATGTTTAACCTCTACACCTCTGAGCTGGTCAGTGCTGCCAGGTTTTCAATGGTCGTCTAATATTGACTCATTCATGATATCAATCTAAATTGAAGAATCTCCACAATCCTATAATGGTATGTAGGAACAATAATGTGTATCCAAAGACTAGATTATGTCACAGAGTAGAAGTTGATGACAATGTTACCATAGTCTTCTATTTCATTCTTCATAGGAAGAAAATAAATCTTCGTAAATTGCAAAAAACGTTTCCTAAGATTTCTCTCCAATTAATCGTATCTTTCATTTAGTAATGCTCTTGTCCATATGTTTACAACCTTCCACTTTCTGTATATATTCCATACTCTTACCAACCGTATATGAGGTGATTTCTTTTGATAACTAAGGTATACTGAACAGATTATCTGCCTTTATGTAAGACATTTTAGTAGTCCTCAATCAGGTTTAACTATAATAGAAATAAGATATATATAAATCACTTACAACAATGAATGAAAGTCTATCTATCGACATCAGTATTAGTTCTCATCAGCTGAATGTACCTGTATCCCAGAGTTGATGTTCACTCTAGGACTCGGATGCAGTACCGTTCACTTCAAACGTCAACGCGCTATTCACTTAGCTACTGAGTCCTGTTAGCCACGTGCTTGTGCAATGGAGTGAAGATTAAATTCACCTTATGTTGTTTGCTTGTATCTTTCCATTGTTGTTTAGAACGGAAATCGATCAGTCTCATGTTGGCATATGTACATCTTGTGCGTATTGCCTCGATATTGCCTTAAATCACAAGCTTTGTAATCAAAACAATACCAAGTAAATTTAATATTCACTCCTATTGCACAAATAGGTGATTATCAGGACACAAAAGCTAAGTGAATAGCTCGATGGCATTCAAAGTGAACGGTACAAGGTTCAAGTTTCAGAGTGAATATCAACTCTGAAATGTATATACATCCAACTGACGAGTCCCAAATAAGACAAAACACGCGTCCAGGATTCCACTGCTATCTATCTTTGCATACAATACTTGTGAATTAAGGAAATATCAAGGCAATACACATAGGATACATGTATGTTAACAAGAGATTGATCGATTTCAGTCGTAAACATCAATGTGAAGATACAAGCAAAAAACAATATCAAGTGAATTTCAACTTCACTCCATTACACAAGCAATTGGCTATCAAGATATAGTAACTAAGTGAATAACGTGATAGCGTTTGAAGCGAACGGTACTGGGTTGGAGTGCCAGACAGTGAACATCAACTGTGCGATGCAGGCACGTGCACCTGACCATTGCCAAATAGGAGGTAACGCGCCTGCTGCATTCCACTGCTAACCACTATCCATGTTTGCTTAGAATGCTTGTGATGAATTAATATGATATCGAGGCAATACGCACAGTATGCACATATGCCAATAACACACTGATCAATTTCAGTCGTAAACATCAATAGGAAGATACAAACAAAAACAATACCAAGTGAATTTCAACTTGACCCGATTGCACAAGCATGTGACTGTGAGAACTCAGTAGCTAAGTGGATAACTCGATGGCGTTTGAAGCGAACGATACTGAGTTCGAATCCTAGAATGAATACCAACTCTGAGATGTAGGTACATTCAACTGAACAGTCCTAAATAAGACAAGACACGTATCCTAAATTCTACTACTTGTCACTATTATCTATCTTTGTTTAAAGGTTTGAATTATGTTTTTTAGCGAGTTCATTTTCTACAGGATGGGGTCGTTAACCCTCATGTCTAACCCTCTTCCTTTACCCAGGCTTGAGACCGGCAGTAATTCTAGAAGAGCTACAGGCGGAGTTATTCTATTTACTATCCATATTTATTTATTTATTTATTTATTTATTTATTTAATTCCTTTGATTTATCATTTAAGTAGTTAATAAAAGTAGTTTATTTGATTATGATGATCAATCACAATGATAGAAATATCAATCATTCCTAATACTTTAAATGAGATAAGTAGTATAATTGAACAATCATTCAATATTATTCATTCTTCTATATCAATGATAATCATCAATATCTAATAGAAAAAAAAATAATATCAAAGAGAATAGTGAATTGTTTCTTTCCGGCGTATACTTCCCTCTCTTGTTATAAAGTGATAATTTTGTTTGTTTTGTTTTTGTTTTTTTTATTTTTTTTGTTTTTTCTTATTTTTTTCTATTTTTTTTGTTTGTTTTTTTTTGTTTTTTTTTTTGTTGTTTTGTTGCTAATCCAACTATCATCTTGTACAAGATTGTTTTAATTCTATATATCTATAAAGATAACAGAATGTGTTTGTGATTTAGATTTTGTCTAAAGGGAAATCCTTTTTTATTATCAAAGAGAATGATACATGTGAATAAGTAATAGTCTAATGAGAAATAATCATGAATTCATGGATAATTAATAAACATTCTACATCAAAAGAGAAAGTTTAAAAAAAAAAGAAGGAAATAAACATTATTAGTATTACTTAGTTAAGCTTGAATAAGTTTATAAAAGGGATAGATTATTTGTTGTTTATTTATGAATATAGTATAGTATATATGAGCCCCTAAATGCCCTGGTACGGCCAAGAGTGGGGAGAGTCCGTTCTCCCTCTTCAAATGCTCTCAAATGGCCACGTGTATGTAGCCTCTGCCAGCGAAGTCCTACTCACTGCCTTCTCTCACCTGGGGTGTTGTTTACGAAATCGAGAGGACGACGTACAGAGGTTTAACCGGGTTGGTTAACATGGAGAGTCCACCTAAAGGAGTTGAAAAACCCTGATTCCAAACCACTAGTGCACATGGGCTCCAGTATCTTGAAGGAACAAATGGCGTATGAATCAATCGTTGGTCACCGGCTACCATGGGTATGCATCTTCTGACGTTACTCCACTACCTTGTGGATCAGACCTTTATGTCGAAGGCTCGGGGTGTGGCCCCCTAAGAAAACCACCTGCTTCGGTTCGGGCACCTGGGCAGTATCACAGCCCACACAAATATCAAATGAGATCTGTGTGGCGCATATATATTTGATGCCTCCTTGTACTAATATCTATGTGTTAAAATAAATAATAAAATAAAAGTATATATGTACTACTGATATCCATAAACATAAGTAGTGTATTTTACTAATCGAAAGTGAAATGTCTGACGACATAAGGTTAAGAAGATGGAATAGAATAGAACGAGCACACAGAATGATTAGTGTGAAGACTATGGAAATATCAAGAATAAACATAATTTATGATTAATGATCTCTATTCATTTGAATTATAATTCATTCTTTCTAGATTTCATATTGTGATGTATATGCTACTGATATCAATAGAGATATAAGTAGTATATATTACTAATCGAAAGTGAAATGTCTAATGGTATAAAGTTAAGAAGATCGAAGAGAATAGAACGAGCACAAAGAATGACTCGTGTGAAAATGAAGGAACAATCAAGTCTGAGATGATTGATTTACATTTTGTAAATGAAGTATTGACCGTATGATTCTTAGATTTTATTCATATGCATTAGGGTATCTCCGATTTTTATTCTCGTTCACTACCATGTATTGTTACCCAATGTAAACTTCTTGTGGAATGTTTTTTCTTGTGTATTAGGATCGAAGAGAAAACGTTACCAATTATTATGGTGTGTTTTTGTTCGAATTTTAAAATATTTAGGATTGTAATTTCAACAGTTGAGATCATGAGTCAATTGAAGTTAGACCACCATGGAAAACCTGGAAGCACTGGACGGTCATTTCGTTTTATTGTGTGACTCCTCAGCAGTGTGCATCCATGATCCCGCTTCGCGGAGTTTTATTTAAGTGTATTTAGTGTCGGTTACATTATGTTAAGCCCATATAACTTATTCTAGCTTCTGGAGTTACATTTTGACTTTGTTAATTATTCACTTATCCACCTTGACTGTTTTTATGTAAGCGTGAGTATGTATGTGTGTGCATTTCCGGCGAGACTTTAATTTATGGATGAGACAATTAGAAGCATTTGAAGGATTTCAAGGTCATGGTTCACAGGGGATTTTGTACAAAACGTGATAATTGAGCGGCTATAACAAATAAAACGGCAGGACTATAATATGTAGACGAATCAATCAAGTATAAGATAAAAAATCTCGGATTTTAACGCGAAAGCCTTTCATCCATTTGGCTAAATAAACTTCTGGCATCATAGTTGATGTCAGTTCGTGATGAAAACCCTATATATAATTCCTAAGGCAAATTACGACAATTATCGCGAATTGGCTGCAGACAGGTGCTACAATATATATGGATGTTTGGAGAGCGTACAGACTCCTACATCGGCTTGGTTATGTGCATCGTGTCGTTATTCACAAGTAGCATTTTGTGTACTCAACAACCGGAGTGCACATAAACAATGTTGAAGGTATGTGGTCGCGGCTGAAAGAGTTTTTGAGAGTTTATCATTACTCCAGATGCCGACTATTCTGTAGCCGTATGGATGATTTCCTCTACTGCATGCATTAGGATTTTAGAACCTCTGAACCTCTTTTTAACCTTGACAAGTTTTTGAATCACGTATAAGAAGTGTATCCACTTTATTTCCTTGGTTTTGTATAACATCTGTTTACTCTATACTGACTGTTTGCTGAGTGACTAATACTTCTCAAGTTCACCTAAGATTCATTGAAAGGTCGTCCATAAATTAGAGTCTCGCTTCAGTACATCATCTGTAGTTTGTTTTTATATAACTATAAATATTGATTCACGATTGATTACGTGAAGTTGTCTTATACACCATCTTCACTGAATATCATATTTCATTTCACTTTCTTCTCTTCATTTCATCCTTCTGGATATCACTCCAGATCGATGACTGTACAAAATATACATAATTCAACTATTCATTGTCGTATTTTCACGACTTATTTCATTCTACTATTCACTAATGAGATAGTCAAGATGTATATTTCAATAACAATCAACTATACAATCCAATTGAAGTAAGACATCTTACTTACTTACGCCTGTTACTCCTAATGGAGCATAGGCCTCCGACCAGCATTCTCCAACCCACTCTGTCCCAGGCCTTCTTTTCTAGTTCCATCCAATTCTTGTTCATTTTTCTCATGTATATCTCCATTTCCCGGAGTAATGTGTTCTTTGGTCTTCATCTTCGCCCCCCATTGGCCTTGAGGATTCCATGTAAGGGCTTGTCTTGTGACACAGTTATGTGCTTACCTCAATGTGTATGCTATCCATTTCCAGTGCTTCTTCCTGATTTCTTCCTCCGCTGGGATTTCGGTTGTTCTCTTCCACAGTTGGTTGTTGCTAATAGTATCTGGCCGACGGATCCGAAGCATTTTGCATAGACAACTGTTAATAAACACTTGTATCTTCTGGATGATGGATTTCGTAGATATCAGGTCACACACCAAAAAATTATTCTACAATAATATTTCATTACTATAAAGCATATATATTACTAATACAGTCATTTAAGAGTAATCTAGCATGAGACTTTCCACCTTTACCACTTCCACTCATTATCCGACAGAGCCGAGGTACATGATCTATATTAATCATTCTATACAATTGATTAACAAGTATCTCTTGTGAATAACTAATCAAATGAATGAATCAGTTACCATCTATCTATTAGGTTAGATTGTTTTTGTTTGTTTGTTTGTTTGCCAAATTGAAAGGAAGTAATATACTACTCAGAATAACTACTAATATTTATAACTATTACTATTAGGATTACTACTATTACCGCCAAGTACTATTGACATTGCCTATAGATGAGACTTGTCATTTAAAGTTGTTTTTTTTTTTAAAAAAAAGGTAAATATAAAGAATTTACTTACCATGTAAATTAATCAGGTCACATGAGAATTCATGTTACATACAGGGGGGAAGTAAGAAAATTATAAATAAATAAATAAATAAATTGTTTACATTTATTATGACACGAGGAGGGGGAACTTTATGTGAAGAAGATGTGATTTCCTCTCCCACCCCTTTGTCTACGTATACACTGCATAGATAGAGAGACGGTGTGTGTGGGTGGGTTGGAGGGTAGGTGGTTGTGGTTTGGTAAGATACCTTATGATGACTGTGAATGAAAGATACAAATATATGTTCGCCGTGATAGTGAATATTTATTAGTATGATTTTGATAGGAAATAAACAAAATTATAATAATTTATTTCTTTATTTTTTTTCTAAAAAAAGTTCCTCACAGATTCCATATTGTGGTGTGTATGTACTACTGATATCGACAAATATAAGTAGTATGTACGTCACTAATCGAAAGTGAAATGTCTGACGGCAGAAGGTTAGGAAGATCAAATGGGAAATGATTGGTGTGGAAATGAAGGAACAATAAAGTTTAAGTTGATTAATTGGACATTTGGTTGTCTCCACTTGTATTCTAATAATAATCATCTTCTCACTAGTGACTGACTTCAAGAGGCATTTCCTGAAGTTCTAGTGAGAAGCACTGACCAATGCAGTTCAACCAGGTGTGTTGTGAGATATCAGCTCACTGAAGACAATGGTATACGGTGGCGCAAGTTCGTGGATTGGTCGAATGTAAACATCATTAACACCATTGGATACCTACTCAGTAGTCTAGTTGGTTAAGCGCCTGATGCGAGACTAATAGGTCCTGGGTTCGGATCTCGTGGGGTGCGGGATCGTGGATGCGCACTGCTGAGGAGTCCAATACTAGGACAAAACGGCCGTCCAGTTCTTCCAGGTTTTCCATGGTGATCTAGCCTCAGTTGACTCATGATTTCAATCAGTGAAATTTCTAAAATCTCCACAAAACCCCTTCTGATAAAGTTCTTCATCGATTCCATATTGTGGTGTGTGTGTGTGTACTACTGAAATCGACAGATATAAATAGTATATGTGCCGTTCATTGAAAGTGAAATGTTTGACATCAGAAGGTTAAGAAGATCAAATGGGGAATGATTAGTGTGGAAATGAAGGAACAATAAAGTTTAAGCCGATTGATTGGACATTTGGTTGTCTCCACTTGTGTTCTCGTTCACTAAAATGTTAGATTGAGATATCTTAAAAGCTATCACTTAAAAAATTCCCATCATCATTTTCAATTTGTCTATAAACTGGTTACATTAAACATGATATTCTGTTGTAGATTACACATGTCAACACCAAGGTGTATATGATCTAAAACACTGAATGATAACTTCAACTTACTTATGGATTGGTCAAAATAAAAAAAGGTGTTCATTATCGATGTATTCTAAAGGTGTCCTACTTAAAGATAAGAAAAAGATCTTGTACAGAACTGTTGAAGATGACAATACTAGTCAGTCTCAGTTCAGCTTTCGACAATTGTATAACTAATCTCAGTTAGATAACTAATGAAAATAAATGACCACTAGATAGCTTCTTCATCAGATAAATAATCATGAACCCAACGAGTCATGTGTATGATCCCTAGAGAGGTTAGAAGTGTAAAATTCTGAAAAGTCCCATGATAGTACTAAACAAAGCCTCCGAATGCCCTGGTGCGGCCGAGAGTGGGGAGAGTCCACTCTCCCTCTCCAAATGCTCTCACATGGCCACGAGTATATAGCCCCTGCTAGGGAAGTCCTACTCATGGAGGGGTTGTTTACCAAACTGAGAGGACGAAAAACGAATGTCCGGTGCTTTAACCGGATTGCAATCTTATGGTTCACATGGGCCCCAGTATCCTACAAGAACAAATGGCGTATGAACCAATCGTTGATCACCGGCTACCATGGGTATGCATCTCCTTACGATGCTCCACTGCCTTGTGGATCAGACCTTCAGGTCGAAGGCTCGGGGTGTGGCCCCCTAAGAGCATCACCTGCTTCTGTTTGGGCACCCGGGCAGTATCACATCCCTCACACATATCGAATGAGATTTGTGTGGCGCATATGTATTCGGTGCCTCGTTGTACCAATATCTATGTGTTAAAATAAAATAAAAATAAAATGAAATCTAAGTTTTCAACGATTATATAACTGAAATCAGCCTGTGATTTACGAATCAAACACCTCTACACAAATCTTCCATACTGACAAAACCTTAAAAACTGAACAAATACCTTGTTATAATGGATTGTAGAATGTCATTTGAGTATTCCAACGATATCATTCTCATTATAAGTAGTATTTTGAAATCCAATATAAATATTCTGATACAACATTTTTGTGACTCCTATGTTAAATCCTTTGATTCTTTGAAAGAGAAAACGATCGTTGACCAAAGACTACACAACTTCTATGCGGAAACCGATAACAAAACTTGAGTTTCTATGTGACTGTAGTTTGCTAAAATGTTAATAATGAACATAAGAAGAGCATGATTCTCTCCGACTGAATGGAACACAAGTTCAAAGGACGAATTGAAAAATTGATTTATGTGTAAGTTCAATAGTTTAGATCATAAGTCAATTGAAGCTAGATTACCATAGAAAATCTGGAAGCACTGAACAGCCGTTTTACCCTATTGTGGGACTCTTCAACAGCATACATCCACGATCCCACCCCCTGAGAGATTACAACACAGAATCTATCAGTCTTGCGCGTGATCGCTTAACCACTAGATCACTGAGCTGGCCAACATCCAACAGTGTTAATGTCTAACTTCAATTAATCCACAAAATTGAACGACACATTCATCATTGTCTTCAGAGAGTTGATATCTCAGTGGTCAGTGCTTCTCACTAGAAGTCCAGGAAATACCTATTGAAGCCAATCACTAGTGGGCATATGTTGAATAATCTCAGAAGGGTTCTTTGGGATTGATCCTGCATTCGAATCTTGCGAAGCGGGATCATAGATGCATACTGCTGAGGAGTCCCACAATAGAACGAGTGACTGTCTAGTGCTTCCAGGTTTTCCATGATGATCTAGCTTCATTTAACTTATGATCTTCACTATTAAAGAAATTTCTATCATATCCACAAAACCTCTTCTAATATAAAAATAAATAAATAATTTTATTCAACATTAGAAACTATTTTTTTTATTTTATCACTTAACAACAATCTTCCCCGCCCTCTCTCTCTCTCTCTCTCTCTCGTTCTCGTTCCCCCTTTCTCGATATGTCACTCTTCTTCTTCTTCTTCTTCTTCTTTGGACAACTCACTTCATCTCCCTTCTATTTTCAAATGAAAAAATTATAAACAAATATGTATATATACTAATCACTGATAATGATGCCCAAAATGTCAATCAATTCTTTATACTACTTATAATACTACTTATTATATTAATTAATGAATGTTTTCGGCATTTTGATGTATTTATTTATCTATCAGTTAGTTATTTGATCTTATAAGATATACATCATTATGATGATGATTATTATTACTTAAATGACAACTTTACTTTTGACATAACGTTCTATCATGCTGTGATTAGTATTACGTACCGTTTTTAGTTTATTATTGTACAACCGATTAAAATATGACATAGTTAACAATCTACAGATAGATGGATAGATAGGCGGAGAGATGGGTAGATGGATAGATGGAGAGATGGATGGATGGATGGATGGATGGATGGATGGATAGATGGAACATTAAAGGGAATTAATGATGTAGATCATTCATTTATGATACTTAATAACTAACTAACTAATAATCAATGTGAATTCTTCTAGGATACATCTGTCTATCATTGTATATCAAGAAAGAAATGGGATTATATGAGAGAATATTAGAAAATGATAAACATTTTATTTTTTTAGTTCATCATCAAGTCATAAAACATATAGGTTGAGATGAGGGTGGAGGAGGGGGGGGGTGAGGTAAACAACATTAAGTGTCGTTATGACGAAATGCGTAGCTGGGCAACAACAACAAAAAAACAAGTGATTTTAATGTTAGAGATGCTTGGTAAATATCGTATTTATTTATTTTAAATTTTATAATATTAATTTTTAATTCTCACTAGGGACTAGTTTCAAGATGGAATTCTTGGAATTCTAGTGAGATGTTAGGATCAATGGAGTCGAATTTGTGTTGGATGAAGATAGTGATTCACTTCAGACAATGAATGAAAGGTTGTGCAAGATCATAGATCGATTGAAGTTAGTCAATTAACACCATTGGATGCTAACTCAATTGTCTAGAGGTTAAGTATTCGTGAGCGATAACAAAAATCCTATGTTCAAATTCCTCAGGCGGGATCATGGATGTGCACTGTTGTGGAGTCTTATAATAGGGCGGAACGGTCGTTTAGTGCTTTCATGTTTTCAATGATGGTCTAATCTCAATCGATTCATGATCTCAATCAAATACCTAGTGAATTATGAAGGTTAGTTTGTATTAGTATAAACTACTCTGTACGCCATGATCAAGAAACAGTTCATTCCATTATTCCATAGAATTTTCATTTAAAAAAAAAACAAACAATAATAAATGAGACCATAATTTATGGACGACGTTCGAGTGACCCTTAAGCGACCTTAAGAGTATCCATCTAATAACTAGGATTCAAGGAGGGTTATAAAGCAGTTTGAAGAATAAAGATTATGATTTACAATTGATAGTTAGAGTTAAGAATTAGATTTAAGGGCATTTCATCATCAACCAACATCAGCTAAAATCCCAAAACTCTATTTAGTCAAATAGATGAGCGAATTTGGCGTCAAAATCCAAGACCTGTTATCTTATACGTGATTGGTTTGTCCATAAATTCTAGTCATGCCACAATAATAATAATCTATCCTAAATGATGATGATGATAAAACATTTGCTAGATAGAAAAAATTTTTAAAACTTAACTGGTTAAGATCATGAGTCAATTGAAGCTAGACCACCATGGAAAGTCTGGAAGCACTGAACGGCCGTTTCATCCTTATGTGAGACTCCTTAGCGGTGATCATCCATGACCCCGCTTCATGAGATTTGAACCCAAGACTTATCAGTCTCGCACGTGAGTGCTTAACCACTAGACCGAAAAACCCTTCCATTCCCTTTCATATCAAGATTATATAGATGACATTCAAGAAGCTTTGATCCCTTATAGATTACGGTACTATTCTATTGTTGAGTGTTGCATGAAATATTGTTAAATGGACATTTTATTATTCAGTGATTTTACGAAATTTATTTTGTTAGAATCGAGGATTTGTGGAGATTGTAGTAATTCGTAAATTCATGAGTCGATCTAAATAAAGTTACTAGTGAAAACCCTGAAGTACTAGACGGCCGTTTCCTACTAGAATGTCCAATGGAATCAAATCTATGTCAGGTGGTGATGTATATCCATCTCAGACAATAGATGAATGGTTGAGCAAAATCATGGATTAATTGAAGTTACACATTAACACCGTTGGATGCTGACTCAGTGGTTTAGATGTTAAACGTTCGCGCGTGAAACCAAAGGCCTTGGGTTGAAGTCTAACGCGTGGGATCTTAAATTACTTACTTACGCCTGTTACTCACAATCGAGCATAGGCTGCCGACCAGCATTCTCCAACCCACTCTGTCCTCTGCCTTCTTTTCTAGTTCCATCCAATTCTTGTTCATTTTTCTCATGTCTATCCTCATTTTCCGGCGTAATGTGTTCTTTGGTCTTCCTCTTTTCCTTTGGCCTTGAGGATTCCATGTGAGGGCTTGTCTTGTGACGCTTCGGGATCTTAAATGCTCACTGTTAAAGAGTCTCGTACTAGGACGAAACAGTCGTCCAGTGCTTCCAAGCATTCAATGGTTGCCTAGGTTAGATCGACTTATGAATTCCACTAAAAATTGTAAACTCCGAATCGACTGGTTTAATTTTAACACTTGAATAATTTTTCTTTAAACTGTCAGTTGTTGATTGTTCTGAGTGTACTACATGATCGTTCTGTATTTATTAGATTATCAAACAACCTTCACTCTTCAGTTGAAAGTCGACGTAAGAGGAATAATAATAGGAATTGGTTGGGGTCCGCGTGACTATCGTAACCAATGGTTGGAAACTCTGGGTGACATGGCTCACAATCGATCACAATGGCGTCGGTGTATACACTCTCTGTCTTCCCTTAAGCTATTAGATTAAAATCGCTTCATATCTTTCTTTCTACCAACTAATTCTTTCTTCCTGTATTATATCCTTATATGCAATCTTTCTCCTATATATTACCACAATTGACTTAACCACTCCTATGAATCCGATGTTCATCTTGTTGTGCTAGTGAGGTATGGCAACTTGGACCGATGCATATATGTGCCTGGTTCTACGTTGTAGCTGACTAACTGACTCACTTTTCAGTGATTTAAGATCAAAATGAGCAGTTGAGAAATCGGTGAAAAACTTAGTGAAACATTTTTCTCTTTAATAGTCATCATTTTCAGCTTACAACTCATAATCTATTCAAGATACTATAGATGACATCAAGCTTACTCGTACGAAATCTTCAAGTTATATACTATTGAGTTTCAGAACCAGTTAGTGACCAAACAAATCAACCAATAACTCTAGATACAATGTATATCATTGTTAACAGTATCACTGACAAGCTAGCAGTGAAATCCAGGACACTCATCCCATCTCACTTGAGATTCGACAGCTGGATGTACCTGAATTACATAGTTGATATGTACTCCAAGACTCGAACCCAGTACCGTTCGCTTCAAACATCAACATGTTATCCACATAGTTACTGATTCCAGATAATCACTAGCTTGTGCAATGGGGTGAAGTTTAAATACAATAGGAAGATCCAAATAAACAATACTAAATAACATATCAGTCATAGATTTGACGATATGCTCTATAAAGCATTCATGAAATCTCAATGGAACTTAACAGTCAGGTCTGATTGATAAATATATCATTTACATATAGAACCTTGATTCCATAATGTATTTATTACTACGTCTAATCATACCTATCATTATAGTTCACTAATATAGTCGCTTTACGAGATAAAAAGAAGAAACATCCTGAGTTGAATTAACTCAAACAAATCACTCTTTTGATCACAACTTCTAACTGAAGTTTGTACCGGTAATGATGTCGTTCAGATTAGATGGTGGTTGGAGGTAGTCGATAGGAAACCATGAAACCAGGTTTCGTGCTACTTGGCACTCGTCATTAAGGTGTACCTGTAATCTTGAAGGAACTGGTGCTCCCTGGCGGATTTGATCTCGTGTCACCCAGCTTCACAGTCAGAGACTTCCAGAGTTTCCTGTCGACTACTTCCAACCACCATCTAATCTCAATATATAGTGCCCGCAATGTCGAGTCACCTAGACTGGTGGCCACATTGCAACATGATCAATAGCATTCGATCTGCACTAATAATAAGGACTAGACACACATGACATTGATTGCCACCTAGTGATCAATCAATTGTAATGATGTCGTTCAGAAGAACAATGAAAGCTTCACAACCAAATTATCCAACTTAGAAAACAAAACTCTTTAACTTTAAATTACTTTAATTTGTCTCATTGATTAGGATACTACAAAAAAAAACTTGTATTTCCCTTACTCACTCATCACCCACCCACCCAGGAAAGATGACACGAGTTTATCAACATTTTTAACATAAATCATAAGTATATAAAGAAAATAATTATCATGGATACATTTCATCTCCACCCTCAAAAAGGAACATTATTTTACAACAAATAAATAAATAAATAAATAAATTTTGAGTATATTTAATGAACATAAACAAAAATGTATCAAGATACACTCATTCACACACACACTCACCCCTTTCCTATGACTACCCTTCCTCTTTATAGGGTTTTGTAAACTAAGTAAATCTGTAAGAAGAGAGGTAGGAATAGAAAACAGTGAATCGTATTACTTGTGTGTGTGTGTACTCGCCAAAAACAGGCTGTTCAAATTGGTATACATGACAATAAGTTCAAGTTTTAAACGCACGTGTATTCTTATCAGAACGGAGTGAGGAGGGAGGTGGCGGCGGCGGCGGCGATGGGAGTTTATTACCTACCATCATCTATTCTATTAGTTATCCCCTTAATTCACCACATCAAATGATCAGGAATTCAATCCTGTAATCACGTCACATGGTACATTGAAAGGGGCAAATAGAGAACATAAATAAATAAACAAGTAAATAAATCACATTAGTTCTACTCATAATCATGACAATACAAAAGAGGAAAAATAAAATAAGATTCGAATAAACTCATTTATCAAGTAAAATATGTGTCACGTATTACTTTACAAATTAATCAGTAGTATATTGGTTGCGTGCAATTATATATTCGAGCAATTGAAGAAGAAGAAGAAGAGGAGGAGGAGGAGGAGGAAATCAAACAACTCAAACAGATTAAAACAAAATAATTAAAATGAATTTTGATCAATCTGTTATGAGATAATGACTGATGGAATACAATAGTGAGTGGTTGGGCAACACTGTTGAATACTGGCTCAATGGTCTAGAGGTTAAGCGTTCATGTGCGATACCTAATGATATATTAGGTTTCGAATCCTTTGTACGAGATTGAGGATGTATATTGTTAAGGAGTCTTGTATTAGGATAAAATAGCTATATATAGTGTTTCTAAGTTTTCTATGGTGGTCTAGCTTCAATCAGCTTATAAATTCAACTATTAAAATTACTATAATATTCACAAAACCTCTCTCTGATTATAATCAACAACCAGAGCAATTATTTTTATAGGTACATGGAATGTCTGAACAATGTGGGAGACCGAGAGCATAGCAACGGAAACGGGAAGATACAAATTGACAGTACTGGGAATCAGCGAGAACCTCTTGGTAGAATATGAGAATTATGCATTGAATACGTTATTTGCAAATTTCCTTCATTTGTCCTTCATATTCTGTATGATTCTCTCAGTTCATCATTTTACTCTATTTCCTCTTCTATTCTCTTCACTGGATGGTTTTTTCGTCCTAGAATGGGACTCGTCGACAGTGAGCACCCACGATTCTGCATTCGAGACTCGAACTCAGGACCCATGATTCGGACTACTAAATTATTACAATCTTCACGAACTCTCATTCTAATCATAATCAACATGTGCTCTCTAGTGACTGTCTTCAAGAGGTATTTCCTGGAGTTCAGGCGAGAAGTCATGACCAATGGAGTTCAACCAAATCTGTTGTGAGTTACTAACCCATTGAAGACAATGGTGGATGTGTCACTCAATTTCAAGGATTGGTTAAAATTAGATATTAACACCATTGAATACCGGCCGGCTCAGTGGTCTAGTTGGTTAAGCGCTCGCGTACGAGACTGATAGATCCTGTGTTGAAATCTCACCGGGGGCGTGATCGTGGATATGCACTACTGAAGAGTCCCAAAATAGGACAAAACGGCCGTCCAGTGCTTCCAAGTTTTCCATGATGGTGTAGTGTCTGTTATTATGTTAAGCTTATATACCTTATTCTAGCTTTCGGACAGGCCAATCTATTCATTCTATTCGAGTCATATTCTCACCTTGTTAATTATTCGCTTATCAATCTTGACCGATTTTATATGAGCGCGTAGGTGTATGTACACTTCTTATCCCATTACTCATCACATATCTGTAACTTATTTATGATTAACGCTTGATTAAATGAGAGTTGACTTATCCACCATCTCCACTGAGTGCCGTTTCGCTTCTCTCTATTCTATCCACTTCCTATACAAAATTAATGTATTCAAAAGTTCATTCTCATTATTCGGCTTATTTAATTCTGCTACTGACGAACGCAATTTAAGTCGATGAATATATATACGAGGATAGGTGATAACAAACATTCATACAATCTAAATTAGAGTTTAAAGTGAAGAGCCTGTCAATAAACATCGTCTAATCTAAATGATAACAAAATAACAGGCTCCACAATGGTCTAGTTTAGATGGACTCATGAATTCAACCATTATAAATATCAAAAACAATAACAACACGCAAAAGATTTTCTTCATAGACACATGTTCTCTATTTTTTCAGTATAAGACATTCATTATTACAATGTTTACATGCTTATAATGACATATATACAATCTACAAGCATACATATTCTATAATATACATGGTATACATGTGAATTAAGACATGAATATCATCATCATCATCATCATCAACAACATATGTGTATTGCACATTTATAACCATATAAGTAATATGTTGGGTTTTGTTATGAGACATCTACGAGTATAAAATAAATAAAACATGAAAATAAGTCAAGAAAGAAAGAAAAAAGGAAAGAAAAAGAAAAAAAGAAAGAAAACAAAGAGAAAAACAACATGTTTTTTTTCTTTTCATTTTAAAATCAACTTTTATCAAGTGAATTAAAGTGTTCTACCATTGAAATTGGTGATTTGTTAATGGTTTCTTTACACGGAAATATCTAAATCCCATGGTTAATGTTCATTATTATTATGATTATTATTGTTTACTGAATAAAGATGATGTATGTTGAATCATGTGTTGTTATGAATGTTTCTTTCTTTTTTTTGAGGTGGGGGGAGGAGGAAGGGGGGGGGCAAGATTATGAAACAGGGAGGTAAATGTTTATTTACTTTTTTGGAAGAAAAACGAACTTAGTTTAATGTAGTGTTTTTCTAATGACTGATTAAACTACAGATAGGATTCTTAGTGTATTAGGGAATGATGGTAAATTCAGTTGATGAGGTTGTGAATCTTCATCGACTGAGATGATTGGGTCACGTGTTACATATGCCTGAACACTGATTACCATGACGTGCAATTCTAACCGGTGTTCGGGATGGTTGGAAGAGAATTAGGGGCGGCAAAACCAAAACGTGGCATCAGTGCTTGAAGTCACTAACCTGTAGTCTGAGCCATGATGGCAGATGCAGACTACTGTGTGACTATCGTAACCAATGGTTGGAAACTCTGGGTGACATGGCTCACAATCGATCACAATGGCGTCGGTGTATACACGCTTTGTCTTCCCTTAAATTAAGAGATTAAAATCGCTTCATATCTTTCTTTCTACCAACTAATTCTTTCTTCCTGTACTATATCCTTATTGCAATCTTTCTTTTATATATTACAACTACTGAATTAACTACTTTTATGAATCCGGTGTTCATCTTGTTGTGTTAATGTGGTATGGCAACTTGGACCGTTGCATATATGTATCTGGTCCTACGTTGTAGCTGACTGACTGACTTATTATTTTAAGGGAAACTTGATAATAAATGGATGAAACTAGACAAATTTGGACTTTGCATATGACTTAGCTCTTCCATCCCAAATACAGATGAAGATAACTAGTGTAGAAGTAGTCTCTGCAACAGTAGATCTCATCATATACAATGGGAAAAGCAAGATCCTCAAATACAACACATTGAGCGTCGACCCAATAACACTTGATGGAGAAACTGTGGAACAGGTGGAAACTGTCATGTACCATGTCAGCATCGTCGATAAACAAGGAGGATCTGATGTAGATGTGAAAGGAAGGAGTTGCAAAGCAAGGGCAACATTCTTATAAATGAAGAAAATATGGAACTCAAAACAACTACCTTCAAGCCAATATCAAAGTCACAATCTTCAATACGAAGTATTAGAATGAGTGCATATAGTAGCCAAAAAAACATCCAAAACACTATCATCAAATCATTCAGAGCTGGAAAAAAAATTGACTTGAATCATTTAATACTTGATAGCATACATGTACACTTGGTTACTAAATAGAATTATGAGTAGGGTTTTCGGAAAAATCATAAGTTTCTACTCAGTTTTGTAGAAATTACAAAGTTTATACTAATTTAGTTTATTTATCCTATTAAACTTACAAACTTTATTAAATTTTTACTAGAAATTAAAATACGCTGAAATAATTTGTAAGTAGTATGAAATAAACGTTGAAAAATTACTACTGAGTAAATGCATTATTTCATAAACCTAGTTCCCTTTATTATCTTAACGAGAACAAGAACAAAGATTGGTGAAGGTGATGCGCTGAAGATTTTGAAGGGAAGGAAGAAGTTAACATGAGAGTAAAGATTTTAAAAATTGACGTGGGAAACAGAATGACTTGAGACATGCTTCAAATAACTTTAGTCGAGTCATTTCTCTCGATATTCTGCAGCGTATTGTCACCAGGCAATTCAGTAACTTAAATAACTGTGTAAGGAGACGCATTTCCAGAAATTTCATACACATAATTCTCTTTATTATTTTAAGGAGAGCAAGTACCAATCTTCGTTCTCGTTCTCCTTAAATGGATTATCATTATCAGTGAGGGATTGCGAAAATTGTTAAGTCTTTTGATTGAGATCATAATTCGATTGATATTAGATCGCCACTGGAAACCTTAAAGCATTGAACGACCATTTCGTCCTAATATGAGACTCCGCAGTAGTGTGCATCTATGATCCCACACCATAGGGACTCGAATCCAACACCTTCAACCAGCATCCAACAGTGTTAGTGTCTAAGTTCAACTAATCCACGAAATTTTACAACTATCTTCTATTGTAGATACCTGTCTCTACTTGATATGGATTAGTTCCATAAGTCACAACTTCTCACCAGAACTCCGAGAATTCCCTTACTAATGAACACATGGTAATCATTAGTGTGCAGCTATGAAGATTGCTAAGTTTTTTCTGATTAAAATTATGAACCAATGAATGTTAGACTATCACATATGACAGATTGAAATTATGAGTCAATTGAAGCTAAACCACCATGAAAAACCTGGAAGAAGTGGACGGCTGTTTCGTCCTAGTATGGGACTCCTCAGTGGTAGTGCGCATCCACGATCCCGCACTCCGCGACACTAGAACTCAGGACCTATCAGTCTCGTGCCAAGCGCTTAACCATTAGACCATTAAGCCGGTATCCAATGATGTTAATGTCTAACTTCAACCAATCCATGAAGTTTCACCACCGTACCCCATTGTCTTCAGTGAGTTGATATCTCACAACAGACCTGGTTGAACTCCACTGATCACTACTTCTCACTAGAACTTCAGGAAATTCCTCTTGAAGTCAGTTACTAGTAAGCAGATGATCACTTATATGAATCAACTCTTCAATTATTATTCACTTCATTAACTAATCAAGTTTGTTCATCTGTTTATTTTCCTATTTTGAAGTATGTCATCATTCATTTTATGAATAACAAACTATGATGAATACAGATATATAGATATAGAGATATGTTATCATTTAATTTCATTACTATAAATGAAGTAAACAACAAACTTATTCAGCTTATTGACAGTTTATTCAACGGTTCAATAGTTCTTATTCATTAAAATTTATTAAGTGAAAGAGAAATTAATTAACTTTATATTATGTGTAATTGAAAAGTAAGAGGAAGATATGTCATTTCCATAATGATAAATAAGTATCATTCTTTATAATGATGATAATAATAAGAATAGTAGTATGATAATACTATACTACTAATATCTATCGATAGATATAAGTAGTATATATATATCATACTAGTTAGAAGTAGAATGTTAGGCAGTAGAAGATTAGAGAAGATTGAATTAGAGAGAATGAAAACAGAGAGGAGTAATTATTATGGTAATGAAGGATAATTGATAGAGGATTTGTAAATGAGGTATTGAATGTTCACAACACTACTATACATAACACATTGATACTAAGACGTTATTCATATCAGCAGATGAGTATTGTTGATATAGTCTAAGAATGATTTTCCATTGATGTAATGATAGACATATGTTATGTATGCTCAATCACCGACTGCCCCGATGTGCGATGTTTTATGATGTAGAAGTAGGTTGGAAGAAAGTTAGAGGAGGCCAAACCAAAACATAGCATGAATCCATAAAGTCACTGACAAGTGGATTGAGCCATGTTGGTAAGTGTAGACTACTTGGTTGGGATCAACGAGACGATAACAATCGATGGTTAGAGATGTTGAATGAAATGGCTCAAAATCGTTTGCAATGACGTAGGTGCATCCACTCTTTATGTTCTCCCAAATTATAATCTTCTGAATTATTCATGTCCATTTTTTTTTCTCTCTTTTCAAATTCATTTCACTGGATTATACTCCTTGAATAACATTTTCAAACGCTAATCCTTCCGCTGGCTGCCTATAATTTTACTACCCCTACCACAACGGGATTTGAATCGACAATCGTGTCTGCGCTAATGTGGTATGGTAACTCAAACTGATGTACGCACGTACGAACGAAATCCTACGTTGATGATGACTGACTGACTGATGTAATTAAAATGTTTGATAAAATGCTTTATCTATTCAATACTAATCTGTATCCTTTTTATCTCAAGTAAAAACACTCATAGATGTTACATTTTGATGGACACTAGACTTGTGAACTCAGCTTTACTACTTAGATCAGTTTTTATCAGTATGAAGATTGTTAAGTTTTTGATTGAGATCATGAATCGATGAATTTTAGACCACAGTTGAAAACCTGAAACCACTGAACGGCCGTTTCGTTCTAATATAAGACTCCTCAGTGGTAAGTATTCACGATCTCGAACTAAAGGGACTCAAAACCAAGACCTTCGGTCTCATGAGCGAACACTTAATCTATAGACCACTGACCCGGTCTCCAACGATGTTAATGTCTAAATTCAACCAATTCACAATATTGCGCCACCGCCCATTATTGTCTTCAGTGAATAACTGCAATGAGAGAATACAAATAAACAATACCAAGTGAATTTTAACTTTACCTCATTGCACAAACAAGTGACTAACAGGGATCAGTAACTAAGTGGATAACGTAATGGCATTTAAAGCGAACGGTATTGGGTTCGAGTCCCTCGTGGAGTGAAAATCAACTCTGCGATGCAGGTACAGCCAGCTGACGAGTCCCAATTAGGACGAAACGCGTGTCAAACTGGATTCAACTGCTAGTCACTATCCATTTTTGCTTAAAAAGCTTGTGACTTAAAACGATATTGAGGTAATCCATTTTCTAGATTTTGTGAGACTATAATTTATGAACAACCTTTCAGTGACATCTAAATGATCTTGATAATGCTCACTTACTAACTAGAACTAAGTGAGGATTATAAAGCAATGTGAGGAATCCGAATTATGATTTACAGTTAATAGTTAATGGATAAAGAATTAGATTTACATTTTTCATCACGAACTGACATCAGCTATAATGCCAAAACTTTATTTAACCAAAAGAATGAATGAATTTTGCGCCAAAATCCAACACCTGTTAATCATAAATCTAATTAGTTCATCCATAAATTATAGTTTCACCACCAATTAAAAAGGTGAATGTCATTTACTAGGACAAAATCACTTGAAACTAATGTTCAACCCTTATAAACAAAGATGTATAGTGGTAGCAATGGAATCTAGTTTAATGAGTGTTTCGTCCTATTTGGGACTCGTCAGCTGGATATACCTATATCTCAGAGTTGATGTTCACTCTGGGAAAGACTTGAACCCAGTACAATACCGTTTGTTTCAATTCTTTACATTTTAAAGAAGAAAAAAAAGAGGAAAACACCTTAATTAACAAAATAATAATTTAATGGTTGAAATCATGATTCAATTGAAGCTAGACCATCATGAAAAACGTGGAAGCACTGAACAGCTGTTTCGTCCTATTATGAGACCCATGATGACAACTATTAAAATTACTATAATATACACAAAACTACTTCTAATATCAATCAACATATGCTCACTAGTGACTATTTTCAAGAAATATTTCCTGGAATTCTAATGAATAGCACTGACCAGTGGAGTTCAACCATATCTGTTGTAAAGTAGTTATTCACTGAAAACAATGGTGGATGGTAGCGCAATATCGTGAATTGGTTGCAATTAGACATTAACATCATTGGATACCGGCTGGCTTAGTGGTCTAGTTAGTTAAGCGCTCGCGCGCGAGACTGCGGGATCATAGATGCACATTGCCACTGAAGAGTCCCACCATAGAACGAAACAACCGTCCATTGCTTCTAGATTTTCTATGATGATCTAACTTCAATGAACTCATAATCTCAACTATTGAAATCACTATAATATCCACAAAGTAACCTCCCCTCCCTTCTCATATTAAACTAATATTTGTTTACTCCTTTAGTAAGAGTGTTCTTTTTCTTTCTTTCTTTCTTTTTTATCCATTTGATTTATGTAACCACTTAGAGAGAGGAGGAGAAAAAAAGAAAAAAATTTGTTTATTTTATTTCTTATGAAATATGATATTTATTTGTTTGTTCATTTCACTTAAATAGTTTGTTTGTTTTAATGTTAGATAGATAGATAGATACTACTGAATTAAGGAAACATAATGATACATCATCATCATCATAGAAGTAATCAGATTGCTTTTATTCCTCTCTTACCGTCAATATGACACACATATATGTATATGTATATATATCTTATAGTAACAAATATGAAACCGTAATTTATTACATAATCAAATTGTATCATTTTATATGTATGTGTGATAGGGAACATTTGATTCTGTTTATTTTGCTGTTGTTGTTATTGTTGTGTATAAGTGATGTTAATAATCAAGAAGTTTCAACAGATAATTAATCAATAACACTGTTGGATACCGGCCGGCTCAGTAGTCTAAAGGTTAAGTGTTTGCATGCGAAACTGACAGGTGCTGGGTTCGAACCCCGCAAGGTGGGGTCGTGAATACACACTGTTGAGGAGTCACATACATAGTCGTTCAGTTCTTCCAGGTAATTTGTGATCAGAATAAGGATTTGTGGAGATTGTAGTGATTTTTTAATAGTTGGTTTTATGAATCAATCTAAGCTAGACCACCATTTAAAATATAGAAACACTGGATAACTGTTTCGTTTAAGTAGGAGAATCCTCAATAGTGTAGATTCATGATCTCACACAAGGAATCCAAACCCAAGCATGAATACTCAATCTGTAGACTACTGAGCTGGCATCCAACAGTCTTAATGTCTAACTTCAATCAATGAAGTGTAAGACTATTCCAGAAAGTTATACTTTAACTGAAAACACTATTGTACATAGATTGTTTAAAGTATATTAGATGTGATCAACATGGTGTTTCTTTAATTCACTTAATATAGTTTGTTTATATCTTCCTGCTAGGTTTGAAGCTAACACGAGTTTACTGAATCTGCGAACGAGAACAAGACTCAGTGACCAAAGACCAGTAAGCTAGCTATTTGATGCTTCCCAGCCCCGCTAACTAGAGAAGTCCAAGCTCGGAATAGGGAAGTATATTCTACAAACAGCCAGAAACCAGCGATAACAACAAACACAATTCAAAACAGTCCTTGAGGAGAGTTACCAAATAGCATACTAAAAGACGCAACGGACCAATAGCATTTAAGATATTTCCCAGTGGGAAATACAACATGAAGGTGACAAGATAGCCTTTGGCGCGAAAACAAAGGAATTCAAATTTTCTAAATAAAATTACAAAATTCAGCCCTTTCTCCAAATGAGTTCTGGTGATCTAACATCCCCAACACTTCCTATTGTTATTTAGGACTGAAACTGATCAGTATCTCTTATTGTTACATGTGCATCTTGTACAGTTTGCCTCAATATTGCCTTCAGTCACAAGTATTATTAAAACGAAGATAGATAGTGACTAGCAATGGAATCTAGTTTAGCGCGCGTTTTATCCTATTTTGAACTCATCAACTAGATACACCTGTATCCCATAATTGATGTTCACTCTTCCTTAAAGGACTCGAACCCAGTACCGTTCACTTTAAACGTCATATTCCATTATAACTCTGAAATACATTAATTTGAATGATAATATTAAGTCATTCATTGACAATATACTTCTATTAGAAGGGGTTTGTGGAGATTTTACAAATTTCACAGGTTGAAATCATGAGTCAATTGAAGCTAGACCACTAGTGACGAACTTCAAGAGATACTCCTGGAGTTCTAGTGAAAAACACTGACTAGTGGAGTTCAACCAGGTCTGTTGTGAGATATCAACTCACTGAAAACAATTGTATACGGTGGCGCAACTTCGTGGATTGGTTGAAGTTAGACATTAACACCATTAGATGCCGATCGGTTCATTGGTCCAGTTGGTTAAGCGTCTAGCGCGAGACTGATAGGTCCTGAGTTCGAATCTCGCGGAGTGCGGGATCGTGGATACGCACTACCACTGAGGAGTCCAATACTACGACGAAACAGCCGTCCATTGCTTCCAGGTTCTCCATGATGGTCTACCTTCAATTCACTCATGATTTCAACCTGTGAAATATACCTTCAACTAAGTAGCATGTATGTTATCATAGTGATAAAAAAACATTTCTTTAATCTTATTATTATTAAAACAAAAATATGTTTTGTATTCCGAAGAAATAAGCTGATATATGATAATTATTATTCCAGCGTAATTATACACTACAAATAAATCTCATGCAGAAAAACAAAATAGCGATAATAATAATGGCACCCTGTGACTATTAATTATGTAACGCACTAACGCATTTACACCACCACCACCACACACACACACACACACACAACATACTGTATCCATGTTTGTTATAACCCTCTATAAGTATATTCAGTCACATTTTTGGTAAACAAGAATTTATCATAACAAACTTATCTATCTTTATACTTACCGTTGTTCATATAAATGATTGTCATAATCAAAAACGACAAAAACAAAACAAACAACAAAAAAGAAAGAAGAAAGAAACGATAATGAACAAAGTAAGTGACTTTCACCTGCAACCCCCCACCCACCCACCGTCTCTATCTCTCGTTTTATCTCTTTGGGATTGATAATATTCATCATGTTTATTATGTATAGAAAATGGCTTTGTTTCATAATGAAACAAAGAATTTAATCATTCCGTTGTTCTTAAATGTAACAGAGAAGACAAAAAAACGAAAGGAAAAGAAAAAAAAGAGACTGGAATATAAAATAATTGCGTGTACACATGTATATATATATAGTTTCCTATATGGTAACAAATATTAACCATACATTAGTGATGGTGGGGGCCGGGAGGTATGATATATGCTAATTTGTCATTTATTTCTCCATTTGTATATGTGTGTGTGTGTTTACGTGTTGTTGATTTTTAACATCCATTGTTGCTTTTACATGATTCCAGAATTAATTTTGTTTCTTTGTTAGTCAGTTAATTAGTTCGTTCACATTCTCATGTGTATTATAGTTTTACTTCCCCTCGCCCAACCAACGGGGGAGTACTCGATATATAGAGTATTAATCTACACATAGGTAAAAATAGAATCATGTGAGAAAACACACACACACTATGGCGAACATAAACAAAACATATTCTAGAACATTGTTGACAACATGTATAATAACACAATGACATAATAGATACCAATAAAAATACAAAAAAAAAAAGAGAGAGAATGAGTTCCTTTCTATTCTAAACGGTATCCAATACACAAGGGATATGAATGTTTTGTTTATTTGCATTCATCAATGAATAAACAACAAACAAACAAACAAAATATTTAATAAACAAATAGATTTATTCTTTCATAATGATTCAAATATTATAATCAACATGTGATTTCATGTTAAGAGAGTGTGGGTGGGTGGGGCGCGAAATGGGAGGGAGGAGGGAAACAAGTAAAAAACAAAAAAAAAGAAACGAAAAGAAAGAAAAAAACTATTTTCTGGATTTAAGTTGTTTTTTTTTTTACTTTTGTCCGAAAAAAAGGAGAATAATATTTTTTTCTTTTTCAGTATAAAGATTGTTGGAGATGATTATTATTATCTTTGATTGAGATCATCAATGGATTGATGTTCCACGACTATTGAAAACTTAGAAGCACTGAACGATTGTTTCATTCTATTATGGGACTTCTCAGTGACAGTGCACATCCACGATATTACTCGTGAGATTCGAACCTAAATTAAACACAGTAATTTGTAAGCTTACGGGTAGAGATCGATAGCATTCGATCTGTACTAATAATAAAGACTAGACACGTATGAAATTGATCGTCACCCAGTGATCAATCAATTGTGATTACATCTCAGTCCTACAGGAGATCGGTCGCGGCTCGGATAGCCCAGTGGTAACGTCTCTGACTGTGAAACTGGGTGATACGAGATCGAATCCGCCAGAGAGTATCAGTTCCCTCAAGATTACAGATACACCTTACTGACGAGTGCCAAGTAGCACGACTACCTCCAACCACCATCTAATCTCATAATAGTGCACGCAGTGTCGAGTCATCTAGACTGGTGGCCACATTGCAACATGATCGATAGCATTCGATCTGCAATAATAATAAGGACTTGACACGCATGACATTGATCACCACTCAGTGATCAATCAATTGTGATAGATATCTACCTCAGTACAATGGAAGATGGTTGCGCAATTTCATGAATTGGTTGAGGTTAGACATTAACACCGTTGGAAGCCGACTCAGTAGTCTGAAAGTTAAGCGTTCGCGCGTGAGACTGGAGGCTTTGGGTTCGAATCCCGCGAGTAGGATCGTGGATGTGCACTGCTGAGGAGTCCTACAATAGAACGAAACGATCGTCCATTGCTTCCAGGTTTTCAATGGTGGTCTAAGATCAGTCGGTTCATGATCTCAATCAAAAAAATTTCTCGTTTATTTAACTGATTGATAAAAGTATTGGCTACCAGTGTGAATCTATGTAGTAATAAATTTTATTTGGAAATATTGAAGATCATTTAAGTAAATTGCTTTACCATGGTGGTCTAGCTTTAAATGGCTTATGAATATAACTATTAAATTATAGACAATCTTCACAAAACCCACCTTACTGATAATAATCATTATATGCTCACTAGTGATTGACTTCAAGAGTATATGTTCAACCGTATCTGTTGTGAGGTAGTTACTCACTGAAAGCAATGATGGACGATGACGCAAGTTCGTGGATTGGTTGAATGTAAACATCATTAACACCGTTGGATGCCAACTTAGTGGTCTAGAAGTTAAGCGTTCGCGTATGAAACCGAAGGTTCTAGATTTGAGTCCCTTTAGTGAGAGATCGTAAATGCTCACTGCTGTAGAGTCTTATACTAAGAGGAATTGGCCATCCAATAGTTGCAGATTTTCCATGGTGGTCTAACTTAAATCGATGCATGAATTCAACGAATAAATTATAAATGAGACTCAAATAAGTAAATAAATTTGCAATTTTTCTAAAAGACAATTCTCATTCGATTTAATGTTTAAATACACCATTTTACTGTAAGGTAAGTTATGATTTGACATTTTGATTCAGTGATAATATGAACACCTTACTACTTATTTAACCGAATATATAAAGTAACGAAAACTAAGTATATATAGGAAGCGGTTGCTATGTTTGAAGCGATTACGAGTTTACCTAGTCTACGAATGGAACACAAACTCTATGACCAAAACCAACTAGAGAAAGAAGTCCAAGTTCGAAACGGGGGAATATATTCCGCAAACAGACAGAAGCACAAGCGTTACAAAATAGCATACTAAAAGATACAACGAATCAATAGCGTTTAAGATTCTTCCAAGTGGGAAATATGACATAAAGGTGAAAAGAGCGCTTTCGGTGCGAAAACAAGGAAATTCAAAAATAAAGTATTTACCAAGTAAGTTCTGAGGATCTAACATTCCTAACAGCTTTATTATTAAAAGTGAATGAATATATACATAACTAGTCGTTATAAATATATATCAGAATGGGTTTTTGTGGAGATTTTTAGAAATTTCACAAGTTGAAATCATGAGCTAATTGAAGCTAGACCACCATGGAAAACCTGGAAGCACTGGACGGCCGTTTCGCCCTAGCATGGGACTCCTCAGCAGTGCGCATCCACGAACCTGCCCCCTGCAGGGTTCGAACCCAGGACCTACTGGCTCCGCGCGCGAGCACTTGACCATTAGACCACTGAGCTGGCATCCGACGGTGTTAATGTCTAACTTCAACCAATCCACGAAGTTGCGCCACCGTACACCATTGTCTTCAGTGAGTTCCTATCTCACAACAGACCTGGTTGAACTCCACTGGTAACGACTTCTCACTAGAACTCCAGGAGTGTCTCCTGAAGTCAGTCACTAGTGAGTAGGTGATTATTATTATCAGAATGGGTTTTTGTGGAGACTTTTAGAAATTTCACAAGTTGAAATCATGAGCCAATTGTGAAATAAATATATATCTTTATTGACCTAAACATGGACTTTGATCACATAAACATTTCATTCACAGTAGTTCACTATATGTCTATATTTGTCTCTCACCATATGACCTTAGGACAGAATGAGATATGTCTGTCATTGTACCAACATAGACCATTACTTAGATGACCCGAACTATCAATTTCATATAGGAACTACTTGAATTCACCCCCCCAAGTAGTTATTTGTGGTTACACTAATGCGGTTTAAATACAGGTATGTAAAAATTGTCTGATGTCGATTAACTTTCAGCATATCTTGACCTTCATTGATTATCTAATTAAAGTCAGTCTGTGATTGTTGGGACGGTGTCCGAGAACTACGACAGAGCCTCCAGAGACCCTAGAAGAACCGAAGAGTTTCATCCAATCACAGTACAATGGAGCTTCCTAGAATATCAACTATTGGTCAGTAGCATAACATACCTCCTTGCGGATTGGTTGAATTATAATGTCTATAAATATCCATGATTTTCTATACATTTTGATTCTTGCCCAACAAGTACTTTCTCCAGTCTTTTGTCTTCTGATTTGCGACTTGAGAGGGTTCTAGAGTTCGAGTGCTCAAGTCATACGAGGTATATTAAGAATCTAAGTTCTAAATATAACATGATATAAATCGTAACATAATAAACACATTAAACTAATTACCGACTGATGTCAAACAGTTAAACTGGTCATTAAACATTAAACAGTTAATTGATAAGGGATTCATATGGTATAACTTTTATGGAAATGTACAGTGATAATGTTATTTGCATGGAGAATGTAAACTATCAAATCTAATGTAAAATAGGAATTAAGAAACAATTCAAAAACGGTTAGGAAGACCACAACTTATCCGATAAAACTTCTGACTGAGCGCATAACCCCCCACCACCAGGCTAAATCTACAAGGTAACTTGAACATGAGAGAAAAAGTGAGGAATATAGAAAGAACACTTTACTCTAAGGTTAGTTAATGTATAGAAAACTGAGGGTATTTCATAATATTTCAAATGGTCTCGGTTTTTTATGAAAAGTTCTGGAACCCTATTAAACATAATAGCAGAATAGATCATCATTTAATCAGTAATATGAAACGTAGATAGTCACTTTTTAGATGTTTCCCAATGTATTTAAGGGTACTTTAGGCCTTTTTTTCAAGGAATATTCTGGGTCTTCTTAATAGTTCTCATCTGTAATGGCAATCTTGATAACATTTTTCTAGTTCACATTTTATTCATAAACTTTGTTGTTAACTTCCTTATGCATATCCACAGTTATATTTTGTTACTATATGTATATAGAATTGTCCTATTACATGTTTGCCTTCTTCAATTGACCTTCTAACTTCTCTCTTTCAACGCCTAGAAGAGAATAATTGAATTTCCATGAGTTAATCCTATCATATCCTCGTAGATCTAATTCTATATGACAAGAATACTCTAATCGTTTATGATTGGGAATTACTTTTGGGCTACAGAAAAATGTTCACAAAATTATATTGATTAATTTAGATATGAGAAAAAAGTGATCGTCGAGAAATTTCCATCTATTCACAAAATAAAAAAGAAAACAAAACAAACACAATTACCCTTGAGGGATCATAAATGTGCACTGCTGAGGAGTCCCATAGCAGGACAAAACGGCTGTCCAGTGCTTCCAGGTCTTCAATGGTGGTGTAACACCAATCAGTTCATGTTCTCAATCAATAAATTATAAATTTACTTGATAAACTGTGAAAACTATACATTTAATATCAGAAGCGGTTTTGTGGAGATTTTGTAAATTTCACTGATTGAAATCATGAGTCAATTGAAGCTAGACCACTATGGAAAACCTAGAAGCACTGGACAGCCGTTTCGTCCTACTATGGGACTCGTCAGCAGTGCGCATCCACGATCCCTCACTCAGCAAGATTCGAACCCAGGACCTATCGGTCTCGCGTCAGGCGGTTAACCGACTAGACCACTGAGCCAACATTCAATGGTGTTAATGTCTTACTTCAACATGTGAGATATCAACTCACAGAAGACAATGGTGTACGGTGGCGCAACTTCGTGGATTGGTTGAAGTTATACACTTAATGTTTGATTTTCAAGATGTCCATTCGTTATCTCAGACTTTATTATTCTTTCATTTCCATACCAAGTACTTATTGTTCTTGTTCTCTTCTATTCGATCTTCTCAACCTTCTGCTATCAGGTATTGCATTTTTGATTTTCGTTATAATATACTACTTATATTAACATAAGTAGCAAACATACATACCATCACCAAGAATAACAACGTCATCATCATCCATGACTGTCAACATAGTTTGAAAAACAAAACAACATTAATTGCATTCCATTACATTATAATTTTGAATGAGTAAAATCTTCATAAATTACCAAATATGGAAATACTCCCATGAGAAATCATAACTGTTGATATAGAAAACAAATACACACACACACACAAACACACACAAACACACATACATACATACATACATACATAGATACATACGTTTTTTTATATATTTTAGTGCATCTTACCTGTGTTGTATCCATATTCTTTTTGTCACCATGTTGATTTATTCACTTAGACAAATATATAACTCAAATATACAATGTAATAAAGAAGTTTTATAACGATAACAATACAGATAATGAATATCTTAAAGTTTATCAAATAGAAAGAAAGAGAGAGAGAGGGGGGAATGGGGCTTCAATAGTTGAATTTATGAATGAATTGAAGTTAAGACTATGATGAAAACAACTTTGAAAATTCTCAATATTAGAATGAAATGACCGTTTAGTACTTTGAAGAAATAATGATCCACCTTTTACCATCCATCCATCTATCTATCCACACAATCATCTCTCTATCTGTCTTATATATACAAAAGATAAATTCAAAAGGGTTTAAATGATAATAAAACGCGCGCGCACACGCACACACACAAACGCAAAGGCACATTAAATATTTATTTCCTATTTTTTAAAAAAAGGGCTACACAATAGAAAAGTATCTCCCTGATAGAGGGAGAGAGAGCGGAGGGGGGGAGCGGGCGGCGAAAAGTGGTCGAAGCAGAGATATAAAAATGAGTTACTCATATAAAATGTTATCATATATTAATAATGATGAGTAAAGTGAATAATGCGAATAGAATGATCATAATGAACAATGCTGAATATAGATGTCTTACTATTACTACTATTATACCGTTAATTAAGTAGTATATATATATGTATATAAGTATTTATATATTCGAATAAAAGTTTTACACAACAAAGAAGCTTATTTTATGTTTATGAGTAGACAACAACAACAACACACACACACATACGCACAATAATTTATAAATTGATAGATACATATGAAAAGAAAGAGCACAAACAAATGAATAATAATAATAATAGTAATGACAGGAAATTATGCCCCCCCCCTTCATTTTGTTTATCGAATTTTCTCTCTTTTTGTTGTTCTTGTTGTTGTTGTTGTTGTTGTTGTTGACGATTGATGACAGGTTAATTGTATTTTGTTTACCTTTTCTTTTTTTTCCTCATTTATTTTGTTGATACATGTATTTATACATAAATATTTATTTATTCATTAAAATGTTTATGTGATGGCATTATTTACAATTAATTGTCCCCTATAGGCACTTACACTTTATTTTGTTTGTTTGTTTGTTTGTTTTAAAATCAACAGAAGTGAAGAAGAAGAAGAACAATAATTGAGATTATGAACCGATTGTTGATGTTAGGCCACCATTGAAAACCTGGAAACACTGGACGACTGTTTCGTTCTATTATGAGACTACTCAGTAGTGCGTATTCACAATCCCGTTTATGGAATTTGAACCCAGAGCCTTCAGTCTCGTGCGCGCGAACGCTTAAACTGTAGATCACTGAATTGGCAACCAATGGTGTTAATGTTTAACTTCAACCAATTCGCGACCATCTTCCATTAGTACTGAGGTAGACACCTGTCTCTACCTGACACGGATTAGCTTCATTGGTCATGGCTTCTCACTAGAACTCCGAGAATTTTCTCACGAAGCTAGTCACTAGTGAGCACATGATAATTATCAGTTTATGGGTTGTGGAAATTAAGTTGGGTAGAAATAGGTGTCTACCTCAGTACAATGGAAGATGGTCGCGCAACTTAGCGAATTGGTTGAGGTCTAACATCAATCGGTTCATAATCTCAATCAAAAACTTAACAATCTCCAAAATCCATAAACTGATAATAATAATATTCATTTGGTGTTGTTGTTGTTTTACTTGTATCTTATTATTATTATTTAGGATTACACTGGATTAGTCTCTTGTTGGCAATATACGCATCCTGTGTAGATCGACTTCAAGTTTCAGAGTGAATATCAACTCTGAGATGTAGGTACATTTAGTTGACGAGTCATAAAGAGGACGAAATATGAGTCAAACTAAATTCAAATTCTAGTGACTATCCATCTTTGCTTTTCTGCTTCACTCCCCCAAATGCCCTGGTAAGGCCGAGAGTGGGGAAAGTCCGCTTTCTTTTCGAGATGCTCTCACATGGCCACGCGTATATAGCCTCTCCCAGGGAAGTCCTAATCACTGCCTTCTTGTGGCATCACTGTTGTTTACGAAATTGAGAGGACGAAAAGCGAATGTCTGGCTATTTAACCGGGTTGGTGGACATGGAGAGTCGACCTAGAGGAGTTGAAAAACCCTGATTCGAAACCAATGGTGCACATGGGCTTCAGTATCCTGAAAGAACAAATGGCGTATGAACCAATTGTTGGTCATCGACTACTATGTGACTGCATCTCCTAACGTTGTTCCACTGCGTTGTGGATCAGACCTTCAGGTCGAAGGCTCGGGGTGTGGCCCCCTAAGAAAACCACCTGGTTCGGTTTGAGCACCCGAGTAGTATCACAGCCCTCACATATATCAAATGAGATCTGTGTGGCGCATATGTATTTGGTGCCTCATTGTACCAATATCTATGTCTTAAAATAAAATAAAAAATAATAATCAACTTGTAAAATAAGGAAATAAAAAAAAGAACTATTGAAAAGATGATATAGACTAGTGGATATAAAGTACAAGTGTCAATCAATTGTCACAAACTTGACTATTCCTTCATTTCCATATCAATAATCACTCTCTGTCCCTGCTCTCTTTTCTTTGATCTTATTAACCTTCTATCTTCAAGCATTTCACTTTTCATTGATGATACATACGATTTATATCTGTCGATATCCGTAAGTTTATCATTTCGTACTTTACATAATACACTGACCTTAGTTCATATATATATATAATGAAAACCAAGAAGCACTGAATAGTTGTTTCATTCTAGTATGTAACGCTTGAACTGTAAATCTCCACGATGTGACAAGACGTTAGACTCATAACATTCATTTCTTATGACACTACTCTTATTCTTTAAACCACAGGTTGAAGGTCAACAATAACCAATCAACATTGAGGTTTACAGAATGATCTAGGAGTCATATGTGGAGAAATTAGAACACTTCACTTCACTTCACTATCTAAAGTTTGTGCTGATGATGTCGTTCAGAATAACGATGAAAGATCCACAACCAAACCATTCTGCTCAGAGAAAAGAAAAATTCTATCAAGATCTCTAAACCATTGATTTGAGATTCGATGGTTTTTATTTATAACTTCAGTTAATTTACTATATTTCTCAATGATCTTTTAATGACGTTGGTGAGTAAATGTCTTGTGATGTAAACTGTATAACTTACTTACTTACTTACGCCTGTTACTCCTAATGGAGCATAGGCCTACGACCAGCATTCTACAACCCACTCTGTCCTGGGCCTTCCTTTCTAATTCCATCCAATTCTTGTTCATTCTTCTCATGTCTATCTCCATTTCCCGGAGTAATGTGTTCTTTGGTCTTCCTCTTTTCCTTTGACATTGAAGATTCCATGTGAGGGCTTGTCTTGTGACACAGTTGGGTGCTTTCCTCAATTTGTGTCCTATCCACTTCCAGCGCTTCCTCCTAATATCTTCCTCCGCTGGGATCTGGTTTGTTCTTTCCCACATTTGGTTGTATAACTTAGCAATATTCAAGAACCATGTACACTAATAAATTGTTTAGTTATTTGTGAAACTTAAGTTCCCAACAAGAATATTATCTAATAAACCAATCAAAAATGCACTGAAGATTTCCCGGTGAAAGTCTTGTTCTCGAAGCTCGATGGATTAGTCCAACTTATCATCCATTTGAGTTATAAATCTTCTCTTACATCTCTTAATCACACATATAGCTGAACTTTACATACCTTTAAACTTTTCAGGTCGAATTACATTGGTTTATATTTCCAACTTCAGTCTATCTTCGAAATCTGTTTCAATTCTCATACAACTAAATTCACATATTTTCATCCAGTTAAACGAAATTGAATTTTTACAATTGATATCAGAACGGTTTTTGTGTGGATATTATAGTAATTTCAGTGAATGAGATCATAAGCCAATTGAGGCTAGACCACCACGGAAAACCTGGAATCACTAGACGATCGTTTCGTCCTATTGTGAGACTCCTCAGCAGTGCGGGATCGTGGATGCGCACTACTGAGTAGTCCCACAATAGGACGAAACGATCGTCTAGTGATTCCAGGTTTTACAATTTATTTAACCTATCTAGTACTTGACAATATGTTTCTAACGTCTTTTATCGTATTCGCTTTATATTAGTTTTGCACTGTGTAACTGTTAATTTGGGAAATTGTAGTATAGAAAAAACGCTAGTTCAGAAAGATTGTAATAATTATGATATTACATTATAGTGTTAAGATGAGAAAAGTTTTGAGCCTAATAGTAAGAGAACTTCCAAGATGCTACATCTTTTGCGGTTAATAATGTCTACAATCCCTCGGAGGATTAAACATAAGACTATAAATTCTTGCACCTCAGGAAGATAGTTTTCTAGAGTTAGTTTCTCTGGGCGAATTAATTTGATGATTAAACTTCGATTGTCTTTATAAGTAACTTAGATCAATCAGAGATTAATAGAGATACTAGAATTAGTACAACTCATCAATTGCTTAGAAAAACCATGCACAATATATAGGATCAAGTATCAGATCAAAAGGTGAGACAATCATAAAAAAACATGCAGAAAATAGCAAGATAATGATCAGCAATAACCAATTATGAACTAAGTTAACAAAAAAAAACCAGTAAGTCATTTTTTTAGTTCAGTTCTGTTTAAAGTTTATTCTGATGACATTGTCTAGAAAGACAATGAATTTTTAACGATTTAACTAGCTAACTCAAAGAATGTAACACTTTTAATTCCCTGAATGTTCATGATGAGTGTGTTACCTCTAAGACTTCATATAAAATCATATCTAGTCCATCATAAAAACAGAATGTTCCGAATAAATTAACCAGATTTTATGCACACAAAATGTAAGGACAGTACTTCCATAAACATTCACTGTATAACTACTCAGAATTATTTACTGAATAAACTTGTACACTGATAAATCAGAAAAGTGTTTATCATAAATAAGAAACATATATTTCACTACAGAAAGACAATTACATCTCTGAAGATAGTAATCTGTGTTGAAATATAACTGTTTCATAATAATGGAGATGAATATTTCAGTGCATGGTGTACTTGATAACATAATGAATATATGATGGAAACAGTAAAATTTCCTGTTATAAAACATACTACTTATTAGTAGTCAGATTTCCATAAGCAAATTTACGCGATTCTTTAATACAGTTCTAAATGACCAATTAACACGAAAACATGAGTCCAAGTTATATCCTAGATAATGTATCTGCAATCTATAAAAGATTATGGCTCCTCTGATTATTCTATTTATATTCAAGTTATTTTGAAAATGGCTGATATGTAGATAGGTGATGAATATTAGATGGTGGTTGGAGGTAGTCGACAAGAAACCCTGGACCCGGGTTTCGTGCTACTTGGAACTCGAGTCAAGTCACCTAGACTGGTGGCCAGAATGCATCATGGTCGATAATTTCGATTTGCACTAATAATAAGGACTTGATACATGACATTGGTCACCACCCAGTGATCAATCAATTGTGATTACATCTCAGTCCTACAGGAGGTTAGTCACAGCTCGGATAGCTCAGTGGTAACGTCTCTGACTGTGAAGCTGGGTGACACGAAATCGAATCCACCAGGGAGCACCAGTTCCCTCAAGATTACAGGTACACCTTACTGACGAGTGCCAAGTAGCACGAAACCCGTGTCCAGGGTTTCCTGTCGACTACCTCCAACCACCACCTAATCTCACAATAGTGCACGCAGTGTCGAGTCACCTAGACTGGTGGCCACATTGCATCATGGTCAATAGCATTCGATCTGCACTAATAATAAGGACTTGACACACATGACACTGGTCACCACCCAGTGATCAATCAATTATGGGTGATGAATCCCTTCCTTCATGCATTAATATTTAGGGAACTACAGATGAAACTGGTCGATTATATTTTCAATACAATACACATGAATACATTATCTCTATGTCACACAAATAAATGAGACCAAAAACTACCGAACAACAGATATTTATCACATAATATTTAAGATAAAACCTAGGGATTTCTGGTAACCAGCCTAAAGAATAAAAATGATCAATGCATGTTTCCTGTCTTTCTCCCTTTTCTGCCTATTCATTTCATATAATACTCCATACGATATTATTAAAATTAAAGCCTTCTATCTTAAAGACCGATGATGACACTAACCAGATCCACTCTGATATTAGCTTCATTCATGGTTTAAGCTAAGTAGAAGGAAGTCTTTTGATTGTTTCATGCTTGTTAGTAAAGTATGACTTCTTGTTGTATGTGATCTCAACTTTCCAATGGGACATAGTAAATATCCCTGAGCAGTAGAGTGAATTCTATGGATTCCTGTAAGATGGTGGATCACTTAATTTAGTGAACGCAAACAGGATACATAAGAATCGGTTGACTCTAAGAAATAAACGGTACATAGTATTAATCTTTTGCGATGGTGTAATGTACCAAAATGAAAGTCTTCTTATTCTTTGATCATATTAGTCTTATCTTTAATTCTACTTTCTATGCTCAACTATTCAATACAGCCATTCACTTACACCTGTTACCCCTCTTGTAGGAACATAAGTCAACCACCAGCAATCTCCATCCAACTTTGTCCTGGACAATCCCCTCCAGTTGTTACTCATCCTTTCCATGTCTACTTCCAATTCCCAACATGGTGTGTTCTTTGACCTTCCTCTCTTTCTATCCTCTTCAACATTCCAACTTAATGCTTGCTTCGTGATACAGTTTGTTGACTTCCGTAATATGCGTCCTATCCAACTCCAACATTTTTTCCTACTCTCCTCTTCAAATGAAAACCAATTTGTTCACTCCCACAATACACTGTTGCTGATGGTATTCAACCAACAAACATTGAGTATCTTCCGTATGTAGGACTGATACACACACAACTATTAACTAAAGTATGTTTCTTCTTAAATCCATCACGCCACCCCCCTCCTGAGATCAATGGAATACTTCATTTCATAAATGATTTTCATCAAACCCATAACCTCTTCATTTCACTGATACAACTATATGTCTATAATGAGAAATTTAACCGATTAATAATAAATAGTTTATAACTTACATCATAAATCAATTGTTTATCGATCAAAATCGATCATATTTGAATCCAGATCTGTATCGATTCTATCTGTTGAAATGTTCATGGCATTAAACCAGAAAAGTGTTTCAATCAACTAATCTCATTGTTTTTCATTGAAATATTCATTAAAGAGGAACTAAATTCTATTCACAAAACAAAACAGAAAATGTCATCCAGTACCAACCGAAATACTTATGAATCACTTGGTCTAACTAAAAAACAATTCAATCTTAATCGTCATTTAAATTCGGATAATATAAAGTCTATATTATATTATAATGATTTGAATATACCTTTTTATCATTATATTCAATGTACAAGATGTAATGGCAATCATTTAGTTGAAACAAATTATACTACTAACAATTTAATGAGTAGTATATTAAAAGAACAACAATATAAAGGTTACCGTAATGATAATACTGCATGTCCTTGCAATATGATCAAGTTAAATACAATGAAACCAAATCAATCTTGTTACAAAGCGCAATATACCAACGATTCAACAAGCTGTTGTCAACCATATTATCTTTTGTGTAATTATCATCATCATCATGAACAAATGAATAATGATAGATGTGAACATTGTTCATGTCAATGTTGTATTCAATCGACATTGAGTAGATCAATGATTCCATCATGTAGAAATTGTTTTTATTGTGGAAAATCCTATGAATGATGGTATTGTGGTTACTGGGTGGGATCAATACATACATACATATACATTAAATGCATACTTATTGAAATGCATATTCATTTATGATATTGAAAAGTGACTTTTATGTTTTTGGTACTTGAAAAATTCATTTTAAGTTCTTCTGCAATAAAATTTGCTTTGACTTCACATGACTTTATTGAATCATACAGTATTTATTTAACCACATAAACATTGGTATAAGGAGACATCAAATAGATATGAGCCACACAAATTATCTGATTTATGAGAGGGGCAGGATACTACCCGGGTGCCCAAAACGAAGTAAGTGGTTCTCTTAGGGACCGCACACACCGAAACTTTTACCTAAAGGTCTAATCCACAACACAGTGGACCAAGGTAAGAAGATGTAGGCACATGGTAGCCTGGTGACCAACAATTCGTTAATACACATTTTATTTCCTTAGCATCATGTAGCCCATCTACACCACTCATTCCCAATCAGCATTTTCTAACTCTCCTTTCTAGGTGGATTCTCAGTATCCACCAACCCACTTAAAGCGCCGGACATTCGCTTTTCGTCCTCTCAATTTTGTAAACAACAGTAATACCGTAAGAAAGCAGTGAGGAGGACTTCCCTTGCAGTGGTTGAATGCACCTGGCTATATGAGAGCATTTGGAGAGGGAGAGCTGACTGTCCCTACTCTCGCCGTACAAAGGCATTTGAGAGCGAATTATACAGTACTTGGTCTAGACTTAAAGTATACTGAAACACTGAAGGTAAAGAACTATTTGAAGCGACAGAGATTCAATAAAATCTCAAGAAATAGAATTCAAAACCTAATATTTGTTTGCTAGTATTGTATTATTCAAATTATATCTCTTATTTATGATGTCTTATAGTGAAATTCAAGATAATCACTTATTCGTTCTACGTAAATGCTATGATGGTTGAATCAATATGATAAAAAAAAGCTTAAATGTAAACCCGACGGCGCTTGAAATGAATGGTACTAGGTTCGAGTCCCAGAGTGAACATCAACTCTGAGATGCAGGTATATCCAGCCGACGAGTCCCAAATAGGACGAAACGTGCGTCCTGGATTCCACTGCTAGTCACTATCCATCATTGCTTACATAAACCCATGTATATTGAACTAACATATTTCGAAAATCGTAACTAATTTCTGACTGCGTAAATATTCAAATGTATATTAGAGCTATAAACTTTCACTTAGATACTAAAACAGTATGCCTATGAGTTACTTATCAGCTAACAAATGAATAATCAGGGAGGAGAAAAGTCACAAAACGACTAGTTTCTTTTAGATGGGCCTTTAACCCAAAGAAAAAACCCCAAGGAGTTGAATGGTCTCGAGATTGAATCGTACTTAGATTAACTGCTGCAGAGGTATATAAATTCCTTTGATAAATAGCCAATTGCTTCAGGACTGGCCTGCGTCAACACCTGAACTACGGATGGGGAGTGAAATAGACGAACGCGTTGACAACTTCACTTATCTTGGAATTCTGGTCAGACCTAATATGTTGATGTCTGACGAAACCTCTGCACAAATTCGGAAACCTCGCTTGGCTTTTGCCAATTTACGTCACCTCTGGCGAATGCAAAATATTCGCCTATCAATGAAGGGGTGAGTATACTGCGCGACACTTCGTTCTGCTCTATTTTACGGCTGAGACGTGGCCATTAAGAGTAGAAGATACTCGTAAACTACTAGCATTTGACCACACATGCCTTAGAAATATTGCTGGCGTCTGCTGGGATCACCGGCTAAGTAATAGTGAGGTTAGACGCAGAGTATTAGGGAATGATGGTAGGTCAGTTAATGAGGTTGTATATCTTCATCGACTGAGATGGTTGGGACACGTGTTACGTACACCTGAACACTGACTAGCACGACGCACAATGCTGACTAGTGTGGGGGACAGATGGAAGAAATTTGGGAGTGGTCAAACTAAAACGTGGCATCAGTGCTTGAAGTCACTAACTTTTAATCTGAGCCATGTTGGTAGATGCAGACAACTTGGTTAGAGTCCGCGTGACTATCGTAACCAATGGTTGGAGACTATGAGTGACATAACTCAAAATCGATCATAATGGCGTCGGTGTATACATTCTATCTTCCTTTAAACCGTGAAATGAAAAATTGATTCTTTCTTCCTGTACTACACCCTGATACACAATCTTCCTTTTCATATATTACTATCTTTAAAGTAACTACTACTACTACTACGAATTTGGTGCTCATCTTGTGCTAATAAGGCGTGACAACCAGAACCGATGCCTAGTTCTACGTTGTAACTGACTGACTGAATTTCAAATCCAAGCTACAAAATTACTAAGTATTGTTCAAACTACTTTTTGATAGTAAGTAGTAAAGAGCCACTGTAAAAATTAGAGAAGCATATATAAACGGATACCGTTTTCTATTAGTTTGTAACTAGGCTTTACTCTAATCTCAAAACATCAGAAGAAAGTGAAGATCAATGTAAAAACTATCATAATTACGTAATAGAAAATGTTTAATTAGTCAAGTGCAGAAAAACAAACAATGAATTCTTGACCATTTACATTTTTGCTTTTGTCTGAGAATAGGATGGAACTGCAAGAGCATATTAACTGTGTACTATTGTTAAAACGAACTCCCTTCAACTTAAGTAAGAAATTATAGCCTTTTCATTCTTATTTTATCATAATAACGTACTCATTTGATGTGAACTTGTTGAGTCGGCTTTCGGAGAACTTCAACAGAGCCTCCAGAGGCCCAGAAGGAGCCGAAGAGTCCTAGCCAATTAGTGCATGATGGAGCATTCTAGAATTCCAACGTGGCGTGCCACTATTGGTCAGTAGCATAATATGTCGTTAACGGATTGGCCGAAATATGATGTTGGTTTAACATCTATACATACCCATGTTTTCTGGTGTTCAGGTCGCTGTCTAGTTCTAGCGTGCGGGTTATCAGAATGGCTTAGGAACGAATATAGCGTCCAATCAGCAAGACTTAACAGAACTATTCAAAGTTATCCATCGACTTCATCACTATAAGATATATATCGTGGTACAGTTCTAATACATGTCTCTTGGGACAGTCTCTTCATTTCTAATCCTAGTATCTTAATTATTCCAGTGGAATCTCAAAATATGTTGCGAAATAAGTCACGATTTGCGTAGACAATCTTCTAAACAGAAATTTTTGGTTTCTAATTCATGAATCATATAGAGATTTATAGTTACACGTTTAAAATATGACATTCGTCGGTTATTAGTATTTAGTTAGAGATGAATATCTGCACATGCCTAACCACCACTAAAATCGAACGGCGTTGTTGTTTGGTATAGGATTAGGGCAGAAGAGAGAAAAGGGAAAACGAAATAAAATATGGCATCGGTTCATGAATTCTGTGAATATTAGACTGAACCACGTAGGTAGGTGCAGACTACTTGGTTGGGATCCGCAAGACGATAACAACCAATGGTTAGAGGTCTTGAGTGAAATGGCTCAAAATCGTTTGCAATGGCACAGGTGAATCCACTCTTTGTGTTCTCCCAAATCCTAATCTAAATTCTTCATGTTCCTTCTTTTCTCTCTTTCTAAATTTATTTCACTGGATTATACTCATTGAATAACATCTCAAACACTAATCTTTCCGATTGCTGCTTATACTTTTACTACCTCTACTACTATAGGATTTGAATCGACTATTGTATCTGTGTGCTAATGCGGTATAGCAACTTGAACGGATGTACGTACGTACGAAGTTCTATGTTGTTGCTGACTGACTAACCTGGTTGGTATCCGCGTGATTATCATAACTATTAATTAGATACTTTAGATGATATGTCTCAGAATCGGTTACAATAGTGTAGATGTATTCACTCTGCTTCTTTTTCTTTCCTTAGATCTCGAGTTTCAAGATTATCATATACTTTTCCTAAAATGAATACATTACTGCTTCTCAAATCGTGTTGTTTGTGACTAGTCTTGTTTACTACTACTATTCTAGTATTTATCTTGATAATTTTATCTTAGTATGCTAATATCGTATGAAAACGTGAACTGGTGTACAGATATAACTGACTGATAATTATAATTAGTAACCTCCAGGTTGTATCTCTTCATTTCTGTAGCAATTTGGGAGACTCTCCCGATCTCCCATACTTTACGAGCATCTCATGTACCCAAATAAATGGTTTCTCTGCTTGTGAGAAGGAGAATTAGCCTTTTGACTTCTGAACGAACTCGGCTTTCACCATGAAATGTCATAACTCTTCTAAATGAAGACCTTCTAACTCCCGGAGCAAAGTTTAAATAATTTGGATTAATTTTTATGATTAGCCTTTCTTTAGCAAGTTAGTTTTCTAAGAGATGATGTCGCTAACCTCATGATCAACCCTCCTCTTTTATCCGGGTTTAAAATCGACAGGAGCCCCCGGAGGAGCTCCAGGCGGAGTTATAATTAGTAACCAGTTGTAAATAAAGAAATAAATAAACTAAACAAACCAAATCAAATATTATTCTACAAACAAAAGACAAAAACAACAGAATTCACTTTTTATTTTATTTCTTCAAAAAATAAGAACGTTTATTTTACAATACAAAATCTTACTCAGCAACAACAACAACGTCAGTCAGTAACAACGTAAAATATCGTACGTACGTACATCAGTCCGAGTTGCCACACCACATTAGCACAGAGATGCAGTTGTCAATTCAAATCCCGTAGTGCTAGAGGTAGTAAAAGTATAAGCAGTAATCGGAAACATTAGGATTTAAAGATGTTATTCAATGACTATAATACAGTGAAATAAATTTGGATAGAGAAAATAAGGGATATGAACAATTCAGAAGATTACAATTTGGGAGAACATAAAGAGTGAATTACACCTGCACCATTGTAAACGATTTTAAACCATTTCATTCAAGATCTTTAACCATCGGTTGGTGTCGTCTCTAAGATCCCAACCAGCCATTTCAAACGACAAAACAAAAAAGGAATTTCAAAAAAGATCTATACACAATAATAATAATAATAATAATAATAATACTTATTATTCCCATGATGGTATTAATGATGATGAAATATTCCACCAAAAATTCACTGAATAACTCGCTGTTAATGAACGAACATAATGCCAACAACGTGGTGGTATATATAACATTTCACCCGGTTTAAGTATACTATAATAACCATGAACATTTTGAAATTTAGGAAATTCATTCATTAAATCAATATTCAAATGATCTAAATCTATTTTAGATGTATTACATAACATTGGATTATCATTATATGGATATAAATTCTTTGTTTCTAAGGCAGAATATAATATAATCAATTTATAACCATGAATTTGTGTTAATAAATTCGCACGATCATTATCATGATGTAATGGTGATATAGTATTTTTTGGACCAAACCATATATTTGTTTCTATGGTATCAATATGATGATGATTATCATTATCATCACTATTATTGATTGGTTCATCACCCCCAGTAACATAACAATAATCTGGTATATAAATATCATTTTCTAATTCTGGTATTTGTGTAAAGATATCATATTGGGCTAAATAACCTTTCATTGTATTCTCATTATTGATTATTGATTGATTAAAATAATGATTAATAAACTCATGAATTGTCATTAATTTTTGTCCCCAATTCTCTTGGGTATATTTTTGACCAATTTCTATAGGAACTAAACGATAACCATAATGATGTAACCAATAATTTATAGTCCATTTATGTTGATTATTATTATTATATGCTGGCCAAAAATTGATTGCATTTGTTATAATAAATGGTTTATTGAATTTTATTAAATCATTAAATAATTCAATACTTGGACAATTAATATGATCTAATTTATTCAAATTGATTTTGATCTGTTCATTGATTTGAATAAATCGATCTAGATCATGATCTAGATCATGATGAATATCAGGATTATGATTATCTAATTGAAATAATCTAGATAATGATAAATCATTTTCATTACATAATCTTCTTTTAATCATAATGATATGATGTAATTTGGAAGCTAATTTTGATGCAAATTGATTAAATATTGGATAACCCATAATTAAACTAAGATCTAATTCTTTAATTAATTCTATAAAAGGATGATAATGATAGCGATCATGATCATGATCATCTGAATGATCAGGATCAAACTGATAAGAATTAGGATCATCATCATTATTACTTTTATATAAATAATATAATACAATTAATAATTTAATAGATGAATATAATATACGCCAACAAATATGAACATTTTTCCAATGACCCGTATGTAATTTTTCCCATATATATTGTAATAGATAATTTGTATGATACTTAAATTCATGAAATGATATTTCAGTAGTATTATACATTTGTAATAATTTTTGATAATCTCTTAATAGGATAATACCATATTCTAATTGATAGGATTGTATAAGTTGATCAAAATCTTGTAAAGATGGAGCATTTTGATCTAAATAATTCCGGATTAACATCATCTATGATTAAGAAAGTAGATAGATAGATAGAGATGATGTAGAAAGCAACAAGAATAACAACAACAGCAAAAAGTTTATAAATACAGCCCCCAAATGCCCTGGTACGGCCGAGAGTGGGGAGAGTTCGCTCTCCCTCTCGAAATACTCTCACACGGCCACACGTATACAGACTCTGTCAGGGAAGTCCTACTCACTGCCTTCTCGTGGCATCACTGTTGTTTACGAAAATGAGAAGACGAAAAGCGAATGTCCGGCGCTTTAACCGGATTCCAAATCAATGGTGAACATAGGCTCCAGTAACCTGAGGGAGCAAATGGCGTATGAACCAATCGTTGGTCACTGGCTACCATGGGACTGCATCTCCTCACGATGCTCCACTGCCTTTTGGATTAGACCTTCAGATCAAAGGCTCCAGGTGTGGCCCCCTAAGAAAACCACCTGCTTCGGTCTGGGCACCTGGGCAGTATCACAGCCTTCACACAAATCTTATTAGATTTGTGTGGCGCATATGTATCTGGTGCCTCCTTGTACCAATATCTATGTGTTCAAATAAATAAATAATAAATATTATAAATACAGATATAATTTAAAAATAAAAGTAGTAGTGTATAAAAGAAACAATACAAAAATGTATTTTAAACAGATTTTTTTCAGATGAATTCGGAACACCAACAACAACAAGAAAAGGTTGAACGTTGTTACTATGGGACTGAGTGATTCGGTTTCCTAAAGATTGTAAGTATCCTCTCGATGACGAGTTTTAGTTTGTATGAAACATTTATTTACTTATTTATTTAAACACATTAATCATTTGATTCATGTGAGGGCTGGGATACTGTCCGGGTGCCCAAAACGAAGTAAGTGGTTTTTTTAGGAACAACACACCCTGAAACTTTTACCTAAAATTCTAATCCACAAGACAGTGGAGCAACGTAAAGAGATGTAGGTACATAGTAGCCTGGTGACCAACAATTCGTTCATACACATTTTCTTTCCTTAGCATCCTGAAGCCCATCTACACCATTCCTTTCCAATCAGCATTTTCCAACTCTCCTTCCTAAGTGGATTCTCAGTATCCACCAACCCACTTAAAGCGCCGGACATTCGCTTTTCGTCCTCTGAATCTCGTAAACAACAGTAATGCCGTGAGAAGGACTTCCCTGGTAGTGGTTGAATACACCTGGCTATATGAGAGCATTTGGGGAGGGAGAGCTGACTCTCCCCACTCTCGGCCGATAACCGCTAGCTAACAACAAGACATAATGCATATAAATTTGTCACAGACAGATTAGTGGTTAAATTGAAACTTGACCGATAGAATTCGGTCGACAATATGAAATAGACACACATGTGACATTATTATTAGAGAGGAGTTTTGTGGATATTATAGTAATTTCATAGTTGAATTCATGAATCAATTGAAGGCAGACCACTATGAAAAACCTGGAAGTACTGGACTGCCGTTTCATTCTAGTATGGAACACCTCAGCAGTGTGCATCCATGATCCCACTGGCGGGTTTCGATCCGACTCATTGGTCTAGAGGTTAAGCGTTCCCACGCGAGACTGATAGGTCCTAGGTTTGAACCTCGTGAGGCAGGATCGTGGATGCGCACTGCTGAGGAGTCCCAGAGTAGGATGAAACAACCGTCCAGTGCTTCCAGGTTTTCTATGCTGGTCTAGCTTCCATTGACTCATGAATTCAACTATTAAATAAACACATGACATTAGCCACTAGACATTTAATTAAACATCAGAAGGTATGTTTAACACAGATAGTAATAAGTAACATAATACACAATACATATACACTAATTTGTAAATATTATGACAATTACTCAATTAAAAAAAACAGTTCTGACAAAATAATAATTGTAATTAATAAAACAACATAGGTCTAGGAAGAGATATCAACCCTTTGCCCCCTGAATGCCCTGGTACGGCCGAGAGTGGGGAGAGTCCGCTCTCCCTCTCGAAATACTCTCACACGGCCACGCGTATACAGCCCCTGCCAGGGAAGTCCTACTCATTGCCTTCTCGTGGCGGGGGTGTTAGAACACCGCCATACTTTTCAAAGGCCAACAATCGTAGTGTTTATTGACATCAGGGCTGCCTTCGATTCGTTGGATAGGACTGTTCTCTGGGATTGTCTATTGAAGAAGGGTGTGCCTGAGAAGTTTATTAACATCCTGAAAGCCCTATATGAAAACACCTCAGGCAGAGTGAGGGCATACAACCACCTCTCTCCATTGTTACATTCGAGCAGTGGGGTTAGGCAGGGTTGCCCAATCTCACCATTCCTCTTCAACTGTGCCATCGATGACATTCTGCAAACAGCTCTAATGGATACAAGTAATGGCGGTGTGGATCTGTTGCCTGGAGAAAGACTTCTCGACCTTGAGTATGTGGATGATATTGTCTTACTGTGCGATAATGCCCAAGCCATGCAATCCGCACTTAATCAGTTGGCAATCAGCGTCCGTAGGTATGGTATGTGCTCTGCACCTTCGAAGTGCAGAGTACTTCTACAAGACTGGCAGGATTCTAATCCTGTACTCACTCTGGATGGTGAGCGGATAGAAGTAGTCGAGAAGTTCGTGTATCTGGGTAGCTGCATAAGTGCTGGTGGTGGCGTGAGTGATGAGATCAATGTACGTATAGTGAAAGCTAGAGCGGCTTATGCCAATCTGATCCATCTTTGGCACCTTCGTGATGTCAGTCTAGCTGTAAAAGGTCGGATCTACAATGCGTCGGTGAGAGCAGTTTTGCTCCATGCGTGTGAAACCTGGTCTCTCCGAGTTGAGGATGTTAGACGACTCTCTGTGTTCGATCATCGCTGTCTCCGAAGGATTGCAGACATTCAGTGGCAACACCATGTCAGTAATGCAGAGGTTCGGCATCGTGTGTTCGGGCACAGAGATGATAATTCAATTGGTGTCACCATCTTGAAACACCGACTTCGGTGGCTTGGACATGTTCTCCGAATGTCGTCCCAGAGAATTCCACGTCGTGCATTATTTGCCGACTCTGGGACTGGTTGGAAGAAGCGGAGAGGTGGTCAGTGCATGACATGGTGTCGTGGTATGAAAGAAAGCTGCAAAGGACTGGCTTCTGTTGGTCCTTCACGACTCCCTGGTTGGGGTCTGAGAGATGGTGCAACACAGTGGCTAGAGACGTTATCAGATATGGCTGAGAATAGAAGCCAGTGGCGATCCTGCTGTAATCTTCTTTTACTTTCTTCATAAAAAGTGGTTGTGTCTCCTTTACCTGAAAGGTTTCTTCTGATTGTACCTTTTCATTCCCTCGTTACCACCACACTACCTTACTCCAATCTCTTCGTCATTGTTCTCTTTTTCTTTTGCGCCCCATAGTTTTTTTTCTACTTCTCTTCGAATTCTCATTGTTTTGTGTGGCGCATATATACTGGCGCTCTCTTGTACCAATATTCATGTGTTCAAATAAATAAATAAATATCAACCCTTTTGTTAACAAATATAAATGTGTACCGATTTAATTAAACACATTCTATGTTGTCATCTTGAGATGGAATTGAGCTTTACAACGATTGATGATAATTATTATATAACCATTAAGTCTGAATATTTCTACAAAATTCAATTCAATAACTATGTAGACTAAGTGCCATGACTTGATTTATCCAAATGTGATATATTTTCCCAGATTACTTCTTTTATACCAGTTAGCCTTACTAGCCGATTTACCACTCGCTGTATTTTCCTTTCGAAAGCCAGATCATTCACTAACTGATAGTGTGGTGAACGAGAATACAAGTGGGGACAACCAAATCTACTTGAATACGAAATTAAAGAATCAAACAGTAAATCCTTCATTTGCAAAATATCTATCAATTATCTCAGACTTTGTTGCTCCTTCATTTTCATACCAATCACTCTCTGCTTTCATTCTTTTCTATTCGATCTTTTCAACCTTCTGCCACCAAGCATTCTGTTATCGATTGACGATACATACTACTTATATCTGTCAACGTCAATAACACACACCACAATACCACCTCAACTTGAATAATGTTTAAAAGACAGGTTCAGATATTAGCATTCTACACACACCATATACCTTTAAAGGTCACGTTTCACAACTGTTAAACAATGTAAGGAAAACTAGTTATTGTATGATTACCAAAAACATCTCACATATAAAGCCGATTAGAACCATCACAAAATATAACAACAAGCATTTTGAATCACAAAGATAAAGTTATTTTCAGTCAAAACAAACTATTTGCGGACTAAATACTAAATCTTTATTTCATGTAATTAAAAAGTTGAAAGAACTTAATTATAACTAGTTGAAGGTCAGTAAATCTATCGTTTCAACTGCTCCTGTGGAGCCAGTTATATTGGGCGTACAATTCGGCAAGTCCGTCATCGCATTACTGAACATCATCCGTCGTGGTTAAACAAAGGACAGGTAAAAGTGATTAAACGTTCTATTCTCTCTCACTTGGTTGACACAGGTCATCAAGTCGAATTGAATAAAGCTTTTAAGGTTATCTACAATATCCCATCTAATTTGCCACATGGTTTACGAGTGCCCCTCTTGCACATTGCGGAAGCCATCGCAATCCATGTTCACAAACCTGACCTTTGCATTCAAAAGAGATTCGTACAACCACTTTCCCTGCCCTGGCCATCAGTTTAAGATTTCCTTCAAAAGAACTATTTTTCATGCTTCTTCCATTTTTTTTTATTTTTTATTTCTGTTGCTTTTGAACTTAATAACTTCTCAACATTCATCTCTTGATTCTTACGTAACTACCATCCTATTGACCATCCGTTAAAATTCTGTTCCTTCTTTGTTTCTTACATTACGCAACTTAGCAACTTCTTGATCACTTTGAATATTAATAATCCTCTTTCTTCCAATTAATCAATGTTAATTTAAATGTCATTATGTAATTATTACGTAACGTATCCACTCGATGAGTATTATATTATTATTGTAAAACGTATATATATTAGTGTAGAGCCATGATGAAAAACTAATTGAAAAGAAATTTCTTCGCTCAATTCGTTCCTTCTTTATTTACCAAATAAGATTTTCAATGAGGAATATTTTATGCTGAATTATGAGGGGCAAACAGTGAGAATATTTCTGCTACTGGTCACAAACTCCATATTGAAGAACTTCAGGCGAGTACCAAAGAAGTACATTAACCTTGTAAAGGCTCTCTACTCGAACACAACTAGTAGAGTGAGAGCTTATAGCGAACTGTCATCAGAACTGATTACCTCAAATGGTGTTCAGCAAGGCTGTCCCCTCTCTCCATTCTTGTTTAACTTAGTCGTTGACGTGCTTTTAGAGATAACACTTTTCTCATCTTAATTTCCAAAAGTTGAACTTCCATCGGTAGATTCACTTGTTGACTTAGAATATGCCGATGACATAGTTCTATTTGGTGAAGACGATGACAAAATGCAGTCTTCTGACCACTATAAGCAACAGTGCTAGCATGTTCGGGATGCTATTCTCCCCCTCGAAATGCAAAATGTTGCTTCAGGATTGGGTTGCATCGACACTCGAACTAATGATAGGAAATGAAGTAGTTCAGGCTGTCGGCCTCCTCACTTATATTGGGAGTCTTATCAGCCCTTGTGATCTGGTGTGACGAAATCTCAGCACGAATACAAAAGGCTTGACTAGCTTTTGCCAACTTGCGTCATTTATGGCATAGACGAGATATCCGTTTACCAACTAAAGGACTGGTTTGCTGCGCAGCAGTTCGTTCTGTCCTACTTTATGGTTGTGAAACATGACCGCTAAGAGTAGAGGATATTCGTAGGTTACTAGTATCCGATCGTAGGTGTCTTCGAAACATTTCTCGTATATCCTGGAACGACCGAGTAAGTAACCCAGTTGTTAGGAAACGAGTACTAGATAAGGATGGCAAATCAATTGATGGATTAGTGAAACTTCATCAGTTGAGATGGCTGGCACACGTGTTACGTATGCTCAAACACCGACCGCCCCGACGAGCGATGTTTTATGGTGTAGGAGTAGGTTGTAAGAAAACTAAGGGCGGCCAAACCAAAACATGGCATAAATTCATGAAATCACTGACAAGTGAACTGAGTCATGTTGGTAAGTGTAGACTACCTAGTTGGATCCGCGAGACGATACCAACCGATGGTCAGAGACCTTGAATGAAATGGCTCAAAATCGTTCGCAACGGCACAGGTGAATCCACTCTTTATGTTCTCCTAAATTCTAATCTTCTCTTTCCAAATTCCTTTCACTGTATTATACTCACTGAATAACATCTTCAAACCCTAATCTTTCTGATTACTGCTTATATTTTTACTACCTCTACCACTACGGGATTTGAATCGACAATTGTATTTCAGTTTTAATGCGGTATGGCAACTCGAATTGATGTACGTACGTACGAAGTTCCATGTTGTTGCTGACTGACTGGGAGAGAACACCAGGTTTCTTACCATCCCTCTTCTCCATATATTCGGCATCAAAACAACAATTATTTTTTGTATGTACAGACACACACAACCCTGTGTTCTCAAGAAACCTGGTGTACATTATTATGTACAAAGCAATGATTATATATATAAAAACTTTCATGTGTTGCAAAATCTTTACCATATTTCTACATTTCTATAAAAAGTCAAATAGTCGGAGTTGTAATATATTGATATGAATGGTATAGGCAATATAACGATGTGTGGTAATTCATGATAAATAATCTAATCCTTCCTTTAAAGTACTGGTTGAGCTGACCAATGCTGATTCAACTAGGAGTCACAACAAGAAACCACAGATCACTGATGTTAAGTTTCAGTTAAATTTCATAGGAAAATAGAGTCATTAAGACGGTTTTCCACACATGAAAATATACTCATTATGTTTTACAAAACTCTATCGAGATAAAACCTAAAAATCTCTGTATAAGTTTCAAACCCCTGTTTAAAAGGCTACTTAAACCTCTTTGAAAGAGTACAGAGGACTGTTATATATGCAGTTTCGTAGGATCTTAGCTTGGCACCTCAAAACGAGAGGCCTTTGAAGTTAGATCTTTACAAACTACTTTGTCATATGATGAGTGACGAGTTAATTAGGGTGCACACGATACTTATAAATGATGTTGGACCTGGTATATCCTTTTCCAACTAGATCAGAACAACTAAAAAAAACAAAAAAGTTCAGAAACCAAGAGCGAACCGAATCTTTGTGATACACAGGTTTCTTCAGTCGACTGATCAACTGCTCAAATCTACTACCTTGTGCAACAACGCAAGCATATTTAGGACGTGATTCTTTCCCTCTAAGTTCAAACTATTACTTCAGGACCGTCACACATCAACGCCTGAACTAATGATAGGAAGTAAATTAGTTGAGTATGTCAATCACTTTACATATCTTCAAAGTATCATCAGCTTCAGTGGGTTGATGTCTAACGAAATATTAGCATGGATTCCAAAATCCCGGACCACTTTTCACAACGTGCGTCACTTGTGGTATAGGCGAGATGTCCGTCAGCCAGCCAAAGAGAGTATGTTCTGCCCGGTAACCCGGTCTATCCTACTTTATAACCTGTGGAAGAAGATATGCATAAACTAAAAGTGTTTAGTCATGTGTCTTCAAAGCACTGGTCGCATATCATGACCGAGGAGCAACGCTTCGGTTGAGTGAGAGGTACTATATACAGGTGCAGAACCGGTTGATGAGAGCGAATCTTACCAACAGGGGTGTCTAGGAGGTACATTACGTATGCCCAACCACCACATACCTCGACTGATGGCACTATCTGGTGTAGGAGTAGGCAGGAAGACAGCCAAGAGTGACCAAATCAAGACGTGACAGCAGTCAATGAGGCCATTAGTAGTTGTGTCGAGTTATGTACATAGATACAGACTACCTAGTTAGGGGCCGTGTGATCGCAACCAACAATCAGACTTCGAACGACATACAGAAAAACTTTCACAAGGACTCAAGTCTATTCACCCCGTTTTTCTCTAGACCCCAAGTCCCGAAATGTCCCTAAATTCTTTTTTATACTTAACCTTTATTATAACTATTACCGATACTGTTACTACTTCTACCACTCTAGGTTCTGTCTTGGTAATTTCAATTCAGTGTGCCAACGTAGTGCAGCCGATACACACGTGTGCGTTTGTATGACTCAGTATTTCACTGAGAATGAAAGTTGGAATTCCAAATAAGTACTATATATACTTGAAACCAACTGCTAGTTCCTATTTTATTATTTTAATCGAGGACAAACATCCTTAAGGATGACAGTTGTCGCTTAGGACGATTTATGACCGATACCTCAATATTACCAATAATTATCTAGACCACAACTACTTTCTTAGAATAGATGAAACTTTAAACACAGACCAACCTTATCACTTGGATCGACAGGATCGAAAAAACCTCGACCCAACAGCATTAAACCTAGTAAGTCGTGTTGATGCCAAAGACATCGATTTCGGGGATGACCTTCAGACCTACGAAACGGAAGATTCAAACGGTTCAAATGGCTCTGGACGGAATATAAGAAGCTTTCGCTAAACGGGCTTCCGTATCTAAAACCGGTGGATCACCGATACCTCCAGATAAGAATCTCGGTGTGTTAACGATAGAGAGAAAAAAGAAAAAATACTAGTAAATAATGGTGAGATATTGTCCTTAGTCCTTAAGATTATGTCGATTTTTCTTCTAAAGGACTCCTAAAAAGTCTCTTGGACTAGCTCAACCGGCATTAGACTTCAAAATTTGACTACTCTAATAAAATAGAAAGCATGCTCACAATCCTTTCTGCTGTGTTGTGTATCCAGTTTCTGGATGCTACCCCTAGGATTGATGTTGGGATGAGCCTAATTAAGTGTACAGGAGTGCTTAGGATGCTATAAGTCATCAGAAAGTCACCTCTAAGACGACCTTACTCAAATGAGTAAAGATTCAAATATTGGAGGCGCCCCTCAAAACACTTGAATTTGAGTCCACAAACTGATTTTGTAGCTCTCCTTTTAATACGTTCCGATATAACCGTACCCGCTTACAGTGAGTGAGGAAATACTATGTTTCCGTACTCTAAGTGAGGGCAAATAAAACTGTTGAAGGTTATGTGGAAAATTCTCCCGTCGAGCTGGTCAAAGATGCACTTCAACGTTACCAGTGCAAAGTTTTCTCGGAAGGCACTGTTGTTGCAGTTAGGCTCAGATTGTAGGGTATCAATACCCCTAGATCCTTCTTGACTTGAGATACTCCTAGGGGGGAGTTGCCTAGGTCGTATTCGTGGTCTGCAACATCCCTCAGATGAACTACCTTACAATATGAAGTGCTATAGGTAATTCCGTTGTCGTCTTCCCAACTTTGAAATCGAGTCAGATCCTCCTAAATTGCCAGTTTATCATCTTGTCCGCATATTTCTCCAGTTAGGAAACAGCATTTGTGGAAAGCAACATGATAATAAAAGAATGTAGAAACTATGTGCAGTTAAAAGTTCAAACATAACAAATGAAGTTATGAGATGTGACTATAACTTATGCACGAAACAGTGAAATTAAAGGTAGTAAATCGTTTGTTTTAGAGCTAAATTCATCCATCCGTATAAATATATATCATTTTGACATTAAAACTGGTGCCATTTGGTGATGCGAGCACTCAATTTTATTCCCAACCCTATCTTCTAACTCTAAATTTTAATCATAATTCGGCAAACTAGTTCATAATCCTCTTTAGACCTTAGTAAGCAAGTAAATTTTCTCAAGTTCACTGAGGCGCCGCCCTAAGGTCGTGAGTAAGTTTGGTCTTACTGCTGTCGGTGCGGTGTAGCCTCACATCGAACTTCTTAAAAATCAGCAAAAAGTAAACCACTTCGTGTTGGGTTAAAAAAGTCATATCAATTTCTCCTCTCCTTCGTTTCACCAAGCTTAGGTGCACAATTCACGGCAAGCACTCTGTGCCTAAAATGCCTGAAGTCAATGTAAATATGCCACATGTATTCAGGTTTAGACAGCACCTTTGTACGTAACACCTTTATAATCGAAGTATGCCAACCTGGTCAAACAAGAAGTCAGAAATAAAGGGGTTCGAAGATATGTTTGGAAGACTACCGATACGTATCGAAGCGTTTAGTCTAGGCTGGCTAACAGTTGCGAAGGATGCGCAGCATGGCGTACCCACTCGTGATCTAGTGCGAATGCGTGGCCAAACACCTTCAGTTAGAGTGTATACAGTGAAATGAATGCGGTTAGCACCAATGTCAGAGACATACAGAACTATTTGCTTTGGGAATTTATTTACCACTACAACTCGCCGCTCCCCTTCAGTGGGGTGATGGTAACTGTAAGATGTGGCCAGCCAGACGTTTATACCCTACGAGCTTGTCATTGGTAAACACTTTGATAGCCTACTACGTCCGGCAGCATCTGGTCCTCTTTCTCTAATTTGATGAGCCAACATAATAATTAAGAATGTACAGCAAAAGTCTTGATCCATTGTATTCTTCGCCAGTTTTTCATATATGCCAGCCGTCATGGAAAAGAAGAAAACTGTAAATGCATGTCAAAATACATTCGTATGTGAGCAAGGACACAAAACGGCTATTCATGCAGTAGCGTAAAAACGACTTTCACACAATGATTTTTTTGAAAAAAAAATACACAAATATGTGAGCATATTGGAAAAAATAGTGTTTGTTTTTTTGGATTTTTGACGTAATTATGCAAAAGAACCGAGATAAAACAAAATTTTAGGTAGTGTACTACGTGAAGTAGTCGTTTAAGTGTTCTGAAAACCTTACCCTTCTTCCAGACAGCGTTGTATTAGGCTGGGTTTCAGATACCAGCGAAGTTTCTTCGTGACTGTTCATTATAGGATGGGGTATTGTAATTGTGACATTCGTGTCGGTTGAGCGTCAAGTAGGAAAATCGGCATTATTTGGTTTTCATTCTAAATAGAGTAGCCTTAAGACATACAATTCTGATGTTATCGTCAGTCTCCTTTCTACTGACGATATAGTACATAGATTTACGATGAATGACTTTGAAGAGTACTTCGTATGCCATCTGAAGAGATTATTGAAATGGATCTCCAGTTTAGACCCTGCTCGTGTAAGATCTCAGATCCAAAAATATTGAAGACAACGAAGGACCTGTGAATTCTCTTGGACGTTAAGGTGTAAATAACGAGTAAAACGAGTGGAAAAACATCGGTCCACAATAGAACATTTGCAGCTGAGAGTGAAATGTTAAGCTGTCTGTGAAAGCTTTCTACCAACCCCTCAGCTTGTGCGTGGTAAACGGCCGTTCAGAATCGTGTGATTCCTAATAGTGTAGTCAGACGACAGAAACGTCCAGATTCAAACAGGCTCCACAGTCTGTAGTGCTAATTGAAGGGCAGTCCAATTTTCCTACTCACTGTTCGATGAAGGCGCGGACCACTGTTTCAGCAGTAATTTCCTTGATAGGTTCTGCTTCCAACCATCGAGTGAAACGGTTTACGAAAGTTAAGAGATAGGAGTATTCACTTGAATCTGGCAAACGTCTTAACAAATCCAGATGAACATGGTCAAAACAAGCATCGGGAGTCGTATCAGAACTCCAGGGACATTTCTTATGTCTAATCACCTTATATTTCTGGCATCTTACACATGAGAATCCCCATTTCCTTACGTCTTCATTCGTACCAGGCCAGAAAAACTGTATTGCTACGAACTTGATCGTTGCATGAACACCTGGATGAGAAAGTTTGTTCATTGTATTGAAGATGTTGCGTCGATAATGTTTCGGCACATTTGGACGATCCATACCTGCAGATGTGTCACTTAGTAAAGTTTCCCTACCAGTTCCCATCTGTTTAATACACAGTTTTAGGGTTGCTGAAGAAAACTCGTTCTGAAGATCAGTGTCTTAGTTTGAAGCCGGGCGAGTTTAAGAAGATCGATTCCTTGGAAACTGATCGAGGAAGTTATACGAGACAAGGCGCCTGCCCCAGAGATGTGTTGTATGTCCGAAGAGACTGATCCAAAATGGTTAGTGGTTGCAGGAGAAGTTGGGCACAGCGTTCCCTCTCGTGGTCTGATGCATCTGCGTGACCGAGCGCCTTCAGCTAGGTGAGTCCATCAAAACGAATGTGGTCAGCATCAAATGTCGAGGACTTACAGACCCATTGATTTTGTGGACTTATCTATCGCTAAAACTTATAACATTCTGGACATCCCTTTAAACACTTAATTAAGTTCAGCCCAACATAAATCCTAGGGATAGCATCCAGAAACTAGATACACAACACAGCAGAAAGGACTGTGGGAACACCTCCCACTTCATTAGAGTAGTCAAATGCTGGCATTCACTGCCGGTTGAGCTAGTCCAAGAGACTTTTTAGGGGTCCTTTGAAAGGATCTTGAGGGGAGCGCTTGTTTGAAGACGAGGTGAGAGGGAGAGAGAGGCTTACAGTCGGTAAACAGAGTGGTTTCTTGGTCTTCCACGGAGTGTTGAGAATGCCGTACACTCAATACATAGCCAGTAGTGTAAGATCCATTTTGAATGTTTCATGTGTGAAAATCCCACCATGTATACACTTGCAGTTGATCCTAGTGATTACTTTAGTTGTACATTGTTACTCCTTTTGATTCCATTTGAGTTGTTATTATTTGTATTTTATTATAGTTTTTATTTTTCTTACGCCTTCACTAAGTTTCCGTGTTTCTTCCCGAACTGCACTTATGTTGTTTTACTTTATAGTTAGTCCTGGCGGCAGCCATATTCGTTTGTTCCTTTTTTGATTGCGTTGCTTGTATTGACTGGAATTATGCATTTTTGATTGTTGATTGGGGCACTCTTCCAGAATTGGAAACACTGTGTTATAAAGCAACCGAATATTATCTTTTGAACGAATCTGTGCGTGGTCTATCCAGACAGGATAGAATAGCATTTATATGTCGTGATTGGTAATTTTCTTGCATCTTTATCAACTTCCTTATTCGTTGTAATTAAGTTTTGATTAATTGAACAACTATTGATTGGATAGCTGTGTGGTCATATTTGTTTAGGTAACAATATACATTTAAATTTATGATGAATTATAGAACCGTCACTTTACCCAATTACTTTGTTTTGGCTTCAACCGGACAAGGGCGCGTATTTGACCTACCAAAACAGCTATTCTTCAGTCCAGACCTTGGTTTGGATCTCACAAGTAGTTCTTTACTGAAAGTGCTTCATCTCGATTCAGTGCCTTGAAATGGTCTCGAAAAGAATATCAAACATTGTCAGGTGTTGTTTGGTCAGTGGTTTAAGACTCCTCTGATTACCGAGTTGGATCCGTTTACTGAGATAGTAATGAGTGCTTAGGTTCTCCAGTGTGCGGGCATGGTTGCTTTGGCGATAATTTCCATGACTATAGAGAATGCCTTCTTCGCGTTTTGGTCTGCATCTCCACGAAGTTATTCTGTCAAGGGTCTCATGAGAGACACACAATTCGGTACGAACTTTTGGCTAAAACTTGTCAAGGTACTCTGGAATGGTCACCCTGTCAGAGAGCAGATGCCTTAAGCGTGCGTCCAAAAAATCTTGGGAGTTGATTCCAATCTGACATATTTGAGTGTTCACAGAAATGCTGTGCTTTCGCAGTCGTCCGAAAACAAGGTGCAGATGTTGAAGATGCTATCAAGCAGTTACCTATATGCGTATGTACAAAGTCAAGACCTCTAAGGATGTCATCCATGAATCTCTGAAAAGTTTACGCAGCATTTCTTAAACCAAAAGATATGCATGAAAATTCAAAGAGCCCGGATGAGGTAATGATAACGGTTTTAGGGCTGTCATCCAAAGCCATGGAAATTTGATGATACGCCTTAACCACATTAATTGTCGATAAAATAGTAGTGCATGTGAAGCAATGGGTAACGGTCGATACTGGTTTTCGTATACAGTCTCCGATAGTCACTAGCTGGATGTCAACCGTTGTTGTCTTTTTGGAAATAAAATGCTAACGAAATGCCTATAGGCTGTTAGATGGCCGAACAGTTTCCAAGTTTATAATGTCATCGAGTTCTCTTTCGAACAGTCTAAGCCTCAGTGGAGTTAGTTAATGAGCTTTCGAATGTATACGTGGGCTGTATAAAATTGGTTACACACGGTAGTTTCAGTTGCTATGCGGGAAGTTCGAGGTACTTGTCGGGTAGTTGTTGGAAATATGAATTGATTATGTGCCTAATCACGACTGAGGATAATCTTCAGTCAGAAGTTACACTAACTGATAACTTAGTGTTTCCATATACTTACCTCCGTTTGGACGTGTCGATGAATAGATTATGGTGTTGTATTAAGTCTATACCAATGATTTGCGTGGGAAAATCTGCATTAACGAAAAGTTACTAAGTTAGTTCGCGCATAGCTACGTTATGATACACATATCGCTTACCGTATTTGTGAATTGATTTTACATTTGCAACCTGTGTGTTGAAAAACGGTTTGGGAAATAACTCTAACTTCTGAGTTGCTGTCGACCAGATTGAGGACAACCGAATTACAGTCTATTTTATGTGTACCAAATCACGTCAGGCTCAACACTAGTCTTCGATATTGGTGCTAACCGCATTCATTTCACTGTATACACTCTAACTGAAGGTGTTTGGCCACGCATTCGCACTAGATCACGAGTGGGTACGCCATGCTGCGCATCCTTCGCAACTGTTAGCCAGCCTAGACTAAACGCTTCGATACGTATCGGTAGTCTTCCAAACATATCTTCGAACCCCTTTATTTCTGACTTCTTGTTTGACCAGGTTGGCATACTTCGATTATAAAGGTGTTACGTACAAAGGTGCTGTCAAAAAACTAATATCTGTAGCAACTTCACAGTTACTTCAAAATCAAGAAACAAATGTCGAGAATATGTAATGATGAAAATGTGGAGGAAATTACAGGATTATTTGAATATTACTAGTGAGATTGTTTAATCAGTGTTCAGCTAAAAACTTGCAGCATTATGGTTTAGGTAGGTACTAGGTGAATTTACATTTGCTACTAAAATAAAGGACTGGGTACCACAATTGTTGATTTACCATGATGTGATTACCCAGTCTACAAGATCATTCGAGAAATCCACGTCCTCATCTATACTGAGTCATCACATCGTGATGGTTAGTGACATGACGTTCAACACTTCTGAAGAATTCACCCGAAATATTGTGACCAAACAAGTGTAATCGAGTCATTTTATAGAGGTTAAGTGTTCCCTCGTTCACCGTTTGTGACCCACACTATAGTGTTAAATGTTGAATTTACAGCTCAGTCACGCACCTGGAGTTAACATGAAAGTAATACGAATCCCTCGGGTGTTGATAAGACGATAGATTCATGAAAAAGAAGGCAGCCGCAATTGATCGAAAAATACAAGTAATATTTACGAGATGTTTGGTTTCATTGTCAGTACTCACAAAATGAAAATTTACGTTACATTGTTTACGAGTTGGTCAAATTGGAATGATGACAGTGTAGAATAGTTTGATATAAAGAAAAGTTACATCAAAATGTACATAACACTGCTAAGTTTGTGCGGCAGGAAATGAACACGGTGGCAGTAGGGCATGGAAAGTATCGACAACTGAATCTCGGTTAGTATCGGATGTAGCAACCCGGGCCTCCATTTGTACGTAGATAGTATGTAAATATACGAGTACAATAATATCTTTGAAATTGGCTTAAGATACCCGAATGACACAGATTTTTAGGAGCAAACAACATCAGTCAGCCCGAAGGCACTTAGAAATACGGGTTGTATAATTCGTGATTTACGCGAGGTTGATACTAGGCTAATACCAAACATAGTCTCCCCCCCAAAGCTTGAATATAGTCATTTTACACTCATTAGCCTTCTGACGAGCGAAAATCAAAGAATACAGGTATGCCTCATAAAAAGACCAGAGTCACTTTCCATGACGTGACACAAAAAGCTGGAACCCCCATGGAAGAGGAGAGTACGGCTCGTACGCCAGTTACTACACTTCTCAAATGCGATGTTGCGCTTCGTCAAGACGTCACACCAGGTTAGTCAAATTACACAACTGTAAATCTATCGTAAGACGAAATTCGTCCAACATATGTTTTCTCATTTGACACAGGCTACAAGTTGGATTACATAAAACAGACATTGAGCTTCTTTATATATGGGTTAGACAGGATTCCGAACGACCCAAGCACACAAAATAAGCTACCAGTTCACTCAGACCCCAGCGTTTCTACAGATATACTAGCCCACTAGATGTGTTAGATAATCCTACGAAACTCTTCAATATTTTGGGCAACTACAAACTTTCTGCCGACCATAGTTTTTCTGGCCTTTCAAGACTCACTGAGGTTTGAAATGTTTTTAACTAATTAAACATCAAACGTCAATTTACTTGTACGTCGTCACCGACCCTATACCTAAGTTGTTATGCCTGACTTTCCTCCAGAAATGCTAGATATTGGTACCAACTTCGGTCAACAAAACTCAATAAGAAGTGATAGCAATCGTCTAGTCAATTCCGTGGAAATAATCAATATGAAAATAACAAAGCCCCGAATGTCACATTTGTAAAACTGAAATAAATAGTCGTAATACAGTATTTAAGGTACATATCCGGAACATGACTCCGAATTACGCCACACATCCTCCTTCCAATGTAATTCCCTTTTATATTAAGTCCCGTTATTGAAGCTATCTAGAGATCAGTAATAATTCACTATCGAAATATATTAAAAGTTTCATCTGTTTCACGAAATATTTACTAACAGAAGTTCAGCATTGTAACGCGGCACCCATATGGCGCACCATTTTTCCGACTGTGAAATCCAGCCTTAATTCAACAATTGACCATTTATGAACCAACATTTTGTTATCGTACTTCTGCCGGACAGCTTTCACTTTAACGCCCCAAATGAAATGGTGAAAATAGTTTAACTTAATAAATTGAATAGCGTTTGCAATAATCTGATCTTGCTTGTAAATTCGAGTGCCTCACATAACTTATGTTTATTAAGGATAAACTATCATTATAAACAATCGATAGTTTACAGTGTGTTCAGATTAATAGTTATCAGATAGAAAAAAACAAATAGTGTGGTAAAAATGTTGTAAACAGCGCACCGTTCGGTTAACTGAAAGAATCGAAGTATAAACAGGTAGAGTAGAGATTCCAATTAGTGTTCCAATTATTTGTTAAGTTTGATACCATTTATTTGGTTAAATGAAGATTTTCTCTACCTCATATATCATTTATAACTACCACACTAGGAGCGTTCGGATAGAAAATCTCTGAAGCCTTCGAACGGCTATGAGCGCTTTGTATCCTCCTCCAAACAAAAGAATTGTGTTCACTTGTTTACTCATATATTAATGATGACGAATGTGTCGTCTACAAAGCGGATCTACATTTTTGGCTTCCTCACTAGCAAAACTATTGCTATCATTCTCCGTAATACTACTTTTCCATTAAATCCAGACAACGATGGCCTTGATGGTGCCCCACGTGCTTGCGTAATTCGTTTTTCAGTCGTAAGTTTCTACACTCAAGCCGATGAGTCTACTTACACTTTGGCATCTGAAAGATTCGCAACACTAGTAAGTTTAGCCTGCTATCCACTGGATGATAGGCTGCCGATTAGGGATCTACAATCAGCTTGTCACATATTATTGGAAAATCAGACGGTAGATCTAATATTATAAAGTCTAGTCCAAATAAATTTATAGAAATTGGAGTGGATGTGTGTTTTAGCCTCCTACGAAATTAACAGTTTACGCATCCTCACAAAAAGCAAGTATGAACAGAGTACAAGCATGATATTAAGTTATCGGGTAATATGCAGATACTAAAGGTTGTGATTCATGGTATCCGATTTCCTACTTACGCCTATTTGCTTTGTGTGAATTATTAAAGTTCTCAATCCTACTGCAATTCATGTCAAGAATTTCTGTCCCCAAGATATGAAGATAATACTTTCTCTTTAAATATGCTTAGATAGCGTGTCCTGAGCAATCTGTATAGCGGAAGTGATTTCAAAATTCCTCTCAAAGTGAGGATAACAATTAACCACTGATTAACAAGTGATAAACATAAATATTTGGTGGATTTTCAGGTGTGCGACCAAAATCCGGTGCACGTGTAAATTTACCCAGACGTCCGTGGACCTAATGATATATCATTCACTTTCTTATATCATTAGACTATTCAGTTGATCACGCTACCTCTAATTGACAATCGGCCATATACTAGGACTTTTCTACAAAAATTGCTCTGAGCCCTTTTTTCCGGCCGTTTGCAAGTGGTATACATGGTCATGAAGAATGTGTTCAATTGTCAGTGCTAATAACGGGGATGTTGACCTTGTTTCGTTCGATCTTGTTTGCTCGGAAGCCATCGCGTGTCCTCAACAACGACATTATTTTGCAAGTACCGGTGTGACTTTTCACACAAACCGAGAAACGATAGTCGAAAAATGATTTGGACCTTCCAGTGTCGTATTTTAAGACACAGTTAATATGACGCTCATTGGGAACTTCTTATTCAATCTGTTGCTGGATAAATAAATTTAGTTCGCATCAGGGTTTGGTTTGCTATAAGCTAGTTTCGTCTGGGTTAGGTGATTTACAACAATCGAATTCTACTACCCTGTCATCAATATCAGTCATTCATGTAGAGACTTGCCACTGAATGAATTTCATGAAGATAAAGTTTATCGAGACGATTTTGGAACGCTATAAGCGGGTTAATAATATAGTCAAGCAAGAGTCGTTGAAAGGAAATATCCAAAGGAGAAGATGATATGTACGATTAAGAAATCACGATAAACCTTGCCTTCGGAGTGCCTTAGCAATCCTACGGTAAAATGAAAACTAGATGAGTGTTATGCCCCGATAAGAATAATCAGTGGTAATTTTTGGGATCCATTTGTGGACCAATACTATACGTATATTTCACCGTATAATTGTTTATTAACTAAACTATTCTTATCGATTAAATGTTTAAAAATACTTCCATGGTTATATCAATTATATACATATAACTGATATATATACGTTTGGATTGTGTTTGTGGATCGCTGTGGGCTCGCTTGTTTCTGGCTGTTTGCATAATATACTTTCCCATTCTAAGTTCGGACTTCTCCCTCTAGTTAGCGGGTCTGGGACACATCAAGTAGCTAGCTTGCTGGTCTTTGGTCACTGAGTCTTTGTTCTCGTTCGCAGATTAAGTGAACTCGTGTTAGCTTCAAACCTAGCAATGTGGTGCGGTGTTTGACTGGCAATCTAACCTCGTGATGGAAGCTGAGAATCCAATATCACAGAGTTCTGTAAGGTTAGCGTTTAAGGGAGAGGATGGGCTAAAATGTCTTGGGCCGAAGTAGCCTTATTGAGGAAAAAAATCTTTAGCAACGATTATGGCTGCAAACGAGATTGGCTGCGCTGTCACAAACCCGATATCCATAATGTCGAGAGCCAGAAGTACAGGCTAAGGGGTAGATTGTAATAATTAAGATTTTGAGTGTTTGTTTAAATCTGTTTACTTCATCTCTTTGTTGAAGGTTCTATTATTAGCACCCTAGGATATAGCAGTCCAGCCTAGTCGATTAAGGGAAGGGGACTTCGCGACATTTTGTGTCCGGAATATTACCGTAATCGAGGAAATGGAACCACTGACACTAATTTGTTTGCTCCAAAATTCCATCATCAGGTGATCTTAATTTGACCTCCGTTAGGTCGGTTTACATCCGAATTCCGTTGGCTAGTACCTATACATGAATCAAAAGACAGTAAAGAGAAAGTTGCAATTTCCGCTGTTAATATATCAACTTTCTGTACATTCGAGCGGTCCATGACTAGAATGACGTCCCAGGGAGTTATATATATCTTTTTGGTCTCCATGATTGGTAGACAAGTTAGTTAGTAGCATTCTGGGCACTGAATGGTGCTGCCAGTATATCGGTCATAAGGAGTCGTTGGTCACAAGTGTGTTTTTGATGGTATTATTACTAAATAGAAATTACCCACTGGGTAAATTTTAAAAAAGCGGGTCGACAATACAAGAAAAGATTTGCACAGTCATGTCATGTGCTGCAGAAACCAACCTTGTTCCCCGATACAAGGACAAAGAAACAATCGGAGTGCACATCAGTCTTTACAAATTCGGACTGCAGTCTTTGACCCGGAACACTGAACATTAAACTATAGCGGTCAAGCTTATTTTGCAAGGGAAATGTATTTTCGTTGCTTCCCAAAGATCTGGCTAAAAACCAGATTTAATCAACCTTCTTGCATACAGTCTGACAGATAGCAGTTGTAACGACCGAACTTCTAGTATTCAATTTGAACGCAGGACTGACAAACCAAAATTTACTCGAATAGGCCAGATTACGTTTCAGATTGGCATTCTGGACTCATGTCAATCGTACCGGGGATGCAGATATGGTCAATTTGGTTTTGTGTAGTGTGATTGGGCGAAGTCTATGTGGTTTTGTGTATGCGTTTGTGTAGGAATATAGTCCCGCCTATGACCAGTTTATTGAAGGCACATAGGTTTGCAAATCTCTCACCATTTTCGTTCCTTTCTCCCAGTCCGTGTCGTCCCATAATGTCTTCATATCCAGTGTTGACCGTTCCAACCTTGATATTGAAATCTCCCATCAGAATGGTCAAGTCCTTTGTTGGGCACTTCTCGACGATTGACTGCAGCCTATTGTAGAATTGATCAATATCGTCTTCATTGTAGTAGTTGGTAGGCGCATAGCATTGGATGATGTTCATTGAAATACCCTCTTTCTTTGCTTTGAAGGAGGCCTTGATGACCCTTAGTGCATGCGATTCCCATCCTATAAGTGCATTTTGTGCTTGTTTGGATAGCATCAATGCAACTCCTTGTGTATATGTGGCATTTCCTTCATCATGGCCGGAGTATAACATAAGCTCCCCTGAAGCTAGTCGTTGTTGTCCAACATGCGTCCAATGTGTTTACTGGTACCAAGCACCTCTAGGTTGTATCTCCTCACTTCTACAGCAATTTGGAAGAGTCTCCCGATCTCCCACATGGTATGAATATCCCATGTACCTAAATAAATGGTTGTTCTGGTTGTTATAAGGATCATCGGCCTCATGACTTCCGAAGGAAATCGGCTTTCATTATGAGGCTTCATGGTTCTTCTAAATGAAGACCTTCTGACTTGCAGGGCAGAATTTAAATGGTTTTAATAATTTTTTTCTGGTTAGCGTTTTTTGAGCAAGTTAGTTTTTTACAGGGTGAGGTCGCTAACTCCATGCCCAACCCGCCTCCTTTATCCGGGCTTGGGACCGGCAGTAGCCTCAGAGGGGCTCCAGGCTGAGTTTAGGTGAATTTATGATCGACAGATAATCTTGTCTCGCTTAAACAAGTGGGCAAGTTACAGATGTGCCTTTGTGTTACTTTTTTTCTATACTTACGAGTGGTTGATATTTTAACAGACAAATTACGCAGGAGCATTTACATGCCTCTAATGCTTGCCAAAGAACCACGATAGCATACTACAATTGTAGTTGATTGATTAGTTCTATAAAGACAAATGGTGCGATTTTCTCATACATTCAAACACGGACAAATAATAATAATATTAAAACGATCATGATACGATTGTTCTATGCATTGCCCAATCTAGATATTCTAGAGGGACAAGAATTCTCAGTGCCCTTGGTACAGAAGAAGAAATGCTCAAAAATGACGGGATATACTCAGCCGGATCAATGGCTACGAGAGTGATAGAAGCTAACAGTGGAGAACTACTGGGAGTCTATAGAGAAAAAGATGCTAGAAGCCATTTCAAAATACGACGACCCAAATATAAAGACATCAGGCAAGAAGTTAACTCGGCTGTTTAGTGGCACAATTATTCCGCTTCAGTCAAAAATGAAGGGCAAGTTAGCGTAAAAACCGTCTTTCAGGAAATCTGATGAAATACTATTGCTATTACTTGTGTCGACTGATTTACCAGTGAAAATATATTGTTATGTGATTCACATAATCAGTCAACTTCCATTGGTAAATGCATCAAACTCTCAGCAATTGGCGTAAACTAAGCATTAAGTTTAATGTTTATAGTATCAGCAGATCGACTGCCTTCACTAACAAGTATAGCTGGGTTATTATGTTGCATTGAGGATCCTTTTTGACAGATCTCGACGGTAGTTCGTTTCTAGAACTAAGAGGCAGAATTATAACCAAAGTTCAAAGTGACAAAATATATTTTTAGATAGAATTATTCAACAGAAGACTAGTCAACCCTCACTAAATACTTATATTCACTGCTTGCTCATAAACTGTCCTGTATGTATGTCGTAGTAATCTTTCACTTTACATTACCTCCACAGATATTCTCCCGAATGATTGCACAGTAAATGGCAAGTAAACTGGTAATGTCAAACTTTGTCTAACTGCGGATTACACAAGCACGTCACTAAAGCATTGTCTAGTGAAACAAATACACGCGGTGTTTAAAGGTTTTTGGCGGGAATCCGGGAGATTCGCATAGAATCATGTCAAGCCACCTCGTTTGGGATCTAATTAAACATAACCACTGTTTCCTGATGAAACGTGGCCGCGAACGTTTTAGTCGTGACCCACTTAACTTAAAGGGAAAAAACTGCTTCAGGTATTGTGGTCTTGTTCACAAGAAGGCTATCGGGATCAAGGAGGAGAAATACGGGAAGGGTGTCGTAGTCATCACAAAGAATGTTGCAAAAGACCATAAACCAGCCAAAGCAGTCACACGAACAAAGTTTGTGCACGGACGTAGGCCTACTTTGAAAAAAATCAGGAACTTGACATGCAAGCAAAAATACAGAAGAGAACTAAAGATGGTAAGCGTATATATACTCTAAGTTCTGTTTCTTTCAGCTGGCGCTGCGTCGAGCTAGTGCACTAATGCATAACATGAAGCCTGCCGCACAGTCAGCCCCGAAAACCAAGAAGACATAGCCTTATTGTCTTGGTAAAATAAAATTTGTAAACACTTCATTGTATTATGTCTAAGCTGGGAACTGGTGATAACTTGGTCAATACCTCTAAGTTCTGTCTTTTGGTTGCCCAAAAGGGCAATACTCATGTGATTGGTAGCAACATGATTCTAAGTATGGTAGCTTGAATTCTTTCTTGTGGCATATCACGTTTGTGGTCTACTAGTGAATTCTAGAAAGTTTGTACATGAAATTGAACGCGTTCATATGAACTAATAATTTATTGCTCTTGAGGTTTGGCTCTCTGTATTGTCACAAACCACTGTTAAGTCCATTCATACATTGTTATTTTGGGTCAAAATCGTCCTGCGATAACTATAGGGGGATTAGCTTGACTGATATGGTGTCTAGAATACTGGCCTCAATAATTATTGGACGCCTAACAAAGACTCGTGAATTGCAAATACGAGAAAATCAGGCTGGCTTTAGAACTGATCAAAGCTGCATCGACCAAATATTCGCCATTCGTCAAGTTCTAAAACACTGGCATACTTATCAGCGTCTGACAATGGTGGTCTTTCTTGACTTGAAAGCAGCATTTGACTCCGTAGACCGCGAGTTTCTGTGGTAGTGTCTGTCATTGAAAGGCGTACCCCAGAAGTACTTTAACATAATGAAGGCCCTTTATTCGAACACTAGTCGAGTGAGACTTTATGGCTAACTGTCATCTGTTTTTGCAACCTTAAGTGGTGTCCGTCATTACTGCCCACTTTCTCCATTTTTATTTAACTTCATCGTAAACATACTGGTGGGACACGCTCTCGTCGACTGCATTTTCGGGCACCGATCTCCTACCAGGACGCAGGTGGCATAGTCCTGTCCGGTTAAGATGCTGAAAAAATGCAGTCTTTTGGTAGTACTGAGCAACGGTGCCAGAATGTTTAGAATGCGTTTCTTCACCTGCAAGTGCAGTTTGTTGCTTCAGGACTGGCCTGCGTGAACACCTGAACTAAGGATCGTGAGTGAAGTAGTCGAACGCGTTGACAACTTCACTTATCTTGGGAGTCTGACCAGCCCAAATATGTTGGTGTCTGACGAAATCTCTGCACGGATTCGGAAACCTCGCTTGGCTTTTGCCAATTTACGTCACCTATGGCGAAGGAGATATCTGTCTATCAATTAAGAGACAAGTATACTGCTCGGCAGTTCTGTTCTACTTTACGGCTGAGAAATGTGGTCATTAGAAGTAGGAGATACTCGTAGGCTATTAGCATTTGATCGCAAGTGTCTTAGAAATATTGCTCGCACCTTCCGGGACCACCGGGTAAGTAATAGTGAGGTTAGGCGCAGGGTATTAGGGAATGATGGTAAATCAGCTAACGAGGTTGTATATCTTCATCGACTGAGATGGTTGGGTCACGTGTTATGTACACCTGAACACTGATTAGCACGACGCACAATGCTGACTAGTGTGGGGGACAGATGGAAGAAATTTGGGAGTGGTCAAAACAAAACGTGGCATCAGTGTTTGAAGTCACTAACTTTTAGTCTGAGCCATGTTGGTAGATGCAGACAACTTGGTTAGTGTCCGCGTGAGTATCGTAACCAATGGTTGGAGACTGGGTGACGTGGCTCAAAACCGATCACAATGACGTCGGTGTATACACTCTACCGTCCTTTAAACTGTGAGATTAAAGATTGATTTATATCTCTCTACGAACTAATTCTTCCTGTACCATATCCTTATATGCGATCTCCCTTCTATATATTACTACCATGGAAGTAACTACTATGAATTTGGCGTTCATCTTTTTGTACTGATGAAGTGTGACAACTCGGACCGATGCATAAATGTACTTAGTCCAACGTCCCAGCTGACTGACTGTATTGTTATTTATTTATTTTTAACTAAGCTCCGTATTTCATTCGCCTACCAAAATCACAGCTGCTTTTTATCATCTCTGGGTGCTGTAATAATCGTGTTCACATGTGGTATTGTAGCAAGGACACCGTACAAATATTTGCTCCCATTAAGAGTGAAACTAAATGCCGAAAATGAAACTAGCCCAACGACTAGAGTATTTTGGTATGTGTTGCCTTCGCCACTTTCAAGTATGCGCCTGAGTTGACATCTCACTGATATCGTGAAGGACAAAACAATCTAGCAGGGTCCAGTAGTGACTTCAGACAAGTGCAATGCAGCTTAGAAACTCCACCCATATCTTCTTTTAGAGGCACTTAAAAGATTTCACAGGAAGCATATGCAATAACTTCACGGTTCCGTTACATTTAATTTCGCCACATCGTTTACATACAACAAGATGTCTGGTTTTCAAGTTATGCATTCGTTATGTATATAATGCTGTATGAACCTGGAAATACCAGTATGTTATCGCTCAGATTTTAGGAGTGGCTTATCTAGTACAAGATGCGAATAGAGTTTAACTGCGATCTTGCTCATTTTCTTATTTGGAGTTTCTAACAAGCACCAAATCTACGGACACATGCCGGTGTTCTTTGGCAACATATTACCGGACGACGGAAGTTGTACCCGCCTAGTATCACTTAATTTAGCAGACAGCGGACCGACATAGCGGCGCAACCGTTTTCGCGAAACCATAAGGAAGATATCAGTCATTTTGCCTACCAAGCGACAGGCTATAAGACTTATAACCCTCTTCCTATAAGACATAAGTTGTTGGAAAGCACTATCCTCTTTCTTATTTGTTTCTGAGGTTTCCTTTCAACTAGCGCCTGCATAATTATGCATGTAGGACAAACAACTGTGGTGGAATACTCCATATGAAGCCAAACGAGTATTCGTCACATCGAGGAGTTCGAGCCAGATTTCATCTCGAGACAACTCGCAACCTATAATCTCATCTATCATAACTTGAACAAAATACAATACAAGATAAATTACCTAAGCAAGCCAAATCCATATAACTCTGCACTGTCCATTTAGTTTAGTTAGAAACAAACATAAACAAATGTAATACGGAGTACTTTTAGCCCTGCCCAGGACCAACATTTCGGAGGTGTAGTGCTCTCTGAATTCGATGGTCTGGTCGTGAGACATTCATCATCCCATCCACCTAGACAACGTCAGTAAATACTTCGAAACAATCATCTAGTGTAATAAACACAAAATACATAGACACATCGACTGTTAACAATGTGGCTGGCGTTAACATGCCCAGTTACACCATAGTCAACAATTTATTATATCCAAGTAGTTGGAGAAGTAGTTTTCATAGAATATGAAGTAGGTCTTTCTGGGAACTGACTTTTTTCGTTCTTGACATCTTTACTACTTTTACAAAAATAAAGGCGTAGCATGAATTGATGAAATGTATATTTAAAATATTTGAATGATTCTAGTTATTAGGAAAATCGATGTGCAAGTATGACATGAGAGTTAAAAGTTTCGACAACAAACCATCCAAGTGTTGCGTGTGTATGTTTATATAAATTAAAAATGACAGTTTATCAGAAATAATAAAACGAATACTAGCGTTGATAATAATAGAAACCGAACCATGAGTAAGTAGATCTCAAGAGTTCAACTTATCAATTAGGTTGAAAAGTTTGGTAAGATCTTTTGAGGCGCAATCTTCTTGTTCACGTCCAGTATTGGTCCTTATAAGCAATTTTGGAAGCCACTCATTCATAACTTTATGGAAACGTTCAGATGGATCAATATTTTGCAGAAGTCGACTAATCCAATATAAAAGACGTCCACTGGCAAATAACATCCAAAACGGATAAAAGCTTATGAAAGGATTTCTAAAATGTGAACAACTATCAAATTTATTACTATTTGACATATAAAACGGACAAAGCACCTCAATCATTGCAACTAAATGCTTTAAACCAGTGGTCATACTTTGCAATTCATTAAGTTGGTGAACTTGCTCAATACAAAAGGAACGTTTATTTACTTCTTGACAACAATTTGATTTGGCCACATCAGCACACTTATCGAGATGTGTGCGAATGGAGTTAGCGAAATCTCCATCAACATCACGATTTCTACCGAGAAATTCACGATTTGAATTCATTGCGATTGTACAACATGACAACGCAAGTGCAACTGGCGATGTCTTAATGTTTTTAGCTTCGTTTTGGGCATGAGATGAACATCTGAACCATAGAATTAATAAAATAGCCAAACCTTGTATTTCAAGAGGCTTAAAATCTTTCTCCAAATTCACATTGAACAATTTCGAGAAAAAAGATAAGAACGACAATTCAGGCGTTTCAGCACTAGGGGGTTTCAGAGGCTTCATCGACATTAAAGTCTTCGTAAAATCACCATCCACGTTTCTTCTATACTCAGTGACACACTCATTCTCCATTCCACATAACTTTCCATTGGTGCCCAAGTGGTTTTCAAGTCCATATATAAGTCCATTTATAGCACTTCTCATCTTCGACATACATTCGTCAAGCGAACTAGGAATCTTTATGTCCTCCATTAGTAAACGAGAAAAAGCGCCATTTCGTACATACATGTGGTCAAATAGGGATGGGATTAAGTCCAGAAATCTAAATCGCCTAATCAATTCTTTCGGCCAACGGTGAAATATACTGTCTTCATCATCATCATCATTTCTCTCCAATATAGGTTTAGAAAATTTGGAAGCATCTTCACAGTAAGAACCCCGACAAGTTGTGGGATCCTGAATGCTCAAATTTCCCATCTTGCTTGACAACGAAACACTTGATGAGATATTGTGTTCAGTTGAAAAACCTAATTCACGAGCCAGGTTTTCTCCTGAACTACTTAGAACATAATCCGAAATCCCTAAACGAATTGTCTTTCCAATACCATCCCTTTCGTTTTCACTGTAAAGTGACAACACCAATGACAATGGTTCTTCTATGTCACGGAAACTTAACAGCCAGTTAAATATAGCATCGATACGTCTTTGATAGTAGGACTTCCTCTGTAGTTTAGAAGTATGGATTAGTGAATCGATGATAGTTGGAAGGCGAATATTTGATATCATGTCATTACCAACGAGAATGGCAAAAAGTGGTAACATAGGATACTTGAGTTTAGAAAACGGTCCTGAATTATTAAGAATTGAACACGACATGAAATAACATGAAGCACCACTCCGTTTACAAATAGAACAAGGGACGGATCTCTTCTTAGAATAACGTGAAATAGTTGAAAATGGAATAAAATTATACACTTGATTATTATCGTTTGGTCGATAAATAAAAAAATCAGAATCTCCACTAGTAACAAGACATTGAAGATGAACAGCAAGTTCTGCTGTACTGATATCAGCTTCACGTTCACATGCTATGTATCGAATTGAAGATTCACGCAGAATTTCAACCAGAACATTTCTGTTAAGTCGTGGAGCTATATCAATGTCCAACTCTGTGCTGCAAGTTGACTTAGCAATCAGAAGAGCTGATGAGAGTTGTTTAAAGTACTCCTTGTTCCGCTTCATCAAAGTATTCAATTTTGTTCCCTAAACAAAGCGAAAAAAGTTCATTAGTTCATACATAAAATCAATCACTGTATGTGACAAACTTGAAAAACATACCACTCAAGATGTTTGGTGTTATGTGTCTCTTTATTCATCACATTCGATCGTGAATAATTGACCATCACTCTGAGAAATATACCAATAAACTGAAAGACAATAATGAAATCATATCTCAAGTGGTGGTAAAAAGTTTTTCAATACGTATAAAAACTCGAATAACACTAAATATTTGGCTGATTAAGTACACTCACTGCTCAGGACTCAGTCACATAATAGGACCAAACGACCGTCCAGTGCTTCAGTCGTGGTTTTCAATGGTAGTGGTGGTCTAGCTTAGATTGACTTCTAAATTCAACTGGGAAATTTCTTAAATTGAATGCTTAATAAACAAATCATCCTCATATAAATGAAATAGACTTCCAGGTATACAAGTGACTGACTGACTGACAGCATCAACATCTTCATTTGTAGATGTCATAACTCGAGTCTCAATGTAAAACAGTGTTTAATGTCTTGTTGAAGAAAAAGCCTGAATACACAAACAAAATAATCGTTAGTATTTTGCAACATTAACATTAGCAAAGTGGGAACATTCTATGTGCAGACCATAGCGCTTCAAACACACTTTCTTATGGTTTAATTCATTAGGCAACTGTAGTATTGACCAACTGTATATAGATTTACATCTACCTGCCAAAACACCTCTACATTGGCCGAATAGAAAGGAGGGCATATTTCAGATTTTCCGAACATGTTACGAAAATCCTCACAACAAGAGAAAGAAACACTCTAAACAGTGCAATCACCAAACATCTCCTTGATACAGGATATCAGATAGATACCTCGCAATCTTCAAGGTGATTAGTAAGTAAACAGCCAAATTCCAGTCTTCTCAAGTTTGCTCAACTCAAGCCAGTGTTATCATCAGGCGTCAAAAACATGACTTATGTATTCAAATTCAAAATGAGATGGTTATTAATCTTTCCATGCCTTGCCTTGGTCACAAATATTCCTTCGCTGCATCCTATAATAATAATAATAATTATTATTATTATTATTATTATTATCCTCATCATTGTTTAACTCTTTCTTGTATTTATTGCATTATTCACTTGTATTTCAACTATCTTCCAAATTAACAATCTTATTCTTATATCAACTCAGCTCTACTCACTTTATTCCAATCATCAGCATTTACCCAATATGTAATCACTTGTATTCAGTCTATTCAATTTATTTACACCCTTGCTATACTATACTATACTAATCTGTCTTCAATATAACTTCCATCCAACCTAACTCTCTCATGTAAGTCGTTTAAACCTATCACGTAATTATGATTCCGAATTATCACAGGTTGTAAGCAGCTGACGAGAATCAGACGAAATAAACTGAATTCATGTTATTCTGCTAGAATCTTTCAGTTCACCCCTTTTCAAAATGATAAAGGGAACTATGTGCATCAAATCAATTATTAGGCATTTAACGTATACATAATTATAAACTACTCTAAGATGCACCGATTACTTCAATCAATTACGATATCATCTACAATAGTGATAAAATCTATACTACACAAATGCCTCAACATTTAAGTGAACTCGAAAATATGTAGACAGTTAGTTAGAAAAACAAAGTACTATGATAATGTAAGCACACCATACCTCTTTCGGATGACATCCACCGAAAACGAAAATTGGCTCCACACCACAGATACTAAACTCTTTCAACAATGACTGCACATAACTCTTAAATGCCAAATACTCTCCACCAAATTCACATCGCAAAGCAGCTTCACGATAACAGGCGGTAGCAAAGTTCTCAGCATCAATAACTAAAGGCTGGTTATGCAATTCATACACGGATAAGTTTCCACCGCTGCTTTCTATATACGTCCACAACCCTCGGATACCCATCTCTTCTAAAAGATGAATAAAACAAGACGATATGAGTATGGGAATCTTTAAAAACAATAACAAAAACGTAAGGATAGAAGAAAACATTCACATATAGATATGATGTAGATAACCTAACACCTATAATACAACTCATCAGTAAATAACTATAACTAGGTCGACAACAATTCTATAAGGTGATAAACTAAACCCATTCATTTGCTAAGCTTTTATTTTGCCTAAACTAATTCATCTTCCTTAACAACTCCAACCACTATTATTCTATTCATAGGCTTACTTTTATTACTTTTACTACACTAGATATGAAACAATTTGTCACTAAAGTGACTTGCAGATTACTACTTACCAAATAAACCAAATACAATCAATAATCCTGAAGCAACTACAATGAAAGTGAATCAACAGAGAGATGAACTTGACTCTAGAGACAACGAATAATGATCTTTCTGCCTATCTATCTCCCTACTACCAAACCTAACCACCTAACTACCTACCTATCTAGCCTCGGTGTAAACAATTAAGCACAGTTCAAATCGAAAAATATCGAGTCATCAGAATAACAATATATTTTAAAATATATACATATGCACATGTTATCATTCATCACGTCAATCTGCATCAACAACATCCGTACAATAGCGTTGAGAGACGACGACAGAGTCTTTCAGGGATCAAGTTAAATCGGCATCAAACACTAGGCATCCACCACTATGTGACATCGTAACACCAATATCAATCAATGCAAAAAACGCCCATCGATTGCCAATCATTTTGCACATTACTCTTCTGACATCAAGTTCATCATTTCGTGTAGACGCTTTTGTGACCCGTTGATCTGACTCCATTTAGAGCGTACGAATGATTGTATGGATGTTTGTTATCGCCTATTCTCGTACGTAATCGACTTAAATCGCGTTATCCAATAACGGAATTAAATAAGTCGAATAACGAGAATTGACCTGAGAATACATACATTTCGTACATGAAGCGAATGAAACATAGCAAAGCAAAAATAACACGTATGGAAGATGGCTGGGAAGCCAACTCCATTTCAAGCCGGACATTACCCAATATTTATAGGCAGACAAAATAAACTACAGACATGTGATGAGTCATGGGACATGAAGTGTACACACATATACGCTCATATAAAAACAGTCAAGACTACTGATAAGCGAATAATTAACAAGGTCAAAACATGACTCAAGTAGATCAAGTAGAATGGAATGTCCGGAAACTAGAATAAGATATATTATGGGCTAAAACTAATGACTAACACTATAACGCACATTACTGCAACCAACACCACCGACAGTGAAAACCTACTGAGAAATTCCCCCAAGTTACAATACTCGTTACATTACAGTATGATAAAATTGATTAGTTAGTAATTAAAAGGATTCAAGATTGAAATTATTACATCTGTCACTGTTATGTCTATGGCTATGCTTAATTGACTTATACTTGGTACCGAAAACCGCAAACACGACGACTGGTGGGTGATAAGGATTTACTTCACCCTTAATATAAATCAAAATCTTATATGCATGCATACACAATGTTTTCCATAGTTTATGTACAGTCAGTCAAGTTGACAATCATACTTGCAGAAGTATATAATTAATATCGATTTATCATTATCATCAGCAAGAGGACCTGTAGAGATTGTAGTATTTTAACAGTCGAATTCAGGAGTCAATCTAAGCTAGACCATCACCATAGGAAACCACCACTGAAGCACTAGACGGTCGTTTCGTCCTAGTATGGAACTCCTACTCAGCAGCGCGCATCCTTCATCCCGAACTACGAAATGCAACCCAGCACCTTTGATCTAGCTCACATCACCTCGTCGTGAATTTAACTCTTCAAATACATAATCAATACCATACTGGTCAATTTCCGCACAGACTGGATTTTTCTCATTTCACCCTATCACATAAAAAGTTACTACCCTTAAAAACGATTGTAAACTAAATACCGATCACGTAAACGTTTACGTTTAGCGTGACACACGTCTTCTGAGCCGAGTAACTTGTGACGTCTTACCGGTCAGTCTTTTCTTTCACATCTTGACTTCGGTTCAGGTCAGGTCACATTTACTAACTTTTTCATAGAGCATGGGGGTCAGTTGAGTCGTTGCTCAGAAGACTCCATTTGGCGCACTAGGGATCTTTAAAGATGTTTATGAGTAAGTCAGCTATCGTTTCCATATTTTTCTTACAAGTGACTTGAACGAACAGGCGATAAACACTATCGACTGCCGTTTTAACTGCCTCGACGACCAGGCCAATTTTTCCTTGAAAACGTTCTGACAGATAATTCAGTGATCAGGATTTTTCCAATACAATGAATTGAATGAGCTGAAACCAACTTTCATTTGTCTAAACATCACAAGATACCTCGTCTTTACTATTACAGTTTTCTTTCTCCATGTAACACAGTCAATAAAACACAACTAAAAAACTTGGAACAATAATAATAATAATAGTAATTCTACTCCACCATTCCATGTTACAATCATTTTATTCCTATGTACAGTTTAAATCCTTCAGTAGCCAACATTGTATTTGAGATCTAACATTCTGAGTATTCTCATATGTAAACGAAATCAGTTTAGTTACATAATCATGCTTTTTAGTACTGAACTTCTCCACATCGGGTATTTGTTACAATCATTGTCTAGTTAAATACGGTTAACATATGGTGGTAGTCAGTCCAGAAGTCCGTTACATGGAATCACATAAAACCAGTAGATTGGACCTTGTAGTAAACAGAATTAGTTTAAAACAATTTCATACGATGCTTAATCGACAACGATACATGACAGAAGTTAAGACACAACAAAACAATTCCATTTGAGAATGATATACTTACCAATTTAATTGTATGACATCGGTGAATACATTTCTGGCACGCTACACTATACTACTACTTTTCAATATTCAGTAGTTTCGAGTATCCACAAACATATAACTCATGACTGATTGTTTTCTACACCGTTCAGTTCTTTTCTCGAACAGAAACATCCAATTATACTCTGCTTTCAATACTTCATTTTCTTCCCAATTTTACGTGGCACTTAATCATCTCATCCCTTAGTCTACCTTGTATTAAACATTCTTTGGAAGTCCAGTGATTTTCACCTAATGGATTAGTCTGCAAATATTATTTCCCTTGCTCTTGTTGATGATTCTTCATAATCCCATTTCACAAAGGCCAATGCCAGCCAAACCATCATGTATATCCACTACTCAGTTGTTGAAGGAACCAATTCCCATCCAACTACCACTTTTGTCATTCAATTCAATTCAAAACATCTCATGATTAAGGGCTCGATTACTTCAGTGTTTATACACTCTTCTCTTCTAATAGTACCATATTTCCATACAAAGTCTACTTTCGACTTTCACATCTCATATAACGAGGTCATCCTCACACGGATTCAACAATGAAAGAAGTAAAACTACCTTACCCATATACACATAAACAAAATATGATCTACTTGTATTGCTGAATATAAGCGAAATCTTATTGTACAGAATTTTCATGATCAATTTCAAAACAATGGCGAATTGAGCGATATAACAAACATTGACAAAATTATTTCTAAATCTAGGCAGAGATGAATAGTGGTTAGCAGTGGACCTCAAGGGGCGCGTTTAGTTCTATTCAGGTTTACCTAGCTGGATGAATCTGCATCCAAGTTGACGTCCACTCTGGGACTCCAACCCGGTACCGTCCACTCCAAACTTTATCGCGTTTCCGCTCAGTAGGTAAATGGACAACTCAGTAGTGTTTGGACCGAACACCATTTTCTTCCAGTCACGGAGTGCACATAAACATCAAGCAGACCAGTCCCAAATACAACCTGACCGACATCCTGTATTTCACTGCTAGCTACCACCACTACCACTACTCATTTCTGCTTAGAACAATACTTGTGACTTGCAATATTCAGGCAATCCTCACAGAATCCAAATATGCCAGTAACAGACCGATTGATCCATTCTAATCCTAAACTACAGATATTTTACAAACATGGTAAATATGTAACTAACTATCGGATAACTAAGTGTTTATTCTAATGCTTCACCATCATTACACTTTAAAGTTAATTCTATACACAAATTACTTGGTAATAGTTAATAGTCAAATAAACTTACTCACGTTTACACCACAATGTCTCATAGCTCGTTCAGTAATTTTGAAAACCATTAGCAATAACTCTCCTCTCGAGACTGAAGTAGAAATCAGCTACAGTATAACAGTATATTCAACAGTTTCTAAATCTCTCGGTACATCCTATTCAAAAAACCTCCCTAATTGGAAAGCAATATTATCCCTCTCATGGATTACAAACTAGTTATCTATCACAAATCACATACCAAGCTCACACGATTTGCTTAGGGGCTGGCTTGTCAATTAATACTGAGCATCATCAATACGCAATTGACCGGATCTTTTACATTACAAATATTATATTGTTCGCTCTATTCCCAATACAATAACCGAGGTTGTAAACACTATTAGTTGTCTTACATATTTCAGCTAAACAACTAACCAACTCATGTATTCTACACAATTCAGCACAACTATTTCCACAAAATTCTCTAAGGAAGGAATTCACATACCTGTTTCCGAAGTGCTAAATACATTGCAACACCTGTAACATACACCGGAATTTCTACGGACAACAAATAAACTTATGTGAATTAAGAATTGTTGTTGGGTCTGACTAATTTGAAGTTGTTAACTTGAATCAGTTAATAAGCCAAATGAAATTGGGTGATAACTAACGATCAGAATAAATATAGTTAACACGGTGTGAGAGAGAGAGGGAATAATGGAATAAAAATTACGTAATTACGTAAATTAATATCCACCCCACTAATTCTATTATTATGTCTGACTTAATTCATGTTATTCTACATATTACGTAAATCCTGATTTGTAATTACAATATTCTCTCTCCATATCTCTATCTCTTACCACATGTTGATGTCAATATATAGTGCACACGGTGTCGAGTCACCTAGACTGGTGGCCACATAGCAACATGGTCGATAGCATTCGATCTGCACTAAATAAGGACACGACACACATGACAATGATCACCACCTAGTGATCAATGGATTGTAACATGCTGACCATATTTATTCTGATCAGCATTTATCACACAATTTTATTTCGCTTGTAAACTGATTCAAATCACATATATGCAAACAAGTGTTATTCTGAGAAACTAACTCACATGATAGATAGACCTATTCTAGTCAACTCCAAATCTGTCTGCCTACTACTACTCAACTGTAGCACGTGTACACCGAGAATACAGAGGTTAGTATCTGAAGGAATCTCGAAGCATATGTAGGAAAATTTCATATCCAACAACTACAGACCAACAAGTGGTCTCACACGACAAAAGTTATTCAATAAATATTAATAATGTCATTCAGAGGATAAAAAGAAAAGACACTGATAAACATCTAAGTTACATAGAAGCAGTGCTATTCATCATAACAACTTCAATTTATCTGAACAAATGCAACTTACAGTTCACTTTGTGATAGTTTAGCTACGAGATAATTCCTTAGGCTTTCTATATCACTCGTTCTAGTTAACCGTTATTTGGTAATTCCAAATACCAAAGCGAACGAGTACAGGAACCAGTGACCACACCAATACTAAATCGAATAAACTAATAAGATCCAAGCTTATATATTAATCGAGTGATTCAAGCAGTTAACATTTAGTCTGGAGAGAGAGAGAGCTATTTGTGCGTAGGCTGTAACATGTGATCGAGCATAGTTGCTCATCATATTTATGATAATAATAACAAGTTATACAAACTTTTACTAGTCTACACCACGGTTGTCAGTTAAATTAGTTGAAGGGCTTGACAGAATGAACCGTAAACCAACCCAGTGTATGATAGGTACTATGTTTGCATCCTCTTTGGCTTGCTTCAGAATCGCTATTGTGTTACAAGTATTTTAAGCAGACATGTTTCACAAACTACCGGATAATTGGTCTGCGTAGTTTAGGTGGTTAATACAATGTCGATCAAAACGAACTATATTGGATTCTAATCAGAGATTGAACATGAATTCTGGAATCCATGTACTTACAGCTGAGAACTCACATATATAGTGAAATGTGCGTCCTGGATTCCACTGGTTGCCACCATCCATTTCGAACGAATCTTCTGCAAAGTGAAAGCGATATTATCGCCTCTATCCCAACACTGACAGAGTTCTTCACCGGTGTCGTTGACATGAGTCCAGAATGGCAATCTCGGTTTCATATATGCTTTTCGATTTTTTTTCTGTTCATTTATCAAACGAATATGCAGCACACACCATTTGTCATCTTTTAGTGAATTCATCGTGCCACCTTTGCTCTCAATCTATAGTCTACGTTCCTTGCTGATTGTAACAACAATAAGCGGTTTTTCAAACTCTGACTACAAGTTGTTCGATAGCTTCACACAACCATATTATGACTACTGTTCATGATTATACTTCTGTACTTTCAGTTAATCTGTTAAATATAGATATAACTAGAATTCGACACTAACGAAAAGAGACTGCCATTATTTCTAGGTGCGAATACCTCATGGGTTATTTTTCTATTGATTAGTCACACATGTTAGTGTCAATAAATGTGATTAAACAAGTCGGTAACAATAATAAATTGTTTAATTCAACCTCTTAGAAACAATGTCTATCGTATTAGGCACTGATGGTAATGCGTTGGTATTGTTCGTAATGGTTTAGTGCTTGCGAATCCGAAATCGATATGCATTGCTCCACCTAATGAAGGCTTTCAGTAGACAGAAACAACTAGATTTCATCAGTCATATTATTGAGCCCATTCAAAAATAGGAAGTTGATCCTCCCAAATTGGATGCTGTTTCTTTCTTACATGAAGGTTTGCAATGTTATGGAGAGACAACCAGAATTTGCCTAATAAGAAGATCAATCGATAGCAATAAGAAATGACCTATAGGACAAGTGCATTTCATTGACTGAGAAATAGATCAATTTCCCAAGGACTAGAGTGGTATATATATGAACGAGCATTTGTGCATTTTATTCGGTAGCTTAATGTACTTTCTCCATCACTTTTGTGTTCTCGCTGAAATGGTCAGTAGGAGGATTAACGTATAGCACAACGTATATTAGTACCAGATTTCGGACACCACTCATAACAGCAGTTGGTTTGAACAAATTCACACAACTACACATGATAATCTTCCTAAATAATAAAATTGATTATGTTTTGTCACCATAGTTCAAGTAGATAGATATACGTGCTGCAACAAGAAAATAACATAATGAAGAGTCAAAGTTATAAATGAGTAGAAATAAGTGGACGAGAGTAGTGTATTATAATAGGAAAAGCAGTTCATTGTAAAAATACAACCAGAAATAATCCTTTGAGTTAAAGAAGTTCCTACCACTCTTATAATATACGTACACAACTACATCAGGATTGCTGTTAGTTCTTGTTATAAGACATGTCTGATTACGTCTCAAGTCACTGAGTTGTACTGTTTCTCAACCCCCAACTAAAGATTACAGATGAACTGACAGGTGCAAATCCTATGCACCTTTCTTACATACCTAGACGTCATATCAAAAATGACTTTGTCTCCGCTTTTTCAAACAAGTTCCATTGTCAGTCCGCGGTGCACGATGTAGAATTCACTGAAGCCACTTTTATAAAACATGTCTAGGTCTTCGTAGCCTGTGTTTCAAGGTGGGAGATACCAATTAAATTTTCATCACTATACCTTAACAATAAAGCACTACACAAAAATCAAATTATTTTACACTAAAACAACAACAACTATAGCAACATCCAGACAGACGGCGAAACAAGGCACCCAAATTGTGCAAAAACATGGCGGACCTCAAAATCCCACCTTTCAAATCACCAAAGATGGGAAATTCCAAATCCCAAGATGATTATCTTATCTTCAGTTCTTATATCTTACTAAACACTTAACTTTGATATGAATGACACTTGACAATTTCTATATTCTTAATTTCGTATCCATTTATATTGTGTAAATGCAAGAAACCAATGAAAGAATGATACATATCTACAAGTGTAACAGGCTTAAAATGTTTGATCATAGTGGATGATGTTAGTCAATGGATCAACTGATTACATGTAACACCGTTTTATTTTCATTCATTCTGTTTGTTCACTTCAAATCTACATGGATACCACAAAGTTATTCCGTTTTGAATAAAAATTCCATAATGGTGATTCACCAAAAAAAAACAACCCAAAATTAATTAAAAGTAACCTGGATACAAACAATAAAAAGTTCAAATTTTTCAAAGTTAATGATCTAGTTTGAATCATTGATCAAAAACAAAAAAATTTTTGTATCAGAAGGGGTTTTTGTGGAGATTTCAGTCATTTCAATAATTGAAATTATGAGTCAATTGAAGCTAGACCACCATGAAAAACATGGAAGCATAGGATGGCCGTTTCGTCCCAGTGTGGGACTCCTCAGCAGTGCGCATCCACGATCCTGCCTCGCGAGATTCCAACCCAGGACCTATCAGTGTCGCATGCGAACGCTTAACCTTTAGACCACTGAGACGGCCAGCATCCAATGGTGTTAATGTCTAACTTCAACTAATCTACGAAATTGAGCGACACATCTACCATTGTCTTAAGTGAGTTACTATTTCAAAACAGACCCAGTTGAACTCCACTGGTCACTGCTTCTCGCTAGAACTCCAGGAAATACCTCTTGAAGCCAGCCACCAGTGAGCATATGTTGATTAATATCAGAAGGGGTTTTTGTGGATATTATAGTAATTTCAACTGAAGTTAGACAAAAAGATTTGTCAGTGTTCTAAAAATATTATTGTTACGTTCGCTACTTGATTAATTCAGAATATGGTACACAACTATGACATTCGAACGTATAGAACCCCATAGTCGCAAATCAGAAGACTGAAGTAGTGCTTGTTGGGTAAGAATCAAAATGTACATGAAATCATGGATATCCATAGATATTGGTATTTGTTATATCAACATCCGCAGAGAGGTATGTTATGCTACTGTCTAACAGTAGCATGCCACGCTGATAATATAGAAAGCTCCATCATATTCTGATTGAATGGAAAGTCTTCGGCTCCTTTAGGACCTCTGGAGGCTCTGTCGTAGTTCTCGGAAACCGTCCCAACAATTATCGATATAATCCTTCCTATCTGTTACAAATTAAAAAATACCACTATATCCTTAACATGTTTAATAATAGACCATTCGAATTACAATATTTCTAAATTCTTCAATCAGAACATTCCAGATGAGAAGTCAGAAGTGCATTCCAATATTATGACTATTAACTAACGTGATTACATATTACAAATATAAAGTCATAATGAATAAACTGAGATACCTTTGACAAGTGTAGGGTGTACTTCTGATATCGACAAATCTAAATAGTATGTATCACCAATCGAATGTGGAATACCTGGTGGTAGAAGGTTGGGAAAATCGAAGAGAAGAGAACGAGAACAGAAATTAAGAAACAACAAAGTCTGAGACAATTGGCGAATATTTTGCAAATGAAGTATTTACTGTAGTATGATTTTCAGATTTTACCAAGATATTCTGTAATATTGTATTAAAACACACTTCGTTGTCCCCATCTATGTTCTCGTTCACTACACAAGTAGTTAAGTCATACATTTATGAGAAAGTTAATTGTGATTCATGAACAGTAAGAGATATGGTAAACATTGATATCATGAGTTAGTTGAAGCTAGACCACCATCGAAAACAATAGGACGAACTGGCCGTCAAACAGTGCTTCCAGGTTTTCCATGGTGGTCTAGCTTCAACTGACTCATGATCTTAACCATTGAAAAATCGATATATCAAAATATAATCAAAAATTTATGGTTACATATCGAAAAGAGTGTAGACCAATGACTGAATTAGAAAAAAATACATGGTAACTATTATTTCGTCTACTCAAAGTGTTACATTAAATTCATGTTGACTGAGGGGGGAGAAAGCAATACAATCTTTTTATCTGTTCTGTTTTCTCAATGTGACTGGAATGAATTGAATAAGATTGAAATTATTCATCATTAGGTTCATATTAATGGAGCTGTGTTTCAGTAGATGAGGTGCTCAATTCCTAGCTTCTGAGTCCTAAATTCGAACCCAGCTCCATCTTTACCAATCTGAGTAATCTGGTAATATCAATTAATCTCAACCTTATAGTGTGGCTCAAAACGCAGTACATAAATCGGTATATGGTAAATTGTTTGAAAATACACATAAACATGTTATTAAAACCATTTGCGTTATATTTGGAACGTTTAGTCATTTTTCCATTCATTCAGTCATTGTTGAGTTTGATGGTGTAATTATTACTTTAACTAAATTTTCATTACATTCCTTCATAAATATGTGAATCTGATTAATTTCTATGATTGGTTCACTAGTGTGCTTGGTACTTGTGTGTTTGCACCACAGAATTGAACTGTATTATTCAGATTGTATCGTTAAAGCCTATATGGTGTCTGGTTCTCATGTGAAACGGGATTGAGCTGCAGTGCTGTACCACCAATTTATCCACTAACTCACTGAAGACAATGGTGTACGGTGGCGCAACTTGGTGGATTGGTTGAAGTTAGACATTAACACCGTTGGATGCTGGCTCAAGTGGTATAGAATAATCAATTAAACGAACAGGAAATCGTATCATTTTGAAGTGATTGCTAAATTGACTCATTATAGCGAATTATAAAAGTTGTAAATGTTCCTGAAATGTGAAGGAGTCATGCAAAGGGTTACGAACGATATAAAAACAAAAAAACCAAGGTAACTGAAGATCCAAACTTCTGAAAACTTTCATAATCGTTTAAAAAATAAAAGTGATATTTTTTGTAAAACGCAGTCCGTATGAATGAATACCAACTTGAAAGGACTATCCAGGACAGAGATGAATGGAGAATGCTGGTGTTTGGCCAATGCTCCTTCACTAGGAGTAACAGGCGGAAATAAATAGTAAGTATGTATTGATTGAATCGGTTATGGGGTAGATCATAATCCAATATTTTTAGCAATGTCTTATGGTGTTAGGATGTGATGAGAAAAAAGATGTACGGAATTACCTATTAAACGCTTGGCCATAATTTACAGTTATCTTATAACTCAATTATTGTCACTGTATCTTATTGTTTGTAAACTATCCTCCAATCAATCATTAGTGTAATACTTAATTCTGTGTCGAAAATTTCTCAAATCTTTTCCAAGTATTTTGTTTTATTATTTGCAATGTATTGTAGATCACCAACGCAGATGGTCTATATCGAATGATTGGGGGCCTGCTCGAGTTGGACAGGAATGTTCTGTCCAACAGCTAACGTCGAAGCCACACTTCGAGGTCAGCACGCAACGTGGATTACGCCTACATCGTATCAAGGTACTATGGATGCTTTGAAGACTGTACAACACAAAAGGCTCAGTGACATTTCACTGTCCCTATAGTATTATAGTTATCAGGTGTTTCAACTATGTTAAACAAATTATCTTTTTTGTTTTCATAGTAAAAATATAGTCTAGGGACGAGCCCCTTAATACACTGGTATGACCGAAGGTAAGGAGAGTTCAATTCCCCTCTCGAAAAATGCTCTCACATGGCCACATCTATACAGCCACTGTCATGGAATATCTACTCATTGACTTCTCACACCACGGGTGTTGTTTACGAAATTGAGAGGACGAAAAGTGGATGTCAGGCACTTTAACCGGGTCGGTGGACACAGAGAGTCCACCTAGGGTAGTTGAAAAACTCTGATTCCAAACGAATGGTGCACATGGGCTTCAGTTTCCTAAGGGAACAAATGGCGAATGGACCAGTCGTTGGTCACCGGCTACCATGAGATCGCATTTCCTGACGTTACTCCACTGCCTTGTGGATCAAACCTTTAGGTCGTAGGCTCCGGGTGTGGCCTCCTAAGAAAACCACCTGCTTCGGCTTGGGCACCCAGACAGTATCCCAACCAAGACACAAATCAAGTGAGTTGTGTGGCGCAAATGTATTCAGTGCCTCTTTGTACCAATACATATGTGTTCAAATAAAAAAAATGTCAATATAAAATAAGGGAAGAGTCAATCACAATAAAGAATGGGAATTTCATGCATTTGTTCAGAATTTGAAATACCATGTATAACAAGCAGTAGGAACAAATGTTTACACTGTTCAAAACGTTTAAAAACATTGTCAACGATTACTTCTGGGCACTATAAAATAAGCATGATATTGTTAAACGTATTAAGTTGTAATGAATAATTAAAAGCTACACTTTGTATATCTATGTGTGTTTGCGTGTGATGGCTAGTTAGATTAGTCGTGTGGGCAAATCAAACAAATAAGGTAGAGTGGAATGCAAAACTGAAACTGAGTCAATATACATTTGCATATTATTTACATCTTCCTACTGATGTTTAGGACTACAACTGATCAATCTGTTTTGGCATATTTTCGTAGTGAATTATCTCCGAGACAACTTCAAAGGCTTCGTCTATAACTCGTTCTGATCAACTGTTATTACGTAACTCGAAACAGTCTATGGGATTCAGAAGACAATACAAAATGTTGACGACGCTTTATTCATTCTACAAAGTAAATCACTAAGCCACAAAACTAGCACACAAAGCCTATACGTGAAGAAATACCAATGCGATCAAACAAGTGACCAATCGAATACAACATGGAATAACCAGTTGAACCAACTAATAACATTTAAACATATATATGTGTATTTAAATCGAGTGATCCAAGTAACTGACATTTAGACTGGAGAGAGGTGGTTGTGCGTAGACTGTCACATGTGATGATCAACCATGGTACATGCTCTTCATGGATGATATAATAAGATGATAAGATAAACAAACAAATTGTTACTATTCCACTACTAACACTATCCCTTGAACAAGTTAGTTGGAGTAATTGACGTATTTAACCGTAACGTAAATAAGCCTAATTGTAGGAGAGGTGCAATAATCTGGTATTGCAATGGTGATCATTATATTCACAATAAAAAGATGTGATTATCGTTCACGTAATAGTGATACATTTATACGTTTTTATAAAATGTCTATATCAATTAGTGTGGACATCTATCTATCTAACATTCTTATTACATTTTGTATGTAACAATGTTACAAGATTAATTTTTCAATGTAGTGAAATGGATCATTTTGACGTTTGGTTAGGCAGACGTAGGCTTGTCCTTTTACGCTGATGGCCATTTTTGTATTATTTTAGAGTGAAAATTATGATCATACCCATGATGAGCAAATAAACTGGATCACATGTGACAGCCTACTCAAAATAGCTCTCTCTCTCTCTCTCCAGACTAAATGTTAACTGCTTGAATCACTCGATTAATATATAAGCTTGGATCTTATTAGTTCATTCGATTTTGTATTGGAGTGGTCAGTAGTTCGTCTACTCGTTCGCATTGGTATTTGGAGTTACGTGATAACGGTTAACCAGGGCGACGAGTGATATAGAAAGCCTAAGGAATTATCTCGTAGCTGAGCCATCACAAGGTGAGCCGTAATTTGCAGTTGTTCAGATGAATTGAAGTTGTTATGATGAATATCAGTTCTTCTATGTAACTTAGGTGTTTGTCAGTATCTTTTCTATTTATCATTTGAATGAGAATATTAATATTTATTGAATAACTTTTGTCGTTTGAGACTACTTGTTAGTCTGTAGTTATTGGAGATGAAATTTTCCTACATATGCAATCAAAAAAGGGAAAATGAAGGGAATATTCCGTTAGGAAATAAGGGTTGAACAGTGGAGGAATGCGCCAAAATGTCTCCTTTTTCACCCGCATCTCCTTTCTTCGTGTCGTCACGTTTGTCTTTAATTTATGGCTTGATGTTTATTCTTAGTAATTACCATTTATTTAGGCTTTTTCATTAGTGACATTGTTGCTAACTCAGTTTTTCCAGTACCGACTCATTTCTTATATCTACTGAATTACCTGGTGTGAATATTTAACTAGAAATATGTAACCAATTAATGATCTCTACTCAGGTTAATATTTTAAAGCATCTACAAATTTCGATCGGGATATTCGTTGAAAGGAAGGTTTCCTAATTTATGAGATTTCATGCGTGACTTCCTATCGTTGTTGTTAACCAGTCAATGTCTGTTGATATATATACATCGTGTATGTAAGGCTACGACAATGTCGTTTATTCATAAGCTTTAGTAAAAGAATATTTACATTGTGTATAAGTTTGAGATTCATTACATATATACGGTGTTGTCAGGTTATAAAAAATGAGTTGGTTGTGAAGAATTTCTTCTCAGAATGGGTTTTGTGGAGATTTTTAGAAATTTCACAAGTTGAAATCATGAGCCAATTGAAGCTAGACCACGAACCCGCCCCCCGTGGATGCGCACTGCTGAGGAGTCCCATACTAGGACGAAACGGCCGTCCAGTGCTTCCAGGTTTTCCATGGTGGTCTAGCTTCAATTGGCTCATGATTTCAACTTGTGAAAGAATTTCTTCACTGAATTACGTCTTTGTTGTGACTTAATATGTGTGTTTAAATTAATATTGAGTCTGCCGTAAAATGTCACCACATATCTGCATAAAATCAGTCCCAATTGTTTACAGTCATTTAGCAGCGACTGATTATCGAGATGATTGGAAGAATGAATAGGCACAATTGTCGTTAATCGTGTTTTCATCAGCATATTTGATATGGAGTGGTAATCACAACATATGTCTGTATTATAGGTGAAATTGAAGATGCCACAGGTATTCGATGTTTGACATCACTTTAACCAGTAACACCTAACATGAATCGTACCTACCAAGTGAAATCAAAAGACATAGTCCAGGAAGTTCGAAGATATATATGATAGGCTATCAATATATCGAGGGTTGTCTTCTTATCTAATCTGGCTAGCGATTGCAGGGGTTGTTGAGGACGGCGTTCCCACTCGTGATTTGGTGCGGATGCATAACCGCTCGCCTTCAGTTAGATGAGTCCATTAAAACTAATGTGGTCAGCATCGAATGTCGAACAGTAACAGAGCTATTTATTTTGGGGGTTTATTTACTGCTACAAAATTCTCATGTTATAGCTGGTACTCATATTATAAAGAAGATAACTGTTCCACATGTACATGTGTTCCTCCTTTGAAGATGAATGTAGTGATATTAGAAATTTCGTAAAACTTATTTTAGCGGAATTGTTAGTTGGATCAGTAATATATCGAGTTTAGGTAGTCATCATTCTTCGCTATCTTGTAATAAATCATTAGAAATTTTCACAACCCTTTTTATCAATGTGAATACAGCAATATACACACCCTTATAGTCTTAATTTTGAACTTCTTTTGTAGAACATGGTTGAGAAGACTGAGGATTTGAATACTTTGGCTAATGATTTAGGACACATTCTGTCTGATAGTTTACGACAAGTAGATGGCGAATTCGATTTTGAGTTGTCTTTCACTGCTTCATCTGATCCCGACACTCGATTCATGCTGATGCTCGACGAAAGTATGATGCCTGAGTCCGACACAGACGATTCGATACCTGTTAAGAAAGACTGGGTGAAGTTTGCCGCAATGGCCTCTGCATACATCTACAAAAATGTTGGTGAATCGGTTTCCACATCTCTTCGAAAATGGCTGGCGAATGCTGCCAGTGCTGTGATTCTCGCTGGACTACTTGCGGAAGTGGCCGAATCGTCGGATACGGATGAACCAACTACTTCTGATAGAGAGCCATCTGTCGAAAATATCTCTACACCTGACTTAGTAGTGAAGAATCTTCAAGATGGTGCCTGGTACTATGGCAGTTGGACCGTTGACAATGTTGCCAGTAGTTTGGAAATGGTGGATGTGATCGATGCTGAAATGACAGATGCATGTATTCGAGTGATGATTGCGGCTGTTGTCAATTATTTCCAAGAGGACAGATTCGTTCCGTGTGGTTTTTTGAAAGACAGTTATGCAAGTGCGATACTGAGAAGTGATCTCATGGATAGATATGGGTTGACAGACGAAGATGATAAAATTGAAGCGATGCGTATCACTGGTAGTTGGGTCTCTAAACTGTATGTGTTTGACATGGCGACGAATCATCGTGACTTGAAACACCCAATCAGACCTATAAATAACGTTGGTTTGGTGCGTTCTCTGAAACTAGATATCAGTAAGTGTTTCGAGGACTTGACAGCTGGATTTATACGTACACGAATCGCACATGAGATTGCCAGTCGAATGGTGCGATCTGTGTGTATAGTGTTTTTCGAAGATTTGAATGGACTGATTGAGTTACGGAAGCTGTACCGTCAAATATCCAGTGATCCATTTTATTATCATACTGACTGTGAATATTTGACGAAATCATCTCGACCGTCAATCACTGACAAGACGAGTAGTATATTTGGTCGATTGGTCACGTATTTGAGTGTTTTTGAGCCGAATAGTGAACTGTTTGATTATCCACAGTTGAAGATGAATGGTAAATCTCAAGAACAACACTATGGTGATTACAGTAAGAATTGGAAGAAGATACTGGAGACGATTTATACAGAGTTGTATATGCCAAGTGGAAGTGTTTTATTCAATTCATTTAAATTTATAAGCAAAGTTGTAGATAGGATTCGGCAAAATGAAAAACTTTTGAGACAATGTTGGAATAAATATGATGTCGATTCAGATATTTCCGATTTTATTTTCCAATTTTCATGTAATCGTTAGGTGATTATGTTTGTTCATTGACAACTCGAGATTGTTATTAACAAATTGCAATATTATTCTTTTCATTCATAAAATCTTTTTTTTTTCATCTGTGGTGTTGCTTTATGTTGTAGCGTGGCGTCGAGTCGTGGTTAACCATGAACACCATTACAAGAAGACTACGTGCCAGTTAACCGATAAAATACCCCCGTAAGCCAAATATCAGAAGGCAATTGATGACTGTAGTCGAGATGTATTTGTTGGCGATCTCGTGGTATCGAAAGGATACTGAGATCGTGCCAAAGGAGTACAAGCGTGGTTACCGAGCGTAACCGAACTCGTGCAAGGTCACAATCGAAAGATAACTGAGCAGTAATATGGATGTCTTTAACACAGTAAAACAATCACTGGTACAATTGGTTATAATAGTGATTGTTTCCATTAAATGAATTGCGTTCTCTTGGTAAAAGTAGGTCACTACAATGTGTTCACTGTGGTTTTGTTGTTAACATATAGGTGATTGTTACAAGCACTTTCGATATAAATAAGTGAACTGCAATTCAGATGATTTCAGTATTATCGATCAGAGTTTCTCAAAACCTAATTCATGGTATACTCATTGTTACTTTAAATCTGTTATGACATTTGATTGTTTGAGTCGATTATATCCATTCTGTTATGCTAAGTGTAATTGTCCACAAAGTAAATACTCGGTATTTTTTCATGTATTAGTAATTCATAGGATTCTTCTAAATATTACACCACGTTCAAGTTGACTAAATCAACTGACTGAGTTACTGGGACAATGTATGACATAGCAAACTATAAATCAACTGTAAGGTTTAAACAAATAGCCAATCATTAATGTGAAATGGTTGATGGGATGATAAGAGTAAGACTAATCTAAGTTGAGTACGATGTAAATATTTATAATAACATTTTTATTACTTTGATTGTTACCGAAGCTAATTGTGTAGATCTAACTAACTTGATATGCTTACAACCTATTACTGAGTAATAGGTGTATTTACACGAATGCATAACCATCTTAGCTGTCATTTGCATAGATTGGTATAACCAGGGAGGGAGTTAAGCATATTTCCCACAATGGGAAGCGTATTTTCAGCAATAAATTTTAAAATGGACCTATTGAAATCGTACATAGAAAAGTATGAAGTAGTTTTATAAATCATAAATACTCAGGTATCTCCGGCTCTATGTTGCCGATCATCGGTTATGTCGTTGAAAATCATCGTCGGATAGTTTCTCAATAATAATAATGACAACCTACTTCGTGAATTCATGAATAAAGTGGTCACAGTTAAACATTTCTCTCATTAAATGTGTATTATCTAGATTGAGAACTTCCTCAAATATTGAAAAAACTATCGGTCTAATCCAAATTTGTAATAACCGTGGTAATCTCTTCTACTTTTCTATCACTATTCTAGATTTTCTAGGTGCGAATACCTCATAGCTTATTTTTCTATCGATTAGTCACACATGTTAGTGTCAATAAATGTGATTAAATAAGTTGGTAGCATTAATAAATTGCTCATTTCAACCTCTTAGAAACAATGATTATCGTATTAGGCACTGATGGTAATGCCAACAAATGAGGCGTTGGGATTGTTTGTGATGGTTTAGTGCTTGCGAATCCGAAATCGATATGCATTGCTCCACCTAATGAAGGCTTTCAGTAGACAGAAACAACTAGATTTCATCAGTCATATTATTGAGCCCATTCAAAAATAGGAAGTTGATCCTCCCAAATTGGATGCTATTTCTTACACTAAGGTTTGTGATATGGAGAGACAACCAGAAGTAACCTAATGAGAAGATCAATCGATAGCAATAAGAAATGACCTATAGGACAAGTGCATTTCATTGACTGAGAAATAGATCAATTAATTTCGTTAGGACTAGAGTGGTATACATATGAACGATCATTTGTGCATTTCATTCGGTAGCCCAATGTACTTTCTGCATCACTATAGTGTCCTTGCTCAAGTGGTCAGTGGGAGGATGGAGGATTAGCGCATAGCACATTGTGTATTAGCACCAGATTTCGAACACCACCCATAACAGCAGTTTGTTTGAACAAATTCACACAACTACACATGATATTCTTTCTAAATAATAAAATTGATTATGTTTTGTCACCATAGTTCTGAAAGATGTTTCAATCATCTTAGTAGTATACCTTCATTTCGGGATATCTATTTGTTGTTACTATCCCACTACTAACACTATCCCGTGAATAAGTTAGTTGGAGGGATTGACATATTTAACCGTAACGTAAATAAGCCTAATTGTAGGAGAGGTGCAATAATCTGGTGATCATTATATTCACAATAAAAAACTGTGATTACCGTTCACGTAATAGTGATAGATTTATGCGTTTTATAAAACTTCCATATAACAACAAACTCATGTATATTACGAGACGTACTATATGTGCATTCTATTCTCCACGTCAACACACGGGCATTGAGTGGCAAGTGTGGCCGACCGACAAAATTATAGATAAGACCATTTAGATTAGCTGATGATTCATATAAATGAGTTCTTGACTAGTAATAACCACTCATATTATATTCCGCTTGTATTTCCAATAACAGACATTTACACTTAACACGGTAAACATATTGAGAACGAGAAACACGAATTATCTGCATGTTGAATAAAGGAGATAATAATGAATAAAATTAAATTGTGATGTGCTGTGTGCTACTTATGTCGATATGAGCAGTATATAACGATAGTCATGAATGGAATGTCTAGCAGCAGACGATTGAGAAGATCGAAGAGGAACGAACGGGAACAGAAAGTGGTTGGTATGGAAACATAGGGACAACGAAATCTGAGACAATTGACTGACATTTGCAGAAGGAAGAGTGGAGTTTGAGACAATTGATTGACAATTCTTCAGTGACACAATTAGGTCAATGATATTAGTATCCTTATTATTATTCGACTTAAAAATCTCAGCAAAGTCAAACTTATGGATTTAAAACAACATAATCTTAATAAAACTATTCATTCATTCATTCACTAATCTATTTACATAAAGTAAACAACTTGGTCGATAGGATTCGATCTGCACTAAGAAGGATCTGACATACATGAAATGGCTCATCACCCAGTGATCGATCTATTGTAAATAAGCATCATTCGACACACAGAAATGATCGTTTATGAATAAGCAAAACCTTGCATAGATCTAATTCATTGAACCATAATCATAAATAATATCCATGTTTATAGATTATCATTATTATCAATTCAACTGATAATAGATCTGTCATTTTGGAACTTGATTCAACTTCCATTTTGACGGTTATTCTAACCAGGAGTTGTGTTTCATGTGCATTATTACTTTATGTAATTGAGTTCCATTGACAAATCAGTTGCTTATTTTTCAATGTAAACAATTCTACTCAGCTGACAAATGAAATCTTACATTTGGATTATCATAATTCATAGTGTAGTGAACAAGAACACAAGTGGAGACAATTGAATGCATTTGAATACAACATTACAGAATCTCTTAGTCAAATCTAAGAATCATACTGTAAATGAACATACCAGATCTCAGTGGAGGAAGAAATCAGCAAGAAGCGCTGGAAATAGGTAGGACACACATTGAGGAAACCACTCAAATGTGTCACAAGATAAGCCCTCACATGGAATCATCAAGGCCGAAGGAGGAGAGCAGGACCAAAGAACACATAACGACGAGAAATGGAGACAGACATGAGAAAAATGAACAAAATTTGATAGAATTGGAAAAGAAAGCTCAGAACACAATGGGTTGAAGAATGATGGTTGGCGACCTATTCTCCATTGGGATTAACAGGCGTAAGTAAGTAATACTGTAAATACTTCATTTACAAAATGTCAATCAATTGTCCCAGACTTGGTTGTTCCTTCATTTTCATACCAATCATTCTCCATTCTCGTTCTCATTCTCTTTCCTTCGATCTTCTTAACCTTCTGCCTCCAGGCATTTCACTTTCGATTGGTGATATTTACTACTTATATCTGTCGATATCAGCAGCACACACCAAAATAGTATTCACAATGGTAACGTTAAAAAAAATATTTTGTTAAGTTCTACCAGAGCAAACGATATTCGTAATTGAAAGCTATTGGTATATTTTTATCTTCATATTACACAAGACAGTGAATATGTCGGTGATAAGCCTTGACATAAATAGGCAAATATGTGTGGTAATTTATCCGAACCTAAACTACACTTGAGGGAAGCAAAAATCACGAAAGACAAATTAGACACAACACTTCATGTAAGTTGTTAATTTGTATCAGTTACAATCATGAAAAATTGACAGACATTTTAGCGATCATTGTAATAACATGATCACGAAAATAGTACATGACGGAATGATTGATAAATCATTCATCATAAACGAATTAAGTGAATAACATTTTAAGCTAAACATCAGGTAAAACCATTCAACTGTATCAGTGTAATTTGGATTCTAGATAAAGTGAGTTTTAACCGTCCACTGGATACCTTCATCAAGTGGAGCAATGAATATCGACCTCAGGTTCTCAACTACTAAACCATTACGAACAATCCCAACACCCCGTTTGTTGGCATTATTCTCAGTGCTTAGTGCAATAGTCATTGTTTCTAAGAGGTTGATATAAGCAAGTTATTAATGAAATCTTACACTTGAATTATCATGACACATAGTGTAGTGAACATGAACACAATTGGAGACAATCGAATGCATTTGAATACAACAGTACAGAATCTGTTTGTTAAATCTGAGATCTGGAGAGAGTAAATACTTCATTTACAATCATCTCACACTTCATTCTTCCTTCGTTTCCATACTAATCATCCTTTGTTCTCGTTCACTTTTCTAGGATCTTCTTAACCTTCCTTCTGCTTCCAGTCATTCCACATTCGTTTGGTGATATATACTACTTATATATCTGTCTATATCAGTAGTTCATACCATAGTAGTTGTCATTTTCTTTATGTAAGAGGATGGTAAAATGTCTGTCTGATTTTATCTTTTTATTGATAAGCATGAATTAGTTCGCTGTATGTTTTGTTTGACGGAAATCCAGTGTAAATACTGTTAGCCTAGAGAAAGGAAACCTCCTCAACGTATTCCTTGTCAACCATTTCTAATCTGTCTCTAAATGTACACTCTCAAATATTGGCATAAAACTATTATGTAATATGGATTGGATTCATCTTACATGTAAAACCATGTGTTTTTGTAAAGTTGATTGTATAGTTAACTTGGATAATCATCATTCTGATCAAAATCGATAAGTCATTTTATGTATCCAAGTAAAAATCTTGTCAAATAAACATTGATTTACAATCGATTGTAAACTTGTTTATCATTTTCATAGCTCTACATTCATATATACGGGTATATATGGGTATCAAGTAGCATGTCTACAAATAGATTATGTATTGATAAGCAAAGATGGTTAGTGACTAGTACTTGAATCGAAGAGGCGCGTTTCGTTCTATCAGTAGCTAAATGTATAACATGATGGCATTTGAAGCGAATAGTACTGGGTTCGAGTGCCAGAGTGAACATCAACTATGATATACAGGTACATCCAGTTGACGATTTCCAAATAGGATGAAACATGTGTATCAAACTGGATTCCACTGCTAATCATTATTATCTTCGTTTATAAAGCTTATGACTTCAGACAATATCGAGGTAGTTCGCATAGGATGCACATATGCCAACAAGAGACTGTTCAATTGCAGTTCTAAATAACAATGGGAAGATACAAGTAAAACAACACCAAATGAACATTATATATTTCTTAAAATGGATTGTCTCAATGATGATTTGAAATTTGACTAACATTAATTAAAGTTACTTAATCAGTATGGAGATTTGTAGAGATTGTAGTATTTTCATATCTGAATTCACAAGTCGATTGTTCTAAGCTAGACTACCATTGAAAACCTGTGAGCATTAGACATCTGTTTCGTCGTAGTATGGGAATCCTGCTGAACAATGAACATCCACATTAATAACGTTGGATGCCAGTTCAATGGTTTGCAGGTTAAGCATTCGTGTGTACGTCAGGTATATCGTAGTCTGAACTAAGTGACGATCATTTAACGATGAATGCAATACAATACACAAACATTCATGCCCTTCTTTTGCCCTAGCGAGTTTATTCATAAACTGGTATATGTTTTTAAATTTACTGGTCTGCAGGCCTTTGGGCTTGCAATCAACATCTTAACTCATTGGGTGAATTATTGCTAAGACATTAAATGGTCATCTTAGTATGGTGAGTAAAGTAGATTCTGATATTTTGTCAGCCAACTCCCTTAGTTAACATTAATTATCATAATGATAATTCGTGTTTCTCCTTCTGAATTTGTTCACAGTGTAATACAAGCAGAATATAATATGAGTGATTATTACTAGTGTAGAACTCGTTTATATTAATCATCAGCTAATCTAAATGGTCGTCTTATCTACAATTTTGTCGTTGGGACCATACTTGAAATGAATGCACATACGGTACGTCTGGTCAGTTTGTTTACCGTTGATCTTGTCAAGCCCTTCCACTAACTTATTTAACGGACAGTCGAAGTAGTAGTAGTAGTAGGACAGTGACAATTTGTATATCCAGTCGTTATGATCATACTCATGATGAGCAAATAAGCTAGATGACATGTGACAGCCTACGCACAAATATATATATATATATATATATATATCACCAGGCTAAATGTGAATTGCTTGAATCACTCGATTAATATATAAGCTTGGATCTTATTATTTCATTCGACTTAGTATTGGTGTGTTCACTTGTTCGTCTACTCGTTCGCATTGGTATTTGGATTTACGTGATAACGGTTAATCAGAACGAGTGATATTGGAAGTTTAAGGAATTACCTCGTAGCTGAGCCATCAACAAGGTAAACTGTAAGTTGCATTTGTTCAGATAAATTGAAGTTGTTATGATGAATAGCACTGTTTTTATGTAACTTAGGTGTTTGTCAGTATCTTTTCTATTTATCATTTGAATGAGAATATTAATATTTATTGAATAACTTTTGTCGTGTGAAACCACTTGTTAGTCTGTTGTTATTGGAGATCGAACTTTTCTATGCATGTTCCGAGATCCCTTCAGATACTACCTTCTGTCTTCTCAGAGTGCACGTGGCACTTTGAGTACAGTTGAGTAGTAGTAGTAGTAGTAGTAGGCAGACAGAATTGGAGTTGACTAGAATAGGTCTATCTATCATGTGAGTTAGTTTCTTAGACTAACATTTGTTTGCATATATGTGATTGTCAAGTGATGAGGACGAGGATGATGATGTTGATAGACAAGTAGACTAATTTGTTTCAAATTAAAAGCGAATCGTGTATATGTAATTATACTTACATGAACCATAAACCACTTTGCAGTACCGTATAGCTTTAAACAACATTCTGTTCGATAAGAAGGATAGCAGCATCCGTAATTTAACCGACCGGTATAGAATTTCCATATTTTGGAGATGATCATCGTTCTTCGTAATACTTGTGGTTGTGTTTTGTTCATTTGATTGCATACATGTGTTTAGCACTTCCGAAAGATGTTGGACTATAACTATTACAGACTAATTTGTGTGTAAAATTAATTTTAAACTGTAATGATTGTGAACCATTAGAATAACCATTCAATAAGGAGCATTCGTCTGATCCAAGTACAGTCAGATCTAGGGTCACTTAAACCTCACAACTATTTAATATCTATTGTACCGTGGAATGTGTTTCAAAACAATCTAATATCTGATACTGTTTATGTTAGAGTGAACAGGGTAAACGGGGTAGTGTGTCACGCTAAACGTAAACGTCTACGTGATCCGTTTTCTGTTTGCAATCGTTTTTAAGGGTAGTAACTTTTTATGTGATAGGGTGAAATGAAAAAAATCCAGTCTGTGTGGAAATTGACCAGTATGGTATTGATTATGTATTTGAACAGTTAAATTTACGACGAGGTGATGTGAGCTAGATCAAAGGTGCTGGGTTGCATTTCGTAGTCCGGGATGAAGGATGCGCGCTGCTGAGGAATCAGTCACTTAATAAGACGAAACGGCCGTCCAGTGCTTCAGTGGTGGTTTTCTATGGTGATGATCTAGCTTAGATTGACTCCTGAATTCAACTGTTAAAATATTACAATCTCTACAGGTCTTCTCACTGATGATAATGATAAATTGGTATTAATTAAATACTACTGCAAGTGTGATTGTCAACTTGACTGACTGTACATAAACTATGGAAAACGTTGTGTATGCATGCATATAAGATTTTGATTTATATTGAGGGTCAAGTAAATCCTTATCACCCACCAGTCGTCGTGTTTGCGGTTTTTAGTACCAAGTGCAAGTCAGTTAAGGATAGCCGTAGACATAACAGTGACAGATGTAATAGTTTCCATCTTGAATTCTTTTAATTACTAACTAATCAATTTTATCATACTGTAATGTAACGAGTATTGTAACTTGGGGGAATTTCTCAGTAGGTTTTCACTGTCGGTGGTGTTGGTTGCAGTAATATGCGTGTACAGGAAATGATGAACTTGATGACAGAAGAGTAATATGCAAAATGATTGGCAATTGATGGGCGTTTTTTGCATTGATTGATAATGGTGTTACGATGTCACATAGTGGTGGATGCCTAGTGTTTGATACCGGTTTAACTTGATCCCTGAAAGACTCTGTCGTCGTCTCTCAACGCTATTGCACAGATGTTGTTGATGCAGATTGACGTGATGAATGATAACATGTGCATATGTATATATTTTAAAATATATTGTTATTCTGATGACTCGATATTTTTCGATTTGAACTGTGCTTAATTGTTTACACCGAGGCTAGATAGGTAGGTAGTTAGGTGGTTAGGTTTGGTAGTAGGGAGATAGATAGGCAGAAAGATCATTATTCGTTGTCTCTAGAGTCAAGTTCATCTCTCTGTTGATTCACTTTCATTGTAGTTGCTTCAGGATTATTGATTGTATTTGGTTTATTTGGTAAGTAGTAATCTGCAAGTCACTTTAGTGACAAATTGTTTCATATCTAGTGTAGTAAAAGTAATAAAAGTAAGCCTATGAATAGAATAATAGTGGTTGGAGTTGTTAAGGAAGATGAATTAGTTTAGGCAAAATAAAAGCTTAGCAAATGAATGGGTTTAGTTTATCACCTTATAGAATTGTTGTCGACCTAGTTATAGTTATTTACTGATGAGTTGTATTATAGGTGTTAGGTTATCTACATCATATCTATATGTGAATGTTTTCTTCTATCCTTACGTTTTTGTTATTGTTTTTAAAGATTCCCATACTCATATCGTCTTGTTTTATTCATCTTTTAGAAGAGATGGGTATCCGAGGGTTGTGGACGTATATAGAAAGCAGCGGTGGAAACTTATCCGTGTATGAATTGCATAACCAGCCTTTAGTTATTGATGCTGAGAACTTTGCTACCGCCTGTTATCGTGAAGCTGCTTTGCGATGTGAATTTGGTGGAGAGTATTTGGCATTTAAGAGTTATGTGCAGTCATTGTTGAAAGAGTTTAGTATCTGTGGTGTGGAGCCAATTTTCGTTTTCGGTGGATGTCATCCGAAAGAGGTATGGTGTGCTTACATTATCATAGTACTTTGTTTTTCTAACTAACTGTCTACATATTTTCGAGTTCACTTAAATGTTGAGGCATTTGTGTAGTATAGATTTTATCACTATTGTAGATGATATCGTAATTGATTGAAGTAATCGGTGCATCTTAGAGTAGTTTATAATTATGTATACGTTAAATGCCTAATAATTGATTTGATGCACATAGTTCCCTTTATCATTTTGAAAAGGGGGTGAACTGAAAGATTCTAGCAGAATAACATGAATTCAGTTTATTTCGTCTGATTCTCGTCAGCTGCTTACAACCTGTGATAATTCGGAATCATAATTACGTGATAGGTTTAAACGACTTACATGAGAGAGTTAGGTTGGATGGAAGTTATATTGAAGACAGATTAGTATAGTATAGTATAGCAAGGGTGTAAATAAATTGAATAGACTGAATACAAGTGATTACATATTGGGTAAATGGTGATGATTGGAATAAAGTGAGTAGAGCTGAGTTGATATAAGAATAAGATTGTTAATTTGGAAGATAGTTGAAATACAAGTGAATGATGCAATAAATACAAGAAAGAGTTAAACAATGATGAGGATAATAATAATAATAATTATTATTATTATTATTATAGGATGCAGCGAAGGAATATTTGTGACCAAGGCAAGGCATGGAAAGATTAATAACCATCTCATTTTGAATTTGAATACATAAGTCATGTTTTTGACGCCTGATGATAACACTGGCTTGAGTTGAGCAAACTTGAGAAGACTGGAATTTGGCTGTTTACTTACTAATCACCTTGAAGATTGCGAGGTATCTATCTGATATCCTGTATCAAGGAGATGTTTGGTGATTGCACTGTTTAGAGTGTTTCTTTCTCTTGTTGTGAGGATTTTCGGAACATATTCAAAAATCTAAGAAATGCCCTCCTTTCTATTCGGCCAATGCAGAGGTGTTTTGGCAGGTAGATGTAAATCTATATACAGTTGGTCAATACTACAGTTGCCTAATGAATTAAACCATAAGAAAGTGTGTTTGAAGCGCTATGGTCTGCACATAGAATGTTCCCACTTTGCTAATGTTAATGTTGCAAAATACTAACGATTATTTTGTTTGTGTATTCAGGCTTTTTCTTCAACAAGACATTAAACACTGTTTTACATTGAGACTCGAGTTATGACATCTACAAATGAAGATGTTGATGCTGTCAGTCAGTCAGTCAGTCACTTGTATACGTGGAAGTCTATTTCATTTATATGAGGATGATTTGTTTATTAAGCATTCAATTTAAGAAATTTCCCAGTTGAATTTAGAAGTCAATCTAAGCTAGACCACCACTACCATTGAAAACCACGACTGAAGCACTGGACGGTCGTTTGGTCCTATTATGTGACTGAGTCCTGAGCAGTGAGTGTACTTAATCAGCCAAATATTTAGTGTTATTCGAGTTTTTATACGTATTGAAAAACTTTTTACCACCACTTGAGATATGATTTCATTATTGTCTTTCAGTTTATTGGTATATTTCTCAGAGTGATGGTCAATTATTCACGATCGAATGTGATGAATAAAGAGACACATAACACCAAACATCTTGAGTGGTATGTTTTTCAAGTTTGTCACATACAGTGATTGATTTTATGTATGAACTAATGAACTTTTTTCGCTTTGTTTAGGGAACAAAATTGAATACTTTGATGAAGCGGAACAAGGAGTACTTTAAACAACTCTCATCAGCTCTTCTGATTGCTAAGTCAACTTGCAGCACAGAGTTGGACATTGATATAGCTCCACGACTTAACAGAAATGTTCTGGTTGAAATTCTGCGTGAATCTTCAATTCGATACATAGCATGTGAACGTGAAGCTGATATCAGTACAGCAGAACTTGCTGTTCATCTTCAATGTCTTGTTACTAGTGGAGATTCTGATTTTTTTATTTATCGACCAAACGATAATAATCAAGTGTATAATTTTATTCCATTTTCAACTATTTCACGTTATTCTAAGAAGAGATCCGTCCCTTGTTCTATTTGTAAACGGAGTGGTGCTTCATGTTATTTCATGTCGTGTTCAATTCTTAATAATTCAGGACCGTTTTCTAAACTCAAGTATCCTATGTTACCACTTTTTGCCATTCTCGTTGGTAATGACATGATATCAAATATTCGCCTTCCAACTATCATCGATTCACTAATCCATACTTCTAAACTACAGAGGAAGTCCTACTATCAAAGACGTATCGATGCTATATTTAACTGGCTGTTAAGTTTCCGTGACATAGAAGAACCATTGTCATTGGTGTTGTCACTTTACAGTGAAAACGAAAGGGATGGTATTGGAAAGACAATTCGTTTAGGGATTTCGGATTATGTTCTAAGTAGTTCAGGAGAAAACCTGGCTCGTGAATTAGGTTTTTCAACTGAACACAATATCTCATCAAGTGTTTCGTTGTCAAGCAAGATGGGAAATTTGAGCATTCAGGATCCCACAACTTGTCGGGGTTCTTACTGTGAAGATGCTTCCAAATTTTCTAAACCTATATTGGAGAGAAATGATGATGATGATGAAGACAGTATATTTCACCGTTGGCCGAAAGAATTGATTAGGCGATTTAGATTTCTGGACTTAATCCCATCCCTATTTGACCACATGTATGTACGAAATGGCGCTTTTTCTCGTTTACTAATGGAGGACATAAAGATTCCTAGTTCGCTTGACGAATGTATGTCGAAGATGAGAAGTGCTATAAATGGACTTATATATGGACTTGAAAACCACTTGGGCACCAATGGAAAGTTATGTGGAATGGAGAATGAGTGTGTCACTGAGTATAGAAGAAACGTGGATGGTGATTTTACGAAGACTTTAATGTCGATGAAGCCTCTGAAACCCCCTAGTGCTGAAACGCCTGAATTGTCGTTCTTATCTTTTTTCTCGAAATTGTTCAATGTGAATTTGGAGAAAGATTTTAAGCCTCTTGAAATACAAGCTTTGGCTATTTTATTAATTCTATGGTTCAGATGTTCATCTCATGCTCAAAACGAAGCTAAAAACATTAAGACATCGCCTGTTGCACTTGCGTTGTCATGTTGTACAATCGCAATGAATTCAAATCGTGAATTTCTCGGTAGAAATCGTGATGTTGATGGAGATTTCGCTAACTCCATTCGCACACATCTCGATAAGTGTGCTGATGTGGCCAAATCAAATTGTTGTCAAGAAGTAAATAAACGTTCCTTTTGTATTGAGCAAGTTCACCAACTTAATGAATTGCAAAGTATGGCCACTGGTTTAAAGCATTTAGTTGCAATGATTGAGGTGCTTTGTCCGTTTTATATGTCAAATAGTAATAAATTTGATAGTTGTTCACATTTTAGAAATCCTTTCATAAGCTTTTATCCGTTTTGGATGTTATTTGCCAGTGGACGTCTTTTATATTGGATTAGTCGACTTCTGCAAAATATTGATCCATCTGAACGTTTCCATAAAGTTATGAATGAGTGGCTTCCAAAATTGCTTATAAGGACCAATACTGGACGTGAACAAGAAGATTGCGCCTCAAAAGATCTTACCAAACTTTTCAACCTAATTGATAAGTTGAACTCTTGAGATCTACTTACTCATGGTTCGGTTTCTATTATTATCAACGCTAGTATTCGTTTTATTATTTCTGATAAACTGTCATTTTTAATTTATATAAACATACACACGCAACACTTGGATGGTTTGTTGTCGAAACTTTAAACTCTCATGCCATACTTGCACATCGATTTTCCTAATAACTAGAATCATTCAAATATTTTAAATATACATTTCATCAATTCATGCTACGCCTTTATTTTTGTAAAAGTAGTAAAGATGTCAAGAACGAAAAAAGTCAGTTCCCAGAAAGACCTACTTCATATTCTATGAAAACTACTTCTCCAACTGCTTGGATATAATAAATTGTTGACTATGGTGTAACTGGGCATGTTAACGCCAGCCACATTGTTAACAGTCGATGTGTCTATGTATTTTGTGTTTATTACACTAGATGATTGTTTCGAAGTATTTACTGACGTTGTCTAGGTGGATGGGATGATGAATGTCTCACGACCAGACCATCGAATTCAGAGAGCACTACACCTCCGAAATGTTGATCCTGGGCAGGGCTAAAAGTACTCCGTATTACATTTGTTTATGTTTGTTTCTAACTAAACTAAATGGACAGTGCAGAGTTATATGGATTTGGCTTGCTTAGGTAATTTATCTTGTATTGTATTTTGTTCAAGTTATGATAGATGAGATTATAGGTTGCGAGTTGTCTCGAGATGAAATCTGGCTCGAACTCCTCGATGTGACGAATACTCGTTTGGCTTCATATGGAGTATTCCACCACAGTTGTTTGTCCTACATGCATAATTATGCAGGCGCTAGTTGAAAGGAAACCTCAGAAACAAATAAGAAAGAGGATAGTGCTTTCCAACAACTTGTCTTATACGAAGGGTGGGGGGTTATAAGTATTTTGGTGTCGTGTGCAACTCCAACTTTTTCACTGCGTTGTTTTAGTCATTGCGACCGTTAAAGGGGACATTGTTTGTGTGAGAAGTTGAAGAACGGAAGAGTTATTTGGTGTACGTTCACTAGTTGGAGTTATTACTTGGATGCTGTCATTTGAAACTAAGCATATCTATGTTAGACTGAGAGATTTGGTTCTCTAACCGTTCACAATATAACGAAACGGCTTAGTTGTGTATGGAATGTACCATTAAAGTAAGGTCTGGAATAAAATATTGTAGGATTATTTACGAAACTTGTTATTATCCTAGTGAAGATTACAACATTAAGAGTAACTCCTGAAACCTAATAATGGACTAATATTAAATATATATTCCTATTGTATAAGTTTTCAGTAACTAGACTGCATATCTATATTCCTCCTATTATATACTTCATTTTGTTCTATAGATTATTATTATTGTACCATTTACTATTGTTAAATTATACTCAGTTTATTAGGTTACTGTAGTCTCCCACGTTCACTTCACAGCCACTTCTTGGCTTTATTGTGTATAAATGTTATTTTGTATTTTATGGTGCGTTGCTGTCTGTTTGGTTGGTATATAAACCCAGTATATGTGAAATAAATGATTCGCATAGTGGAGGCTGTTGTTGGCATTCTGGATTCAATTGAGCTGGATGGGCTAGGCGGCGAGCAACGAACCAGTGGGACGCTAGTCTGATCAGACCGGTTGGACGTCATTGGTTTAGTATAGTAGTGCAAGGGCAAGTAAGTCGTATTTTGATTGGCGAATAAATTAAGTGATAACTAGCGGGCCATAAAGTCATAACAAATTGGTGACGGGGATTTTGGCGAATAATAAAAATTGCAGACAGTGCTCGCACTTTCGAAGCATGGTTTGACTGACAGAATAGAAGATATTTTCCGAGTGAGATTTGCTGCTATGGATGACGCAAAGACTGGACCGAAGGATTTAATGGGTCTGGTAGATGCTAGGTTTCCCAAGTCGCGTAAGGAGCAGTCACCATTCAAAATACCTTTTGCATTGCAGTAGACTCGATCTTAATTATGCTTGTTCGAAAACCAACCTGCTGTACAGCCTAACGATTTAGGCGAAGTCGAGGACTAAATTGTTGCTACAAGTTACCAACACTCCCATCAACCAACACATTGGGACTAAGCTAAATGAATGAAAGTGTCAAAGTAATCCACACCAGTTCTAGAGTATGGGAAAATGGAGCGATGTGTTTTGTGCCAGGTCATAGATCACTGTTCATGACTGACTAAGGTGGATGTACGGTTTCGTCCTATTGTGGGACTTGTGAGCATTGCACATCCACGATTCGTATCCAGGACCTTCGGTCTCGCACGAACGCTGAACTCCTAGACCATTAAGCCGGCATCCAACGGTGTTAGTATCTAACTTCAAACAGTCCACGAAATCGCGCAACCATGTTCAATTATCTGAGCTAGATACCTGTCTCTATCTGACATGGATTAGTTCCACATTATAATTATGCGTGTAACATGGCGTATGAAGTCATTTATTTCACTAGTGAGAAATAGTGTTAAATACATACTACATTGACACAAGTTTAATGTGTAAGTGAATAGATTAGACGAGAGCGAGGGAGGGGGAATATGATGTAATCGATTACCGGAGAAAACAATTGTAATCATAGCAGTGTGATGATTATAACGTCGTTACTGGTAACACTAGTTAAAGACGATATGAGAAGACTGAATAAATGCGAGTTCAAACATCCTACCGAATGATGTGAAAATGATAAGACAAGTTATAACGACTGTGAATTCGGTATGAATATCTGACTAGAATTAATAAAGTGTTATTGGGTTTAAATCCAGGTGGTGAAGTGAGCCAAATAAAGCAAATTTTAGAATTAAGGGAATGCTGTCAATGTAATGATCACTATTGCAGTACCGGATTATTGCACCTCTCCTACAATTAGGCTTATTTACGTTACGGTTAAATACGTCAATCACTCCAACTAACTTATTCAAGGGATAGTGTTAGTAGTGGAATAGTAACAATTTGTTTGTTTATCTTATCATCTTATTATACCATCCATGAAGAGCATGTACCATGGTTGATCATCACATGTGACAGTCTACGCACAACCACCTTTCTCCAGTCTAAATGTTAGTTACTTGGAACACTCGACTTAAATACACATATATATGTTTAAATGTTATTAGTTGGTTCAACTGGTTATTCCATGTTGTATTCGATTGGTCACTTGTTTGATCGCATTGGTATTTCTTCACGTATAGGCTTTGTGTGCTAGTTTTGTGGCTTAGTGATTTACTTTGTAGAATAAATAAAGCGTCGTCAACGTTTTGTATTGTCGTGTGGATCTCATAGACTGTGGAGTTACCTAATAACATTAGTTCAGGACGAGTTATAGACGAAGCCTTTGAAGTTGTCTCGGGGATAATTCGCTACAAAAATATGCCAAAACAGACTGGTCAGTCGTAGTCCTAAACATCAATAGCAAGATGCGAATGATATGCAAATGTATATTGACTCAGTTTCAGTTTTGCATTGCACTCTAACTTGTTTGTTCGATTCGCCCACATAGCTATTCTAACTAGCCATCACACACACATATATATAGAGAGATACAAAGTGTGGCTTTTAAATAAACAAACAGGAATCTTACTTCTTGAGTGAAATCGTTATTCCATTATGGGATCACTTATCACTGTTCATCACAAACATTTGTATTCTTTACTCATCGCAACTGTTTGATTAGCTAGCTTAAACGGTTGGATATTATTAGATGATTTAGTTCATCTCAGTAAAGATCACACAAGCTCCCTATCAAGTTCTTAATGGTGGTTTAACATTGGAAAAAAAGTAAGGAGCGTAAAAAAGAACAATAACGAACAGCATAAGGTAAGGTAGCGTTATAATAATAATAATGGGGGAAACGGAAAGGTACAACCAAAAGAATTCTTTCAGTTAAGGAAGATACAACCACTTTTTATGAAGAAAGTAAAAGAAGGTTACAGCAGGATCACTACTGGCTTCTATTCTCAGCTATATCTGATAACGTCTCTAGCCACTGTGTTGCACCATCTCTCGGACACCAGCCAGGGAGTCGTGAAGGTCCAACAAAAGCCAGTCCTTTGCAGATTTCTTTCATACCACGACACCATGTCATATACTGACCACCTCTCCGCTTCTTCCAACCAGTCCCAGAGTCGGCAAATAATGCACGACATGGAATTCTCTGGGACGACATTCGTAGAACATGTCCAAGTCACCAAACTCGGTGTTTCAAGATGGTGATACTGTTGAGGATGATGTCCTCAATATCTGACTCCAAATAATAATATCCCGTAACTGAGTATTTTAGGTAGGCTTAATCTCCTAGTAGAATTGCGAATTTACTCGAGATTATTAAAAAGCCTGAACACCAGTTATAGAGATAGTTTATTGATAATGAATAATAATAATCCACAAGCGTTCAGTGAGCAAGCACACGATGAAACAGGGAGAGTGTGTGAGTCTGTTAAAAATCCATATATATTTGAGAGTTAATCGGGTGTGGATAAATTATCGATTATCTGCACATTGAAACCAATAGGAAAATAGCTTAAGAGTTAATGTACAGACATACATTCGATCATACACACCGAAATTAACATAGTGAATTGAGTCTGAGTTACAATGACTAGATAAATGATACAGTAGTCAAATGGGCTTGCCACAATACCAATTGAATTATCGTCTCCGCACCCGAACACACGATGCCGAACCTCTGTATTACTAACATGGTGTTGCCAGTGGATGTCAGCAATCCTTCGGAGACAACGATGATCGAACACAGAGAGTCGTCTAACGTCCTCAACTCGGAGGCCACGTTTCACAAGCATGGAGCAAAACTGCTCTCACTGACGCGTTGTAGATCCTACCTTTTACAGCCAGACTAACATCACGAAGGCGCAAAAGGTGGCCCAGATTGGCATAAGCCGCTCTGGCTTTCACTATTCGTGCATTGATCTCATCACTCACGTCACCACCAGCACTTATGCAGCTACCCAGATACACGAACTTCTCGACTACTTCTATCCGCTCACCATCCAGAGTGAGTACAGGATTAGAATCCTGCCAGTCTTGTAGAAGTACTCTGCACTTCGAAGGTGCAGAGCACATACCATACCTACGGACGCTGATTGCCAACTGATTAAGTGCGGATTGCATGGCTTGGGCATTATCGCACAGTAAGACAATATCATCCACATACTCAAGGTCGAGAAGTATTTCTCCAGGCAACAGATCCACAGCACCATTTCTTGTATCCATTAGAGCTGTTTCCAGAATGCCACCGATGGCACAGTTGAAGGGGAATGGTGAGATTGGGCAACCCTGCCTAACCCCACTGCTCGAATGGAACAATGGAGAGAGGTGGTTGTATGCCTGTAGTGTCAGTCATTATTTTAAGCCCATATATCTTATTCTAGCTTTCGGACATTCCATTCTATTCATTCTACTTGAGTCATATGTTGACCTTGTCAATTATTCGCTTATCAGTCTTGACTGTTTTTATATGAGCGTATATGTGTGTACACTTCATATCCCATGACTCATTGCATGTCTGTAGCTTAATTTTGTCTGCCTATAAATATTGAGTAACGCTTGACTAAAATGGAGTTGGCATCCCAGCCATCTTCCCTGCGTGTCATTTTGCTTTGATATGTTTCATTCGCTTCATATACAAAACATATGCATTCACAAATCAATTCTCGTTATTCGACTTATTTAATTCCGTTATTGGATAACGTGATTTAAGTCGACGATTATATACGAGAATCAGCGATAACAAACATTCGTACGCTCTAAATGGAGTCAGATCAACGGGTCCCGAAAGTAGTAGGGAGACAGGTAGAAAAATCATTATTCGTTGTCTCTAGAGTCAAATTCATCTCTCTATTGATTCACTTTCATTGTAGTTACTTCAGGATTATTGATTGTATTTGGTTTATGCAGTAAGTAGTAAGCTGCAAGTCACTTTAGTGACAAATTGTTTCATATCTAGTGTAGTAAAAGTAATAAAAGTAAGCCTATGACTAGAACAATAGTGGTTGGAGTTATTAAGGAAGATAAGGACAACTATCGACTCATTCCATGACGTTGGTACACTCTCTAGTTCCCAAACCTTTGTAAACAACGTCGTCAGTTCCTTAGTCAGAAAGTCACCACCATCTTTAAGAAGAAACGGAGGTAAGTCATCTGGGCCAGGTGATTTGTAGCGCTTCAAGAGTTGGAGTTCCTTGCGGACTTCCGCCTCATTTGGTGGGTCAGTCGTCACCGGCCATAGAGGGCAGGACAGTCTGACCGATGTTGCCGGAGCAGCAGGTCAGGTGAACTGCCCTTCGAAAAATTCTTCCCATCGTCCAAGACGTCGATGGATGTTAGTGATTGGCATCCCGTCATCCTCGCAGATTGTTTCGCTCACACCAGACTTCTTGCTGCATGTGGCCCGGATGAGTTGAAAAAGCTAACGGTAGTTACCAGATGCAGCTGCTGCTTCCAGCTCATTAGCACGCCCCGACAACCAGGCTTTTCGGTCCTTACGCAAGCTTTGCCCGATTTCCTTACGTAGCACCCTTCGTTTGTGGTCGAACTCACGGTCACCCGGAGTAGACCGACGGGCTTCAATGAGTTCTAAGGAGCCTAAAGAAACCCAGTGCTTGTAAGCGGGACGTTTCGCAAACCCACAACTGACTTTACTCGCCATTTTGATGGCGTCATGCAATTGCGACCAATGCTCATCTATACCTTTCGGTGGAATGGTAGCTAGCCTAGAAGCTAGCTCGGTTCGATACTTAATAGCAACAGAAGTTGTAACCAGCTTGCTAACATCAATCCGTTGGTGGCGGTCACTTCGTTGTCCACTGTGATGTAAGGTAAGATTGGCGCAGACCAAAGCATGGTCAGAGTCCAGATAGGTACTCCAAAAGGAGCGGCAGTCTTGTACACAACCACGCCAGCGGTAGCTGATCGCGATGTGATCAATCTGAGTCCAGGCTTGAGATGCAGAGGGAGGACGCCAGGTGGCACATCGGCGATGACTGTGCCGAAAGTTAGTGCTAGCCAGAAACAGGTTGTGGTCTGTGCAAAGTTGCAGTAGACGGTCCCCGTTATCTGACCTGCGACCAACGAGTCCCCATCGGCCACCTAAACGACTCTCTTCTGTGCCTAGACGCCCGACCTGAGCATTCAAGTCTCCGGCTAGTACTACAATATTTGTCGAACGCACTTTCTGGAGAACAGTTAACTGGTGATAGAATTCATCCTTGATTGCCTCCGGGCTGCAATCTGTCGGGGCATAGGCGGAGATGACGAAGAGACATCGTTTCTCACGCCGATTTCTTCTCATTTTGATGGAACTTTCTAATCTAACAGCACTTAGCCGACTGTTAGGGGGGATCCGATCGATTAATGCTGCCTTAGCTCTAGCGCTTAGTGCGACACCGACGCCAGCAAGACAAGACGAAGATGCCACAGGGACCCCGGATAAGCGCACGTAAAACAAGCTTTTCGAAGCGACAGATGGAGAGCGAATTTGTAGTACTTCACCAGAGTCTTGGATACGGGTCTCAGATAGACAGCAAACATCGATATTAAGACTTTCTAAAGACGTAGCCAGCCCTATCTTTTGTCTGACCTGCATAAGTGTGCGAACGTTGAAGGCAGCCAGTTTGAATGATGCACGTGGTTTCAGAAAAACTGCTTCAGTACTCGTACTTGGTGGTAGCATACAATTTTCAACCAGGCAGTGACTCGAGAACGTTTAGATAGAGCCGAATTTTCAACACAGGCGAGCTGCTGTATAAGTCGAAAAATAAGGATACATAGAGTGGGAATAAAAGAGAGTGAATAAATGACGTAGTAAATAATAATAATAATAATAATAATAATAATAATAATAATAATAATAATAATAATAATAATAATGTGAATCATTTGATTGTTATTCGGAGCAAGAAGAATATTTTCCATAAGCAGACAGTTCATCATTTTTGTGTGTGGGCTGTGATACTGCCCGGGTGCCCAGACCAAAGTAGGTGGTTTTCTTAGGGGGCCACACCCCGAGCCTTCGACCTAAAAGTCTAACCCACAAGGCAGTGGAGCGTCGTGAGGAGATGCAGTCCCATGGTAGCCGGTGACCAACGATTGGTTCCCTCAGGATACTGGAGCCCATGTGCACCATTGGTTTGGGGTCCGGTTAAAGCGTCGGACATTCGCTTTCCATCCTCTCATTTTCGTGAACACCCCCGCCACGAGAAGGCAGTGAGTAGGACTTCCCTGGCAGAGGATGTATACGCGTGGCCGTGTGAGAGTATTTCGAGAGGGAGGGCGAGCCCACCCCACTCTCGGCCATACCAGGGCATTTGGGGGCATGACATAAGGACCACACATCATTTCATGGGGGGAAGAAAGTGTTGAAAGTCTATTTCAAATTCTAGGTATCAGTGGCTTCAGTACATAACCGACATGGTGGTTGTCTACAATCCCGTGAGTCCGTCCAAATTTCAGTTGTTAACTCGAATACTAATAAGTATATTCTAGATCATACAGAGACTATATCCAATACACGGTCGGACAGACATGATGAACTTAAGGAGAAGAGGTACAATTGATTGCAGAATTTGGATTCCCATTTAAGCTGTAGAGGATGTGGTGTTTGTATGGACTAATGATTCTTTTGTGCTTGATGACTGCCTGATTTCGAATTCCAAATACAATACGTTCGTCCGTGCTCATCTGATACTTCTTGGTTAAATTGCGTTATTCCTAGGATTCCTAGTTTGTACTATAATTCAAATACTTTTATTCATCACAGACTCCTAGTTCGTATAATAATCTAAATACTTCTAATTATCACATTTGTCCTCTATTTGACATCACACTTTCATGATCATATAACAAATGAGGTAACATCAGATGATACACACTGCAGTACCAATTATCTCTTTTAATCGTGTTCAAGTGTAACTGACTTCACGATGTGTGATCTTATACGCAAAAAACATAATCTGCTAGTTCGTCAGGTTATGATTCATCTTAGTAAACACAGTTTTATCGAGTCTACTAGCTATGTATGTTAAATAAGTTGAGTTGTAAATACTCTATATGGAAGTGACTACAATAAAGGGATCAGGTTCCATAAAAAGTAAACTTAATCATTTTAAAATCATGACAATTATGTTGCTAAACATGACCATACTCTATTGAAAAATGAGAGGATATTCCAAATGAAAGACCCAATTTATTTACAGACGTTACTGGGGAGAAAATCAAAACAATGAAGCGAATACAAATATTTATTGCAAAACACTTTGTTAGTGATACAAAACAAATCGCATATTCAACATGGGAACAGAAATCAACGTCTTTTTTCTCGTGAAGTAACAGAACCAGCGGTTGTAGTAGCCGGTGAGTTAGTTGAAGAGACTAGAGTTGCGTTTGAGTCAACTGAACGCAAAGATTTCCTTGTTCTTTTTTGACTAAAGGAATCTAAAAAGACAAATTTAACAGAAAGACTTATTACGGCTTAATACAGTGTAAACTATAGTTCTTAACATAAATAGGTGCAGTAGCTAATCCTTCTTATTACGCTTCTAATTTGAAACAAAGATGGGAATAATTCATTCTGTATTGTTTGAATCTTACCATTGGTGTTCAAGACTGAAATTGACCAGTCTCTTATTGGGATATGCCCATCCTGTGCGGATTGCCTGGATATTACCTTAAGTCACAAGCATTATAAGCAAAGATAGATGGTGGGTAACAGTGGAGTGAACATCAACTCTGGGATACAGATATATCCAGCTGGTCAGTTCTAGATAGGACGAAACGCGCGTCCTGGATTATACTGCCAGCCACCATTCGTCTTTGCTTATAAAGATGGGAACTGTTATATCCGGTGAAGATTAAGTTACAGGTAACTTCCGAGGGCTATTCATGGACTAATATTCCATAAACATTCTTATTGTATAACTACTCAACAATTACACTATGTATATTTATATTCCTTTTATGATAAGCTTTATTTTGACCTATAATTTATTATTGTACGATTTACGGTTCTTAAGTTATGTTCAGTTTATTAACTACTGCCTCCCACATTCACAGCCACTTTTTGGGCTTATTTGTGTACAAATATTATTTCCTATTTTATGGTACGTTGCGGTCTGTGTGATTGATATATAAACCAAGTATGCCTGAAATAAACGATCTGCTGTGATTCGGAAGCTGGTATTGTGTTCTGTACTCAAGTGGAAGGGCTCGTAGGACATAGGACCAATAAGGACGCTAAACTGCCCACACCGGTTGAACGTCATTGGTTGGCCTAGTGTGAAGATTCGTATAAGTCGTATTCAGATTGGTAGATAAATCGTGCGATAGAAAAACCAGACATCCAAGGTCATAACAGGAACATATTTATTTTATCAACGGATAGTTATTTTTAGGCTATAACTACGTGTCAGATAATGCACACCATCTTAAGAGGAAGCTCTGTGACTAATGGGTATAATAGTTTAGAGGTTCAATCATCTTTAGAGGAGATACTTCTTCAGTGTTTTCGCATCTGTGGATAACAATGCAATATCAGTTTCGAATTATATATCTTACGGTATGTGTAAGGAAATAACAGGAACAGTATTTGTACAGTGATGGTGAACTCTAGTATTAACTCACCAGTACGTGGAGATCGAGAAACAGGTATGCCACTCTGTAATGTCGCACGAGGATACTTCAAAGATTTCAGGGAGTCATACTCTTCTGGGAGGCTGAATTCCTTCATCTTTGATTGAAACGGATTAACTTCAGAATCATGCTAGATGAAAATGCTGTATTAAGAGGAAGATTAAATTACCAACTCTTCCATGTTATACAACGAACCTAGCTTTTTCCAAATAGTATCTGTACTAATTGGATCACTCACAAACGAGTTTACAAGGTTGCATACATATATCATCTGAAAATGACGATCTGCACCAACGGGTTTGTGATTCAATATAGCATGAAAAAGTTGAATCTCTGATTCCAAAGTCCATACGTCCAGGCCAGTCTGATCAACCATAGGTGAGTATTGTTTGATCCCAAAACACCTAAAAGCATGAAGCAAGATAAATTCTAACGAAACTATGGATTAATATATCAGAATACCAATTATATACATTTTGGCAAAGTTTGGGATTCTGAATGACATGAAACATCAGGGAAGAGCAAACATACCAGACATCATGCACTCAGCATCGTTAATATATTGGACAATAGACCCAGAGTCCTCCATTGAAACGGCCTGGGACGCATTTCGAAATTCATACTTAAAAGTTACTACACCTCACATCCCTTGGATTATACCAAAGGAGCCGAAAAACTCACCACCATGGCTCAGCAGGGAGGTCCGTATCCTTCTCCGTAAGAAAAGGAAAATGTGGGATAGATTTAGGTTACTGGGGACTGATGAGTCAAAATCTCAGTATCGAAAGGCTCGGAATAGTTGTGCCTCGACTCTCCGTAAGTCTAGAAAATTGTACGAAGGAAAACTTGTTAAGGAATCCATAGAATGTCCTAAACGCTTGTATTCCTATATAAACCAAAGGACAAGGAGAAAAGGAAATATTCCTGCTCTATGGGGAGACAGTACTGCTTCATCATTAGTGGAAGACGATTTTGGTAAGGCTCAAGTGTTCTCGAACTACTTTAGCAACGTATATACCATAGAAGCGCCCTTCCCGTCAGCGTATACAGATCCCCCCATACATACACTGGATAGCGTGACCATTAAGGAACTCGATGTCTTTGGTCTGCTAAATAAGCTTGACATAGGTAAATCCACGGGGCCCGATGAATTACATCCTAGGCTACTGAAGGAATTATCTAACTTCGTTGCAAGCCCTTTAAGTACATGCTTTAACCTATCCGTTACGCAGGGTCGTTTACCAAAAGACTGGAAGAACACCATAGTAAGTTCTGTCTTCAAAACAGGTACGAAACACAAACCTGAGAACTACCGCCCCGTTAGCCTAACTAGTGTGGTTGTTAAAATCTTAGAAAAGATTATTCGGAAGGAGCTGTTTAAGTATCTCGATAAAAACCGGATCCTCTCGGAGAAGCAGCACGGCTTCAGAATAGGTTATTCTTGTCTCATTAACTTATTAGTGGCTCGTGAAAGCTGGTGTGCTCTTAAGGACCAAAAGCTACCTGTAGACGTCGCCTTCATTGATTTCAGTAAAGCTTTTGACAAAGTTCCGCACAACCGACTGTTATATAAGTTAAGAAAAGTCGGGATTGGAGGCAATTTATTGATGTGGATAAAAGACTTCTTAGTTGGGCGTCAACAAAGAGTTCGGGTGAACTCAAAGGTATCTAGCTGGGAAACTGTGTTTAGTGGAGTGCCCCAGGGTACAGTTTTGGGGCCAGTGCTATTCCTCTTGTATGTAAATGACCTTCCTTGTCTCCTATCATCATCGGTCTTGCTATATGCTGACGATGTCAAGATATGGAGAACGATACGATGTAAGAGTGATAGCTTAGAACTTCAAAATGACCTGAAGAAGTTATCTGAATGGTCTCAAACATGGCAGTTGCCGATAAATACTTCCAAGTGTGTTGCGATGCATATCGGTCATCAAGGCACAGATACATACACGATGAATAACACTGAGCTACCTGTCGTCCAAACATATAATGACTTAGGAGTTATCGTTAGTCAAGGCTTAAAGACTACTGCACACTGCCGTGCAATAGCCGCCAAAGGTTTTAGAAACTTATGGTCAATACGTAGAGCTTTTAGTCATGTCGACGCCAAAACGTTGTTGACTTTGTATAGTGTTCGTTCGTCCTAAACTTGAGTACTGCATACAAGCGGCTAGCCCCTGCTTAAAAAAAGACAGCGAGCTTTTAGAAAAGGTTCAGAGAACGGCGACTAAGCTGATTCCCGGAATAGAGAAGCTTCCGTATGAATCTCGACTGGCCAAGCTGAACCTTTTCCCGTTGTCATATCGCAGAACTAGAGGCGACTTGATTACAGTTTTCAAATTGCTTAGTGATAAATTTGCACCTGATATGCCCTCATTTTTCTTGTCTTCCAAAACAGAGAATTTACGAGGACACTCCAAAAAAGTTCATAAGCCGAGAACAAATTACTTGTCAGCTGACTATCGACTTTCCCATCGAATCATCAACGAGTGGAATTCACTACATCAGCATGTGGTTGAGGCTCCATCTGTCGATTCTTTCAAAAGAAAGTTGGATCAACTGAGAGACCACCATTGCCAGGACTAACATAGGCCATCGAGCCTCCTGTCCTTCCCAAACTGAAACTGAAACTGAAGATGACATGAATTTTTTAACAGTAGTTGAGTGTGAAGATAAAAATTTTCAATATCGACGCTCAAAATTACGAAACACACCACCTTATAAATTGTGATAAAGCAGTATACCACAGATTTTATTAAATGGAAGTGGTTATAATTAATGATGTTAATACTATTTTTATTATTAAGTATGGTTACTTCTAACTACAACCAACCAATGTAAAAGAATTTTAACAGCAATACACCGCCACTTACTAAGCTAACAAAGTAATGCATAGCTTGTATGATAAAATGATTTCGTTCCTTAGTCAGGAAAGGTTAATCTGTTTAACCTGACTAAGGTTCTTTTTAACAAGCTTTTTCTCTACGGGATAGGGGTTTCACCAACAATACAGTTGGTGAGTTTCGAAAAAGACCTGAAACGTATGTTACGGAAATCAGAACTTCTTTTCCATGAAGATCGATGTGATTTTCTGTACGCACTAGGATAGGTGATAATATTTGTCATAACATTTGTCTGCTGCAAGCAAACTTGCAAATTAGCATGCTTATGTATAAATTTGCTTGTTAACAAGGCATAACTATCAATTCCAATTGAAACTACTAGTTATGCCATCAAGAGTGATCTGACTTAAGCTAGCTAAAATTAACACTAAAATTCAGTAGGTTAGATCCTAAGAGTTAACTCTTAGGATTTTTTAAAAGAATTCTTGGGAAAATGTAATTCATGAACAATCTTTGAGCGATGTCAGAGTGGACGAGGGAAAGCTTACTTACTTTACGGTCATAAACGCGAATCATTTCAGATGACAAATGATAAGCTTTCCGACAATAAATGTTTATAATACTCAGTGATAGTGTTTCCGAATCATTAAGGTTAACCAAAAATTCTTGGTGTTAAAATGTCTTCACAAAAAGCTCTGGATTTTAACGAATGCAAAACATATGTGTGACATGCTTAAATGACATTTAGAATAATATTGTCCTAATCTACACTCGATCCTACTTCGTAACTAAAAAGTGACATGCGGATCTAGTGTAAACTAGATCCACACAGGAATTGGTGATTCTCGAAGACACCAAACTCACCTTAAGTTCACTCAAGGACAAACAACTAAAAACCCAGCTATTTGACACTGTACAACCAAGTTTTCAAAGAAAATATTTTGTCACTTAACATTCATTCAGCAGTTGGACTACAACTTATGAACGACCTTTGAGCGATGCCTTCGTGACCTTCAAATGGTTCAAATGGTTGTGGACGGAATAGAAGAAGCTTTCGCTTAACAGGCTTCCGTGTCTAGTAGCAGGGGATCACCAAATCCTCCAGGCAGGAACCTAGGTATGTTAACAATAAAAGAGGAAAAGAAATTGGTAAATCATAGTATGATGCTGTCCATGGTCCTTAAGAATAGGTCAAGTTGCCTCTTGAAGGACTCCTGAGAAGTCGCTTGGACTAGCTCGGCCGGCAGCGAATTCCAGCTTTTGACAACTCTTAAGGAGTAGAATTTGTGTCTACATTCCGTTCTGCTGTGTTGTGTCTCCAGTTTTTGGGTGTTACCTCTTAGGTTAGTGTTGAAACTAAGCTTAAATAGGTGTTTGAGAGGATGTCCAGAAGTGTGAAAGATACTATAAACCATCAGAAGGTCACCTCTAAGACGTCTATACTCTAGTGGGTGAGGGTTAAGTGAATGGAGGCGCTCTCCATAAGGTTTGAATTTGAGTCCTCGAACTGATTTCGTGGCTCTCCGTTTGATACGCTACAGGGTGTCCTTGTCCTTTTGGAATGAGGAGGGAAATACTACGTTTCCGTACTCCAAATGGGGATGGTTAAACTATTGAAGATTATATGGAAAGTTCTTCCGTCAAACTGGCCAAAAATGAGCTTCAATGTTACCAGTGCAAGGTTTGCTCGGAAGGCACTTTTGTCACAGTTAGCGTAAGACTTTAAATCGTAGGGCACCAGGACTCCTAAATCTTTTTCAACTTGGGATACTTCCACGGAGGAGTTTCTTGAGTTGTAACTGTAGTCTGAGACATGTCGCAGATGGACTACTTTACGCTTTGAAGTGTTAAAGGTAAGTTCGTTATTGTCTGCCCAACTTTGAAGTGCGGTCAGATCCTCGTGGACTGCCATTGTATCCTCTCGGTTGCGTATCTCTCTCCAAAGTTTCACGTCATCAGCAAAAGGTAATAAGTCTGATGATACCTGTTGTGGAAGATCATTTATGTAGATCAAGAAGAGAAGAGGCCCTAGTACTGAGCCCTGGGGGAACCATTAAGACATTCCATAGCCTGAGAGAAAGTGAAGTTATCCCTAACCTTAAAATGTCGATTTTTTAGATATGGAGTGAGCCAGTTAATTAGAGGTGGTTTGATACCCAATTGTTTGAACTTACTGATAAGACATATATGATTGACCATACCAAAAGCTTTTGAGAAATCAAGGTAAATGATGTCAACCTTCCCTTTGTGATCATGGATGCTTGTCCATCTGTCTACCGTATTCAGCAGGTTGGTTATACAAGAATGACCCTTTCCGAGACCATGTTGTTGAGGTGAGAGGTTTAAGGATAATAAATAGTCGTGTATACCATCGCATATCACGGACTCCATAATTTTTGAAGGTATAGAGAGATAAACCAACGGTCGGTAACTTGGAGGTTCGCTGCGTCGACCAGCTTCCAATTTTCTGGCGGTTTTCCTCGGCTTAGCGAGTGTGAGAACATCACACTAAGCGGTGTTTCCAGGATTGAAGCTGCTTCCCTCGGTATAGCAGAATGAACAGTATCTGGGCCAAAAGGAGTGTTTTTTCTTAGGTGCTGCAGTTTTCGGAACACCAAGTCGGCTCTCAGGTTCACTTCGGAAAGTCCGGTGCAGTTGCCGATAAAGCTTTCATCAGTATAGTTGATATGGGTCGGTTGAAATGTTCGAGATTATTGTTCAACCAAAAGGTCAGCGGCATCGCCGTCGTTATTGATCAGGCCATTAGGACCTAGCAGTCGGGAAACTTAAGAGGCTGCATAACGGAATAAGCTTTTCGGACTAGAGACAAATTAATCCATAAGCTTTATCTGGTGCTGAAGCCTGTCTTCTCTTATAGCCTTCGTGCATATGTTTCTCATATGTTTGTTTTGGCTGTACGCTCGGTTGTTATCAGTTCGTTTGTATGCTGCCCAACAGTGCCTTTTGCAGCTTAACAAACGAAGAGTGCGGTTCTTGGTGATCGTATGTTGCTTGTAGCTTTTGGTGACCATTTAGTGAACTGACTGATTGGTAGCGCACAAGAACATGTGCAGTAAGAAATATCAATGAACATCCACATCAAATTGAGGGTGAACATCCCAATCCACCTGTTGTAGATAGTCCTGTAAAGCTGAAACATTCAACTGTTTGAAATTCCAGAGCCTGTTGTTGGTGGGATATATTAACTTAGTTTTGCTGACAAAACTAAAGGCTATAACGGCATGATCGCTTTTCCCCAGGGGAGCCTGGATCGGGAGGTTTTCAACAAGGAATTCTTTGTTTATGTATACCCAGTCTAAGCGTGACGGTTTCTGACAGTTTCTCCGAGGAGTCGCCGACTTCACATTTTCGAATAATCCCAGATCCTCAATGAGGTTGAAGAACCAAGCTTCAGTTGAGTTTTCACCTCCAATATACATATGTTCCACGAAGGTGACTCTAGGGAGATTGAAGTTCCTTAGAATCAGGATATGAGGGAATCCGATACGCGTAGAGCGGGATAATCCTTCCAGCATACGATTGTCGTACTCGATGTCAACAGTGCGCTTCCCGTAGATGACCCCAACTAGACACCTCGAGGTGGTAGGCAATATGACTGAGCACCGTACGGATTCACCATGATCGATAAACTCTTGGTTGTGAACTTGGTGTGAGTGTGTGAGTAAAATTAGGGTAACAGACAAGTTTGGGGATTTATAGTTAGAGTTTGCAGTTTGACGTTAGGGCTGAAAATTAAAGTTAGGGTTTTCATCACGAATAGTGCTACCCATCGTGTTTTTTCAGCAAACTGTAACATGTGCTGTCGGTGTTTATTTGGAAGCAGTAGATGTCTCAACCATTCCCGTCCACTTCCAGTAGATACCACAATCATTCAACACATATCACCTAGGTTGGTGATCAACATTTGTTTGACCTACGACTGGAGTGAACTACCGATCCAAATGGAGAAAAAGCAGAGAAAGAAAGAAAGCGGAGTAAACCTACAGGCAAGTTGATCGTAACATGAGTTCATTTTTCCCTTCATATCATATGATATCTACTGATACTGGACCTTGATAACATACTGGAGCCCACTACGTTTTCGAAATCCCCGACTTACTGAACTATTTTCGGTAAGCAACGAATCACTTATGAATCGAGCCACAAAATAATTTATATCAAATATACAACTCCTTCAATGAAATTCGAACTTGACTTTTACTGTTCAGCGAAGTTAGCCTAAATATAGTATACGGAATATAAAGGAAGGTTTAAATATTTTGTGGCTCATTTATCGTTACTTTTCATGGAGTTAGATCGCTAGCCAGGTATTGCAACACTTACATTGGCCTCAAAGAAAACCCAAATCACTCAGGACAATGTGTATTGTTCGCTAGCACTGCTGGCATGGAGGATGTTCTGCAGATAGTCACTTGCTGAAATCTGGAGGGGATGTGAGGGTAGCGCCTGATGGTAATTTCGACAGAAACATGCCGAAGGAAGACGCAGGATATTCTTCCACGGGAGAGATATCAAGGCATCCCATAAAACAAAAATACTGATAATGCAGTGTACTACTCTGAGGGATGGAAGTGCGCGGATAAATTCTCGAAGCTGAGAAAAACAATGACTCAGCATGAGGATCGCAGGCACTGATCAATCCAGATAACCCTCATTTTTCTCCGGTTTGCGGCGGCCACAGACGCCAGTTAACGGCTGGAATCCATGTGCATCCAGGGGGGCCACACGATGCGAAAATTAACTACGAAAGCAAATTATAACCGACAGTTTTACTTATGAACTGTTATAGACAAGGGAAAAACGTGGAGGATACAGAGACTACCCACTCAGGTGGATCTGAGTACGTAGATCATTAGAACGCTCTCGTGAGACTCATCCAAACTATTAGGAAGAGGGCTCTCACGCATTCCAAATCGAAGGAATTGTAGCTGTGAATAAATCCCCAAAATGAATAGCCCCGTAAGTCTTCGACATTGGATGCTGACCACATTAGTTTTGATGGACTCATCTAGCTGAAGGCACTTGGTCATGCACCTGCATCAGGTTACTAGTGGGAACGCCGTGTTCAACATCTGCAATTGCAAGCCAGATTAGATCAGTCAATCCTCGATATATTGATAGCCTATCAAATATATCTTCGAACCTCCTGGCTTCTCGCTTTTGATTTCACTTGGTGGGTACGATTCATATTAGGAGGTGTTACTGGTTAAGGCGTTGTCAAACTCCAAATACATGTGGAGTCTTCAGCACCAATCGCTTATACACGGGCGCTGCGAGTTTACCGAACAATATAGATAAGCTGCGTGAACGAAATCACGTTAATAAGACTCATCTGATGAGAATATCTGGAATATGGTGATCTTAAATACCATAGGGGGAGCTGCTATTAACCGGCATATGTTGTTTCTCAAATACACAAGTACTGAAATGCAATGCGTGGGAATCCTGAACCTACGATTATGCTTTGTGGAGTGTCGAGCGTACACCAAAAGTCTTACCAACCTTGATGAGTCTCAGTGGGACTGTCTGACACCTCAAGATATCTAGTTCAAGTTATCAACAGAAAACTCACTTGCGATAACGAGTTCAGCCTCGTTCGTCTCGGATACACTTATATCCTAATCTATGGAGATTTCAATCTTCCTAAAGTCGACTTCACCGAACACATGTGTCATGTTGGTAACAAATTTAGCGGATATCGATTATTCAACCTCATGAAGAAACTGGGATTATTTAAAGATATGGAGTAAATAACTCAGCGAAGAAACAAACAGACTTCACCACGCTAAGATTGGATCTTCACAAACTAAGAATTCCTTAATGACAGCATTTCAGTCCCCACAAAAATGCAATCACGCTGCCATAGCCTTCAGTTTCATCGGCAAATTGAGCTAAAACACCCTACTAGCAATAGATATTGGAACTTTAGGCGTTTACACTTGTCAGCTTTATAAGATAATCTACAACAGGTGAACCAAGAAGCCTTCCCTAAACTTGACGCGGCCGTCCACTGAGGTTTTTTTTACCGCACACGATATTACGCTGTATAGGCTAGTCTGATCCAAAAATGGTTCTAAAAGATTACAAGCAACGGGGAGTTATAAGAAATCACACTCTTCGATTTAAAAAGTAAGAATTGGTGGGGTGCAAATTAACTGATGACGACAACACGTATAAACAGTTTGAATAAAAAAGGAGACAGTAAATAAGGCTGTTGAAAGACGATAAGCTTCAGAGTATGACAAAGTTAATCAATAAATTTATCCGCAATCTACATCAAAGAGAGAATCTCTCACAACCTATGAGGAGTCAGTAGTAAAATTATTGACGGAACAGATACACAAACTACTGAAGATTGAGACTGCTATACCCCCATCTTTCAAGCCATCTCACCTTGATCTGGTGATAATGAAGGCTGGTGTTTCTGCGGAGAAGCTAACCTCTACGAGCATGGCGTAATAGATTCATGTGTGCAACTGCTCTTAGTAGTTAAGGTACTACCGCGCAAATTTGAAAGGTATGTTGCATTTAGTATGTTTACTACTGATGTTTCAGGACCTCAAGACATTTTGAAAATGGTCTGACCCAAACGATCGACAAAGATTAGAATGAATCTTCCATGACAAACTATTGCAAAACGACTCGACAACAGAAATGGTGCACTTACACTTACATATATTCCGTTACCAGCACAGCTGAAAGAAAGGTGAAAAACCGACAAAGGATAAAATGAGTAGAAATTTTCGTCGTACACTTTTTTCGTTGCCGTGTTGTGACTCACCATTATGTTAGGGGATGACGATCAGATGCTACCAAACATAGCGAGCTTTCGGAATTGTCTACCGAGGCGCTTCTAGGCATACTGTGAGCTGCCCCACAATCTTTGAAATGAGAACTTTACGATTTACAGGAAATATAAAACGGCGTTTCACGCAGCTGAAACTCTAACTGAGGGAAAGTTGATTATTCCTGGAGATATTCACCACTTCTGTAGTGTGTGATGCTCTCTTACGAAGAAGTGTGTAGAACGAACTTTGATAATTTTATACGATGTCTCTCAAATCTTGCCACTCCATATGGTGATGTAAACGGTCAGACCACCTAAAAAGTGCTGGATGTCCATTATTCTGCGGTGGTTGGTGGAAATCATTTTCCTCAGATCATGCATTTGTGTGATAATGTGTTGTAGAATTGTGGTCTACTTCGTTAATAATACTGCTCTAATGATAGACCTGACCCCAAAATTGTAGACTTGTCATAATGCGACTGCCTAATTTATAAGATCTTACATGGAAGTCACATAATTATCTACACTAACTCATCGTATCGTAACAGTCACCAATATATTATGGGGATAAAACAACATATTTGACACTAATAAAAGTAATACATCATACCAAAACAATCACGCCTGCAAGCCGAGCCATACCAACCGACAAACTGAATTAGTTGATTTGTAAGACCTGGAGCGAGCAAAAATCTTTATTGACCTAGTTGAATCAGTAAGATTATCCCCCACAAAATGGGATCAAACATGTACACGTGAGGATTTAGAATCATATCCAGTAGTCAATCAAAAGTCAACAATGATCAGCTGCTTTATGACGTAACCCTGATTTCTGTAAAAAATAGCTTATCGCAAGCTGCCCAGCGAAGTACAACAATAAAGCTTAATAATAAATTTAAATTTTAACCAAAGCCAAATAACAAAGGCTGAGAGAAATAAGGATGGGAAATACAACATTTGTCCTGAGTTAAAGCTAAGATAAAAGACGACATGAAGGATTGGAAAAATAAAAGTATTGTCTAATTAAAATGTGTGGAGGGATTTTAAAAGTATTTTGTCATTTAAGTCACTTCTTCACTAAATTTTGTGCCTCACTGGTACTGCTGATGACCTTAAACATTTGTCAATCTCCATCGAAAAGAATGCATCAGTCAAAAGTATTTGAATCTCACGGCCACCGCCTAAGTTTTTGTTAGCTCCGGAATGATCATTGTTCTGACTCCCTTTGTTCACATAAAATTCATAAATTTGAGTCAGTCAAGTAATTAAGGTTCATCGCCTTGTATCTGTGCTACTGTCTGGTATGTGTGTATGTCCAGTGTTCTCTTTGTAAATGACTACTGTTATGTGTTTTTGTACCAATTTTAACAATTTGCGCTTTAAAAATAGACTGTAGTTGTTGGCAATTTACATAGTTACCTGTGTTGACTGCAGTCCTACTAAGACCGTGTAAGACAGTAAGAAGCTAATCCAAAAAAATCATCGACGTTTGATTAGTTCCTACATTTTTGGTTACACCTGATTCCGTTCGTTTAGCTGTCACTGTTCGTTAACGACGAAGATACTGACTCACAAGAATTGATATGGATTGTTGAGCAGAGTGAAAGTTATTTATGACAAACTTAAACCCTTCTGCATTGTACTTCATAGACTTTGATTGCCAAACTAATATCTTTAATATATTTGTCACTAGCTTGTACAAGCCGACTGATTTCTTTGCACCCGCCTTTTGTTGTTTAGATAATGTTTCAGATATTCGGTAATGTCCACCAGGTGATAGTCTAGCCACTGGACTGCGCTAATTTTAGTCGGTTTCTTCGCTGTTCATGGATTTGTTTATCTTATAATTCGGGTGAGTGCGTTCGGCTCAAGGCGGCAGGGTTTCCGGATATCAGCAGCTATCACATTATTAAGTTGGAGGTTGGCTGATTGCAATGAGGGAATTATGAAGTGATAATTCAAGTACTAAGAGAAAACGACTGCTTCAAAGATAAACAGTAATCTATTAATTTAAAGCGTTTAAAAAGACGAAATTAAGATAATAAGAGGAGATCGGTGATGTCAATTAAAGATGTGGGAAGTAGCTACTGATATGCGGATATGATAGCCGCAGTAATTTATCAGAGATGTATCAGGTTCGGCTGACTCAGGAAAGAGGTGATAATCAATTAGCGAGCTATCTATTGAGTGGGCCGTGATCATCTAGGCTGGGAGAGCATACCAATTATGGGCAACTTTTGATGGGAAAAGGTGTAAATGTATCTGGTTTTCTGTCGTTTATTGTGCAATTTTTGAGGCGTTGCTTCAAGAAGCGCGACAACAATGGCACTACCTTTTGCTCGCGCTTGGATGGTTCAGCGTATTTATTATGTATGCCATCATCGAATCACCTCTTATTCTCCGATAGTTTGAAAAAATAATCCCGAGTGTTAGAGTCTGTCCTTGTGAAATTTGTGTTTGGAACCTATCATCCACATGCTTGCATGTCTTTGTACTTAGTCCGTAAGACTTCTATCTCTTCTGAGGAGAGGAAGAGTCACCACGCCGTAGACTTCAAGGTTAGGGCAGGCGTATGTTTTAATCAGTGTTTGGAATAACTCTGGGTTGAGTACACGGAGTCACACTCACATAAGATAGAGAGTCGCGTTTGTTTTATCTTATCCTTCATGAAGTTTGAGTTAGTTTCTAAGCTGACAGTGGTTACAAACCCGAGATCACGTCCTGTGAAGACAGTTAGAAGCTGATTTACATGAAATGCAAGTGATTTGAGTCTGTTATGATTTCTCTAGTTACGACACAACTATTTCTATTGCTTAGTATTCTTAGACACTGCCACGTCCTACAAGTCACAAAACCAGAACATGTTTGGACAGGAACAGAACTATATTCCAAGAAAAAAGAGTGAATGAAAGGAGTAACAATAAGAGAACGTTTGTGTACTTATAAATTTTACATAACAAGATTTTAGAGTCTTCTACATGTATCAACAATCTTTCACTGAAGATGTTTCATTTCAATCTATACCCCAACAACAGCGCCAATTGAGTCAGAAAGTTCATGATATAACATTCCGAAAACTTAAGTCTCAAGCCTCGTTGTAAGGTTCTTGTGAAGCTCAAATATATGTTTTTGCTTTCTGTGGACCTTCAGATCGGTGTCGCCAAGCTAACTTCATTTAACGAGTCTTTAATATAAATAGGAAAAAGAGTGGGCCTAGGGGTACTCCCTGTGAATCAGTTGATGTTGAGGCCTCCGCACTTGAGTGCACGCAACTAACCTTGGTACGAAACATCCTGCTCTCTAGATAGTTTTGGAGTCAAGGCAGAAGTGGATCACTGAAACATGCCTTTGTAACCTTTGCAATGATAAGTACATGAGATACCGTGTCAAAGGTTTCTACGAAATCGAGGAATGTGACATGAATCAGTATCTTATGGTCTGAACAAGTCGTTCAGCTTTCCCACGCTACGAGTAGATTTGACGCACAGGACCTGTCGCTCCTGAATCTGTGTTGGGCTTCATGGAGGAAGTTGTTTTTATCTTTGTATTCCCTCAGTTGTTCGTTGACCGGTCCTTCCATTACGTTGTGAATGTCGTGACTGGTCTGTAACAGGCCTGGTTCTCCCTTTCACCTCCATCGAATACCGAAGGGGGTGGTGTTCTTTCAATGTCTTAAGAGTTGGTGTGAATCTAGTGACTTCGTGGGCAGATCGCACACTGACATGCCGATGATTTCCACGCGCCACTTAAGGATCATACGTCGGATGTCGCCACATTCTGATAACTCTCCAGAGTCCAGGGATTCCAATCTCTTTAATACCAACCAAGACGTTGATTTCTCAGACTCTCAACCAGCACCACAGTTGAGAGACGTTCCGTGCTTGCAGGCTACTGGTTTAGTCGACCCATGAAGTTGAAAATGAAGGTCTCCACCATTTCTAAGCCAGCGAGATGTTCTATATTTGACCCTTAAAAGATAACGATCTCATGGTTTGTAGGCTTTCTTTTGTTCATAATACCGTAGAGACATTTGCGGTTGTCTTGCATTCCGGCTGCTGGTTTGGCCTGAAAACATTACCAGTCGCTGAGAACCATGGTGCTGTATCTGTTTCAACGTTTAGTAAGGGCTGTAGTCAGAAGACTCCAAGAAATATTTCCTTCATGCCAGGCTCTCCTTTTGGCCTTTAACGGGCGTTCCCTGACCCACCTTGCCCAGGATCTTCGCTTTCTGGGTGTTCGAAAAATTTATATGAGATTAAGCGTTTACAACTACATTGTCTGTCTCAAAAACATTTTGCATATCTAAAGTACATTGCAAGATATAGTCAAGTTGTTGAGACTCAAGAGTTAAGAGAAAAGTTGAGAGGTTTATGGTTAGTGAACAGAGAGAATTCTCGACTCTCCACAAAGTACTGAAAGTGCCGTACAGCACAATGCAGATCTGAGAGTTCACTATCGACAACGTTACACCTCAGTTCGATTCTTTGCAACCGGCACGAAAAGTATGCCAAAAGTTTCTAAGTCTTCTATATCCACTGTTGCAAGACGCTTCTGACTGCTAACCCGGATGAGTCTATGGCGATACTAGTGTATGAGCATAGTTGGCTTGACAAAAATTCCTTGATTTCTCGCTGCCATGCAAGCTGATGACTTTCGCATGTTCGCAAAGCTGGTTAATTAAAGATATTATGGGAGACGTGCAATTAGGTATGAACTATCGATTAAAACTTAATAGATTCAGATTTCAGATTCAGATTTGTGTAGTAAGGAGAGAAGGCCTACGGCCTATGTTATTCCTTTTCTAGTATGCTTCTGTGAGTGTCCAGTCTTCTCTTGAAAGAGTCAATTGAAGGTGCGGACACCACTGCTTCAGGCAGCAGGTTCCAAGTATTGATGACTCGGTGTGAAAACCTGTATGCCACGGGTATTTTGTTCGTTCTTGGCTTTTCTACTCGCCTGCTATGTCCTCTGAGGTGTCCCGATCTAGTGGGAAGAAAGAGAGAGAATAAGTTAGGTCCGAAATCATTTCTCAGTATTCTGTACATCAATATTAGATCTCCCCTTAGTCTGCGATAGGACAGAGTAAAGAGGTTCAGTTTTTCAAGCCGCTCTTTATATGATAAACCCCGGAGTTCCGGAATTGCACGCGTAGCTGCCCTCTGTACCTTTTCCATTATGTCTGAGTCACCTTTTAAACAGGGGCTTGCAGCCTGAACACAGTTCTCTAACTTAGTCCTCACTAAGGATGTGTATAATGTGGTGAACATGGTAGTATCAAGCTTAGTGAATGTCCTTTTTAAAGCTCAGAGGGTTCGAAACCCCTTAACTGCGACCTCCCGGCAATGGGCCGTCGTCTTAAGATCATTGCTCACTGTCACCCCTAGGTCCTTGTGAGACCGGACTACGGGTAATGACACATCCCATATGTTGTACGTATTAACCTTTGAATCCCTCAAGTGCATGTAGACACACTTTTCCGAGTTGATAGGCATCAGCCACTCTTTAGACCAGTTTATCATATTATTTAAGTCCGCCTGAAGAGTAAAAGCGTCTTTGTCTCGAGTTATTACTCGCCAAATTTTTACATCGTCAGAGTATAATAACATTGGAGACTGTACTATACTTGTAAGATCATTAACGTACATTATAAAAAGTAAAGGACCTAAGACGGAACCTTGGGGTACTCCACTAAGTACTGGTCTCCAGATGGAGCACTTGGAATTTATTCTTACTTTTTGCCTACGACCTACTAGGAAATCCTTAACCCATTTTAAAAGAGGTCCGGCAATACCAAGGTTTGCCAACTTCAATAGCAGCCTATTAGTTGGCACCTTGTCAAAAGCCTTACTGAAGTCTATGTAGACAACATCCACTGAGTTTCCGTTGTCTAGCGCATTAATCCAGAGCTCCCTAGCTATAAGGAGGTTCGTTGTACAGGATAGACCCTTTCTGAAACCATGTTGTGCCATGTTCAGCAAGTTATTGGTTTCCATAAATGCTGTTATGGTCCGTTTGATTATTCTTTCCAGTATTTTAATTACAACACTGGTGAGGCTTACGGGTCTGTAATTTGATGGAACTTGTCGTAGACCTGTTTTATGTATGGGAGTGACGATCGCGTCCTTCCAGTCCATAGGTAACACACCTTGGTCAAGTGACATTTTGAATATCACAGTCAGTGGGGCTGCGATATATTGTGCAATATGTCTCAAGATTTTAGGGTGTAGTTCATCTGGTCCTGTTGAATTCTCCATGTTTAGGGTGCTAAGAGCCTTAAGCACATCGTTTTGGTCGAAGTCCACGGTGAGCAGATGGTTTGTTGACTCTGTAATTGGGTCTGGTTCTTTCTCTAGAGGAGGTTCCTGAGTGAAAACTGCCCCAAAGTAGTCAGCCATAGCCTCTGCTTTTTCCTGATCTTCCTCTATTATTTCAGATTCACTTCCTACTTTAATTAAGTTGGGAATCCAATGATGAATCCTTGTTCTGTAGTTTATGTACGAGAATATCCTCTTGGGCTGCTTGAGTGCAGATTCTGCCAGCTGCATTTCATATTTTCTTTGCGCTTCCCGAATTTTAGTTATGCACTCGTTTCTTATCGATCTGTAGCGTTCCATCGTACCCGCTGTGCTAAGGCGGATGGCAACATCCCAGCATTTCTTCTTTTGTCTTAGTAAGCGTCGAATATCCCGCCCTATCCAGGGATGTCCGTGCTTCTTTTTCTTTGGGACAGTCCAGGGTATGTATAGTTGAATACCCGATTGTATAACTGCCTGAATAGAGTCCATGCCTCTTGTACTGATGCCTTTGAGTCAATTTCCCAGTTCTCAGCCGATGCTGCGGAGTTAATTGCCTGCATATCTGCCTTCCATATGTTAGGACGGGCCGGCGCAATTGTTTGACAAGCAAACTCAGCCATGAATTTGAATAAGATGACTGCATGGTCACTTCTCCCAAGTGGTGGGAGAAAAGCCATTTGACCAACGTCATCACCGTGTGTGAAGACTAAATCTAAAAGAGAAGAGTTTCTTAAGTCGTATCTTGTGGGATCTCTAATGTGTTGGAATAATGCCAGTCCAATCGAGGTTTCTAACAGTTTGGAGTCGAACGACGATATGGATGACCCTACTTCTAAGTTAACCCAGTTTATATATGGTGCATTAAAGTCGCCTACTACAAGGCTTTTACCGTCAAAAGTGCGCAGTTGTTTGGCTGTGGTCCGTTTTGGGCAGTCTAGAATGCCCGCCACTCTAGCTGAAGACGAGTACTTTAAGCGTCTGTAGTATGCCCGAGAAAGTTAAAAATGTCGGTTCCAATTCAACATTTTTGAGTGTTTACAATAATACCACAATTTTGGAGTAGTCGTAAGACAAGGTCCAGATGCTAGAGATGGTATTCTCTGTCCGGACCTGTAATTAAGCGGTCATCAACATACTCGGCACGAATTCGAGACCTCTGAATATGTTATCGATGAATCTCCAGAAAATTTGATTGGCATATCTCAAACAGAGAGACATCGTCAAAGGAAGTTATCATGGGAGTTTTAGGAATGTCTTGTGCAGCCATATTAGTTTGGTTATGCACTTTAACCAAGATGAATTTTGAGAACACAGTCATATCCTTCGAGGTATCTGGCAGGGTGTGGATGTGTGATTTTTGTAGTGAGTCGTCAATAATCATATTTGGATGCCAATTACTGCTCTTTTTTCTAGGGGATACATGCAAAGGAGACGCTCACAGGCTGTTCGATAGCCTGATAATTCTTTGGTTTGTCGTAAGGTCAAATTTGTTTTGGACCAGTCTTGGGTTTTTGAGAGAGAAACGGGCCACAGGTGGGTCTTTAGTCGTGATATGACGTGCAACATTGCTGCTTACACATGGTAGTTCTGGTCCTATTTTGTATAGTTTAAAGTACTTTTCGGGTGATGTTTAGAAGTATGGACTGATCACATATTTAATCGTAACTAGGTCTGACCTACAAATAGAGGATGAGACTTCACAAACACATGACTTAGTAAATCCGTCAACTAACCTCCGTAAACTTCTACATCGTAGAACCAGGCTACTATATTATCAGGTCAGGATGGCACCAGTTAAAAGGTGGGGGAAAGCAAGAGCTTTAATCTTTAATGGTTTGAGTATCTTTCGTCATAATGAGGATTAAATATACAAATAAGGATACAAATATATCACGATACCTAAAAAATGATATGTACAATGTTAAAACCAGGAACAGTCTTACAATTTATCGTTTGATGCGCCAGATCACGTCGAGTTCGCCACTAAAGATACCATAGATAATCAGGTTTGACAACCCTTTGTCCAGAACGCCTTAATAATCGAACGGTACCGATCCAGTTAAGTCAGGGACGAACGCGTTCAAAGAAATATTTGGAAGAAAGTCGACACTTCCAAAAGTATGTGATCCAAGTTGGTTTTTGGTGTGAGGGGTGTGAAGCATGGCGTACCTAACGATGATCTGGTTTAGATGAGTAACCAGGAGCTTCCAGTTATTGTGCGTCCAGCAAAACTGATGAGGTCAGCATCAATGTTGAAAACTTACAGCACCATTTATTTTGGGGGGTTATTTGACACTGCACATGCTATTTTGCACCGTAACGGTTCGTATCTAGCCAATAGATACTTTGCGTAGTAGGGGAGAATGCAGAGTAGCGTGAATGAGGTGAACAAGAAACGAGAACAAACGAAAAAGTGAACCGATAACACAATGCACCTACATTTATTAATGAAGGCAACAAATACTAGGCAGTAACACAAGCTTCCCATAAAGTTAATCTTGACAGTAAAACTAGAAACAAATAGTTTAATCCGCTAAAGCACTGTGCTTTTAATTTCGGGCGAATATAAACGGGGTGCAATCCTAGTTCTGATTAGTTCACTCAAGGCCGTCCTGAAGACTGAAGACTGGCGGTACTTTCACCCTACGCTCTTAGCATACAATTGTATGTTCTCAAAGTTTACAGTCAGTACTTCTGTTCATTTCTAGGTTTTCTAAATAATCGCTCTGGTAGATCAACAGTAACGGCATCGGTTGTATTTGTATGACTAAACATAAGGAGAGTCGTCAAAGTACTTCGTTGTTTCGTCTTCTGAACTTTGAACTTTTCGTCAAACCAGTAATATGAATCTTAATGTTTACTTGTCTAGAATAAGGTCGTAATATCTTTTGGGTTATCTGCAATAACTGGGTGTGTCGCATATCTGGCCTACCTTAATTTGACTCATCAGCATTCTCAGGATCTTGCAGCAAGTAGCAACATCAGTAATAACCATAAGTCTAACTGGGACTGATCTTAGAGATGCCACTCTACAACACAGTATTGTATATTCCTCCCATTGAACCCCCAAGAATCACTGATTTCGACTCCAGTGCTTCTCACATTAACGACGATAGAATTAAAATTGCTGAAGTAGAAGCTTGTTTTGGAGAGTTTGAGGCACAACTTTCTAAGGTAAATTTTTCATTCCCGTAACTCATTTTGTATTAGTCTATGAATATTCCTCTAGCGCTCTTCGTTTTGAGTTCAAAGAATAATAAATAATCTGCTCTTAATGGTTTAGTAGTCATATTACGAAACTGTGCAGGTGTGTACATGGTTACATTGTAGAATCTTATGTAAATTAACTAATTTACCGTTCTAATCACGTCATTAAGCTTTTATAACAAGCATGTGATGAGCACATCTTTCTTGTAAATATGAGAAAAACCACAACTGGGTTAACTATACTAATTTGTGCATCAACGTGGAAAAGGCTATTAAATGGAATATCAATTATCCTATAAAAAAATACCTTAAAAAGGTTTTGTTAGATCTTCGAAATGGCCAGTGCTCCTTAAACCACTTGTCGCTATTCGTAAAATTATTGTTCCGTCCCATCCTTTAAAAAATATTACTGCTCTCTTCACATTCATATTGTAGTTAACTATCGAGTAAGGGTACTACTTCTCTTACTGTTTACTGCTTTAAGTTACCGAGTTTTCGAGAGCCATTAGGACGTAGATTCCAGGACAAATTGTTCTATGAAACATACACTCTAGAATTCAAACATATAAATGGTTCTGCTGATCAAAATATTTGCATAACAAATGTCGAATTCCAGTGTGTTAGGTAAATCAATCACTTCTGCAACTGGCACATAGACTTGTATACTCATGTATGGGTGTACAGTAAGCTTTTCCTTGGAGTTACTGTGAATGATGGTCATCAAAGAAATATTCGTCCCTCTCTTTAATTACTTACATTCCTGTTACACCGATCGGTTATAACTTAGGATCCTTTAGAAATATTGTTTCATCAAATTAAAAGTACAAAGACACTACTGACTAAGTTCCAACTAGGGGCCTCAATATTTTTGATAGTCTCTTCTAACTCGTAACAAGTGAAATTATCCTAAAAGACTAGTATTCCGCTAAAAAGTTAAATTAAAACATGAGAATATTAGCCTGAGTCCTTCAAAATCTGTAGGCTCTTTTTGTACACCGTTGCCTTACATCACCGAAAGGTAACTATAGTTTTTGCCCCCAAATGCCCTGGTACGGCCGAGAGTGCGGAGAGTCCGCTCTCCCTCTCGAAACGCTCTCACATGGCCACGCGTATATAGCATCTGCCAGGGAAGTCCTACTCACTGCCTTCTCGTGGCGGGGGTGTTGTTTACGAAAATGAGAGGACGAAAAGCGAATGTCCGGCGCTTTAACCGGGTTGGTAGATATGGCGGACCTACCTATGGGAGTTGGAAAACCCTGATTCCAATCCAATGGTGCACATGGGCTCCAGTATCCTGAATGAAGAAATGGCGTATGAACCTTGTACCAATATCTATGTGTTAGGACAAATAAATAAAATATAGTTTAGGATCATAAAACCTGAAATTGGTTCGTGATGTAGATGTTGAAAATTATCATTCATTATGTTCTAGATATATTTCTATAATTCTTAGTCTCTATCTATACTTTCATTGCCTTCTACTTTCGGCTCTCTTATTAAGTTCCTGTTACATTACTGGCGTTTAATGTGAAAATTTAAACCTACAGTTGCACGACGTTCGCATTTCCAGCTACCTCTACCACATTTCCTACAAACATACGTAGTCTGCTTGAATGCTTTATGAAAAGGGAGACTTATTGTTTATTTATTTATTTGAACACAAATATTAGTACAAGGGGGCCCTAGACACATATGCGCCACACATTTGTGAATTAATTGCCATCTCATCAAATTTGTGTGAGGGCTGTGATATTGCTCGGGTGCCTGAACCGAAGCAGGTATCCGCCGACCCGGTTAAAACGCCGGAAATTCGCTTTTCGTCTTAATTTTGTGGACAACACCCCCGCCGTGAGAAGGCAGTGAGTAGGACTTCCCTGGCAGAGGCTATATACGTGTGGCCATGTGAGAGCATTTCGAGAGGGAAAGCGGCTCTCCCCACTCTCAGCCGGATCAGGGCATTTGGGGGCTTATTGACTAGATGCCAGTCCACTGAAGTCATTTTTGGCTGGCAACTGGAATATTCGATGTTTTCTACTTAACGAAAATTAGGAATTTTTACTAATTCATCTACCAGGTGCGCATTCATATACCTGACTTCGGACAACACCTTAAGCACAAGGACTAGTGATGTTACTCAGTTACCCATACTGAAATAGGTGGCTTGGTGGATGAAGATCGAACTCCTTAACCACTGAACTACTGGGTTTAATCGTAACTTGTAACTACTTCATTTGATTAATTTTGTTCGTCTTATCAACTAATGTATTTTCCTTATATACTAGCTTTGCACTTAACATCGTCATTGTATACTTACAATGCTTCAAAGAATTACTTAATAAATAGTCGGTTTTATAATGGTATAACTTGTTTTTCTGCCACTACTCTATTGCACTAAAAAATCACTGAACGAAATATCCATCAGTTGACATTTTTTGCAACTATATTTATGCTTCTCAAGATGTTTCATTGTCTGTTTTACTGACTACATTTAACTAGCAAAACCCACTATAGTTTAATTCATGAGTCTATCTGAGTTGGAACACCGTTGAAAACTTGGGAATACTGGACGGCCGTTTCGCCCCTCAGTGAGCATTCATGACGCCTCACGCGGAACTTAGACCTAGGACCTTCAGTTTCACGCGCAAACGTCTAGTCTCTAGACCACTGAGATGACATCCAACAGCGTTAATGCCTAACTTCAATCGATCCATGATCTTGCGCAACTCTCCATCCATTGTCTGAGGTAGGTAACTATCTCCACCCAACACGGACTGGACTCCACTGGTCACAACTTCTCACTAGAACTTTAGGAAATCCATCTTGAAGCTACTCAATAGTGAGTATATGATTACTATCAGAATGGTGATGTAAATTGAACCGACTCATGAATTCAACTATTAAAAGTGCTACAATCTTCACAAATCCCCACTTTGATAAAACTCACTATTTTGAGGACCACGTTCAGATGACCTTGCAACTGTTGTTATTACTCGAATAAGCAATTTAAAGTACTTTACTTCTTTGCTTTATACTTGTTCCTCTTCCTTCGAGAGTTTTTTTATTCATCTCTTAACAATCCGGTTTCTACGTACCATGATTACACTTGACTGATTCTTTATTTCTCATCAAATTAATTCTTATGTCATTTTCATAACAATTATTCAAAGTAGGTTTTTGTACTTTTTATCTTCAGTTTTGCCATTGTAGTCAATCGAATGATGTTCATACTCAATGTTGTGTTCCTGGAGCTGGAAATTTTACACATCCAATGAATGAAAGATACCTACGTCGTACTGTAGATGAACAATTAAGAGATCTTACACTTGAAGGTGAACGTAACCGAACACGTGTTGATCGCGATCCTCAGAATAGTAATTTTGATCGAAACTCAATTTCCATCTTACATCGACGTGGAAGATTTGACTCACACAGAGCTCAGGATTCTGTTACACAATCCTCAAGTGAGCTACCTCAAAATTTTAACGAATCCATGACTGCAGGCGGAATAGCTGAGGCAGAAAGCAGTGATAATTTTCTTGTGGATGAAGAAGAAGCCGAGGCTACTGTTGCAACAGAAGAAGAACTTGATGCCACGGAATAAACCTTCTCGATCTTTATTATTTAGAATTATTAAGTGTTATTATTTCCATTTTGGGAAATCCACCAACTGATGCTCATGTCAGAGATGTAAATATATATGTAGTAACTTGTTATTATGTTATTGCTTCATCTTCCAATCTGTAGGTCTTCAGACCAACTGGACCTCATAGTTTGAACTTTTTCGTAAGTCATTACAAATTCAGTGTCCCCTTCTTTTTCATAATAGACTTAAGTAAAACATAGTTAGCATGTATTTCTTTGTGTTTCAGTTAACTCACAGTTATTGTATGTCACAACAAATAGGACTTCATAGGTGTTCAAATATTCATTGGAGAAACAATTTTTTAATATGTGACCATCAACGACTTCTTTTCCGATGACCAGTTGCATTACTGTTCACTTCAAATAGGAATGTAAAAAAAAACATTACATCTAACACTCTTGATAGAGTAAACAATCGATTTAATTTTGTCACTAGTTAGCAAATAGGCAACTTATAGTTTATTTTTTAATTATTTGTCATGAAATGTTTATTTCATGAATAATCCATTAGACATACTTTTCAGGATTGTAAGAGGTTCTAGGAATTACAAGGTTATATTATAACCGTATATAAAGAACTTAATATAGTGGATAATGTTTAAGGAATATTGGTTGCTTTGTGACAATCATTTTTATCCTTGGTTAGTTATTTGTGATTTGTTAAGTAACTCTTGATCGTAATATACAAGTTAGGTATTTTTCGTATGGTCAGCCTTAATTCCGTTATATATATAATCAGTTGGACACTTTTTCATCCTTTAAAATTTGTTCTATTCATGACTTGAGGATTTGTCTCATGAACAAATTATCAATCGGTTCAGTCATCCTAGTATTTTATCAAATCAATTTTTCTAACTATTGAGACAATATTGTACACCGTGTCTTTGTAAATATTCTAATTTTGTATGTTAATAGAGATTCGATTGTTCAGAAATTGATTTCTGTTGTAAATTGTATTTAATGTGCATGAGCCTATTGTTTGTCAATTGTTTGTTTATAATATGATGAAATATCTAAATCGTGGAATCAGCTTATTAAGTCATTGAATTTTGATCTGATAGATGTTAGCAGATGCAGACTACCTGGCCAGGTTTCTTGTGGTGACCAAAATTAGTGGTTAAAGATGTTGAATGACATGGCCTGGTATCAGTCGGATTGGTTCAGATACATCCACTTTTTATCTTCTCTTAGATTTTATATTTCACTATGCTGTCATAATTACACTTTCATTGTTTCCTGACTTTAGCCTTAATCTCCTGATCTGGTGTGCGTATCTCAATGGCCTGGTCGGGCTATATTTGTCGAGATTTTCGATCCCGTAGGTCCTACCGTACCAGATAGGTTGTTTGGAGAGCCGTAATACTAAAATCAGCAAATTCATGGTATGTGACGTCACTAAAGTGTTTCCTTAAGATAACTGGCTTCTGCAGCAACGTAGCCTTCTCATACGGAAGGAGAGGGTTCGGAAAGGTCTACCTTAAAAATGTTACAGTTTACCTCATCCCACGGATTTCCGTCTCCTGCGGTAAGGCCTTAAAAGTATGGAGCTAACTCATCTGAAACTATCTAGTTAGTTGTCTTTTGGGATCTAGGACCACTCTACTAGGCCATTCTTTCTTGCAAACTGTGACGATCATCAATCAAGGTAAGCCAGATGGGATTACCTTCAGTTCTCGAATTCTAGCTCGTATCCCAGTCAGTGCTACAGCTAAAACTGGGCCACCATTTCTAAACATTTCTGGAGCTAATCCATCAGAGCCTACTTCTCTTCTTCACTTTAGGTCACCCATAGCCTCATCAACATCATTAAAATGTGGTCGACTTGCTTCAATTTCCCATCCAAGTTGATTGCGGATAGACAGTAACTGACCGTAGCTGCTACTTTGACGCGGTGGTCGAGCTTGCCTATCGTGATGACCCAACCGAGTTATATTGGCTGGAACATATGTTCCTGTATGCTCTACCATGTCAGGCAGGTCGATTGGAGAACGGTAAGACTAAAAGCAGCAACTCAAGGTCTGAGGGCGAAGTCGTACTGCTGACTGTAGAGGGGTGTGACAGCAGTAAGGTGTTTCCCTTCGGACAACCAGCATCTGCAGCGATGCTACCTTCTCACAAGGAAGGAAGGGGTTAGAAAAGGTCGATTCTAAGAATGTCACACCTCACCTTGCCTCACGGATTTCCGTCTCCGGCGGTAAGGCCTTTTGAAGGACGGAGCTAACACGTTAAAAACTCCCCACAAAAAGGTCGTGCGTGACCGGATTCGAGCAGTTGTCCCTTGGGTTCTGCGGTCACGCGCATAGGTCGTTAAGACTAACACTAATCCAAGTTCTTTTTCATGTCCCTCAAGAAATACTTTTGCACGGTGTGGGCAGCTGGAAAGTGACACCAGCCTTCATACCCGTAACAGCACACGAGACCAAGTTGGTCACAATCAAATTCTTCCTACACCCCCTAATAATTCTTATCTCCATCACTAACCCTTCTCACGTCTATTTATCACCTCGCACCGCTAATGCAAACGATTCGAGTACGCGGAACGTTATTCCCGATCTCCTGAAACTACGCTCTAAACTACACGTAGGAGCTTTTAACGCCCGAACACTGTGCTAAGTAGGACAACAGGTTTCCTTAGCTAGGGCTTTAGAATCTCGCGCCATCGATATGTGTTCGTCTCCGAAACGCGCATACAGGATCCGAGTAGCGTCATCTATTTGACCTCACCATGCCAAAATAAAGAACCGACTCGATTCACACTTCGTGTATCTGGAAGCCCAGATGCTGCTTCTCGTGGACTCGCCGGCGTAGGTGTAGCATTGAGTCCTAGGGCAGAACTAGCTCTCTTAGAGTGGATCCCAGTAGACAGTCGTTTGTGCGTTGTCCGACTAAACGGAACAGTAAGGACTTGGGAAGGTAGGGACACTTGTCGTTGCCTCTTCGTTGTCTCTGCCTACTCTCCCACTGACTGCAGCTCAGATGAACCAAAAGATAAGTTTTGTAGAAAGCTTTCTGACCTCCAAAAGGCTAGGCGCTCTGATGTAGTAATCATGGCTGGTGACTTTAACGCTCAAGTAGGTAAACTAAGCGACAAGTGAAGACACCTGGGTGGATCTTATGGTGTCGTGGCTCAAAGAATAGATAATGGCGACTGTCTGTTTTTAGCAAATGCTAACTTTAAGCATAGGGAAAAACATCTTTTAACATGGCGACCCCCTAATTCGTCCCAACGTTGGACCCAAATAGATCACATCGCTATCAGTCACCGATGGAGGGGCTCCACAGAAGACTGTCGCTCATTCTGGAGCACATGCTTAGATTCAGATCATGCTCTAGTACGAGCGCGTATCTGTCTGCGTCTTACTGGACGTAAGAAAGACGCTGCAAGGAAACCTCTTAGGGTTATACTTAATGATAGCCAGGCTAAGAATATATTTGAGGAACAACTAGAAAAACAGTTAGGTATCCATTTAAGTGATGCTCACCCTAAGGCGGCTTGGAATGATATCCGAAAAGCTGTGGAAACAACAGTGATATCTGTTAGTACGGTAAACCACTAGGTTAGGGAGAAACACTGGATCTCTGCAGTATCTACCGCACTGATAGATGCTCAGAAACTCATTCCATCTGGCTCTGAGCATGACGAAGAGTGGAGTCAGCTTAAGCTCAGGTTGATAAGTCTACTCAGTGATCGCGAACGTTGGTGGGTATCGAAAGCAAGGGAGATGGAAAAGGCAGTGGCAGTAGTTAACAGCAGACAACTGTTCAGACTTATCAAGGAAACCGGTATTGGGAATCCAACCGCTTGTCTCGATAGGCAGCGTTTACTGGTGGAAAGGTACGTTAGAAGAAAGCTAAGAGTACCCAATATAAACGTAATATCAGTGTATGAAGCCACTGGCTATTGGTCTGAGTCATGTTGATCAATCCAAACCACCTGGTTGGAGTCCTCGAGATAACTTTCATTAGTGACTGGAGACCATAGGTAACATTGCTCAGAATCTTTCACAATGGCACGGATACATTCACTCTCTTTATCTTCCTCTTGATATTTAGTCTCAGTATCCCTTCAAATGTACGTTTCCGCTCTGTCTCTTCGATCCCTGTTTCTAATGCATGGGTGTTTTTATTATCATTGCTGGTCCGGTGTTCCACTCATTTGAGGTTGGTGAAGCTTCACTCGGTAAAGCCCATGGGCTTATCTGTATCAGGTTCTACCTCCCAAGGCTCACGAACCTACCTCGTGGGCCCGATTTCGTGTGGAAATCGTCGGAAGCCTCGGTTCTCGGTACCTGGGCGTCGCACCAACGGCAAGTATAGCCTACGCACACACAAATTACACACACATTTCCATGCATCCCATAGGTATATTCACCCACCTGGTAGTGTAGATAATCACCACTCCGTTTAAGCGTATTTGCCACATTGACTATCTCGTATGCATTATATACATACTACTGGTACAAAAACTTCCATGCATTTCATGGCACACACATAAACATAAGCACTCGGGGAGGGTTGATGGTCACCTCCTATTATTGTTTGCTGTCACACTCAAAGTTACATGCACGAATCTGTAGACAATAATAAGTTAGGCGGAATAGGAATATTCGCGGAATAATGTTATGGAACAGATATAAGAACTCTGTTTAATACTTCTTTACTTTATAGATTTGAAATGAATGTCAGTTTGTACAGAAAACAGTTCAACAAAGTTTTCCTTCAGTTAAATAAACTTCACTTGTCAGTCAGTTATAATCAACTTAGAGCCTTGAATAAATGTGTGTTAGCCTAAGTTGTTATACCATATTGGCATGATGAGATAAAATTAAAATGATGAATGTCAAACAAAATCAAGATAATATAATAGCAATACCAGAGAGAAAGATTAGGCATTGAGCATATGATTCAAATAGACGGATGGGAAGGCGTATATGGAGGATTACTGGTACTTGGAATATAGAATAAGATACAAAGTAAATATACCTACACCATTGAGAACGATTATGAACCATGTCACTCATCGTCTTGTGATATTCCAACTTGACTGTTAATATGATGACGAGAATATAGGGATTCAGGGGATGGTGTTACTCAGTCAATTGTTTTCGTGTAGACGTTTGACGAATGACTTACTAGTTAAGGAACTTGATTTTGGTCAGCTTGCCCATAGGTTCAAATCTCATTCCATTTTTATCCTGGATAGTCGAGTAGTGTCACTAGGCCTTACACAATTAGTGTTATTCGAAGTTAAGTACTTTATATTGTACTTTGCACCCAAATGCTCTGGTACGGCCGAGGGTGGGTAGAGTCCATTCTCTTTTTCCAAATGCTCTAACATGGCCACGCGTATACAGCCTCTTCTAGAAAAGTCCTACTCACTGCCTTCTCGCGGAGGGGGTGTTATTTACGCAATTGAGAGGACGAAAAGCGAATGTCTGACGCTCTAACCGGGTCGGTGGATATGGAGGACCTACCTAAGGGAGTTGGAAAACCCTGATTCCAAACCATTGGTGCACATGGGCTCCAGTATCCTAAGGAAACAAATGGTGTATGAACCAATCGTCGGTCACCAGCTACCATGTGACTGGATCTCTTGACGTTACTCCACTGTCTTTTAGATCATACCTTTAGGTCGTAGGCTCCGAGTGTGGCCCCCAAGAAAACCACCTGCTTCAGTTTGGGCACCCGAGCAGTATCACAGCCCACACACACAAATCAAGTGACTTGTGTGGCTCATATGTATTCGGTGCCCCTTTATACCAATATTTATGTGTTCAAATAAATGAATAAATATACATTTCGCAAAACGGGCTACATTATAAACGTTTTGTAAAAGCAATTATGACTTTTTGCAGTTAGAAGTAAGTAAAGCCCAGTTGCCATTAATTATTAATCATTAACAAATAAAAGGTGAAGATTATTTTAAACAAAATAAATACAAACAACGAAATGGATCTGGGACATTGCACTTATTCACAGAACATCAAGTTAGTAGGTTTAGAGAGTAGTAAAACAAAACATGACATTTTATGTCTTCCTTTGTATTAATATGTAGTTTTTATATACTTTATCTACTATAAACTAGTATCTAGTCCTACGTTGTAGCTGACTGACTGATCTAGTCAAAAATACAAATTAGATAATACATTCTATGAATTAACTAACTTTTGGTTCTATCTATACGATCAGATTAGGACTAATCCAATTATAAAGGCTTTCAAATATTTGATAGTTGATGAAAGCTTCAAAATCATTCAATGATGATATTGTTAACGTAGTTCTATATTTTTGTTTGTTTCTTTTTATAATCGTTAAATAATAGCATCTACAACTAGAATCATTCATAAAGAATCCATGGAAATCAGTCAGTCTATTCAAATCCCATAGTGGTAGAGGTAGTAAGAGTATAAGCAGTAATCGGAAACATTAAGGTTTGGAGATGTTATTTAAAGAGTATAATACAGTGAAATAAATTTGGGAAGAGAAAAAAAGAGACAAGGAGGAATCAGGAGATTAAAATTTGGGAGAACACAAAGAGTGTATGCACCTGCGCCATTGCAAACGATTTTGAGCCATGTCATTCAGGGTCTCTAACCATCGGTTGCTATCATCTCGCGGTCCCCAACCAGGTAGTCTACACCTATCAACATGACTCAGTCCACTTGTCAATGACTTCATGGACATGTGCCATGTTTTGGTCTGGCCGCCCCTAGCTTTCTTCCAACCTACTCCTATACCACTGGACATCGCACGTCGAGGCAGTCAGTGGTTGGGCTTACGTAACACGTGTGCCAGCCATCTCAACTGATGAAGTTTCACCACTTCATCAATTGATTTGCCATCCTTACCTAGTAACCGTTTCCTAACAACTGCGTTACTTACTCGATGGTCCCAGAATCCATCGAAATACCTCAACTTCAATGAAATTTTCCTCTTGTAGTTTATATCAATTTATACATTTTGATTTTTATCACTTATATATGATTTATGTGCTCAACACCAAGTAATAAATAATAAGATTAGTGAATTTTCCATTCAAAGTAGAATGTTATGACATAGTAACTCACTAATGACAATGGTGGATGGTCACGCACTTTCATGGATTGGTTGAAGTTAGACATTAACACTGTTAGATGCCGACTCTGTGGTCTACAGGTTAAGCGTTAGCGCGCGAGACCGATAGATTCCGGGTTCGAATCTCGTGAGGCGGGCTCGTGGATGCGCACTGTTGAGGAGTCTCACACTAGGACGAGACGGCTGTCCAGTGCTTCCAGGTTTTCCATGGTGGTCTAGCTTCAATTGACTCATGAATTCAACTACTGAATTACTATAATATCCACAAAACCCCTCTCTGATTAGAATGATTTTAGATTCGGTATTTAATGTTCAAACGCCAATATATTTCAAAATTTTGAAGTGACAGTTAGACTAGAGTATGTGAAATCATACAAAATTACACTTAACAAGTAGAAGAAATAAAGATATATAGAACAATTCAGATTGTAAATAGTTGTTATGTGTTTATTATTTATCATGGGATAACAAATAGGTTTATCTAAATATTATTAACTGACATCCTTGAAGATGGCTGCACTTATTCATATGTTATGTCTTATCTAACTTATCAGAATTTGAGTAATTTACTTACGCCTGTTACTCCTCGTGAAGGAGCATAAGCCGCCCACCCACACTCTTCACCCAATCCTGTCCTGGACAATCATTTCCAGCTCTTTCCATTTGTTATTAATCCTTTTCATATCTGCTTCTATTTCCCGACGTAATGTGTTTTTTGGCCTTCCTCTTTTCCACTTCCCTTCAGGATTCCAAGTTAGAGCTTGTCACCTGATGCAGTTTGCTGATTTTCGCAATGTATGTCTTATCCACTTCCAACGTCTTTTCCTAATTTCCTCTTCAGTTGGAAGCTGGTTTGTTTTCTTCCACAGTAGACTGTTGCTGATTGTATCCGGACAATGGATGTTGAGTATCTTGTGTAGACAACTATTTATAAATACTTGTGTGTTTTTGATGATGATTTTAGTAGTTGTCGAAGTTTGAGCTGCGTATATTAGAACTGTGTTGACGTTCGTATTGAAGATTGTGAGTTTGTTATTGTCTTGGAGACATTTGTTTTGAGTTTTATATATTGTTCAATTGTAGGAATGCTGTCCTTGCTTTACCAATCCTCACGTTTACATCTGTATCTGATCCTCTTTGTTCATCGATGATGCTTCCCAGTTATGTGAAGGATTTCGCATCTTCCACCTGTAGCTCTTCTAGAGTTACTACCGGTCCTAAACCCGAGTAAAGGAGGGGAGTTGGGTATGGGGTCGGCAACCCTATCCCGTAGAAAAAAATCTTTCTAAAAAAAGCGCCAACCAGATTCAACAAATTTAAGTAATGATTCAACATTAATTTCAAAGTATATGAGTATCTTAAACACTGTCGATTAGATATGTGTATTACCGAAAAAAATTTGGATTTTTTTAAAAGGAGTACGATTATTAGTGCATACCAAGGTTTCTTCATTTTAAAGTTCGTATCATTTCTAAACAGACTATGTGTATTCACTTCACTTTAAGTGTTGCATTTGTAAAAGAAAAAAAAAGAGATCAAACTATGTATTTAAAGAAGTCCAATTTGATAATTCAGTTTACTAACAGTTGTATATGGTAGTTCAATGTGATTTTCTTTAATTGAATTACATTTTATTGAACAATTCCATTGCGGATATAAGTTTGTTGCAATTACCTATATATGATTGTATATAAAGCATGATATTATACCCTTCTAACCTATATCGAACTATAAACTTACTTACTTACGCCTGTTACTCCTAATGGAGCATAGGCCGCCGACCAACATTCTCCAACCCACTCTGTCCTGCGTCCCATCCAATTCTTGTTCATTTTTCTCATGTCTATTTCCATTTCCCGGCGTAATGTGTTCTTTTGTCTTCCTCTTTTCCTTTGGCCTTGAGGATTGCATGTAAGGGCTTGTCTTGTGACGCAGTTAGGTGCTTTCCTCAATGTGTGTCCTATCCACTTCCAGCGCTTCTTCCTGATTTCTTCCTCCGTTGGGATCTGGTTTGTTTTTTCCCACAGTTGGTTGTTGCTAACAGTGTCCGGCCAACTGATCCGAAGTATTTTACGTAGACAACTGTTAATAAACACCTGTATTTTCTGGATGATGGCTTTCGTAGTTCTCCAGGTTTCTGCCTCATACAGTAGAACTGTCTTGACATTTGTATTGAAAGCCCTGACCTTGGTGTTGGTTGACAGACAGTTGTTTTGAGTTCCAGATGTTCCTCAGTTGTAAATATGCTGCTCTTGCTTTGCCGATATATCGAACTATATGATTGTATCAAATTGAAATATTTAACAACTTAGTGCTTCTTTCATTTTTTTACTTGATCCAACTACTTAGGTGCATATTGATATCATAGATTAGAACCCTAACCGAATTGTAATCTATTTACTTATGTATATAAAAACAGAAATACATGATTTCCCTAATTGAAGTTGGTTAGAGCACCATTGAAAACCTGGAAGCACTGGATGACCGTTTCGTCCCAGTATAAGACTTCCCAGCAGTGCGCATTCACGACCTAGCACGCGGGACTTGAATCGAAGACCTTCGATCGTGAGCACGACCACTTAACTTCTAAACCATTGAGCAGGCATCTAAAAATGACTTCGTTTTTTTAGTGATAATAGTTATCATATCATCCTTTATGGAAAGCTAAAACAAATTCAAATGTGGGATTGATGTGGAAACATATGTCAACATACTCGTAAAATAATAACTGATCACTAAACATACAAATCTTGTGGCAATGATCTTTTGGTGTTTTGTATATGTGTATATAATTCTTTCATTATTTTGTATAACAGCTAATGTGTTTGTGCATCATTGAGTTAATTCAAGGAATTGAATATCATTTTGAAAAGAGCAAGAACAAAGATTCTACCAGAATAGCATGAATTCATTTTATTTCGTAGGTTCTCGTCAGCTGCTTACAACCTGTGATATTTAAAAATCATAATTACATAATGGGTTTAAATTGCTAACTGAATATTGTAAATATATACCTAATGTGGAAGAATATTCTACAACATTAATTGTGACAACAGTTCAAAAGTGGGTTAGAAACAATCGATTACATAATGAATAACATTGAAGGAATGTAGTGAGTAGAGTTCAGTTGAAACTGCTAGAATCTTTGTTCTTGCTCTTTTCAAAATTGAATATCAGTTATATTATACACTACTCATACATTTATAGTTGATAAGATATCATAGTCAGTAATTAACAGGAATTAAGAGTTATACTATTTCTCTGGGGATTTCGACAGTTGATGCGAGTGAAATTACGCAACAGTAACGACAAGTATGAATAACAAGCGAGAAAATAATCGATCTAGTTAAATACCCTACGGTAGTTATTCTAATGATTCTGAATATTGATTAATCATTCAATTATTTATCTATGGTATATATTGATCTAAACATACTTCAGTGAACTGGAAGCCAACCAATTAAGTGTTTGATATGGTTATAAGGTCAATTTTTCACACTACTGCTCTATAGCAATGAGCTACAGGGGAAAATCATCCATGAACTTAAGAGCTTTTGATCTCCGGTGTCAGTAAATCATGTGTTCTTTATCAAACAATGTGTTTGATAAAGTGTTTATACAGTTTTCATAGTGGACTAGTATCACTCGGAGGACCATTGAAAATACAAGAGTGCTAAACAGCTTCTTTCTCGTCAGTTGGGTTTTTAACAAAAGTGTGCATAACTTTACGCTGAATTTTACAATGAACACTATCCAACCATTCAGTAAAATGAACAAATGGTCCACATCTTTCCAGCTCATTCGTTGTGCTATATATGACGATCCTCATCCATTGAATTTTTAAATCGTTTGGTGGAATTCTGTCCAGGCTTTTTGGGGAATGCTGATTAAAACTTTCGAAATAGCTGTCCATCACTATTTAATTCCTAATGGTTGTCCGGTTGGTCTCATTTCGTGGCAAAGAAACTATCCTTAACATCATATCATTATAAACTACCGTTCTTCATGATTGGCAAAATTTGTATTTCTATACTACGAATTCATTTCTTCTCATTCTGAGAGTATGCAGTTGTGTAGTGGGAATCATACGTTTTTTAAATCTTTACTATCGTTGACAAAGAAACGTAATTTGTTGACTGGTATTTTAGTTTAACTAAGTATATTAATTTTATCTTAAATATATTTTAGCGAAGTTACAAAGTGTATTGAACAGTGTCGTACTATTTGTACAATATGTATCTTGAGTGTTTCATGCATTAAATCATTGTTTCACTATCAATTTATATTGATATAAGCTATATCACTTTAAGGGTGATATACATTCTTTCTGTGTATTGTATTGTCTCTTCCACGGTGTGGGCAACCAGGAAGTGATAACCGCCCTCATACCTTTAACAGCACTCACGACCACTGTATTGCATTGTCTCCTCTGTGTTTTAACATTATCATTTATTGAAAGTTTGTGACAAAAGCATCTTAAAGGATTCGAACCATCTGCATAGTTTCACAAACTGAAATGTTTTAATCAGATTTTTTTTCATTGAATTTCTTGATCATCTCTTATTTTTTCATTTCAGGTTCGACCACTGCCACCAGTTAAAAAGCGTATCACTTTAAAAACAGCTCTTAAAGCTTTTGGATTATTTTGTACATTCACAGGCAGTGGTCTTTTAGGTTACAAACTATTTGTAGCTTTACCATCATACAATGGACCAACAAGAGATTTGCAAAATAAACCAATTGTGATAACACAACCATGTTGTAAGTTATAAATATGTATTCAGTGAATTTGCCATTCTTAATTACTTTTCTAAAATTCGATTTTTCCTTTGTAATTATCATATTTGTCAGTGGACTGAAATGGTTATTTTCTTCATGGACTACTCTTGGAGGCTTTGAATTTTGAAGATTCGACCCACAAGACAGTAGGTTAACATCACTATATGCAGTCTGATATAATCTGGTAAATAAAGCAGATTCATACATCATTCGTTCCTTCAAGATTCCGGACACTATATACACCATCGGCTTGAAATCGACGTTTATTTCCCTCATCCAGGTGAACTTTCCGTATCCATCGACCGGTTTAAGTTTCGGATGTTCGCTTTTTGTACTCTCACTTCTGTAAAGTGTACTCCTACTGCGTGAGAGGAGTGGGTAGGACTTTCCTGGCAAATGCTATAAACGTTTTCAGATGGATAACGAACCTTTAATAGCAGAATAACATCAGCTGAAGTATTTTTGAACAAAAAAAGATCAATAGTTGTGGGATTGTTAAAATTACATGCGTACGATCTCATAAGTTAATTGAGATTGAAATGTAAACTACCGGTTCCCAAATTTGTAGCTGAACGGTAATTGAACTGTCCATAAGACATGGTCTTGTATTTTACCTACTTCTAAGTGAACCATGGCTGCTTATTTCTTTTATTGTCAATAACTTCGTGTAGTTATAATTCTTTTTAAATACGAATAAACATGGACTGATACAACTGAATGATTACATCATTTTGGTTTCAAACTGTACATTGTTAACTCTATATGTATCAACCATTTGATTGTCAAGTTTCATGTGGAATATGTTGTCGCTTAATTGAGAATTAGGACTAAGTAATCGTTCTAATTTCAATCAGTTCATGTTATTTTATTCACTAAATTATTGGCTTTTAGATTGAGCTTTATGAGTAGCTACAGATTACCTGACTGAGGTCCGGCAAATTACCATGATCAGTTATTGGAGACAATAAGGTGACTAAGGTCAAAACAGATTACAAGACACAAATCCATTCACTCTATCTTCCCTAGAATTTTGAAATTGTTTTCACCTTTTATTTTGTAAACTCATTTCTTCTTCTTAAATCATATTACTTCTACCCAATCTTTTTTTACTACCATTTTTATTGTTTCTACTTCTGTTACTCTGGTATTTATCTTGATAATTTCGTTTTATTGTGGTGATATGGTATGGCAAATTGAGCCGATGCACATTTATACAAGTTGTGTAACAGAAACATATTAATAATATCAGAGGTTTGAGGTGATTGTTAAATTCGTATTTCACATCACGGACTAACTTTAATTAATTAATCGTTGAAAACTAGGAAGCTCTGAGGAGCTTTTATCCAGTAGTGTTGGGATTCTCATCATTGCACACCCATAACCTTGCGGCGCACCGCATCCAGGTCGTTCAGTAATTGTCACGTGTCTCTGTTCTAAAGACCATAAAGTTGGGATCCAATGGTTCACATTTGTAACTACAGTCGCCATGTTTTACATGACTATTATCCATTACCATCGGGGATACTTGTGTTACGCCCGACATACTTACCCCTAGTTAAGGAGCACAGGTCCCCTCATCAGGATTCTCCATCGAAATCTGTCCTGGGAAATCTCTTCCAGTTGCTATTCATTCTTTTGATGTCTTCTTTTCATTCCTGACGCAATGTGCTACTTGGTCTTCCTCTTTTTCTTTTCCAAGTTAGCGCCTATCTCGGGATGTAGTTTGATGATCTCCGCAATGTATGTCTTATCCACTTCCAACGTCTTTTCCTAATTTCCTCTTCAGTTGGAAGCTGGTTTGTTCTCTTCCACAGTAGACTGTTGCTGATTGTATCCGGACAATGGATGTTGAGTATCTTGTGTAGACAACTATTTATAAATACTTGTGTGTTTTTGATGATGATTTTAGTAGTTGTCGAAGTTTGAGCTGCGTATATTAGAACTGTGTTGACGTTCGTATTGAAGATTGTGAGTTTGTTATTGTCTTGGAGACATTTGTTTTGAGTTTTATATATTGTTCAATTGTAGAAATGCTGTCCTTGCTTTACCAATCCTCACGTTTACATCTGTATCTGATCCTCTTTGTTTGTCGATGACGCTTCCGAGGTACGTGAAAGTTTCCACCTGTTCCAGAGCTTCTCCATCAAGTGTGGTTGGGTCGGTATTCAATGTGTTATATTTGAGGATCTTGCTTTTTCCCTTGTGTATGTTGAGGTATACTGTTGCAGATACTGCTGCTACACTAGTTGTCTTCATTTGTATTTGTTGGTGTGCATACGATAGAAGAGCCAGTTCATGTGCAAAATCCAAGTTGTCTAGCTGCATGCAAGCTATCCATTGTATTCCATGTTCTCCCTGAGATGTTGAGGTTTTCGTAATCCACCAGAACAGAAAGGACAAGAGTAAGCAGCCATGTCTGACATCGGTCCTCACTTGTAATGTCTCCCTTAGTTGTCCTCCATACATAATTTTGCAATGTAGTCTATTGTATCTATTCCGTATGATGTTGGCGATCTACTCAGGTACACCATAGTGTCGAGGAAGGTTCCATCAGGTCACCGTGTTCACACTGCTGAACGCTTTCTTATAGTCGAGGAAGTTGATGCATGGTAGCCAATTTCATTCAATTGATTGCTCAACGATGATCCGTATTGTCGCGATTTGGTCTGTGCACGACCAATCTTTACGAAATCCGGCCTGTTGATCTCGAAGCTGGGCATCTATTGAATCCTTCATTCTGTTTAACAACATTCTGCTGAAAACCTTTCTCGGTACTGATAGTAGTGTTATGCTACTGTAGTTCTCACCTTTGCTCAGATTTCCTTTCTTTGGTATGTTGATGAAATATTCCTCTTTCCAGTCTGTGGACATTTGTTCTTCCTCTCAAATCTTCCTGAATAGAATGTGAAGAATGAAGTTACTTCTATGTCAGTTTCAGCTGGTATACTCTCAGATCCTTATGCCTTCCCACTCTTAGTTTGTCTGATGGTCATCCTGATTTATTCGATCGTTGGTGGATTGACATCTATAGAAAGGTGTGTGTGCTGCTTCGATATTCAATGGATTAGGTGAAGCTGGTCTATTCAAGAACTCCTCGAAGGAAGATAGAGAGTGTATACACCGACGCCATTGTGATCGATTCCGAGCCATGTCACACACAGTCTCCAACCATTGGTTACGATAATCACACGACCTCATCAACTGATTTATCATCATTCCCTAATACCATGCGTCTAACCTCACTATTACTTACCCGGTGATCCCAGAATCCTAACATAACTTGTAGTCGATATCGTTCTAGATCATCATCATTCCTATCATATAGTAAGTATCGTTTATCTATCTCTATGTTTCTACATCATCTTTAAACATATATCTCATGTAATTCTGATATATATTTCTTTGTTTTCTTTATTTTAGCCAAAATTTCCCGTGAATTAGTATATAATTTAGCTAAACAAGGTGCTCATCTCATTTTGGCTGATGATCATTGGGATAGATGTGATGAATTAAAAGAACGTTTAATACGTAAATATGGTATGAAATCAGATATGATTGAATGTCGACGTTTAGAACTGGATAGTATGATATCAATACGTCGTTTTACTGCTAGTCTATTAACAGATTATTCACAATTAGATACAGTGATTATTCAATCACCATCATGTATTAGTAATATTATTTCTGGTAAACATTGTTTAACACATGATGGATTTGAAAAAGAATTAGGTATAAATTATTTTGCTACTTATTTATTAAGTCGTTTATTAATCAATCGATTAAATGAGAATAATGGACGCCTTATTCTAGTTGTTGATACCAAATCAGCTAATATAGATCAAGAGAATGTAATGAATCCATCAGAACCATCACAAATTACAATTCCATTAGATAATATTAATTGGGATAATGATATCAATTATACACCAAAGAATGCATATCGTCGTGCACAATGGTTTCTATTAATGTTTGCTGAGTAAGTTCATTATATTTTCTTTATTAATAATTAATTGTATTCAATTGAATATTGTTATACAATGCTAACCGGTGTTGAAGATGGTTGGAAGAAAGTTAGGGGCAGCCAAACCAAAACATGGCATCAGTGCTTGAAGACACTAAATTCTAGTTTGAGCCATGTTGATCGATGCAGATTACTTGGTTGGGGTCCGCGTGACTATTGTAACCAATGGTTGAAGAATTTGGGTGATATGGCTCAAAATCGATCACAATGGCGTCGGTGTATACACTCTCTGTCTTCCCTTAAGCTATTAGATTAAAATCGCTTCATATCTTTCTTTCTATGAACTAATTCTTTCTTCCTGTACTATATCCTTATTGCAATCTTTCTTTTATATATTACCATCATTGACTTAACCACTCCTCTGAATCCGGTGCTCATCTTGCTGTGCTAATGAGGTGTGGCAACTTTGACCGATGCATATATGTGCCTGGTCCTACGTTGTAGCTGACTGACAGGATATTGTTATGTTGTTTAAGAAAATATTTTTGATCGTATTGTATTTTAATGAAAGCCCTCCGCCCAAATGCTGTAGTACGGCCGAGAGTAAGAGGAATTAGCTCTGCCTTTCGAAATGTTCTTACATGGCCACGTGTATACAACTACTGCTAGGGAAGTTCTACTCACTGCCTTTTTCGTGATGGGGGTGTTGTTTATGAACTTGAGAGAACGAATAGCGAATGTTCGGCGCTTTAATCGGGTTGGTGGTTACGCAGGGTCTACCAAGGAGAGTTGCAAAACTCTGATTCCAAATCAATGGTGTATGAACCTACTGTTGGTGACCGGTCACCATAGGATTGCATCTCCTGACATTGCTCCACAGCCTTGTGGATTAGACCTCTAGGTCAAAGAATCGGGAGTGGCCTCCTAAGAAAATCACTTGCTTCGGTTTAGGCACTCGAGCAATATCTCAACCCTCACACTAACCGAATGATTTATGTAGCGCATATCTATTTGGTGCTTCCTTGTACTAATGTTTATGTGTTTAAATAAATAAATAAAAATAAGAAAGAAACATTGTTACAGTATCCTGTCATTTATCTGATGAGTTTATTTTCAAGACCCACAGCTAGGTTTACTCACCAACACTTACATTGATTAACCAGTGAGCGAATAGTAATGGTCAATCAATATAAATATTTTAGTCTTACAAGTAGTTAGTTGCGGCTTGAATAGCTCAGGGGGTAGCGTCTCTAACTATGAATCCACCAAGACATATAAGTTCCACTGGAATCCGAATTAAGTCCTTATTGACGAGTGTCAACTAATATGGGGATTATACTAAGTAGGGCATTTTTTCAATTACCAACCACCAAACTCGGCGGTACTATAATTTACAGACGAGCTGAACACATATAAGAAAGGAGGTCTTGGATTTCGGCACGAAATTCATTCATTTGTATGGCTAGGTAATATTTTGGCATTATAACTGACGTCAACTCAATGGAAACTATAACTCTTATTCCTCACTAACATCCAACTGTAAATCCTAATCCTAATTCCTCACACTAATTTATAAACCCTCATTTAACCTTAGTAAGTAGGTGAATTTTTTAAGGTCACTTAAACGTCACTCGAAGGTCGTCTACAAATTATAGTCTTACCATTATTATTATTATTGTATTTCTTACTTCCACGAAAGTAAAGATGGTAACGAAATTGGTCAAAGTTCAAATTGGATGTTTAGAGGTGGTCAGAAAGGAACTGCTTCATCTGGCTCTCGTACAAGTCCATACGCGTCACCAAGTTATACCTGCAGTTCCAAGGGGAATACCGCTCCTGACGGGTTCAAACACAGACCATCCATATTATATATATACAGAATGCAATAAATAACAACAGCGAGATCGTCACCAAACTCGACTTTGAGATGTATATAACATAATCCTAAGCCACTGAGTCGCATGATCTTTAAGATCATAACCAATGAGTTGTGACTGACTAACAGACTGATATCTGTTTGTTGGTCACTTTGGTATTTCACTGAGTTGATGTCAGATGAACACTTGAGCCGATGGACATATATCACAAGTCTTAATTTACCTATAACTGACTAATTGAAAAGGTGCTAGTCGTTTACTTCCACTTTTCATTTAACGGCACCTTGTCATATTATCTACAGTTTTTACACTCAATTGCGGTGTCAACAAATAATGAACAAAATAAAAGTCACCAATATGACTATCGTAAAACATTTTCAAGCTACCAAAATCAGTGCTTGATTTCGAGATCAATGAACCGGTATCGAACGGTGTTAATGTCTATCTTAAATCAATCCACGATTTTGCGTGACTATCTTCGATTGCGTTCGGTGTACAACTGCCTCATACTTGACACGGTTAAACTCCATTGATCACGGCTTCTCATTAGAATTTCGAGAATTACCTCTTCAAGTTAGTCACTAGTGAGCACATGATAAATATCAGTATAGTCCAATGCTTCCAAGTTTTCAATGGTAGTCTAACATTGATCAGCTCATCATTTCAATGGATTGCAACAATCTTCACAACTATAAACTGAGAAATACCCTGTTTGTCTGTATTTTTACTTTCAAATAGATTACTATAAATTAAGTGGCTTTTTTTAATAAAAACTTCAATTCTTATTATTTTCAATGGTTGAGATCTTTAGTCAACTGAAGCTAGACCACCATGGAAAACTTGGAAGCACTGAACAGCCGTTCAGTCCTATTGTGGAACTCCTTAGCAGTACGCATCCACGATCCTCCCACTCAATGACTTTGGGGTTAAGCACTCGCGCGTGAGACTCATTTGTCCTGGGTTCGAATCTCGCGACGTGGGATCGTGGATACGCACTGCTGAGGATTCCGATTGTAGGACGAAACAGCCGTACAAATGATTCCAAGTTTTCCACAATGGTCTATCTTCAATTAATTTATTATCTTAACCATTGAAATTACTAATCATATCCACACACACACACACAAAACCCTTCTTCTTCTTCTTCTTCTTATTTTTTTTTAGTGAACTTGCACGTCGTAATTCATCAATTCAAGGTAATAAAGCATCAATTCTAATTACAAATCCTATTGTTACACGAGGTTTAAATCCTGAAATGGATAAGAAATATTTAAATACTGAAGGAATTCTCAAATATATTTACATGTTAATCGATATTTGTCCACGTTTAATTAGTCGTAAAGGATCAAATACTAGTTTATTTTGTACAACTATTGATTCTTCTCTAATTAAATCAATAAATGATCAGTCAATTGTACATTGTGCTCCAATCTATCAAGATTTACGTTTATTAATTTCTTCGAATTATATAGATCAAACTATTGAAAATAGACGTTATGCATCAGAATTATTATGGAGATTAAGTGAAAAATGGACTCGATTAGATACACATCCTAATCCATTACCATTACCTAATAGACCATTAATAAAGAATAATGATAATAATAATAGTAAACTATTAGATGGTAAAGTTGAAACTGTCTCAACAATTCATGCATAAATTGTAAAGGATATATCTGTTTTAATAAATATACCATAAGCTATTTCTTTAATTCTTATTAGTTACTACTACTATTGTCAATTATTTAATTCTATGGTGACACTTGAGGAGGAAGCCAAAAGAGGAAGTTGAAAGTTGATGTAGGAGGAATAATAGGAATTGAAGAGGGAAGTTGTTTATGAATACATTGGTCTTGAGTGCTGTTAGAAGTATGAGGTCGGTTATCACTTCCCGGTTGCCCACACCGTGGAAGAGTTCTTCTAAAGGAGGTACCTGGAAAGGAAATTGGGTTAGAGGGTGGTATTATTGACTGCAGTGCTCAAGGGATAACTACTTGAGGTCGGTCACACGTTAGCTTTTTGTTAGTGATTTTCGCGTTAGCTCCGTAACTGTTGAGACCTTACCACAGGAGACCGATATCCGTTGGATAAGGCGAGGTGTGCATTTTTAGGGTTGACCTTTTCTAACCCCTACCCCTCCTTGTGGGAAGTCAGCATCACTGTTATGTTAGTTGTCTGAAGAAAACACCTTACTGCTGTCACACCTCTGTACAGTCAGTAGTACGACTTCGCCCTCAGACCTTGCGTTTGTTGATTTTAGTCTTACCACTCTCCGACGGGCCTGTCTGGCATGGTAGGACCTTGAGTAACGATTGTTCCAGTCAGTATAGCTCGACTGGTTTATCATGATAGGTAAGTTCGACCACCACGTCAAGGTAGCGACAATCGTCGGATTTAATTCTACATGTCAATAGTAATTTTATATAGACTAGGGTTTCATAGAGATTCAAGGTGATTGAAAATAATCAACATATAGTTTAATGTGAAGAGGAAGACTATCAGTAAAACTGTACTTTAGTGACGAGCCAATCAGGTTCCAGTTAATCATTTTTCAACTTCGTGCAGAATTCAAAACCTGACGATAATTAGTTTGTACTTTATTAAGAATTTAACTACGTTTACTCTGATTTGGCCGCTTACTTACGCCTGTTACTCCCAATGGAGCATACACCGCCGACCAGCATTCTCCAACCCACTCTGTCCTGAGCCTTCCTTTCTACTTCTATCCATTTGTTGTTCTTTCTTCTCATGTCTGTCTCCATTTCTCGGTGTAATGTGTTCTTCGGTCTTCCTCTTCTACTTTGGCCTTGAGGATTCTGAGTGAATGTTTGCCTTGTGATGCAGTTGTGTTTTCCTCAATTTGTATTCTATACACTTCCAGTGCTTCTTCCTGATTTCTTCCTCCGCTGGAATCTGGTTTTTACTGATAGTGTCTAGTCAACGAATCCGAAGTATTTTGCGTAGACAACAGATCATAATCTTTTATATCTTCTGGATGATTGCTTTCGTAGTTCTGGAAGTTTCCGCCCCATACAATAGAACTGTCTCGACATTTGTACTGAAAATTCTGACTTTGATGTTAGTTGACAGTTGTTTTGAGTCCTATATGCTCTTCAGTTGTAAATATGCTGCTCTTGCTTTTCCGATTCGCGCATTCACATCTGCATCAGATTCACCGTGTTCATCAATGATGTTGCCCAGTTATGTAAAGGTTTTTACATCCTCTAAATCTTCTCCGTCAATTGTGATTCAATTGATGCATGGTGTGTTGTATCGAAACGATCAAAATCGACAAACATATCTGTTGGGCAAATATACAGGGAATATAATAAGGTTTATAAGCTAATTTACAAGAATCACTTACTCCATATAATGTAGATTGTATTTGAAACAGAAATTACTTGTTGAGTGTATTTTATACGATTCAGAGGATACCTAAGAATGTGTGTGTCATTTCTGTCTATTGAGAGCTTATAGTATTGTTCTGGCTCAATCCAAAAGTTAATTACTTCGTGAACTGATATTATGTATTGGTATGGTCACCCCCTTCTAGACATTGTCAGGGAAGTCGTACTCACTGCCTTTTCGTGGCGAGAGTGTTGTTTACGCAAATGAGAGGATGAAAAGCGAATGTCTGGCTCTTTAACCGGGTTGGTGAGTATAGAAGATCTACCTAGGAGAGTCGTAAAACCCTGATTCCAAACCACTGGTACACATGGGGTCTCCATGATCCTGATGGAACATTTGGTGTATGAACCAATCGTTGGTCAACGGCTACCATGTGACTGCATCCCCTCACCTATAGAAAGCGAAAAGTCACATGTCACGTTTCTGATTGAATGATTACTTATACTGCTACTATGTTTAGTAGCGTTCCAGAAAGTTCCGTAAGTTAAAGGCTATCTAAGGTGCTATATATACCCTAAAGATTCTATATAGAAAAGAATCTTGGAGTAAAGTGTTTCTTCTATATTTCACACCTTTTCTCTTGTATTCGAGTCATTGTGTAGATTTAGCCTGTGAATTACTAGAAGAACTTAATAAACTAAATCAAATATTCAATTAGAAGATTTAACGGAGACCTTTGAACGAATCCTAAGTGACCTTCCCAACTATTAGTCAATCAGCAAACAGTCAGCATAGAGTAAAAATATGTTATACAAAACTAAGGAAATAAAGTGGATACACTTCTTATACGTGGTTCAAAAACTTGTCAAGGTTAGAAAGAGGTTCTAATATCGTATTACATGCAGTAGAGGAAATCATCCATATGGCTATAGAATAGTCGGCCTCCGGAGCCATGATAAAGTCTCAAAAGCTCTTTCAGCCTCGACCACGTAGTTTCAATATTGTTTATGTGCACTCCGATTGTTGATTGCACAAAATGCTACTTCTGGATAACGACACAATGCACATAACCAAGCCCATGTAGGAGTCTGCACTCTCTAATACTCCGCATATATTGTAGTACCTGGATGGAGCTAGTGTTACTGGTGCTTTTATTATCCAGTTCTCAATAATTGTCATAGTTCGCTTTAGTTAGGAATTATATATAAATAGGGTTTTCATCACGAACTGACATCAGCTATAATGCCAGAAATTTACCTAACCAAATGGATGAAAGGCTTTCGCGTCAAAATCCGAGATCTATTATCTTATACCTGATTGTTTCGTCCACAAATTATAGCCCCGCCGTTTTATTTGTTATAGCCGCTCAATTATCACGTTTTGAGCGAAATTTCGTACGTTAGCATGCAGCACTGAAATTGGCGCCATAACCTTGAAATCTCTTAAACGCCTTTGATTGGCTCGTCCATAAATTATAGTCTCGCCCTAGATTATTCTGATAGCTACTTACAGTGTATCGACAGTTAAATGGAGTTTATAATGATATCGATTTTAATCATAAGTTATTATCAACAAGTTGATTTTAATTCAGTTGCTTAGTAGTAATGTCAACAGTTGAGATCATGAGTCAACTGAAGCTAGACCACCATGCAAAACCTGGAAGTAGTGGACGGCTGTTTCGTCCTATTGCGGGACTCCTCAGCAGCGCGCATCCACGACCCCGCCTCGTGGGATTCAAACCCAGGACCTATCGGTCTCGCGCCAGGCGCTTAACAAATTCCATGGATTAATGTCGTTGGATGCCGGCTCAATGGTCTAGTTGGCTAAGCGCCTGGGGCGAGACTGACAGGTCCCGGGCTCGTGTCCCGCGAGGTGGGGTCGTGGATGCGCGCTACTGAGAACTCACATACTGGGACAAAACGGCCGTCCAGTGCTTCTAGGTTTCCGTGGTGGTCTAACTTTAGTTGACTCATGATCTCAACTGTTGAAATTACTATAATATCCACAAAACCCCTTCTGATAGTAGCAATGTATTGTCCTCATTTTGTAAATCCACTCCTACTGTTATATTTCGATGAGAATATTGAGTAGTAACTTTTGGGATCCATTTATGGACCAATACCATACGTATATTTTTATCGTGTAATTGTTAAATAACTAAACTATTCATATTCGTGTTCCTCTTATCACAAGCTTTATTTTGTCCTATGAATTATTATTATACGAGTTACCATTCTTGTGTTATGCCCACTCTGGTAATTACAGTCTTCCATATTCACCGCCACATTTGACCAAATCTTGTACAAATGTTGTTTCCTATTTTATTGGTACGATATGGTCTGTTTGACTGGTGTATATAAACCCAGTACGTTTGAAATGGATGATTCATATGGCGGAGGCTATGATTGGTGTTCTGCACTTAACAGGGCAGGAAGAACGACCGATAAAGACTTTAAACTGCTCGTACAGGTTTTTATGCATCAATGGTCTTGTTGAAAATTCACTGTTCCATAATTGGCGGTATCATTACGTCATATATATATATACATTGGTAGGAGCACAAAGACACAAGTTATAACATCTACATGGAATTGAGGGCACACTAAGTATGGAATCAGAAACGGAAATGAATGAAAAGAATTCTATGTTGTTTCGTATTTGGTAAATTATTAACAGGTTTACACACTTAAATACTATCTGTCAATAAAATGTTGATAAATAACTTTCAAATTGAGATGATACCGTCTCAATAAGATACATGTGATAAGTAATAACTTCCTAAAATAAGGTAGTTTAGTTGAAACTAGACATTGATACTGACATTGTTAATTTTAAAAGATACTACTAGATGAAGGGCCTCAACTACAGATCACTACTAGGTCAATGTACAGCCGGACATGAAACACTTATCTTACCTGTCTACCTTTAATCGCAATCAAATATACTTCCTCTTTCAGCTATCATCACCATCCTCTATGTTTATCTTTAAGGCAAAACTGTTGACAGAGCCTAGGAAACTAGTATTATCCGGTTCTGTATTATCTAATTTGTCTTCATATACATTCAAAACATGATCTACATTGTATTATTTTATCATAGCCACAATGTTGATTATCTCTATACAATAAATTCATCATACTATTTTAAGGTTTCTCATTGTGATATGGTCTTACAGTCGACTAATACGCGTAGACGACTTTAAACAACTAATACGTGAAAACAATGAGGGAGATTGATTTTCTAAGCTTGACAATTAACCCAATACTAATTAGACCCGAACGAACGAAGAGAAAGTACACAAGACCAATGATCACCAGTTCAAGATTAGACATTTATTTATATACGTACAAGACCAGACCATGCAACAGACTAATTGAGTAACAGTACTAACACGGAACAACAACAACAACAATGATGATGATGATGATGATAGGTACAATTGAGTACTGGGTACAAAAATAATCAGTTCTAATTTATAAGTGGAAAATGTTGCTATAGCAACAATTTACAATTCAAATTAAAGGCTTACAAACTAGGGTAAAACGAATATAATAAAACCAAAGTGCTTAACAACCATGCAGTCAATAAAATCTTAGATCGTCTCTTACAACAGATTTTTTTGCGATGATATTAATATATGGGGTCATATACAAAAAGTGACGGGATAAGATAAACGTAAAGATGCCACAAGTATTTGGAGTTTGTCAACACTTTAACCAGTAACAACTTTTATCATCGAAATATGCCAAACCATTCAAGTCAGAAGCGATGAGATTCAAAGACATATTTGATAGACAATCGATATATATCAAGAAGTGATCAATCTGAGCTGGTTATCGATTATAGGAGATATGATACATGGTGTACCCATTTGTGATCTGATGCGGATGCATGACCAAGAGCATTCATCTAGGTGAGTCCAATGAAATTAATGTGGTTAGCATCAAATGTTAAAGACTTATAGAGCTATTGACTTGGGGGGGGTTGGTGAAGTTTTGTTCTCTGAGCTGGATGGTTTGGTCGTGGAGTTTTCATCGTTCTTCTGAACGACATCATCAGCACAAACTTTAGATAGAAGTGTAGTGTTCGAATTTCTCCATATGTGTTTCACAGCTTGTTCTATGCACCTCGATGTTGATTGGTTCTTATTAACCTTTGGTTGTCTCCCATCGGTTTGATGATGTCGTTTAGAAGAACGATGAAAGCTCCACAACCAAACCATCCAGCTCAAAGAACAAAACTCCACCAAAATCACCCACCTGAGCTACAAATCTTCTCCATCATCTCACGTGGGGGGGGGTTATTTACCGTTATAGACTAATAGGAAGATTTGAATGAACTGGTCGAGTGAACGAATTTTGGTCATTAGGAGTAAACTGTAGAATAAGTATAGAAATGACAATTGATTATTTTGACGATTGATATAACTGTAAAATAAGTGGAATGGCATGACCCAAGTTTATTAATTATCAAGATTTAGGAATCAGAATTAGTAATGAGGTTTGAACTCTGGATAACTCCCCGGGGCAGAATCTCCAAAAAGCTTTAAGATCTTATAGGCTATGCATAATTTAGATGAAGAAATGTTTAGGATATTACACCCAGTGTATATTAAGTCGCATTTTGAATATTATATACAGGTAACCAGTCCTTGTTTCAAATATGAAATACATATACTTAAAAGAGTTCAAATGCGAGAGAACAGAATAACGAACAGTCTTCCACCTAGAACTGATCTATTCAACAAAAAAAAATTGGACGGATGTCATCTACTTTTTGAGTTATGTTTATCCCATAGTGTCGTGACGTACTGGAATTCATTACCAGAGCACATAATATCAGTATCTTCTGCTAATTACATTCATAGCGATAATTGATCTTCACAGTATTACAAATCGTCAGAATTAATATAGGTCATCTGGTCATTTATATTTATCTCAGAATACTCAAGATTAACTTTAAATAGGCTTAGGTAGACTTATATAGAATATTATGACTAGAATTAAAAGTACTTTGTATCACTCAATGATGAAATATAGACAGTAATCTCCATCATTATTTATATCATATATTCACTTACTTACTCCTGTTGCTCCCAATGGAGTATACACCGCCGACCAGCATTCTCCAACCCAATCTGTCCTGGGCCTTCCTTTCTACTTCTATCGATTTGTTGTTCATTCTTCTCATGTCTGTCTCCATTTCTCGGTGTAATGTGTTCTTTAGTCTTCCTCTTCTACTTTGGCCTTGAAGATTCCATGTGAGGGTTTGTCTTGTGACGCAGTTGTGTTTTCCCCAATTTGTATTCTATACACTTTCAGTGCTTCTTCCTGATTTCTTCCTCCGCTGGAATCTGGTTTGTCCTCTCCCACTGTAGGTTGTTACCGACAGTGTCTGGCCAACGAATCCGAATTATTTTGCGTAGGCAACAGTTCATAATCACTTGTATCTTCTGGATGATGACTTTGGTAATTCTCCAGGTTTCCACCCCATACAGTAGAACTGTCTTGACATTTGTATTGAAAATGGTGACTTTGATGTCAGTTGATAGTTGTTTTGAGTTCTATATGTTCTTCAGTTGTAAATATGCTGCTATTGCTTTACCGATTCAAGATATATATATTTAATGTTATCTTTTTTATTTGCTTGTGATTTTGTACCTTGTTTTAATCATCTATTTCAAGTTTGCTTGAATATAATATATGCGGTGTGAATAGGTAACTCATTGAAGACAATGGTAGACGGTGATGTAATTTCGTGGATCACTTGAAGTTGGATGCTGGCTCAGTTTTCTAGAGAGTAAGCGTTCGCGCGCGAGACTGAAGGTCCTGGGTCCGAAACCTGCGAGCAGGATCGTGGACTAGCACTGCTGAGGAGTCCCATACTGAAACGAAACAGCCGTCCAGTGCTTCCAGGTTTTCCATGGTGGTCTAGCTTCAATTGACTCATGATCTCAACAGTTGAAATTACTACAATCTCCACAAAACCCCTTCTCATACAAATGAAGAATTACCTGAAAATGCTTGATACCGCATAAATATTGAACACTAATAAACGGATGAACTACAATTTCATGAGTACGTATCCTATGTTCACATGTTTTGCTGTATTTTTTTCAAAGTTACATAGAAGCTGATATGTTATTCATTAGAGAACATTAAGTTATTTATAAGACGAAATCTAATGTGGTATGTGCTACTGATGTCAATCGACATGAGTAGTATGTATCACCAATTGAAAGTGAAATGCCTGGAGGCAGAAGATTGAAGAAAAGAAAATGAGAACAAAGAATGATTGACACAGAAATGAAGATACAGTGAGGTCTAAGACAATGGATGGACATTTTGCAAATAAAGAATTTACTAAGAGATTCTGTAATTTTGTGCTCATGTGCATTTGGTTGTCCCCATCTACATGGTTCATCGTTGAAATAAATAGAAAAGTAAAACTATTTACTTAATAAAAAAAGGTCATGTCCTAGACTCGTAAATTCGTATAACTTTAGAAAATCCCTATAGACTAGAATTGTTTCCTTTATTGATCATTTAAAATCCATTTGTTATGTTTACTTTATATTCTAACAAGTCATATTCAATGGAATCAATCTAGATTACTTAAGATGTTTTTCAACGAAATGAGTAAAATACCGATCTTTTCTATCCTATCAATACACTTAATGTAGATGTATATCATAATCAATTCATTGGACTGTGAAGAAACTAAACGATAAACAAGAACACTGTCAGTCAATATAAAGCAGTTGAAAATTGGAAAAGGCATAATAAAATTATGCTAAATGATATCACAGTATTTCATTGAAATGATGAACCGATTCGAGTTAGATCACCATTGAAAACTTGGATGTATTGAACGGCTGCTTCTCATCAGTGCACATCCACAATTTCCGCATTGCTAACGATTCTCATACTAGAACAAGACGGCTGTCCAATGTTTCCAGGTTTTCAATGGTGGTCTAATTTAGATTGGTTCGTGTATTCAATGAAATTCAACAATCTCGACAACTCTTTACGACATATCACAGTGATTATTATCAAAATGGGGATTCGTGGAGATTATAGTAATTTAATAGTTGAATTCATGAATCCATTAAAGCTAGAGGCTAAGGGTTCACGCACGAGACCGGAGGTCCTGGGTTCAAATTCCACCTGCGTAATAGGTGTTCACTGCTGAGGAGTCACATACAAGGACGAAACAGCCATCCAGTTCTTCTGGGTTTTCTATAGGTGTCTAGCCTTTAATCGATTCATGAATTCACTTCTATATTACAGTCAGTTAAATAAATTTTAAAAAGCTTAGAATTCCATATTAGATTGAAATAAATCGGACTATATTCTTCAATTAACTGAAAGAAATTGGAATGTAGGTACACAGAACGGTCAAATCACTTAGTCTATATGATGCATACATTGTAGACTTGATTCATAAAATTTAATTAATACGAAAAAGCAGAACAGCTTTAATAGTCATATTCTATAAATAAAATGTATGTGACTTATTATTATGTTGGGTGAATGTGTGTATGAACAGTCGTAGTTATAATTCACTTGATATTACTTTACTTAAATCTTCCTATTGATGTTTAGGACTGCAATTGATCAATTTCTTATTGGCATATGCGCATACTGTACAAATTGCGTCGATATTGCCCTAATTCGACAAGCATTATAAGCAAAAAAGGATAGTGACTAACAGTGGGATCTAGGACACGCATTTCGTCTTATTTTGCGACCCGCTATATGGATTTACCTGCATCTCAGAGTTGATGTTTACTCCGCAACTCGAACACAGTACCATTCACTTCTAATTCAATCACATTATCCAATTATCTACTGAGTCCAGGTAGGCCCTAAATTGTGTAATGAGGTGAAGTTTAAATTCACTTGGTATTGTTAACTTGAATCTTTCTATTGATGTTTGGGACTGAAATTGATCATTCTCTTATTGGCATATGTGCATAATGTACAGATTGCCTCGATAGTGTCTTGAGTCTATGCACAAGCAAGTGGATAACAAGACTTTGTAACTAAGTAGATAACGCGATGGCGTTTGAAGCAAATGGCAATAGGTTCAAGTCACTAAGTCAACATTAACTTTGAGATGTAGACACATCCATCTGACGAGTTCCAAATAAGATGAAACACGAGTCAAACTGTTTTTCCACTATTAGCCACTATCAATCTTTGCTTAGATAGTTGTAGTTATAGTAATTCAATTAATTCCTTCACGAAGCTAGTCACTAGTGAGCACATGTTGATTACTAGTATAGGGGTTGTAGAGATTATTAAATTTTTACTTGAGATCATGAACCGATTGATGTTAGACCACCTTTGGAAACCTGGAAGCACTGGACGATCGTTTCGTCTTATTGTGGGACTCCTCAGCAGTATGCATCCACGATCCCGCTCGCGAGATTTTATTAAGTATTAGTGTAATGAGAAGCCGTGACCAGTGGAGCTAATCCATGTCAGGTAGAGACAATTATCTACTTCAGTACAATAGAAGTTGGTCATGCAATTTCGTGGATTGGTTGATATTAGACACTATCACCATTGGATGCCGGCTCAGTGGTTCAGTAGGTTAAACGTTCGCGCGCGAGACCAAAGACCATGAGTTCGAATCCCGCGAGTGGGATCGTGGATGCACACTGTCGGGGAGTCCCACAATAGGACGAAATGGCCATCCAGTGCTTCCAGGTTTCCACAGATGGTCTAACATTTTATTTTTGTTTCTCAAACTGGATAAAAATTAAGTTTTCACTTAAAAATTAACACTCTTTGAGGTACATGTAGAATGTTTATATGTTAAAAGTTTTTTTATTTTTCTTAAGAAAAGAAAAGAAGAAAGAAAAAGAAAAGAAAGAAAAGAAAAACAAATTAGATATATCACTATGAGTGTGTTTTATTCGTTTACTTCTCTTTCTTTTTCTTTTCTTTTCTTTATTTTATAAGATATTTTCATTCAATGTTGTTTTTCTCTCTCTATCATTTCATATCATATGACTGGACAATGTGTTGTAGGTCATTTCTTTCATGGATAAACAGACAATAACCACCGCCACCAGCCACCACCACCACAACAACAACAAAATTACACATAGATTTAATCACTATGGTGCAAAAGTTTTTAGCTCAACAAAAAAAGTTTTTTTTTTCTAAAGAAGAAAAGAAAAATCAATCCATGTGCCTGTTTTATTGAGTATAAATCTATGTTTAATAATCGATTAAAATAGATTCTATTCATTGTAGATCTCAATAGACTATGCTCAGTTGAACATGTTGTTTTATTATTATAAACAATTCGAAAAATCAACTTCATCAAATGTAAATGTGAATCGTTGAGGGTCAGAGTCCGCTCTCCTTCTTGAGATGCTCTCAATTGGCCACGCGTATATAGCCTCTGCCAGCGAAGTTCGACTCACTGTCTTCTCGCGGCGGTTGTGTTGTTTTCGCAATTAAGAGGACGAAAAGCGAATGTCTGGCTCGGTAACCGGGTTGGTGGACATGGAGAGTCCACCTAGGAGTTGGAAAACCCTGATTCCAAATCAATGGTGCACATGGGCTCCAGTATCCTGAAGGAACAAATGGTGTATGAACCAATTGTTGGTCACCTGCTACCATGGGAATGCATCTCCTTACGTCGATCCACTGCCTTGTGGATTAGATCTTCATGTGAAGGGCTCGAAAAGTGGCCCCCTAAGAAAATCGCCTGCTTCGGTTTAGGCACCCGGGCAGTATCACAGCCCTCACACATAACAAATGAGATCTGTGTGGCGCATATATATTTGGTGCCTCCTCGTACCAATATCTATGTGTTAAAATAAATAAAAAGGCAGTTAGTCAGCTACAACGTAGGACCAGGCACATATATACATCGGTCCAAGTTGTCATACCTCATTAGCGCAATAAGATGAACACCATATTCATAAAAGCAGTTACTTCAATGGTGGTAATATATAAAAGAAAAATTGTACATAAGGATATAATACAGAAAGAAAGAATTAGTTCGTAGAAAGAAAGGTTTCAATAATTTTAATCTCACAGTTTAAGGGAAGACAGCAAATGTATACACCTACACTATTATGATCGATTCTGAACCATGTCACCCAGAGTCTCCAACCATTGGTTACGAAAGTCACGCGGACCCCAACCAAGTAGTCTGCATCTACCAACATGGCTTAGACTAGAAGTTAGTGACTTCAGGCACTGATGCCACGTTTTGGTTTGGCCGCCCCTAACTTTCTTCCAACCATCCCCTACACCGGTTAGCATTGCACGTCGTGGTAATCGGTGTTCAGGCATACATAATACGTGGCCCAACCATCTCAGTCGATGAAGATTCATAACCTCATCAACTGATTTACCATCATTCCCTAATACCCTGCGTCTAACCTCACTATTACTTACCCGGTGATTCCAGCAGATGCCAGCAATATTTCTAAGGCATCTGTGGTCAAATACTAGTAGCTTACGGGTGTCTTCCACTCTTAAAGGCCATGTTTCGCTGCCGTAAAGTAAGACAGAACGGACTGCCGCGCAGTATACTCGTCCGTTTATTGATAGACGGATATCTCGCCTCCGCCAAAGGTGACGTAAGTTGGCAAAAGCCAAACGAGCTTTTCGAATCCGTGCTGAGATTTCGTCAGACACCAACCCATTAGGGCTGATCAGACTTCCAAGATAAGTGAAGTTGTCAACGCGTTCGACTACTTCACTCCCTATCCTTAGTTCAGGTGTTGACGCAGACCAGTCCTGAAGCAACAACTTGCATTTAGAGGGAGAGAAGCGCATCCCAAACATCCTGGCATTGTTGCTTAGTGCGATAGTCACGCGCACCCTAACCAAGTAGTTTGCATCTACCAAAATGGCTAAGATTATAAGCTAGTGACTTCAATGACTGATGCCATATTTTGGTTTGTCCGCCCTTATTTTTCTTCCAACCATCCCCAACACTAATCAGCATTTCGCGTCGTGGTAATCGGTGTTCAAGCATACGTAACACGTGGCCCAACCAACTCAATCCTTGAGTGAATATGATACAATACATCTTCAACATTACTGTTATAACTTGCGGGTTTATGCCCTATTAATAAATGACGTAATGATAACGCCAATTAGAGAACAGTGAATTATCGACCGGATCAATAACAAATAAAACCCGTACGAGCAGTCTAGAGTCTTTATCGGTCCTTCTTCCTGCCGAGCATTGTCTGTTAAATCTAGAACACTGATCTCAACCTCTACCATATGAATCATGTATTTCTAACATACTGGTTTTATATATAAACCAAACAGACCACATCATACCATAAGATGAAAAATAACATTTATACAAGATTCAGCCAAAGGTGGCTGTGAATGTGGGAGACTATACTTAATAAACTGAGCATAACCTAATAATGGTAAATCGTATAATAATAGCCTATGGGTTAAAATAAAGCTTTTAATTAGCGGAAGTCACTAACAAGTGGACTGAGACATGTTGGTAGGTGTAGACTACCTGGTTGGGGACCGCGAGATGATAGCAACCGATGGTTAGAGACCATGAATGACATGGCTCAAAATTGTTTGCAATGGCGCAGGTGCAGGTGTTCTCCTAAATTCTAATCTTCTGAATTCTTCATGTCCCTTATTTTCTCTTTCCAAATTCCTTTCACTGTATTATACTCCTTGAATAACATCTACAAGACCTAATGTTTCCGATTACTGCTTATACTCTTACTACCTCTACCACTACGGAATTCGAATCGACAACTGCATCTCTGTGCTAATGTGGTGTGGCAGCTCGAACTGGTTTACGTACGTACGAAGTTCTACGGTGTTACTGACTGATTGAGCTACTTAACAGTTATACGATAAAAAATACACCTATAGTATTACATCAGAAATAGATCCAAATAGTTACCATTCATTATTCTCATCGAGATATAACAACTATACTTATATCCACCCAGTACCATTCACCAAGATCCTAATCATTAAAGGAGACATATACGAAGAATTTATCTTCTTTATTAATATACAGTCTCCCTTTATAGTAATTATTAGTTACATTTAGTTAATCATTACCTTGAAACAAATGTCAAGAAAATGAGTGAATAATTATCAGAATATACTGAAATAATTCATGAACGAATTCATTAAAGTATAGTAGAACATTAAACTGAATGATTATCATATTGAATCAATCATTAATTTTATGCTTGATCACTATTTATCAATGATCATTTAGACCCCCAAATGCCCTGGTACGGCCGAGAGTGGGAAGAGTTCGCTCTCCCTCTTGAAATGCTCTCACATGGCCACGCGTATATAGCCTCTGCTAGGGAAGTCCTACTCACTGCCTTCTCGTGGCGGGGGTGTTGTTTACGAAAATGAGAGGACGAAGAGCAAATGTTAGACGCTTTAACCGGATTCCAAACCAATGGTGCACATGGGCTCCAGTATCCTGAAGGAACAAATGGTGTATGAACCAATTGTTGGTCACCGGCTACCATGGGACTGCATCTCCTTACGATGAGCCACTGCCTTGTGGATCAGACCTTCAGGTCGAAGGCTCGGCGTGTGGCCCTCTAAGAAAACCATCTGCTTCGACTTGGGCAGCCGGGCAGTATCACAGCCCTCACACAAATCAAATGAGATTTGTTTGGCGCACATGTGTTTGATGCCTCCTCGTACCAATATCTATGTGTTAAAATAAATAATGAATTAATAATGATGATTTAGACGGTAAAGATAATAGTATGTCATAAGGTTAAATAGTTAGAAGGAACCAGTCAGTCAGTCAGCTACAACGTAGGACCAGGCACATATATGCATCGGTCCAAGTTGCCATACCGCATTAGTACAGCAAGAATGAATCAGCAGAGAATTCTGCTTCACCTCGGTCTTCAATTAACTGGTAATAAACAGGGATATAAATGTCTATAATCTTACGGAGATGATATTACTCGTGGAATTCGATCATGGGTTACTTAGTGTTATAATAAATTTTACTACTGAGATGTTCATATTACAACTGTTTTCTGAAGGACAGAGACTTTTGGATTGATTATTGAGGTTACGTGTAGTTCAAATAGTTGAGTGATAACTTCCTTGACTGTAGCATTAGGTGATAAAGGTTCGAAATACATTGAAGCACCAGTTTCTTTAGAATTAAAGGAATGTTTCGGTAGCCAACTGCTAGCTAAAACTAAAATCAAAGTTCAAGACTCCCAATAACCATCTAGCATGAAAGCATAGTGTACACAATTCCAAGTAATCAAAATCAGTGGATAACCCCAAATAACTTGGTATAGGCAAGGATAAAGTTCACTTCCTAACTTAAAATGTTCCTAATCGACTAGGCGTTTATATTTTTTTCAGGGAACTATTGCTCACTCTTATAGTCTTTTTTTAAACAGAAGTTAGAGGATGAAAAGCGGAAGTCCGGTCCTTGAACGGAGTTGATGTGTACGGAGGGTTAACTTAGGGGAGCTGGTAAACCCTGGTTACAAACCAACGGTTTAAATGGGCTCCAGGGTACTGATGGAAAGAATAGCGTATAAACTTATTTCGGTTATCAGTTATCGTGAAACTCAGTTTCGTACGGCTGTTCCAGTCTTAAGGATTGAAACTTGCGTCAATTATTCTAGTTATCCTGTAAGAAAACAATTTGCTTCATTTAGGGCTTCCAGGGAGTACTCCACCCCACAAACAGACAGGATATTGAATAATTATTCAACAAACGTTCTACTCGCTCTTCATTCAAGTGATTTTTAGGATCAGTTTACCACAAATGAATCTATCTTGCATTAGTTCAACTTCCCAGCTTTATTTCCATTCTGTATACACTTTAATTGTTTAAATCACTCGGCAGCTCGCCTTTGTTAGAAGCTCTATCCCATTCTAACGGCCTGAGGTAGCCAAATGGCCGTTTGAAATAATGTCAGCAGATAAAAATGCCTCATAGTTTCTCTGGAGTCACCTGTGTTCCTCGTCTTCGCCGTTCGCAACTTACCGTAGGTAGGTTCGATTGTTTTCGAAAAGTCATAATGTCAACCAATGTTATATTTCTTAAATCCGTATTTACGACTCTAGTGACTTATGACAAATTCGTTCTCCGTATGTCGATTCAAAAAGGTTATTCGACATGAACTTATGAATGGAATCCAAGACTTCGTCACCCGGTTTCGTCGATATCAGTATCGCACTGGGCATCAAAGTGGAGGCATAACGAGTCAACTGGAGCCCTATTTACTATTGTTTATGTCCCGTTACGTGATAAAACTGGATCAAAATGGGGAGAAACAGGTGTGGAAAATGTGTTAATATGTTGCTAGATTGGAGCCTCCAAGTCTGTTTGACAGATAGCGTGGTTCTAGGTGAGAACTTGGGTGCTCAGTCCTAGTATCTAGGACCACAAAAGAGGAGACTGTGTGTCCAATATTGACTCGATAGTTCCAGGTCAGATAATCACGGTCACTTCTAACAGCTTTGTGCTGATCATGAACTATTTCTATCCTGAGTCGGATTTCTGGAAAGTCACGTACAAATATGAACTAAGGCTAGTAACAAATTGCGTTTATGGATCACTGAAACTGAGTTCTAAGTTCTGTTGTTCCCTTTTCTTCACCCTAAAATCTACTATTTTAAGTAGTTTATACTCACATTTTAAAGGTCACAAATACAACCGACTTCGGTCTATCCAGAACAGCTGTTGCATTACAAACAACTAAGAGATAGTGTCTACGTTTCCCTAAATACAGCCACAGATCTCCATTGATTATCCTTTGAGTCTATGGGGGAAAACTGTATATTATCCCGACTACTTGTTCAGGTTAACATCTCAACGGTATACGCAGTTCTGATGGGAACAACTGCTAATTTGACGTCTTATTATTGATTTTTTTGGTCAGAACAAATATTTGTACATTTATATGAATCAGCATACCGTCAAAAAAACCAAGTCCGAAAACAGATCGTCTTATCATATGAAAAATATCTCAGAAACTATCATAAAAGAACTGAAGTGCCTCGGAATCAACGTCGCTCACAAACTAACACAACGGCAAAGATAAACCTAAAATCATCTGCAAAATAAACCACACCAGCTACGAGAAATATTACGTTGCACAAAGTGGACATCCCCTTCACCTACGTATACATGGACACAGACTAACCCTGAGGTGACATATATCACTAATGCCAATGCACGCAGATAACCAAGGACATGAATTTGGATAGGCAAATATCATAATTCTGGATCGAGGGGACTCTAAGAATCCGAATGAATTTCTAAGAACATGTCACTCGGACAATCAATACACACATCGAAATGAAACCTGATCTATTAACCTTAACTGAAGGGGTCGACTGACGAGGACAATCAACCGAAATGCAAGAGCAGGCGACGACAACAACCATATCTATGTAGGCAGACACTCACAAAAAAGCCATCAGAATGAATTGATATAACACTCGTGAAATAACTGAAAAGCCTACGTAGAGTAGGCACGTAAGATGTCCAAAATGATAATGAAAGCTTTTCAATTAAGCTGTCCAGCACTAAGGACTCAACGCTATCAAAAGCATGCACCTGAACTATAAATTTCCTCCACTTTAGAAACTATAAAGAACCAACGTATCTTGGTTCTTAAGGATTCTTAGGTTCTATCCGCATAGATACTGTACGACAAACTGTCTAGTTCAAAAGTAACTATTATATTTTAGAAACTAAAGAGAAAATAAACTACCACGAGGACCTGGTGTCAGGTCTCCAAGTACTCGAAGTGTGTGCAGCGCTGAGTCTACAGAGGTTAGACGTAAAATTAATAACCACGTTCGGGTTTGAGATATATGATTATCGTAGAGCCTGTTTAATTAAGTGCAGCGTCTGAATACTGAAAGCTCCGAGTGGTAATTTTAAGTTTGGTTAGCACTGGTTACATGTAAAAAAAGATTAAGGTAGGGTGTTTCTGATAAATGGGACAGAAATATTAGGGGTCGACCTTTCCTAAACTCTTTAGCTGAAGACGCTAATTAGCTGTGGTAAACGTTTACTTTTGATTCTCAGTTTAAAGAATGTAACATCACTAAATACACTTACCTGAGTCGTAAATCGTTTTGGTAAAATTTTAACATCATCATGATTTCACTCTAATACATTAAGTCTACCGTTTTTTCTTATCGCTCTTCTGCCGGCATGTCTGACATAGTACTAATTCACAGAAAAATTCAGCAAACATAACTCGAATAGGTCTAGAGGCAAATACGATCAACATCATAGTAGCAGTCCCCATTAGTCATACTTAGTGTAGGACTTGACACCAATGTGTATCAATTTAAATTGTAACACCATACAACAGCATAGCAAATGAAATTAACAAGAGACACGATAAGAAAAATCACGTTAAATACAATTCAGAGATAAACATGAGGAACCCAGTTCAAAGATAATAAACTAGGCAGAGAAATGAGAAGTATGGAATGACAATGAGTTCAAGACTAAAGGTGAGACTATAACTCATGGACGAACCAATCAGGCATAAGGTAACAGGTCCCGGATTTCGGCGCGAAATTCACCAACCCATTTAGCCAAATAGTGTTTTAGGATTTTAGCTGATGTCAGTTCGTGATGAAAACCCTAAAGGTAACTTCTAATCCTAACCATCAACTGTAAATCATAATCCTAATTCCTCACATAGGTTTATAACCCTTATTTGGTTTTAGTTATTAGGTGGACACTCAAAATCACTTTGGCGTCGCTCTAAGGTCGTCCATAAATTATAGTCTCACCATAAGAATTAATAAACATAAATCCACGAATGCAAATGACTGAAGGCTGTCATCAACTATAAACTACGGCCAACACAAATGCAAACATGCAGAACCTATTCATCCAACCAAAGACCAACAGTAGATGCCTTCGTGAACTGGTTAGGAGTATTTATTTAGCCAGTCTTCGTTCAACACATGCCAACCACGATTGTTTATCACGGTAGGCCGTAAATATACGTAACACATCCCGGCTACCTCGGTTGATGAACTTGTATATCTACGTCAACCGATTCATCATTTTTAACCTAAAGTCTTACATTTCATCTCACTATTACTAATATGATGATGACTGCTTCGAAGACGTCCATAATAGACTGTGTGTAACCTATCTTCATAAACGCAGTGTACTATGGAGCGAACTGGTGTGCATATGAATATCTCGTTTATGTTACGGGTAGAAAACATTGGCCGAAGTCAAATGAGTCTTTTTTGTATCAGTGTCGATCGGACAGACGAACGACTGATATGAATTTCAATGTGTGCCGGTTGATTTCACTCCGTGAACAGAACGGACATTGACGAAAACCACTCATGATGCTCCATTTGAGATTTCAAGGGGGATAACGTATCCCAAACATTTCGCATTGTTCAACAAATCTAGGGAACTTCCTAAAAAAGAACAACGATCGGCATACTCCAAGTCAATAGGTGAATTTCCTAATAAATCAATTAGTAAAACTTTCGATGGGCGTCTATGTAAAAACTAAGAAACAGACAGGTCCGACAAATGAAGTTGTACTGATAGACTACTGGCAAGATATTCACTACTACCCTACATTCAAATGACAATAACACTTATTTGAGGTGTTACGCAATGTTATTCGGTATTTACATCCTTCAAATAATTATTTTCGTCACCAGTTACTATTTTGCGAAGATGAGGACTAGAAAAACGAGACCACTTGTAGTCTACATTGCATACAAAGCCCGAATCAGATGGTAAAAGAAAAATCATACACACCTATTCAGTCTTTTAGGAAAGTACTAGATTGAAGTAACTTTCGCAAGTACGTTGACGCCTTATTGGATTTTGATGCATACTATTACTAAAAACACACAATCAACTAAGTTATCACTGAAGTAGTAAAGGATATCTATTTTTAAAAGAAATTAATCGAGCTACTAAGAAGGTATAAGAACATACACGTGTGAAAGTTCTAATAAACTGAAACAGACTAAGAATTCAAAGCAACTTATCGCAGTCGAAATTTGCGAGCAGCAAATTAAAAATACTAAAACAATGGGACAATATATCGGGTTTAAAAACACACTAATCAAGTATTAAACATGAATTTTAATTTTTATAAACAACCAAATGCAAATGGAGTGTGATAATACAGGCAACGCAATAACTATTGCATAGTGACTATAAAACATGGAACTATGGAAATAGGTTAAAAACGAACATACAATGATGAGTAGAATAGAAAATCTCGCAAGCGTATATGAGTATATGATGAATATCAACACTGTGAATTTCATGAAGTAAGCGTTTACATGAAGGAATGAAACAAACAAAACGAAGCAAAATATCGGAAAAACTTGTGTATAAATATCATCAGACACATTGTTTATACTGAAGGACCAGTGACCTACACGGGGAATGGATAGAAACGTGTGGTGTAGAGTTTAGTGGATGAGGGTCAATATAACTGACTCGTTAGTTTTATAAAAGTTCTGTATCCATAGATGAACATACAATTAAACAAAACCAGTTCTTAACGACCGGGCTGCCAAATTAACAGTATTTTCAACGAAAAACTAATCAGTCAGTTTATGATGCTTGCGAAGTGACAGATATTTGATAAATGAGGAATCAAGATGAATTACTGCTGAGAAACCACTTCGGGTACAGCATCGAGAACAATATCTCCAGTAACCGGAGCAACAAGTGGTTGGATAACTGGTTCTTCAATAGGAACGGGAGTTTTGTGGTGGGCTTCAACATGTACGGTGCCATTGGGTTTTGAAGGTTCATCTGAATTTTAAGACCGTTGAAAAATAAGAATTACCTTTGCTAGACTCTTGGGACCCAAAGTTGCCATTTAGGTTATTCACACAGGGTTCTACATTAGGATCCGTCCTTTTGACACTTTCTGCGCCACATGTTACTGTTTCATTACATGACTCCAAAGCGACTGGAACTTGTTTTGTTTCCAAACTATTAGAGGGCGGTAACTCGTCCTTATTCACTTGAACAAATCCAACCAATAACTGACCGTCATCACCTTGCGCCGAGATGGCTGCTTGGACCTCGGCACTGTCAGGTGGTGGTACTGAACTATGTTCGACGACTTCGAAGTCAGTAGGGGTTGTATTTGAATCTTGAGTTTGATTTACAACCGTGTCATTTTCCTTCAGTAGCTCAACTTCAGTCTTCTCGGGGTCGGAACACAAATGATCTACTGAGAGTTGTATAGAACAAAGTTTATTACCATCGTCTGACTCCTTATCAACCTTGGTTTTTTTGTGAGGTATTTCCGCTAGATCATGAGTTAGCTCAGTATCCTTTACAGAACTAGTATCGATACCATTCAGCTCCTCCATACTACTCTCACTCTTAACTTGCGACTGTTGTGACTCAGTGTCGTCAGAAACCGTTTTAGCTGGTTCAGTAGACTGCCGCTGGAAGTGTCAAGCAAGATGTCAACTTACTTTACGACGGGGAGATTTAGCTGGAGACTTGGCAGGGGACGCTGCCTGTGCAGCAGCAATTCGAGCACTAGTACGTCTGGTCACTGGACTTTCGTCAGAATTAGCGTTGGAACGGCGTGGCATTCTGCGTAGCTACAGTAACAAAAAAATGCATGAGTCAAACGCAAGGGATAATTAGCGCAGAAATACTATCATAAATGGTGTCCATCATAAATTTTTGGCTGTTGTCTATCAACAAATTGGGTATCTAAACAAATAAAACTGATACTTTAATCGGGGACGATAGTCTATGGTTCGCAGAGAATGAATGATGGCCTTGCACAGGAGTGCAAGACCGTACAACAGGTATTACGGAAAATCTCTAATCATATCTGGATGTCGTATCAGAAAAAACAAGGCCATGGTTTACAAATACTTATCATACAGCCGAAAGCGGAAGACCTATAAAGATCTCCAACCTACGCAAAGTACACTGGATGAACGGACGATTAGTTCAGAAAGTAGACTTCTGCAGTAATTAAGGATTATAAATACAACGATTGAATGATAACGAGATAGAATTTTGACTATATTTACTTGGCAATGATAATATTGAGCTATCTTGAATAGTTTTACTTGATTTACACGACAGGCTTATCATCGATAGTGATGACAATGTGCCTGTGCATAAGCGGAGGTTTTGTCTGTAGCTGACAAGACATACGTAACATAATACACATGTTTACAAAATTCTCGACTAATACACAGAAACCTACAATCAACACTTTTACCAATCGAGAAAAAGCTGCTGGATTAGAAAATATTGTCAGAAACAAACATTCTTTAGTGCAACCATACAAACGATTAGAGTGGGACGAAAGAGGATGAACTTACCCGTGTGAAAGGTATAGGAAGTAGCTAGCGCCTTATGATGAATATGAATTTCATCTTGACAGATTTAAACAAAACATTTTTACCCACCAAGAAAGCAGTCGTTAGTGTAGTGTTTCCATTGTACTTGACATCTGAAGAGCACTACATTTTTATTAATTGGCTCGTGTTATCAGATATATTTCCCCCTTTCCTGTTTGTTGAGTATTCATTCCCAGCCTTGGTAATTATTCTCACTATGTTTAAAGTACAAAGAAGCAACCATCGTAGATGTCCCAGTACTTAAATGCTTTACGATAGATATTATACGCACATGAAACGCCTGTTACATGCCACAAAACCGGATTCTTTTACCCATTTTCGTGAATTACACCGGTTCGTAACATATGAGTTAAACCAGCAACTTGAGTTGAAACACGTTGGTAGCATGTATTTCTCTAAGTTATGATCAAGACTGGCTGAGAGGTTACGGATTTTAGCCCACATGTAACTTATGTCAGTTCGGTTTCCCATAAAATTCATTTGGTAAAACTGATCTATGCCCCATTTTTAGTGCGTTTGTGAACTTCAATAAAATATTCTATTGACATATCGGGTGTATTTCTCAGTTATTCACCGACGAATTTACAAACCTCGTTAGGGTAAATAGAAAAACACATTCTAATATCTTTTCTCAACGTTTTGTATATGCTAACTAGTGACAATTCATTCGTGTATGTGTTTTAAGTAACAATAACCAATTTACTTACTCTTGGCTGTAAAGCTAGTTTATCATCATCACCATTTCAGTATTCCGTTTGTTTCTAATTCCACGTTATTGTTACTATTGATGTTATTTGCATTGTAATCTTCATATCATGTTGACTTTGTTTTAATTGATTTCTTCTCTTGATGGCTGCCATGTTTCTTCTTTAGATTTGCTTGGATTGCTTAAACTGGGCAACCGACTGACGATGGTGTTATTTTTTCAGACTATTTGGAGCGATTTATTCATTTGATAGGACATTGGTTTATATTCCTTACTAGTTTGATTATTATGTTATTCACGGCCCGCATATAAAATGCTTTCACACACTTGTCTGTCAGCCTTACAGCATGGGGGTTCAGTCATCAGCCAGCAGAATCGCGTCTACCACTCCACAGGGATGTACCTCCTCGACAACAAATAACTATTTTTGACTTCTTCAGCAGTTTATTTAATTAATGTATTCTAGATTTGGCCGGACAAATAAAAAACCCAAACCACATGGAGCACAAATAACCTCTGTAGAACAGAAAACACTTTACATGAACATCGATTTCAGGAGTGGTGAAGTCACAATTTTCCTAAAGTGGAGAATTTCCAGTTCTCCAAAAAGAACGTTTTTCGCATCATCTTTGCGAATAGTGATCTCCAGCCAATCAACATTATTCAATAATTTTGAAATTAAATTATCTAATTTGCCCAACTCTGTTTGGATTCACCAATTTACCTGCTAATATCGAGTCAGGCATGTAAATTATTTGATGTGTACTTTGTCCAAAGGAATTCAAAAATATTATCCTGCCTGGCCAAAAGGAGGCGGAAAAAGCCCAATAATCATAAACCTTGTGAACACGGGTTACTTAATAGGAGCGGGCTCTTGACTCAGAGTAATCTACAGGGTAAGTAGAATGCTGACAAATGCAGCTATATTGTATCTTCCTAACAGTACCCTGGTATTAACTGTGCATCTGGAAACACTCAAATTATGCGTGAAAAAGAAACTGGTGCAACCTCTTCTTCTGTCATGGCCTTAATATTTCATTATTTTCTTTCTTATTCATACTTTTCTTCATTCAAAACCATCTGCCTTCCCGCAGCTGGTTTATTTCTGTTTCTATGATTATCTTGATTACATGTATATGGTCTAATGCAGAGGCATCCCTATTTATACGGCTAATAATCAGGGCATCAATAACAAAACTATTATCAGTTTCTCTGATAAAAGAAATGTAACTTTAATACCTTTTTGTTCTACCTTACTGATACCATGTTAAACGGAATTCACAATCACTATTATTGTAATTGTCATCAGCTTGAACAGTAAGTATATATATTTATATTTGCGATCGTACAGCTTTGAAAATGAACTTGCCGAAGAGCGAACTCTCCTTTTGATCAATCTTTCTTATTTTGCGTAGAAGTTGCATTAAACAATTCAACCGCTGTTTTGCCTACTTACGCAGCTCGTCTATATACTTTCTAATCATTTCTGTAGTGATTGTGAATTGTCATAACCTCGGTACAATTGTTCTTCGGTTTTATCTTTGGGGAAGGGCTAGGAACTGACGTCTCATAGGAGGCATAAAGAACCCGAAACTAACGGGGTTTGGACGCTACAAACACTAAATAATAGCTGCGAGGGCAGCAGTCCGTCTTCACTCTCCAGAAGTATAAGTTAAAGATTAAAGTTCTGAATGTACGGGGTTCGACGGTACTACTATATGACTCTCGTTTAGGAAAACGACTCGAGATTTAAAAGTAATGGAAGTCTATAGTACTCAAACAACAAACAACATGCGGACTAATAAATTTATGATTTCATTTCCTTTCATTGATTTCTACCATGAACTAACTGAATGTAGCTGCCTATAACTGAATCGAATAGAGTATTACCTCGTGTTAACCCGGTTCTCTATTCTGGGTCATAAATCCTGATCCTGATATAATGTGACTAGTCTTATTATTGCGTTGACGTACTACCGTACTATACTTGAGAGAAAAAATTTTTTTGAACTATCTATTATATCAATTACTGAGTGACTTTATAGTTTTTATTATTATGAGAATCCAGTGTTCCTTGGAGCATACTAATAGAAGATTCTAATACTATGTGTTCATACAGGGAATTCCAGTAATGCACTACTTGATGAGATCAATGAAAACCCAGATGTAGATTATTGATTTTTATTTAGTCCAATATTTCTCGTTTTTTTCTTAAGATTTGTTAGAGATAAAGTCCACTATTTGTGTTAATCGCCTCTGAACCCGTCCTGGTGTACCATCTACACAATTCTGACAAGATATTACTAACTGAACCCCATTTTCTAAATGTGACTCGGATATAACATCCTGAGTATATTTACATCATAAACACAACGTGCCTACTTATTCACTTACGTTCATTATCCGTCATGGGAGGTGTCACTAAGTACATAGATGTCCCATATGGCTAAGAGACCTTGACAGAGTCCGCCTTACAGCCACTCATTGTTCCTAGGTCACTAATCACGAATCCTGTAACTCCTAGACTCTTGTAAGCAGAAGCCTTGGATGAAACTTTTCTAACCGTCTATCGTGCTACATAGATGAACTAAATACAATATCCCTCTAAACTCATCAATTTCGACTGCTCCGGTTGCATGTTGTACAGAACTACCAGAGATTTTAAAATTCGAACATGAATGTCATGAGTTCTCGAACTCTTTAGTAATTTTACTCACTCCTCCATCTAATAACCGAAAACAGTCGCTTGTCGACTAAATCTTGCCGAAATATAAGGATACATATAAACATATACATACACAATAACTGAAAAGTTTTAACCACATCTATTCAGTCAACAGGTACTTTGTAATAAGGATAATTCCGATTCTCTCCTGACAAGCAGTTAAAGTTCGTGAACATGAAGTCTGGCTCTTACTATCTGTTTTAACGATCATAAGTTCCATATAGTTAGACTGGGAGAATTGTGGACCTTCTGGGGTTGATATTTGATTCTTCAGTGTTTACGTATGTTTGCAATGGCTGGTACCATGACAAGCCCACATAAGTTATTCTAGCCTCTAGATGGACCGGTCTGTTTATTTTTCTCAGGCCACATTTTCACCCTGCTACTCATTCGCTTATCAGACCTGACTTTTGTGTAAGCTCATGTGTGTGCATTTTCTATCTTACCACATGTCTGTAACTTATTTTCGTTTGACTATAAATATCTACTCATGCCTGGTTAAACCGAGTTGACTCACCCTCCTTTTCGATTGTGCGTCATTTTGTTTTGCTTCGCTTTCCAATCGACGATTGTATGAAATATAGGTATTCAAAAATCCACTTTCGTGTTTGAATTATTTAATTCTGTTATTCACTAACGCGATTTAGGTCGATGATTATATACGAGGATTGGCGACACGTGTATTTCGACAACGATAATCATACAATCGAGTTCGAGTCAGATACAACGAGACTTCTTGAAGTCAGTCACAAAAACTTTCTAGTTCACGTGCCTTCTGATTTCGGTCTTTAAAATTATTCATTTTAATAGAATGTTCTCTCTTGTGTAATATACCTTACTTCTGTATAGTTGATCGACTGAAACGTATTTTCAACTGGGATTTCATAGTAATTATATGAATTTTTCTGAATGTTTTCTATGATCATGCCACTATCGCGCATCCTGACTTGCCATGTGAAAAAGGCAACTAAAATGAAATTTGGAGCTTGAAATAAACCACTAGTGAATACCGTTTGTACATGAACCGCTTACCTACTAAATGAATGAAGAAACGTACGAAGATGATTGATAACGTATGCATTTTACTTTGCTTTTTACTTATGCCTATTACTCCCAATGGAGCATAGGCCACCGACCAGCATTCTCCAACCCACTCTGTCCTGGGCCTTCTTTTCTAGTTCCATCCAATTCTTGTTCATTTTTCTCATGTCTGTTTCCATTTCCCGGCGTAATGTGTTCTTTGGTCTTCCTCTTTTCCTTTGGCCTTGAGGATTACATGTGAGGGCTTGTCTTGTGACGCAGTTTGGTGCTTTCCTCAATGTGTGTCCTATCCACTTCCAGCGCTTCTTCCTGATTTCTTCCTCCACTGGGATCTGGTTTGTTTTTTCCCATAGTTGGTTGTTGCTAATAGTGTCCGGCCAACTGATCCGAAGTATTTTGCGTAGACAACTGTTAATAAACACCTGTATCTTCTGGATGATGGCTTTTGTAGTTCTCCAGGTTTCTGCCTCATACAGTAGAACTGTCTTGACATTTGTATTGAAAATCCTGACCTTGGTGTTGGTTGACAGTTGCTTTGAGATCCAGATGTTCCTCAGTTGTAAATATGTTGCTCTTGCTTTGCCGATCCGCGCCTTCACATCTGCATCAGATCCACCCTGTTCATCAATGATGCTGCCCAAATATGTAAAGGTTTTTACATCTTCCAAATCTTCTCCGTCAATTGTGATTGGATTGGTGCATTCTGTGTTGTATCGGAGAATTCTGCTTTTCCCTTTGTGTATATTGAGACCTACTGCTGCTGAGGTTGCTGCTATACTGGTTGTTTTCTCCTGCATTTGTTGTTGTGTTTGGGATAGAAGAGCCAGATCATCTGTGGAGTCTAGATTATCCAACTGTATCTTAGATGTCCATTTTATCCCACGCTTCCCTTCAGACGTTGACATCTTCATGATCCAGTCGATCACCAGGAGAAAGAGAAGGGGTGAGAGTAAGCAACCTTGCCTAATACCGGTCTTCACTTCGAACGACTTTGTCAACTGTCCTCCATTCACGATTTTGCAGTGTAATCCATCATATGAGTTCTGTATGATATTGACTATCTTCTGAGGCACGCCGTAGTGTCGAAGAAGTTTCCATAGTGTTGTTCTGTTCACGCTGTCAAATGCCTTTTCGTAGTCAATGAAGTTGATGTAGAGTGATGAATTCCATTCAATTGATTGTTCCACAATGATCCGTAGAGTTGCGATTTGGTCTGTACACGATCTATCCTTATGGGATCCTGCTTGTTGGTCACGAAGTTTGGCGTCTACGCAGTCCTTCATCCTGTTTAACAATACCCTGTTGAAGACTTTTCCCGGTATTGGGAGAAGAATGATGCCCCTGTAGTTATCACAGTTGCTGAGATGGCCTTTCCTCGGTATTTTGATCAGGAGTCCTTCTTTCCAGTCTGTTGGTACTTGTTCCTCATCCCAAATCTTATTGAAGAGAATGTGGAGTATCCTTGCAGTTGCCACTACGTCTACTTTTAGTGCCTCTGCTGGAATGTTGTCTGGTCCTGCTGCTTTGCCACTCTTGATTTGTCTGATGGCCGTGCTGATTTCTTCAATTGTTGGTGAGCCAACATTGATTGGGAGGTCCGTGGGTGCTGCTTCGATGTTGGGTGGGTTTAGTGGAGCTGGTCGATTCAAGAGTTCTTTGAAGTGTTCTACCCACCTGTTTTGTTGCTCTTCAATGTTGGTGATTACCTTGCCTTCCTTGCTGATAACGTATGCATGTTGGACATGAAATAACAGGTTGGCTAAAAACCTCAGAAGCGTATCCCAGCCCACAGTTTCGACAAGAAATAACCAACCATGCACAATGACATATAAAACGTTCGATGCCTTATGAAAGGACGGAGATTCCTCATTCCTAGGAAATTACGAGTCTTCAGTATCTCCACACAACTCACTGTCCAACTGTAGGTGAAGTTGATGTGTAAGTGCAACTGGTTTGTTTAGTTAACGACATTCAGTCGTCCATTTCGGTCTACCCTGTTCGTGTCAAGTTTATTTCGTTATTGCTTTCTTTTTCATGGTTTGTGCTGACTGTTACGAAAAATACTTAGCAGAGTGGTTGTATCCTTATTATCCTAACTAGCTGCGGAACATTTCCATTTCATTCTGCACCAGTGATATAACTCGCACACAGGTACTCTTGGCTTTTCCTCACCATTCCCTTGTTTTAGTCACAGCAGGTGGCATACGTATCATGGAAATAATACTTGTGATCCGTATTATACCCGTCTACAGCCAATTAATAAAAGTTCTTTACTTAGAAGTCACACCGTTTAGATCGTGCGTAGCAGCATCTTTACGATGAAAAAATATAGTGACATTTGTGAATAGGATGCTCAAACAGATTTCTAGCTGAAGTCGTTGTTAAACCAGCTTGGCTTCAAAAAAAGAAACGGCCCAATCAATGACCCCGAAACACCAGCCTACTGGAGCACAAAATGGCATACTGTTGTTTGATTCGTCCTCAAATAAAATTCGTCGAAGCTCGAATGTTTTGGCGTCGTTAAATCAATAAAGACATTAAAAAGTCAGCTTTTACCTAGGAAAACTGAGAAAAATCCAGGGTTTTGGGGCGAATATTTTTAGGCTCCTTTTCGAATGCAAGTCAGGATTTTGGTCAGTCTCAGCTCGAACTTGTAAGTGTTGAGCAAGAACCGAATGAATGTTCATATCCCTTAACATTTTTTGATTGTTCCACGATCTCGTTAGAGTCAGTACCCGTCAAAGGCACTACTACTGAAGCTGTTACACTCACTGATTTCAGGAGTGTACTGAGAAATATTGTTGCCTACCACCTATAATGATAGGCTGTGAATAGTGAATCGGGATCGCATTAGTGCATGCTTTAAGAAACTCTTCTGTGGATACAAATGTGCTCGGATTCTTCGGTGGCCGTTCTTGAAGCACAAGCGATCGATATGCTTGTAAACTGTCATTCAAGTAAAGGGGAAACAGAAACGCTATCTGGTACCAAAAGCTTATTCATAGATAAAAGTACTGAAGAAGAGGAGGACAATATTGATTCGCTGAAAGCAACGGACTTTTTGAATTATTGCAGCTTTCTATTCAAGCCGAAGCTCAAACTTTCCTGGGCGGAGATAGCAAACAGTTTGCTTCACAAGATAGAGATTTAATTTAGGAGGTGGTTTGAGGCTAATATAAAGAATAGTTTTTGTCTTTTTCCTCCAAAACTGTCCAGGTCAACACACTTACCAACAAATACTCACTCAGCACTATTGAAATCAAAATAAATATCAAGTCTTCAGCAAGAGCAGTTGGTAAAATGTGTCATTACCTTCTCTTCCTTCAGTCAACTTTTTTCATTACAGGTTATAAACACATCCACTTTGTGTGCTCACTCTTTCGCGTTCTTTCCTTAAAAAATACCTTCTCAGGTCTACTTTAAGATTAGACAGCCATGATTGCCTGTTAGGAGAGGACAAGCTGGTAAGTTCCGATTATGTAACACCTCTTACTTTTATGACGAACAGAATACAGGTTTAGTGCTTCCGGCCGGATTGTGTAAGGTTTATACATGAGCTCAAATTATTTTTTCGTTGCTCCTTTTCCAAATCGACTGAATACTTGAAGCTGGGAGAATTGATAGGTTTGATGCACTTCATAGACTTCAAGAGCAACACTACCAATATATCTTGATAAAAATCTCCATAATACTGTGTTTTACTATTTGTCAATAGTACCAGTAACCCAGCTTGTTTTTTAGGTTAAAGATTAGGTCTGTTCCTTTGGTTGAAATTTTGATGCTAGAATTCTCGAGATGATAAGAGTTTGATGCTCCACTTCGGTTTTTTCTAATACACTGTTAGTAAACAACTATAAGGGAGGTAGTCCCAGGGAAATACCTTGATGTGTCCCGCTATCAATATGTAAAAACCTGACAAGACACAACAAACAGTGATGGCTTGTATTCTACTGTGAAGTGGTCTTTGAACCATCTATCCGGGGGTAAACTAATGTCTTCTGATTTCAGTTTCACATAATGCTTCAACTGGTAATGGATTGAATTGAAGAAGTTTTCGTTCAACAGGTTTCCATATCTAATAGCAGTGAGTCACCAATGCCTCAGGGTAGGAGCCGTGGTATATAAACCATAAAAGAGGAAAAAACTGCTTAATAATAGTGAGATACTGTTCTTGGTCCTTAAGAATATATCAAGTTTTCGCCTAAAAAACTACTGGGAAGCTGCTTCGACAATCTCAGCCGGCAGCGAGATCTAAAATTTTTTCTCTCTTTCAAATATGGCACACATAATGCTGACATTATTGAAACTCGAGTATTGCAATTTTGAAGAAACCCAAAATGGTTTCTTCACAGAACTTGTGTACCCATAAAATGTTTGTGAATAATGATAATACCCTGATGCCGTAAAACGTGTGCCACAGTCCGTTCTGCCATTTTGTGTATCCAGTTTCTGGGTGCTATTCCTAAGGTTTGTGTTGGGACTGGGCTCAATTAGGTTTTTAAGTGGATGTCCAGGATGCCATAAGTCATTGGAAGGTCACCTCTAAGACGCCTGTACTCGGATGGGTAAAGATTCAGCGGTTGAAGGCGCTCTTCATAAGACTTCAAGTTCAGTCCATAAACTGATTTCGTGGCTCTCCGTTGAATATGTTCAATGTAACCTTATCCCCTTGAAGTAAGGGAGGAAATACAACGTTTCTGTAGCACAAACGGGGACGAACAAAACTGTTGAAGATGATGTGGAAAGTTTATCTATCGAAATGGTAAAAAAATGGGCTTCGACATCTCCAGTGCAAGGTTTATTCGAAAAGCATTCTTGCCGCAGTTAGCTTAGGATTTCAGCTTATAGAGTACCAACACCCATAGAACTTTTTCGACTTGAGATACTTTTCGAAAGGGAATTAACTAAGTTGTATTTGTGGTCTGCATCATGTCTCAAATGAACTACCTTACACTTTGAAGTGACAAGGGTAAGTCCGTTGTCATTCGCCCAACTTTGAATTCGAGTCAGATCCTCATGAAGTGCTGGTTTATCCCCTTGGTTGCATGCTTCTCTTTATAGTTTCACATCGTCAGCAAAAAGTAATGAATCTGACGATACCTGATGTGGAAGATCGTTTATATAAATCAAGAAAACATAAGATTCGAGGACCGAACCTTGGGAGATTTCACTAGAACAACCTGTAGCCTCAAAAGAAAGTGAAGTTGACCCTGTCCCTTAAATATCGACTTTTTATATATGAAGTTATTCAAACAATTGAGGATGATTTGATATCTAATCGTTTGAGCTTATTGATAAGATATATATGGTTGACCCTATCAAAAGCTTTTGAGAAGTCAATGTATATGACGCCAACCTCCACCTTGTGATAAGGGATATTTGTCCACCAGCTCATTGTGGTCAGCAGGTTAGTTATACAAGAGTGACCATTTCTCAAATCGCGCTGTTAGGGTGAAAAGAAACTCCGGTTTTGCACCGTCGAAGAGAGGCTGCATGATAGAACAAACTATCCGAGGTGAAGAAAAACTTTCCGGTTAGTTTTGTTTGATACTGAAGCCTGTTTTCCCTTACTGTCTTTGTTCACTGATACTTTGCTTGCTTGGATCGTCTGTGTACGCTGTTGTTACTAGTTCGTCAGTATTCAGCCAAGTAGAGTCTTTGGTGGTTTAAGAAATGAAGAGTATGCTTCTCGAAGACTGTAGGTTTCCTTTCGTTTTTAGGGACAGTTTTTTGAACGTCCTGTCATGCAGCATATAAGATAATGTGCAGTAGGAAATCTTATTGAGCATCCACATTAAGTTGAGAGTGAACTTTCAGGTCCATCCTGTAAAGCTGACACATCCAACCGTTTGAAATTCCAGCGTAAATTGTTGGTGGAGATCTGTTAAATCAGATTCGCTGTTGAGATTGAAGGCTATGAAGGTGTGATTACTTTCATTCAGAGGAACCAAGAGTGGGAAGTTGTCAATTAGGAATTCCTCTTTCGTAAAAATTCAGTCTAAGCGCGACGGCGTTTGACTGTTTCTCCGATGAGTTGCCGACTTGACATTTTCGAATAATCCCTGGTCTTTAATGAGATAGACGGACCGGGCTTCAGAAGGTTTGTCACCCCCAATGTTTGTGTGGTTAGCGAAGTTGACTTTAAGAAGATTGAATTTCCCTAGAATCAAGATATGAATGTATCCGAGGCGAGTAGAGTGAGATTATCCTTCCACCATATGATTGTCAAACTTAGTGTCAACAGTGGACTTTCTGTAGATGACTCCAACTAGACATCTCAAGGTGTTAGACGATCTCACTGAGGACCCTACAGATTCGTCTAGATTGACAAACTCTTCGGTGTGCACTGGACGTACTACTAAAAAGATCACAGGTACAGAGCTACTCCGTCCCCCTCCCTGTTTTTTTGTCGTTGCGGAACAAAGACATGCCGAGCATTGTTAGCTCCTAGCTCGTAGTTTGAGAAGATATTCATGTTTCAGATATTCTTATCAGATGAGTATTATTAGCATGACTGGGTTCACCCAGCTTATCCATTTTATTTGGTAAACTTGTAGTGTTCATACATGAGCAGTTTATACTTTCCCCGTCCTGTTAATCTGTATAAACCTTACGTGAATGGAAAAGCAACCTACATATATAGGGACTTCCAAATTGGTAGATTCTATACTCTTTACGTTTTTTTCATGGTCTTGACAGTCTACAAGTGAGATAGTCAGCTCCAACTTGTCTTTGTGCTCAATCATGTCATAATGTGGTCTATCCAAATGGACGTGGATTCCAACTGGCAACCAACGTCTGTTGGCATGAAATAGTTCAAGTTTGACAGCCGCCATATGGGAAGATCCGAGGGTTATCTTCAATAATCGGGGTCTAGAATCCTCATCCTTCTTGGTGAGTCTCACCACTTGTCTAGTCAATATGTTCTTGAGCCTCAACGACTGCCTAATGAATTTCCACTACTGAATATCGGTGTCTGCGTACTCATGATCTATGTTTTCTTCCGCGAAAGAATGTCTCGTGAGATTCCTTAGAGACGCTCTTGATGAGATTATACTCAGAATATGGTGTGCCAGCTAGTAGTATTATTGTAACCTCATCTGATTGCAGCAGGTGAACAGCCGTCAGAACATCATCTACGCTGGCAGTGTTGGTGAACGCTACACTAAGTGACTTTTGTGCTTGCAGTCATTACCCCGAGTGAGCCATGTAACCGTCGGTAGCTCTGTTTTATGGAGTTTGAGCTTCGTGTTCAACTAAACGAATAATATATTTGTAATATTTATTAATATTCGTAATTCAACTATTTTCAGAGCATCTTGTGATTTTTGTCCTACAGACTAAGCGGAATGTCAGAGCTATCTTTACGATTCATGATTATGAGTGAGTCAACGCGAACTGTAACCATTTTCCCAGGTTTCCTGGTACGTTTAGGTCGATTTTCTCCTTGTTAGGGAGTTGAAATGCGTCTCGAATCCTTGTGCTCTTTACAGACCGGTTGGATAAACTTAGGCGTAGATTGTGTGGTCAAATCACCAGCTGATTTCACTACAAGATATGGGCGGTGACACTCGACAATTTTTAACTCTCTTAACGTGGTCCAGTGCACTACAGAATTTTCGGGAGCCACAGTTGCATTTGGGGAGCCTGTGCCAAGAAACCCAGCTTTGCTGAGAGAGTCCTTTACACTCGATGTTATGGTGGTGCTGAGCATCTGTATATCCTCACTAATGTCGATGAATGTTCGATTGATGCTAACGTTATCGAAGATCCTCTTCTTTGCCTCACTGCACGTCTTTGTTTGTTTATCCGTCCCTGAACTGTCTTTTTTCAGATTTGCTGACAACCTTTTTCTCAAAGTTGTCAAAATAATGATGCTCAGCAAATCCTCAGCATTTATGTTGTATGTGCCACATATCCACCTACAATCCGACATACAGAGTCTGTAGCAAGCAGTTACTGTAATATCTGTGTATGCTTCATGAAACCAACTTTTCCATTTTTCACACTGCATGCCATAGGTGACAGCGAAATTCCATTCAGGCCGCTTGCATGAGTTCTTCATGACTCTGGTGGTGTGAGTTGCTTAACAGATCCTACCAAAGGTTTACGACCGTAAAACAAAAAGCAATACACTCAAAACGAGTAAAGTGGATAAAAAACGGGTGTTACAGAAGGTTTAGATACACCAAAACTATCTTTGATGTGGAAAACTGAAGGCTGAGACAAAAAACATAGTCAACTATTGACTAGGGTAAATCTCAGACAGAAAAGTAACATGGCAAACGTTAAGCTCAGGACAGATTCCTTGGATCAAAATGGTTCATTTGTTGGGTAAGAACACAGAAAGATTTTGAGAAATGCAAATAACGTTAGGATCAGACTTCCCGTTCTTGAAGCGCATACAGGGTTCAATTGATAACCCGATCGAATAAACACAAAATTATGGGAACGGTGAATGTCAAAATAAACTTTCCTACGGCGAATACCATGTTGTTCCTGGACAAGATATTTAATTATTATAGAATATCAATAGGATACGTTTTGTTTGACTTTGTGGTACCGCCTTATGCAATTACAAACTCTGTGCTCAACTTCGTAAGTACGTAGCCGTTATAATATTTGATCACTGTACATTAACTCGAAAATAACCGAGATTTATCAAGAACACTACATCACTGTTAGACATTTGTAGATCAAAGTAACCACAGTATGGCGTCAAGGTTACAGGACTTGCTGACGACCTTGACAGTGTTTTACATAATTATTAGGAGGTTTATATGTCGTCAATTTATATTTCTTGGGAACCTTGACTACCATATATGTGTCTTGGTATCCCACTTGTCACACCACGGCACCTTGATCGCTTTGGTTGCTACTACTACATAGTTCATTTAAACAAATCGATCCTGCAAAGTGATTTGTAGTTATTGTATGTGTTTTACTAACTATTCGCTAACCGCTCAAGACTGCCACTGTTTTGAAGTTCTATAAACAAGACGAGCTGATTAGTGTGGGTTGTCGCATTATGGTTATGCTCTTTTCCGTTGCATCGAACTAAGCACTCACCTCTTCTCCGCTGCTGGGTTACGCGTGTATTGTATTGCCGGTATGTTATTGTTTGTTTTGATATGTACTTCACAACTGTACATGGTTCGGTTACACATTCTGTGCAAATATGACTGCATAGTTTCTTAATAAAATATACCTGAATATCTTTTGTATCATAGACAGCACATTCTTTGTGGTAATCGTCTTTAAAAGTTGAGTATACCAGACTTTAGTTCGTAATTGTGTCGGATATTATACTTCCTGAATCCTTGTTTATGTGTCACGATACTCAATAAATCCGCTACATTTCACACTGCTATGGTCAGGACGACTGTTAATTTCCTTAACATGTGGTTGGGCGGATTGTTTGAACAAAATGATAACATGGCTTGTTTCTGAGCCTAAATGTTTGGGTTCCGATATATATTAACCTCCCCGGGACTGTACGTTAAATGTTATCATCCCATCAGCACTTGAAGGTGATCATCTCCAAGGTATGCTTAGCTCAGTTTCACACAGAACGCTACTTCCTCCCAAGAGAACATCCAACTTACTTTATTGACTTAGTACAAAAAATATTTAACTAAATGTGGTGTGTATTATCCATCAATTTATGTAGCCCAGATTGCTTCCCTGTATGACACATGATTTACAGAAGTATTATATCTCGACCAATCACATTCATCGTCTTCGTCTACCAAACAATGATTCAGATGGTCGGACACATCATTTCCCCAGATGCGCAACATTACGCACTCAAATAATTATCTTGGGAAGTAAATCCAGACGCTATTTACTAGGTAAAGTATTTGGCTCCAAATATGATTATGGTCATGCATAAAAATCCCAGTTAACATTGTTACTGTGTAACGGGCTGTATTTGTAAGGAAATGAGAAATTTCGAGACCAGTTGTTCTAAGTACCAATTGTTCCTGTTGTGTAAACCTCTTGCATACTGAATTTGGATGACATCAAGATCGTTGAAGAGTTTTGACTCACAAAAGTTTCGAAGTGAGAAAGTATCCATGTCCTGATTGTTCTATCCAAGATTCACTACCTCAGTATTTCACTACATGTTTTAAAATAATGATTTACGAACAAGGACACTCATACAGTTGTCTTAACGATTCTGTTTCCAACCAGACCTTGCATATCAAGAAAATATTCTAAAGACAAACCACGTAAAATCATACATACGCTGTCATTTGTCAGTGGTTAGGATTTACGCTATGACTGTTGTTTCAAACTGAGAAGGCAAGGTTCAGTGTTAATCTTTGTATAAAATAATTGGTCATATTACAGTAAAGACAAGTGTCTTGAATTTTAGTTGCTGACAGTAAACATTTCGTTACTTGAAAATCATATCTCTTTCCAAGTATAAGTGTTACGCGATGGATGATCTTTCACTTGACTAGGTGGTACTTTGCTTGAACAGTAGTGATACTTCCTGTTTAACTTAGTCAAATTAGATGAAGTGGTTTTTAAATCTCCAAAGTCTTTCTTGAGATATGGGTGCCTTAACCACTCACCGACGGGCCGGTTACCGCTAGATAGGGTGAATGTTAGTATCAGTCGCCACCCTGATGGTGTCCAAGACAACCGCTTCTATAGAAAACTGCGATGTAAATAGGAAGCTCATATACGACCACAATCTTTCTCAAGGTAATTTAAGGTAAGTGTGACTAACGTCTGCGATCTTTCTTTGCAACAGATGTCCGGAAATCGTACCACCACCTTTGTCTACCGTTTAGAAATGTTCCGAAATATTGACTTCCTCCCCCCTGGAATCATAGGATGGTTGTCTGGATGTAATATTATAAATAAAACTTTATGTTTATAGAGTATACAATCGTGGGGATTTATCGCAGTGATGATTTAGCAGTTAAAGCAATCGGCTCAACCATTTGGTTTCACATTCGAACCACGCTATATCTACTTCGGTTTGGGCAACCAAATAGTATCAGTAACCTTAGTACCAAAAAATGCAACCTGGTCGATCCTGTGAGCCTCTAGTTTACAAGTTAGTTACCACTGGAAGTTCCAGTCGCAAATCAGTTTTATATCAGATATGGCTCTGTGACACGTTCCAGAAATTTCTTTTTACCAGTTTGCTGATCCTACACTACAACTAATTATGTAAACAATTATGAATAATATTAGTTAATCGAAATATTTATGAATATGAGTTAATGTGAAGGAGATAACCGTTTGTAGGTGTCCTTATTCTTCTTGAATGTCATATTGTGTACACCCAATCTTTTCTACGACAATTGACACTGTTATTTCATCTACTATTCTACCATTTGTGTCGATGGTTTCATCTTGCTGTGTTAGTAGGGTACAGCAACGTGAACCCATGCCCATATGTGCTAGGTTCTACTGGGCTTAGGACTGAGTTATTGTATATAATTGGTAGTACATGTACAAGACAAAAAGAATATTTTGCTTCTTAATCAAGTCAAACAGTTTTTTAATCCACAAATCTAGAAACTGTCAAATTAGATTCAATAAATACAATTACAATAATCGTCGGGTAAAAAATAAGGTATGTCCTGATATTTATGCTTTCTTTCTGGATCTTCACTCCTTTGTTTTTTTTTTCATCTTATTGTAGGTCTCATTTACTTATGCTTAAGTGGATTGTTTGTCATGTCAGATCTGTCCTGTAACGCAGATGTAACAGATTTTTTTAACATTACACAGAATACACCTATTTCTAATTCAAATTGCACTTTGTTGAATGATGTAATTGTTGAAAATCATAATGACTGTGATCCATGTACTCAAGGTCCGTCAGTTAAAAAACCTAGGTTATTTGAGCAACAAGATACTGTTTGTAAATTGAATAATGGTTTCAAGGATGGTTACAATATATGCAACTTAAAAAGCTTACCAGAAATTCAAGAAGAACTTAAAAAAGTTCGACTCTGTTTCGATTCAAAATTAAAACTTGCTCTAAAAGAGAAATTGTCCAAATATATATCTTTTATTGAGACAACTGAAAAAACAGTAACTAGTTTAAAGGAAGAAATAACTCAATTAACAGGTCGAATGGATTTCATTGAGTCTTCGTCAAAAGACTTGACGAAATTGATTAATGAGCGAGTGAGTGATATTCTCAATTACTTTATGTTATTGTTGAAACATACTGACAGACAGTGCTATGAAGTTATTGACCGTCTGATTTTTTGTGTTTCTCGTGATTCTTCCGGTAGATTCCTTTGCCTGCTCCAACAAGTGGTATTGGTCAATCGAGAACTCTTTCTTCTCAAGCTCCTCGTTTACCTGTACTATCTCATTCTCCTTCGGTATCCGCGCCAGATCGATCTATACAAACAGTGAATCCTTCGAATCGACAGCCGAATCTAACTTCATCGAATTCTGTTTCATCTAGATTATTATCTGTTCTACCAAAAACTTTCGAACTTCAGTGTGTTCCTCCTCAAACTGCATCAGGTACAGTTTTAGCTATCCAGGTCAATGATACTATTGACCTGACATCAGACACTAATATAGAAAATGCTTGGGAAGAACATTTGGTTTCTGGCTCAACAAATACGAAAAAAATAAATAAACACAGTGCCACACCTCTTTCAAGTATGCACAAGCGTATGCTTTTATTCATTCTTCATTATTTTACTCTCAATTTCATCTTTAACCATAAAGCTTATATGATATTTTTCCAATGGATGATACTTATATCTGTTCTTTTCAAATCTATCGTCGAACTGAGGAAAATTCCAATGTAGTCGAAGTTTATTTGCCCGAGTTGTTGTATAAGTGCTGACGGTGGAGTGACTGATAAGATCCGTCTAATTATAATTAAAGCCAGATAGGCTCATGGTAATCTGGACCATCTTTGGCTCCGTCGTAATATTATTCCGACTGTAAAAGGTAGAGTATACACTTCATTGGTCAAAACAATTCTGCTCTGGGATTGCGAAACCTTACCTCCCCAAGTTGGAAGTGTGCGACAACTTTCTGTTCGATCATCATTGTCTTCGAAAGATTGCTGACATCCGGTGGCAGCGCCATGTTAGTAATGCTGAGGTTCATCAATGTGTGTTTGGCCACAGTGACAACAATTCAATTAGTATCATCATCTTAAAACATTGACTTCGGTGGATCAGACGACTGTCATCCCAGCGACGTCCATATCGTGCATTGATTATCCGATTATCAATGCTGCGACTAGGTGAAGAGGTGGTCATTTTATAGCATAATGCTGTTGTACGAAGTAAAACTGTGTAAGACTAGTGTCTGCTGGTCCATTAAGGCTTCCTGTCAGATACAACTCACTGGCTTGACATATCAGACATGGCTCAAAATAGAAGCTCGTGGAGGGCCTGGTGTAATTTTCCTTTATGTTCATGTAATAACTAAAGGGACTCTCACTATTTACTATTTTTGTTCGTTTGTTTTCATTCTTTTATTTATTTTTGATTATACTCCCCATATTTTTTCTATCCATTCACAATCTCATTTCCTTATTTCCATGGTGTATACTTATTTTGGTACTTTACCCAGTTATACCATTGTTTATGTTTATTGAATCAATAAGTAAATCATAGCAATCAATGTATTGAAAGGATATTTTTTGTTGGGGAACCTGAAAATGAATTAATGTCGATGATGTTGTCTCACTCGGAACCAAAACCATTGCTAACTTTCGATTATAGTATCACTCAAGTTTTAACGGTAGATAAAAAAATGAATGCAACTCCCAAGTCACAATCTATTTCTCCTCTTTTTACCTAGCATCTGTAACTATTAGTTACGTGCATGGCATCGCTCTCCATTATGTAGTATGCATCTAAGAGTACTACTCAGACCACTGCTCGACAACTTCATGAACTGTTGCCCTTTTCTTGGTCTAACCACTCGTATATTTTTTTCTAACCTTCTCCTAAATCAGCTTTGTACATCAGAGTAGACGTTAGTCAGGCACAAGTAACATATATCCTAACCATTTCAATTGAAGCTTTATTGCCGGTTAGTCGACTTACTCTTTTCACCTAGTACCCTACATCTATGCTTAGCGTCACTCGGTTCACCATCTGCAAACAATGCTTTAAAAACGCCAATGACAATGTAACGTCCGACCTTTGGTAGGTTTGCGTCTAGCCAGAAGGTACCTCATGTAGTGGGTAGGTGTTAGGAGCAGTAAGTGCGATTATCCGGAAGGCCCCCAAATGCCCTGGTATGGTCGAAATTGGGAAAGAGTCAGTTCTCTCTCTCCAAATGCTCTCACATGGCCACGTGCATACAACCACTGCCAGGGAAGTCCTACTCACTGCCTTCTCGCGGCGGGGGTGTTGTTTACGAAATTGAGAGGGCGAAAAGTGAATGCCCGGCGCTTTAACCGGGTTGGTGGGAGTTGGGAAAACCTGATTCCAAACCAATGGTGCATATGGGCTCCAGGATCCTAAGGGGTCAAATGGTGTGCGAACCTATTGTTCATCACCGGCTTCTATGGGACTACATCTCCTTACGTTGCTCCACTGTCTTGTGGATTAGACCTTTAGGCCAAAGGCTCGGGTTGTACCCCCTAGTAAAACCATCTGCTTCGTTTTGGGCGCCCGGGCAGTATCCCAGCCCTCACACAAGTCGAATGGTTTGTGTGGCGTATATCTATTCGGTGCCTTGTACCAATGTTTATATGTTTAAATAAATAAATAAATAAAATCATTCGGAAGAGGGAAAAACTGAACCGGTGACTCAGTAGGCACATAGAATCCACTTATATTTAGAAATGAAAACGATTAACAACAATCAGAAATAATACGGTGATGAGATCAAGACAATCTAATAATCGGAACAAGTCGATAATGTAGGGTTTCAAACGTACTACAATAATATACTTGAATCCCACACACATCTGTCTTCATAACCCGTTTTTCTCGTCAATATTGTAATATAGAGCGGACTGCTACTCAAGATACTTCTTCTCTTAGTTGACAAACGGACAACTTGCCTGTTCTACAAGCGATGAAGATTAATAAAATTCGAGTGATCAGAGGCCAATGAGATTCTCAGGGTTAGCCTCATTATTTAATCATCTACTTCGGGTTTTTATAAATACTTTTAGGAGTACTTTCTTGATTCTACCTTAACACTTTTTTGTCTACTCATATTAAGATTTACAGAACGGGATTATTTCCACAATTAATGTTCCAACTTCATTCACATTTGACACTGGTAATAGTCTGGATAATGGGAATTCAAAGCAATCATATTTGGACTTGGCATCTTTATCTCAAGCTCAGAATATAACTACTAATCAAATAACCAATTCTCTACCATACTCTGTTATTCCCGATGTTCAACTACTTCCTGTTGCTTTGCTACCTCCAGTTCCAACACAACCAGTAACTAATATCAACCATCTTCCATTGCAACCTGTTCCTCAGCTAACTATTGCAGAAGCGGCTGAAGGTTAGTTAATCTATACTATGATGAGCACACATTATTCAGTGATTTTCTTCCCTGTAATTAGTTTATTTTCTTTAACTTTTACTTTAAAAATTACAATGAATATAAAGCATATTGATTTCCATATCAACATGATTGTTTTCTACTTGTCTCAATATTGTTATTCCTTACATAAAGCTAATGAAATAAGTTATAGAAACAGTTCTGATAGAATTAGGTAATGATGGTGCAGATCTGTTATGTAAAGAATAACTTTCCAAACTTGAGTATGCGGATGGTATCTGTCTTATTATGTAATGACATACAATCTATCCAAATCGCAGTTAGTTGCTAATTTATGTGTCTGTGAGTAAAGCATGCATTCTACACTTTTTTAAATGCACGGTATTTTTTGCCTACATTGGTAGGAACCTTGTGTCTACACTCACTCTTTTTGATGAACTGTTAGAAGCAATCAAAAGTTTTGTATATAACAGTTGTGTTGAGTGCTAGTGTTTGTGGTGACATGACTGATGAGATGAATAGTAAATATGTTATTTTTTATTTATTTTATTTTAACACATAGATAATGGTACAAGGAGGCACCAAATACATATGCGCCACACAGATCTCATTTGATATGTGTGAGGGCTGTGATACTGCCCGGGTGCCCAAACCGAAGCGGGTGGTTTTCTTAGGGGGCCAAACCCCAAGCCTTCGACCTGAAGGTCTAACTCACAAGGCTGTGGAGCATCGTGAGGAGATGCAGTCCCATGGTAGCCGGTGACCAACGACTGGTTCATACGCCATTTGTTCCCGCAGGATACTGGAGCCCATGTGCACCGTTGGTTTGGAATCAGGGTTTTCCAACTCCCCTAGGTGAACTCCCCTTGTCCATCAACCCGGTTAAAGCGCCGGACATACGCTTTTCGTCCTCTCAATTTCGTAAACAACACTCCCGCCGCGAGAAGGCAGTGAGTAGGACTTTCCTGGCAGTGGTTGTATGCATGTGACCATATGAGAGCATTTCAAGAAGGAGAGCGGACTCTCCTCACTCTCGGCCATACCAGGGCATTTGGGGGCATAGTAAATATGTTGAAATACTTGTAGTAGCAATGATAATAAAAATATAATTAGACATAACATAAATCTTGCTTTATTTTGCTCTTCTTTCTCTTTTCTAGGAGTTTGTTTACAATGGTCTATTACATATCCGATTGGATCATTTGAACCAGCTATTTCTTATGAAATTTATAGTTATGCTTCATCTGAAGTCAATTTAGTCACTGTTCAAACATCATTACCATGGAAAAAGGTGTGTATAGTAGTAATCATAATCATAATAATAATAATGATAAAATGAAGAGATCAAAGTATATACACATGTATTGTTACCTTTCCTAGTTGTATATTTTACACAATCTTGTACTGTTCTCATCTTTATAACTAACTAATTTTCATGTATACTCTTTCTTTGAATTCATTCATCATATATTCACTGTAAACTTCCGTACTGTTTTATATATACAGTTTTCTTGATCAGTTATTTGCCTAGTTTATATTCCATTTGTTTTATTATAATATTGTAAATAAATAATCATTTATAACCATAGACAAAAGTTGGATCAATGTATCTATGTGCCTGATCCTTCATTATAGCTAATTGATTGACTGACTATAGACAAATCCACAGAGGTGTTCAACATTAGAAATGAAGACAATAACTTTTGAACTACATTATATGTGAATTCTGATGATGATGATGGTTTCCGTCAAGTTCAATTATTAATTATTGACTTAAGAATACTCTTGAGAATCATTAGACAGTGTTGTATTTATTCCGATATCAAAGAGGTTAAATTACTTCAGGTAGACAAATGTAGAAAATATAGTGGGAATCTATCTTAGTATATTCAAATAGTGACGACCAATATATGTAATTCAGAATGAGAATTTCGTCATTGTTATATTCTTTTAACTAGTTGATTTGGTTGTAAAACTTTCACTATCATTCTAAGACAACAACAAGAAATGAACCATTTCAATTACCCCGTAATTTAAACAATGTTCAATAAGATCGAATCTTTAGTTGTTATTGTTGTCTTTAAAATGAAACATTGTACTTAATTACTTGAGGTCATTAGTTATTCATTGTGATGATTCCATGAATGTATCATATACTTTGCTTTTATTTGTATTTCTTCTCTTTTTTTTGCATATCTCCAGGTTGGTGAAGTAGCCGCTTTACCTTTGCCTATGGCGTGTACATTAACTCATGTTCAAGCGAATAATATGTATTATTTTGTTGTTAGGTCAGTTGATCGATTACGTCGATATAGTTCATGGTCAAATGTTGTAAATGCTTATGTCAGTTGAAAAGCATCAAAAAATTGTCAATAAATCTGGGGATTTGATTAATGTCCCTTCTCCTTGAAATATTCCTTTATAAATGAAGATATGTGTACTTTTTCTATTGCATTTACCCAGTAAAAATACATCTGTACAGTTCTCATTTATGTCAGGGGATGTGTGTATGTGTATGTATTTATGTATGTAAATTTTCTTTTTCTTTGTATTCAGGGACTTTAGCCCTAAATTGATTTTCCCTCAGTTATATACTTTAATATTTTGTGATCTAGGCTAAATATGTATCACAGTAAAAGAGTAATGTTTTTTGTTTTTAGACATTGGAAATGAACCTCGAAAATATTATCTCGCGGTTCAATGTTTCGATGTACAACTGAGTTTGATGTTTCTTTGTTGCAAGTTTCAATGGTGGATTCTTAGCGTTATTATGCACACACTTATCTGAGTTTACTTTGAATCCTTGGGGGATATGACTTCCTCGACTGTTTTCGTGTTATTTACATTCTCCTTAAAACTGAACACTCCGCACTACGATGTACACAATATCATACATATTCGAACAGCCAATTCACATTCACTGAAATTGGATCGCTATTTTCCGACTCATAGATAATATTCTTAAATGCAGTTAGAGTATTGATTCCCAGTGTTGTTGCGTGGTTATTCACGGGCTGAGGGCATTGTAAGTTGCTACAACTATTTTGTGTGTCACAAGATTTCCCCATCATCCGTGGATGATATTCAACAAAATGGTGAACCTTCGACTAAGCACTAAGGCTTCTGTGATAGCTCTTAAGAAGTTCTATGCGAATCTAATGTACTCAACCTTCAGTTTGTCAAATGAAACTTCTGTGATGCTGTATCCTCACTGAGTAGTGATGTAAGGTTAGTTAACTGGTTCATAATAAAACCAAGATAGTTATGTTACGTTGTCGGCTGCGTAGTTGTAAGTTTCTTAGTAACTAAGCCCCCTAATAATTTACTACCACCAAGTGTTCAGCCACTGGCAAGTTAAACTTCGCACCTAGCAAGATAGAGTTTCAATAGTTTAGTTAAAACAGGGAAGTACCAAATTGAAGTGATATATATGTGTGATTGTGTGAGGGGATATCTTGTTACATTTCTGACCTAACATTTCACGTCATTTGCTGCGAAGCGACTTTTATGGCTATACATACTAATCCCAGAACTTTGAGCAAGATTCCTTAACACTACCAAGAGCTGAGTGTCGTCAGTTTTTAAGTTCTCAAATCTGCATACGGTAAAAAGGAAAACAATTCTTAAGACAACCATTTCAACAGTGAGCTATGTAGGTAGGGAGAGCCCATGTGGTGTTTTTGTGGTAAAATATGGAGATGGTTGCTTGATAGGCTGTTCGGACAATGTCTGTTACCTGCAAACGTCTTCACTAATAAGTTGTCACCAGAATTCCTAATATCCGCCCGATTGTTCTCAGTTTGTAATAAAGTCCAAGAAGTTTCGACATCGAAATTCTACCCTATTTCAGACCATGGATAATCATGAAGGAGCATATTATCAGTCATCGTTTCATAGACGGTATTTATCAAATAAATTTGTGGTGCGCACCTTACATCATGTCATGTAGTTTAAAACGAGTAAATACTACTAAGTAGTGCGTACCATCACTCTAAATTATATTATAAAAGTTTCCTCACAAGCTACAATTTATCTTAGTCAACAACCTGAAGATAGTTTTAAACGACTTATTCTCTGGCTTGTTGCTGATTTCATTATGTTTATAGTTTGTTACTACTCCTAATTCCTACCAGTTTCGCATTTTGATGAAACCTCATTGAGCGAATGTGTTAGGATTACTAGGTTCCTCGGTAATTTGAGGTAGTACTGATTTGTTTGGGAAGAATATATACTACGGAGACTAGACAGCTTTAGTTAGACCTCTCTCGTCACTGAGACCAGGAAAGCACTGTACGTTTTTAGGTTTTAAGTACCTAGCATATTCTACGTGAAACTGTTTGCACCACTAACCGCACTACCAGCCACATAACCATTGTAGGGCCAGCGAAACGTCACTAAACCCTAGCCAAATCATCCAGCAGTTGGGTCATAGAATATCGAGCAAATCATCGATCCTCGTCAAGGTCAGGGGCAACCAACGCGCATCAGTTAATCGTATGCCATGGACTGGCCCATGCGGCAGTGGTCTTACTTTCGCTTGTATCTACTTTAACTAATATATTTCTGTAATAACGTCCTCTGTGTTGTACAGTCTTCTGAACATTTATGGTACCTTGATACGTCAATGGGGTAGTCCACGCAAGGTGCTGACCACGAGGTGTGACTTCGACGTTAGCTAGTTTGTCACACCATTCACGTCAAATTCGAGTAGGCCTCCAATCATTTCAACATGGATCATCTACGTTGGTGATCTACACCATCATATTCGTAACGGAAGCTTATCTTCCCATGAAATCATAACAATTTGTTGATTATTTAATACTAGATCCCACGCACTAATTAAGTCAAAACGCAGGACACAGCGCTTCCAGGTTACCCGTTTTATATTCTGGACACAAAGTAGCGATCTGTATACAGATACTCTGAGTGAACACAAAATTTAACGACCCCATAATAGTAACTAATCTCATGTGTGAACCCAATAACTGCACGCTATAGGTACGTTAATCTGGACGCCATTGCTGTGATATATTTTTTCGCAAACTGATACAGTAACAAATAGTATTAAAAGTAGAATGGATGTTGATTGGTCCCATACATCGGCGTTTGACCTTGAGCAAACATGTAAACCAATCACAGGCTGATGAACATGAATTACAAATAAGATCTACAACGACTGATTTCGCTCAATTGAATAACACGCGTAGTAACTTTGTTTTGTGTATTTTTGAATGTATTTTTTGAATTTTAAGTAAGTTTAGACTACTTGTTTTCATAGGCAACAGTTGAAAATATTCTTTTCCCTCCCTTCAGTTGTTTGAGTGCTCTTGCACCTAATCGAAAACCACGTTTTCCGATGTGCTAACGCAAATACCAACCCCTATCACACTACGAGTTATCCTTTTGTTATGATTGGAACATCACTATCTGGTTTAAGAGATATTCTAGGATAAAAGGTTAGTGTATATATGTGTCATACTTGACGTCATACATCTAGCACGTAACTAATACACTTGATGTAGTGATGAATTTCAGTATGTGGAAAAATAATCTGAGGACAGACGTACATCAGTCATTGCCTGAAATTTAGTTTAGCTCTCTATTGCTGTTGAACATCCCGAAATTTACATTGAATTTCGTGTCTATTCGAATGACTAAAAATGTTTGGTGTTGATAGCCAAAGAACTGAGGTTTAATGTAATTATAATGTGAATATTTAAGAGGAATATACCAGAACATTGTTGTCTGTAATTCAAACCAAGTTCCGACTAGTAAAAATTTAGTGTAGATCACCAGAGTAAATGATCTATGTCCAAATGATTGGAGGCCTACTCGAATTAGACGTGAATGGTGTGACAAACTAGCTAACGTCGAAGTCACACCTCGTGGTCAGCACCTTGCGTGGACTACCCCATTGACGTATCAAGGTACCATAAATGCTCAGAAGACTGTACAACACAGAGGACGTTATTACAGAAATATATTAGTTAAAGTAGATACAAGCGAAAGTAAGACCACTGCCGCATGGGCCAGTCCATGGCATACGATTAACTGATGCGCGTTGGTTGCCCCTGACCTTGACGAGGATCGATGATTTGCTCGATATTCTATGACCCAACTGCTGGATGATTTGGCTAGGGTTTAGTGACGTTTCGCTGGCCCTACACTAAACAACCATATATGTCTCCATTGTTTCACTGTTGCCAAATTGAATTGTTAGATTTCTAAAAGAGCTTAACACTAAATCCTGTCTCAGATGAAGTGATATCATGTTAAGTTCCAAGAATTTCAATAGTTTAGCAAACCAACAACTGAATCCGTATAACGTTGCAAATTAACGAACCGCTTGTTGTTGTTTCAATTACTTGTTGGCTTAAATTTTGACGTAGCCGGTATTCTTTATGTTTTGGAATTCTGTTTACCAATAGTAACTCACATAAATAGTGAAATATAGATCCTCAAAATGACGACTGTTCGACCACCGCCATATTACGGTATACTAAACTATTAATTAATTCAGGCAATATGACTATCTTGCACTAGTTTAAAGACGAGTGATGACCTTGGACATATCGATCCATATGTCATACCTTCTGAGAAAGAGATTTTTAGTCACGGTCTCGATTCTTAATTTATAGTATTGAACATTGAAAACTATTCTGATAGGCCGGTATTTTGACCTTGAAATAATAAAAAAAATGTATTCAACAAGTTTAGTTGAAGCATATGGAATGAATGAAACTATGAACCGAAATTTTAATGACAATCTGATTTCATTGCTTAGAATGAGATAAGAACTTTATGTGAAGTGAATTCTGATTTCGGAAACAATCGATCGATGATTCATTTGAACAGTATTGTTTGTATCTATGCAACATTTGTTATCCTACAGGTTATACAATGTTAGTCTTCAAGATTCAGGTTATGAAACGATAAGGTCACCTGGGTTTTATAGCGTAGAATATGTGTCATTATACCTTTGGCCTTTCATAATATCATTATGAATGGGACTGTATGACAGGGACGAGCAAACAGTGACATTCAACTAACCAGCGAATTTTGAAAGTACTTTCCAACCAATGTGTAAAGTATATGAATTATTATACGAACTAGGAATCCCTGAAATAGTGAAATGGAAGCCAGACAGAATTAGATGAACACAAGCGAACGTATTGTATTTGAAATTCAAAATCAGGCTTATATCAAGTACAAAAGAATCATTAATTCATACAAACATCACAACTGAAATAACTTAAATTATTACCTAAGTTTCTGTAATCAATGGAATATGTTCTCCTTAGGTTCATTATGTGTCTGTCAGACTGTGTATTGGATATAGACTCTGTATGATCTAGAATATACTCAGTAGTATTAGAATTACCAACTGAAATTGGAACGGACTCGTTTGGTTCATGGAATTGTATTTGATCGATTTGTCGATTGTGTGTACTGAAATCATTTATATCTAAAATTCACACCATAGACTTCCCGACATTCTTCACCACAATCCCCATGGCTGTTCGAAGATCATTCCCACTATAATATGTAGCTTTTGCAGACTCTAAATATCTCATATTCGAACGAAGAATTCTTCTTTTTAATAGTTTTGATGGAGTTTATTCCGCTACAGAATATTTAGCATTTCTATATCGCAGTAGTAATGTATCTAATCCCCTCTCCAGTTCATTAAATGTTGAAGCAGCAATAGAATCAACATCAGTTTTCAATGTCCTGACAAAATTTTCTATCTGACCATTGGAACAAGGGTGCCAGGGACAAGTGAACAGGCGTTTGCACCTCATGCCATTCAATCAGGTAGTGATTGGATTCTCAGCAAAACGAGAGCCATTATCAATCACTAACACCGTAGGAACCCCTTCTCGACTAAAAATTTTTCTTAATGCCTGGATTGTTAAATCAGAATTTAGTAAAGTTGTAAAAAGACTTCATGCCACTTAGAAAGGAAATCAATGGTTACAAGTGCATAGTACTTGCCAAAAAATCGATCACTATAGTCTGCATGAATTCTCAGCCAGTCTTCAAACGATACTGACCATTGAGTCCACTTTGAAGGCTCACGTTTCAACTCATGATATTTCCCACAATTCTTCGCTGTACGACATATATCTGCATTTATCTCTGGCCACCAGCATGTGAGTCTTGCTAAGGACTTCTCAACACCTAAATGTCCACTATGAAGATCTTCAAGGACAGATTTACATAATGAAGGAGAAATAACAACATGATCATTTAAACACAAAATGCCATCAGGAGTAGTGGATAACTCATCCCGCTTTGGAAAGTAGACAGGAAATCTACCTACCAGATTATCACTCTATACTTTTCGTATAGTACTGAGTATACATTCAAAGTATTGACGAGTTTATCGAATGAGATCTGGACGTCCCACCTGTAAAGGTTGCACTAACAAACAGTCTGAAATATTAAAAGGTCTCTTTCGTTATAATTATCGAGAGACATGGTCAACGTGTTGAATTTGTATGAAACTCCTGTGCTGAACCGTATAGTCATAGGCACTCAAAACAATACACCATCATTGAATCATAGCAGCTGAGAAAGGTGCTAACGATTTCTCACGATGATAAATGAACTTTAAAGCTTCGTAGTCAGTAACAATAGTGAATTTCTTTCTAGATCTGGTATGTTAATTCCTGCAATCAATCGATCCTGCAACTGCACATGAAGTTAACCTCCGAAATTGCATTTGACAACTTGATTTTACAATTCAGGGACGAATCTTCTAACGTTCTAGTTATTCTGAAGAATCATGAAACTTCGTACTTTCACGACATTCGAAACTAGTACACTTTACATGACTTAATAGTAGTTCCTTGAGAGTTGTATAAGGAATTGAAATAGGCTTTTCTGGATATACCAAAGTTCTTAATAAATAGTAGGCATTTTTTCCAATGAATATAAGACAACTAGTCACAATTTCATCACTGTTCACATCTTTCCTGATCATGGTCTAGATTTGAAAACTTTCCATTTAACCTTTGAAAACTCCAGAATTTGAATTTATGTTCCACTGTTTCATCAACAAGCTTCATTACGACGCCAATGTGATGTTTAAAAGTATTTGGATGATTATACGACCTAAGAATCTCTAAGATAACACAATTTAAACCAAACACAACTAGATGAACACAAACGAACTTATTGTAGTTGGAATTTAAGATCAGGCACATATCAAGTACAAAAAGAATCATTCATTCATTCATTCATACAAGCACCACAAAAATCTTTAAGAATAAATTCACTGTAGGTTTTGTTATGTCAGTTATTATGTTAAGCTCCATATAACTTATTCAAGTTTCTAGAGAAGGCAATCTATTCATTCTAATTGAATCACCTTTTGACCTTGTTAATTATGTACATAATAAACCTGACTGTTTTTATATGAGCGTATAGTGTGGCGTTGAGTCGCGTTTGACCATGAACACCACTACAAAGAGGTTGCGTATCAGAAATCAGAAGGCGGTTGCAGGTTGTAACGAGATATATTCGTTGGTGATCTCGTGGTATCGAAAGAATACCAAGATCGTGTCAAAGAAATACAAGTGGAATCAGTGGGCGAACCTAAGAGCGTAGAAGTTCACAATCCACGGAAGGATAATGGAAGAATAATGTATGTATTCTGGTACAGTTAAACAAACAAGTACGGTAAAACAATCACTGGTACGATGGGCTATAATAATAATTGTTTCCATAACACCAATCGTGTTCTCTTGATAAAAGTAGGTCATTACAAGCTCATATATGTGTATGTACATTTCTTATCCTATTCATCAAACGTCTGTAACTTATTTTTATATGACTACAAATATTGATTAACTCTTGGTTAAATGGGAGTTGGCTTATCCGCCATCTCCACTGTGTGTCGTTTCGCTTCTCTCTCTCTTTCTTCTTTTCACTTCATTCCCTGATTGCCTCATCAAATCAATAATGAGTGCATGAAATATACATATTCAAAATACATTCTCATATTTGACTTATTTAATTCTGTTATTCACTAACGCAACCTAAGTCGATAATTGACGATATGTATATCTCAATAACAATCAGAAACGATCACATTGGAGCCAGAATCTGGGCCACTAAAGATTTAAGGAAACAAAGTAATAAATAAGCAATGTGTGTGTGTGTGTGGGGTGTGGAAAATCATCAGCAGAATTTCAATAACCATTTTGATATTCATATATCAGTTGTTCATCTACTATTTAACGAATCATTAACATCGTGATCGCTATTCGAGTTTATTGTGAACATGGTGAATCTAAAGAACATTCTTTCTTATAATTCTGGACGTTTTAAGTACAACCTAAATGAAGTTATACAAAGATTTTCATGTGATATAAAATAAAAGGTCATTCATTCACTCGTTTCTAATATTATAGATAAACAAGCTAGAAAATAGAAGTTTTTCATACACATAGTTCCCTTGACTCTTATCACTTCTTGTAGCGTGGCGTCGAGTCGCGGTTGACCACGATCATCACTACAAGAAGTCTACGTGCCAGTGAACCGATAAAATCTCCCGTAAGCCGAATATCAGAAGGCAGTTGATAGCTGTAGTCGAAATGTATTTGTTGGAGATCTCATGGTATCGAAAGAATACTGAAATAGTGCCAGGTTACGAATGTGGTTGCTGAGCGTAACCGAACTCGTGCAAGATCACAATCAACGGGAGAATGTATGTGTTTTGGTACAGTTAAACAAACAAGTAGGGAAAACCTGGAAGCACTGGACGGCCGTTTCGTCCTAGTAGGAGGCTCCTCAGCTCACTCCTCTGCTCACTAGTGACTGACTTCAAGAGATACTCCTGGAGTTCTAGTGGAAAGCTGTTACCAGTGGAGTTCAACCAGGTCTGTTGTGAGATATCAGCTCACTGAAGACAATGGTATAAGGTGGCGCAACTTCGTGGATTGGTTGAAGTTAGACATTAACACCGTTGGATGCCGGCTCAGTGGTCTAGTGCTTAAGATCTCGCGCACGAGACTGGTAGGTCCTGGGTCCGAATCTCTCGGGGTGCGGGATCGTGAACGCGTACTGCTGAGGAGTCCCATACTAGGACGGAACGGCCGTCCAGTTCTTCCAGGTTTTCCATGGTGGTCTAGCTTCAACTGACTCATGATTTCAATCTGTGAAATTTCTAAAATCTCCACAAAGCCCTTCTGATAAAACTCTATTTAACGAAATGGATGGGTTAATTTCGCGCAAAAATCCGAGACCTTTTATCCTAAATCTGATTGGTTTGTCAAAATAAATTATAGTTTCACCACCAAATGAATAATGTCTACAAGTGTGTATAGAATATGTGTCCATGAGTGATTTGTATTATTTCCGTCTTTTAATGTTCATTCAGTGAGTGTGTAATATCTGGTATTTTTCCGTTGATTTATTAAGTGAATCCTGTATATACGAGCATAATTTACTTTGGAGATCTCATTTTAAACCCCAAATTCTACTTGATTTGGTTTATTTTTTTTTATCCGATATGATGGGATGAGCTACAACAGCGTCAGTCAGTCAGTCAGTCAGTCAGTCAGTCAGTCAGTCAGTCAGTCAGTCAGTCAGTCAGTCAGTCAGTCAGTCAGTCAGTCAGTCAGTCAGTCAGTCAGTCAGTCAGTCAGTCAGTCAGTCAGTCAGTCAGTCAGTCAGTCAGTCAGTCAGTCAGTCAGTCAGTCAGTCAGTCAGTCAGTCAGTCAGTCAGTCAGTCAGTCAGTCAGTCAGTCAGCCAGCAACAACGTAGAACTTAGTACGTACGAATATCAGTTCCAGTTACCATATCACATTAGCAAACAGATACAATTGTCCATTCAAATCCCATACTGATAGAGGTAGTAAAAGTATAAGCAACAATCGGAAAGATTAAGGTTTGAAGATGTTATTCAAGGAATATAATCCAGTGAAATAGATTTCAAAGGAGAAAAAAGGGGCATGAATAATTCGGAAGATTATAATTTGGGAGAACATAAAGAGTGTATGACTCTGCGTCATTGCAAATGATTTTGAGCCATTTCATTCAAGGTCTCTAACCATCGGTTGTTATCGCCTCACAGATGCCAATCAGATAGTCTACACCTGCCAAAATGGCTCAGTTCACTTGTCAGTGACTTCATGAATTTGTGTCAGGTTTCGGTTTGGGGTGTTCCCAAAAGACATGTAGATAGCTTTAGATAATTAAAATCTTATATACAATACTCGCATACTAAATAAATGGAGAGAATGCACAAAAGTGCTAGAAATTTTCCACTTTAACTAAACATTGAAAAAGAATAGTTCTTCTTATACTTATCAATACCTGCATTTGTTTTGATTAACTACTCATGTGACCATGTTAGATGTCGACAACGCCTTAACCAGTAACGCCTTATAGATCATCAATATTGATGATCTCTGTCGAATGATCGGGGAATGATATGATCAACAATTAATGTCGATGTCACACCTTGCAGTCAGCACCTAATGTGGACCACCTCTTTGTCGCATATTAGTTAAAATAGGTACAGTCAAAAATGTGACCACCAACATATGGGCCAGTGCATGGTTTACGATTAATTGATGTCTACCACGTTGTCCTTAACCTTGACGAGGATCAATGATCTGTCCAATATTCACTGACCCAAATGCCGGATGACTTGGCTAGGGCTCAGTGACATTTCACTAGCCCTATAACCTTTACAATTGAAGTGTGCCAACCTAGTCAAATCAGAAGTCAGGAATGAAAGAGTTTAAAAATACATTTGATAGATTATCGATATAACTAAGCTGGCTAACGGTTGTAGGAGATGTGTGATCTGGTACAGATGCATGACCGAGGGCCATGAGCTAGGTGAGTCCAGTAAAACGAATGCAGTCAGTATCAAATATCAAAGATCTATTGATTTCGGGGGGATTTATTTACCTCGACAAGCTTATTGATTAAAAAGAATGAGTTCACAATAAGAATGATAAAAGTGTACTATAAACAAGTTGTTTGCTAATTACAGAATAGAGATTCGCGAATTAATTTAATAGAGAATAACTACTTAAGTGTCATTTTTTCTCCATCATTCTATGGGTTGAAACTGTAGTGACCTACTTTGATCAAGAGAACGCGATTGGTGTTATGGAAACAATTATTATTATAACCCATCGTACCAGTGATTGTTTTACCGTACTTGTTTGTTTAACTGTACCAAAAAACATCCATTATTCTTCCATTATCCTTCCGTGGATTGTGACCTTGTACACTCTTACGTTCGCCCACTGATTCCACTTGTATTTCTTTGACACGACCTTGGTATTCTTTCGATACCACGAGATCACCAACGAATATATCTCGTTACAACCTGCAACCGCCTTCTGATTTCTGATACGCAACCGCCTTGTAATGGTGTTCATAGTTAAACGCGACTCGACACCATACTACAAAACTATCCGACATCAGGAGCAAAATGATGAATGATTACTATAAGATTCAAGACTATTATAAAACATTTTTAAGACATTCCATAAGAATATCGAAATATGAGTTAGATACAATTAGTATTTCATTAAATTAAGTAGTATTGTAATGGGAAACTTAAAATATTGAAGTATAGTAGATATAATTATGATAGAAGTTATCAACAATTCAATAAATTACTTAACAAATAGATTTCTTCGGAATAGTAGATTGTAAAATAAAGTTGAAAAGAAAAAAACAAAACAAAAAAAAAAGCATCCGGCTGACGAATCCCAAATAAGACGAAACGTGTGTCATAATGGATTCCACTGCTTATCACTATCCATCTTTGTTTAGAACGCTTGTGGATTAAGGTAATATCGGGGCAATACTCACAATATAAACATATGACAATAACAGACTGTTCAATTGCAGTGTTAAACATCAATGGGAAGATTCAAGTAGAACAATATCAAGTGAATTTAAAGTTCACCCCATTACACAAGGTAGGGTCTACCTGAACTCAGTCGCTAACTGGATAACGTGATGGAGTTTAAAATGAATGGTACCGTGTTTGAGTCCTGGAGTGAATACCAACTGTGGCATACAGATACATCCATCTGATGAGTCCCAAATAGGACGAAACGCGTGTCAAAATGGATTTCACTGCTAGCCATTATCCATCTTTGTTTATAATGCTTGTGAATTAAGGCAATATCGATTCAATATGCACAGTATGCACATATCTCAATGAGAGACTAATTAGTCTTCAATAGCGGAGAAGGCAAATGAGTCACCTCTCAACAATTAACACATATATGATCATATAAAAAAAGAGTCAGAGTCGTTAAGCGAATAATTGACAAGGTCAAAATGTAGCTTGAGTAGAATCAATAAATCGATCTGTCCAGTAGCTAGAATAATCTATATGAATTTGACATAGTAACAACCAATAAAATTTGTCTTATTTTAAGCTGAGGTTACATATCACTGCTCAGTCAGGATACTACATAAGATAGAATCCAGGATTGTCAAATAATCACAATACAGTCTGTTTAGATCATTGAATAGATATTTATTAACCATATGTACGTTGATGAGTAGCACCAAGATAGATTCCTTGAAGCAAGTTGAGAGTGTGACAGTTACAAACTCATGAAAATAGATGAGGATCTGAAGGTGCTATTAAATCATAATTTACACGAGTTGGGAAATATGACCAAATGATTGGTTGAATAGAATTATGTTCATCATAAGACCCATACAAGCATGTTCGGGATGCGATTCTCCCTATCGAAATTCAAAATAATACTTCAGGATTGGGTTGCGTCGGCACCTGAGCTAATGACAGGGAGAGAATTAGTTAGGCGTGTTGACTGCTTCACTTATCACGGAAGTCTCATCAGCCCTTGTGGTCTGGTGTGACGAAATCTCAGCACGGATAGAGAAGGCTCGAATAGCTTTTGCCAACTTGCGTCATTTATGACGTAGACGAGATATCCGCTTACCAACCAAAGGAGGGATTTACTGAGCAGCAGTTCGTTCCGTCCTATTTTATGGCAGTGAAACATGGCCGGTAAGAGTAGAGGATATACGTAAGTTACTAGTATTTGATCATAGGTGTCTTCGAAACATTGCTCGTATATCCTGGAACAACCGAGTAAGTAACCCAGTTGTTAGGAATCGAGTACTAGATAAGGATGGCAAATCAATTGATGAAGTAGTGAAACTTATTTAGTTGGGATCACTGAGACATGTATTACGTATGCCCGACCATCGATTGCTCCGACATGTATTGTTATATGATGTAGGAGTAGGTTAGAAGAAAACTAGGGGTAGCCAGAGCAAAACATGACACAAATTCATGAAGTCACTGACAAGTGGACTGAGACATATTGGTAGGTGTAGACTACCTGATTGGGATTCACGAGATGATAACAACCGATGGTTAGAGACCTTGAATCAAATGGCTCGAAATCGTTTGCAATGGTGTAGGTGCATCCATTCCTTGTGTTCTTCCAAATTCTAATCTTCTGAATTCTTCGTGTCCCTTTATTCTCCTTAGAAATTTATTTCACTGGATTATAATTCTTGAATAACATCTCCAAACCTTAGTGCTTCTGATTACTGCTTATACTTTTACTACGTCTACTAGTATGGGATTTGAATGGACAATTGTATGTGTGTGTTAATGTGATATGGTAACTGGAACTGATGTACGTACGTACGTACGTACTAAGTTCTACGTTGTTGCTGACTGACTGACTGACTGACTAGTTGGACAGACTGTATATATTCCACGTTCAATTCAGTATTGAATAATATTGACGCTGAAAGAAAACTGTCAGTCACTATTTTTTAATTTTCAATAGTTTTCTTTACTAATATCATAATAATGACGAAAGAAAACACTATTCTCTAATAGAGAAAATAATGATTGAAATTCATGTAGTGTATTCCGTTTAATCATCAGTCAATTGAAGCTAGACCACCATGGAAAACCTGGAAGAACTGGACGGCTGTCTCGTCCTAGTATGGGACTCCTCAGCAGTGCGCATTCACGATCCCGCCTCCCACGACATTCGAACCCAGGACCTATCAGTCTCCCACCAGGCGGTTAACCAACTAGACCACTGAGATGGCCGGCATTCAACGGTGTTAATGTCTAACCTCAACCAATCCACGAAGTTGCGCCACCGTACACTATTGTCTTCAGTGGGTTGATATCTCATTGCTTACATCGTATGATACTTAAACATCATAATTACATAATGGGTATAAATGGCTCATATGAGATGGTTTAGTTGGAAGTTATACTGAAGACATATTAGTATAGTATAGTATAGTAAGAGTGTAAAAGTGTTTAAAAATACTCAATATTGTAAATATATATACCTTATATAAAAGAATATTCTACAACATTGATTGGAACAAAAGTTCAAAGGGTCAAAATCAAGTGATTACATTGTAGCGTGGCGTCGAGTTGAGGTTAACTATGAACACCGCTACAAAGAAACACGTGCCAAATAGATCAGAAGGCGTAAGAAGCTCGTTAAAATGACTCCATAAAATCCCCGAGAAGCCAAATACCAGAAGGCAAGTAATGGACCAAGTCGAGGTTTATTAGCTGGCGATCTCGTGGCATCGAAAGGATACCGAGATCGTGCCAGGATACAACCTTGGTTACAGAAGGTAACCGAATTCGCGCGAAGTTACAATCAAAGTGTAAGTAAAAGAATGGAAGCACAAAATAGCTGTCATTAGCACAGTCAAACAAAAGCACATTAAAACAAACACTGGTACAGTTGGTTATAATAATAATTGTTTTTATTAAACCAGTCGTTTTCTCGTGATAAACGTGAGTCACTACAACATAATGAGTAAATGCTGATAAGAAACTGATGAGTAAAGCTCAGTTAATAAAACAAAATTGCTTCCGGGTTTCACATGGTGGTCTATCTTCAATTAATTTATGAATTCAACTATTAAATTACTATAATATCCACAAAATCCCTCTCTGATTATAATCATCGTATGCTCATAAGTGATGGTCTCCAATAGGTATTTCCTGAAGTTCTAGAGTGAGAAGCAGTGACCAGTGCAGTTCAACCAGTTCTGTTGTGAGATAGTAACTCACTGATGACAATGGTGGACAGTGGCGTAACTTCGTGAATTAGTTGAAGTTAGACATTAACACCACTGGATGCTAGCCATCTCAATGGTCTAGTGGTTGGGCATTCATGCGCAAAACAGACAAGTCCTAGGTTTGAATCTCGTGAGACGGGATCGTGGATACGCACTACTGAGGAGTTCCACAATAGGACGAGATAGTCATCTAGTGTTTCCAGGTTTTCTATGATGATCTAGCTTCAATTGACTCATGATCTCAACCAATGAAATTACTATAATATTCACAAAAATCCCTTCTAAAAAACTAAGTTATTAGATTTTGAGACGTTTCATGACTTAGTGTAAGCCACTTCATTTAATAACCTAATCTCGTCTAAATAGTACAAAAGAACAACGTAAGAATATTATGTACGATCAATTAAAAAAACACAGGTTTGAACAAGTCAATGTCATATCATTTCAGTCAATGTGATTAATATGCGACATGTTTGTATATTTGTAAGTATGTATGTATAGTAAAGACGGCCTATGCTCCTTCACGAGGAGTAACAGGCGTAAGTAAGTTAGTATGTATAGTAAAGAGTGAAAAAATGTGAGCTTTTTGGTAAGAAAGGATAAAGTTTAATTTGTACGCACGATAACGGTGTGAATTATAAATAGAATTAAACATGGTAACTCGAAGAGATGGTTCACGTCGAATATATACTGAAATCTTCTTTTCCATTGAGGGTAGTAGGATTAATCAATATATGAAAGGCTTCAGCTACTCACTTTTCTTTGTAGTTGGAAAAGCCGTTTTGTATTATTTCGATGTTTTTAATGTCGACTTGATGGTTATTAAAAATAGCATAAAGTGCTATTACCGATTTAAATTGGAGTCTTTTTAGTACTACAGGATCATTAGGCGGTTTGGTTGAGTACTTAAGATGCTCTTCGGCTTGAGTAAAGATTTCTCTGAAGAAGTGGCTTGCATTGGCTTATACATAACAAGTGTGAAATGTATGTCAAATATTAAGATTTTGATCTTGCGCTCTCTAGGCAGTGGATAAGTCAGAGAAATTTAGCGATAAAACAATGTATTAGTCAGTATAAGGGTTGTGGAGATTGTTAAGTTTTTGATTGAGATCATGAACTGATTGATGTTAGACCACCGTTGAAAACCTAGAAGCATTGGACGACCGTTTCGTCCTATTGTGGGTCTCCTCAGTGGCAGTGCGCATCCACGATCCCGCTCGCGAGATTCGAACCCAGGACCTTAAGTCTCGCGTGCGAACGCTTAGTTTCTAGACCAGTGAGATGGCCGGCATCCAGTGATGTTAATGTCTAACCTCAACCAATCCACGAAATTGTGCGACCATCTTCGATTGTACTGAGGTAGATACCTGTCTCTACCCGAAATGGATTAGCTCCACTGGTCACGGCCTTTCACTAGAACTCCGAGAATTCCTTCACGAAGCTAGCCACTAGTGAGCATATGTTAATTATCAGTATAGGGGTTGTGGAGCTTTGTATTTATGACAAAGATAAACAGATATGGACAAATTAAATATTTTCATTGAATAAGATATTCTAATATCACATGACATGACATTTATCAATCACCATTTACTCCATACTATAGGTTGGAATAAAATATAGTTTCATAACATGATACTAAGCTTTCTGAGCACACGTCCAAGTGATCTGCACTGCCCTCGTAAAAAACTTGAAATTTTGTTTAAATTGTTAACCTACTAACAAATTTTAAAGTAGTGTGAAGATACACAAAAAAGTCTTCAATGCAGTAAACTATAGTTCAAGTTGACTATAATTTATGGACGACCATTGAGCCACTCCAAAGAGACCATGAGAGTGTCCACCTAATAATCAGGGCCAAATGAGGGTTATAAACCTGTGTGAGGATTATGATTTACATTTGATGGTTAGGCTAGGGTTTTCATCACGAACTGACATAAGCTATAATGACAAAACTCTATTTATCTAAATGGATGGGTGAATTTTGCGCCAAAATTCGAGATCTGTTATCTTATACCTGATTGGTTCGCTCATTAATTATAATCTCGCCAATAGCGGTAAATTTTTATCAGAATGAGGTTTGTGGAGATTGTAGTAATTTTAATAGTTGAATTCATAAGTCGATGTAAACTACCATCCAAGGCTTTCAGGTTTACCATGACGATCTAGCTTACATTGACTCATTAATTCAACTATTAAGACGATAAATTCATCAGAATTTGGGTTAGTATCTTATAGTGCCTATTTCAACCTCAGTTAGTATGGGGTATATTGTAAAACCTGAAATTTCAGGTCTCAGTAGTTAGAGTATTCATGGAAATATCATACAGAAGGGAGTACCAGTTCCTTCAAGATTACAAGTACACTTTGCTGAAGAGTGCCAAGTAGTACGAAACCCAGGTCCAGGTTTTCTTGTTGACTACCTCAAAACCACCATCTAATCTCAACATATTGCATGTAATGTCGAGTCACCTAAACTTGTGGCCACATTGCAACTTGGTCAATAGCATTCGATCTGCACTAAGCAGGACTTGACATACATAACATTGATCACCATCCACTGACCAATCAATTATGATTACAGAAGGGTTTTGTGATTGGAAGAAAATACCTGAAAACGATGACTAGTGGGATGTTTCTATTTTGAAATTTTTCGACATACAATACCGCTAATAGTTCCGTTAAACTCAACTTGTTTATGTTTCACCAGAAACCCAAATAGCACGTAAGCGATTATGTCTATCAATTTACATGTGTGTGCCGAAACACTTAAATAGGAGGAAGCAATCGTAATCTGCAAGTAAGAGAGGTAGAGCATATACCAAAATGACGTCAGAAACAAATGAATTCCAATGGTCAAATAAGATCACAGGATAGATAGACATCTTCATCCAATATGAAACATTTCTTTGAAACTGGTCATAAGGTTGATATCAAGTCAGCATTTGTAAAAAAGCCTTCAAGGGTGTATTCCCCCTTCCAGCCAAACAAGTTGGTGAAGCCTAGTAAGCCCTTCTGGTAAGAAACAGGCCACATATAAGTACGATACAACTACAAGGGTTAGAATAGCTGTTTTTGCAATCGGTTGGATTTTGCCCTGTAGGGAGCAACTCCGTATATTCCATACAGCACTTTTGTGAATTTTTTTGTCATTTTTCGATTCAGAAGTAATTGTGCTGTGATTATTTGTGGGTGTAGGTCCAGCGGGTGATTAATCTGATCTTTACCACCCGGGTTACCGTTCACGATAGTTCATGGGACTGAGTCCCACTGTCCAGGAGGCACGATGAAAACGTGTGAGTCGAGTTTTGCCTCCCTCAAGGGCGTATACTAAGGTTTCTTGAAGCCTTGGCTATATGGAAACTGAAACCTCTGTTATGTGTTCCAAAAAGCAATTTGTTCTTACCCTCAACCTACCCTGGTATTACTGATTTATACTTCTTGAATAACATCTCCAAACCCTAATGTTTCCGATTACTGCTTATACTTTTATTACCTCTATCACTATGGGATTTGAATCGACAATTGTATCGCCGTGTTAATGTGATAGACGTTATTACAGAAATATATAAGTTAAAGTAGATACAAACGAAAGTAAGATCACCACCACATGGGCTAGTTCATTACGTATGATTAACTGATATGCGTTGGTTGTCTTTGACCTTGACATAGATCGACGATCTATTCGATATTCAATAACCCAACTGCCAGATGATTTGACTAGGGCTCAGTAACAATTCACTGGCCTTACAGACTAATTGTTTTAAATTATCGAATGACCTTGAAAATCGATTATGGTTACCATGGTAACAACAATATCTGTCTAGGTCAAAACAAACAATTGATCTTTTTGTTTTATTCATTCATTTCTTATTTTTACTCACATTGAAGAAGTTGAATAGTGGAAGATTTTCTTTTTTTTTTCTTGGAACTTATTATTGAACTTCTTGAATAATTTCATAAAATAAAAATAGAGTATAATTTCTTATGGCAAGTAAAAAGTCTCCAAGTAATCTATCTAATCGTAAAACAAAAGAGTAAGTTTCATTGAATGTTTTATATGAGTGAATATTTAATTATTTCAATGGTTGAAATCATGAGTCAATAGAAGATAGGCCACCATGGAAAACCTGGAAACAGTGAATGGCCGTTTCGTCCTGGTATGAGACTCTTCAGTAGTGCGTATCCACGATTGTGCCCCCTCCACGAGATTCGAACCTAGGACCTATCAGTTTGTTGTGAGATAGTAACTCACTGAAGACAATGGTGAATGTGTCGTTCAATTTCGTGAGTTAGCTGAAGTTAAAAATTAATACCATTGAATGCCTGCCACCTCAGTGGTCTAGTGGTTAAGTGTTCGCGCGCGAGACCAATAGGTTTGGGTTGGAATCTTGCGAGGCGGGATTGTGGATGCACACTGCTGAGGAGTCCCACAATTGGATGAAATGGCCGTTCAGTGCTTTCAGGTTTTCGATGATGGTTTAGCTTCGATTGATTCATGATTTCAAGTATTGAAATTACTAGAATCTCCACAATACCCCTTCTGAGAACATTTAATTATTGATTATTGATTGTTAAGTAAATCATTTAATGAATTAGTTATCCTTAATTTATTAAATCAATAATCTATATTATTTACTATTGAAGAATTATATTGTAAATCACCAACGTTGATGATCTATGTCGAATGATTGGACGTGTACTGGAGTTAGATGAGAATGATGTGATGAACCAGCTAACATCGGAGTCACACCTCACGGCCAGCATCTTACGTTGATTACACCTTCGTCGTATCAAGGTACTATAGAAGCTTAGAAGATTGTACAACACAAAGGACCTTATTACAGAAACATATTAGTTAAAGTAGATAAAAGTGAAAGTAAGACCACTGCCGCATGGAATAGTCCATAGCGTACGACCAACTGATGAGCGTTGATTGTTATTGATCAACGCGAGGATCGATGATTTGTTTGATATTCAGTGACTTAACTGCCGGATGATTTGACTAGAGCTCAGTGATATTTCACTGGTTCCACAATATAAAGTTAGAGATGATTATGCTATCCAGGAAGAGACAGAAGTAACTTAATTTCCAAATTCATGAGTTAATTGAGGCTAGACCATTATGAAAAACTTGGAAATACTGGATAACCGTTTTGTTCTAGAATAGGACTCGTCATCATTGCGCACCAACGATCCCACACATTGGACTCGAACCCAGGACCTATCAGTGTCGCGCGCGAGCGCTTAATCACTAGATGACTGAGCTGGCATCCAATGGTGATAATGTCTAACTTTAGCCAATCGTGGATGCACACTGCTGGGAAGTTCTATGCTGTGATGAAACGGCGGTTCAGTCCTTCCAGATTCCCCATGGTGGTCTAGCTTTAATTGAAGCATTAAATCACTATAATATCTACAAATTTTTGTTTACCTAATTATTTAAACACATAAGCATTGGTGCATGGAGGTATCAAACAGATATGCGCCAGATAAATCGTTCGATTTCCTTGAGGGCTGGGATACTGTCCGGGTACCCAGACCGAAAAAGGTGGTTTACTTATGGCGCCATACTCGGAGACTTCGACCTTAAGGTCTGATCAACAAGACAGTGCAGAAAACTAAGGAGATACAGTTTCATGATAACCGGTGACCAATAATTGGTTCATACACCATTTGTTCATTCAGGATCCTGGAGCTCATGTACACCATTGATTTGGAATCAAGGTTTACCGATTCCCCAAGGTGTATCCTCCGTGTCCACCAACTCGGTTAAAGCGACGGACATTCTCTTTTTTTTCCTCTCAATTTCATAAAGAAAGTTAATGCCACGAGAAGTCAGTGAGTAGGACTTTCCTGACAGTGATTGTATACTCACAGCCATTTGAGAGCATTTCAAGAGGAATAGTTAACTATCCCCAATATCGACCGTATCATAGCATTTGGGAACTACATATTTTTCTACGAATATTGACTAATTACCAACTTTACATTTGACATAATTAAAACCCACTAATCATAAATGTTCATTAGAATTTCCTAAATATATCTCTATATTAGTTAACAATAAGAAACAGGATTATAAAACAAAATGTAATACTTTTATTCATATTTTTTTTTATCACTGACAAGTGGACTGAGCCATTTTGGTAGGTGTAGACTACCTGGTTAGGGACCGCGAGATGATAGCAATCGATGGTTAGAGACCTTGAATGACATGGCTCAAAATCGTTTGCAATGGCACAGGTGCATCCACTCTTTGAGTTCTCCCGAATTTTAATCTCCTGAATCCTCCTTGTCTCTCTTTTTCTCTTTCCAAACTTATTATTATAATCCTTGAATAATATCTTCAAACCCTAATTTTTCCGATTACTGTCTATACTTTTACTACCTCTACCACTATGGGATTTGAATCGACAACTGCATCCCTGTGCTAATGTGGTGTGGCATCTCGAACTGATGTATGTACATACGAATTTCTACGTTGTTACTGACTGACTGCCATGCGGCTCAGTGGTCTAGTGGTTAAGCACTCGCACATGCCAAACTCATAGGTCCTCAGTTTGAATCTCACAAGGTGAGATTATAGATATGAACTGTTGAGGGGTCTCATAATAGGACGAAACGTCCATCCATTACTTCTAGGTTTTCCATAATCTTAACCATTGAAATTCTTATTCTAACAATACATTTATTGTTTTCTTTTATTACTTATTCATATTTAGAATTACTTTAACTAATCCATCATCATCTACACCAAGAGATACAACTATACCATTATGGCCTGAATGGAATGATCAAGATGTGAATAATGAAAAATGGGATTCATCACAGAAAACTAAAGAAAAGAGTAAATTATCAGCTGTATGTTATTGAAATTCTTTTTTTTCTTCTTCTTGAAGTACTTTTAATTGATTTTATTTAGCAATCATCATCATCATCATCTACATATTTTATTGATCCAGAATCACAAGTTTTATATCCATCATCAATGATACCATTTAGTATGAAAAGACCAAATGAATTTATTACAGAAAAGGTAAATCTAATTTATTGATCATTATCAGATGAGTTTTGTGGATATTATAGTAATTTCAATGGTTAAGATCATGAGTCAATTGAAACTAGACTACCATGGAAAACCTGGAAGCACTGGACGGCTGTTTCGTCCTATTATGGGACTCGTTAGCAGTGTGCAGGTCGTAGGGAGTGAGATCGTGGATGGGCATTGCTGGGTAGTCCCACAATGGGACGAAATGGCCGTCCAGGGCTTTCAGGTTTTCCATGGTGGTCTAGCTTCAACTGACTCATGATCTTAACCATTGAAATTGGTTGATTATTAGTGATAAATTTTATATGGAAAAAAACTAGATGCCATCTTTATGGGTACTAGTTAAGGATGACTAAACAATTGATGAAATGATGAAACTTAATCAGTTGAGATCACTGGGACATGTGTTACGTATGCCAGACCATCGATTGCTCCGACATGTGATGTTTTATGATGTAGAAGTAATTTGGAAGAAAACTAGGGGCGGCCAGACCAAAACATGGTACAAGTTCATGAAGTCACTGACAAGTGGACTCAGACATGTTGGCAGGTGTAGACTAACTGATGGTTAGAGATCTTTAATGACGTGGCTCAAAATCGTTTGCGATGATGCAGGTGCATCCACCCTTTGTGTTCTCCCAAATTCTGATCTTCTGGATTATTCATGTCCCTTTTTTTTCTCTTTCCAAATTTATTTCACTGGATTATAGTCCTTGAATGACATCTTCAAACCCTAATCTTTTTGATTACTTCTTATACTTGTACTACCTCTACCAGTATGGGATTTGAATGGATAGTTGTATGTGTGTTAATGTGATATGGTAACTGGAACTGATGTACGTACGTACTAAGTTCTACGTTGTTGCTGACTGACTGACTGACTAGTTGAACAGACTGTATATATTCCAAGTTCAATTCTGTATTGAATTATGTGGAATCTTTCATGTATCTGTGAAGCATCATCGATCAACAAGTCAAGGATTGACAAACCAAGAACAGCATTTCCACAGCTGAACAACATATGGAACTCAAAACAACTTTCAACCGATATCAAAGTCAAAATCTTCAATAAGAAAATCAAGACAGTTCTACTGTATGGAGCTGAAACTTGCAGATCTATCATAACTAGCATCCAAATAGTTCATTCATTCATAAACAGTTGTCTATGCAAGATACTAAATGTCTGTTGACGGAATACTATCATTAACAACCTGCTTTGTGAGAGGACAAACTAACTTCCATCTGAAGAGGAAATTAGGAAAAGACGTTGGAAGTTGATAGGAAATACATTGTAGGAATCACCAAACTGCATCACGAGACAAGTGCTAGCTTGGAGTTCTGAAAAGAAGTGGAAAAGAGGAAGGCGGAAGAACACACTACACCGGAAATCGGGAGCAGGTATGAAAATGATGAATAGCAACTTGAGAGAACTGGAAAGGATTGTCCAGTAGAGAGTTGGATGAAGCAGGCTGATGATTGACCTATGTTCCTCGACGACTGGTAACCGGAGTAATTAAGTAATTAAGTAGTTAATTAATTAATTAATTAAGTAATAATGTTCCTTCAATTTCAGATATCGTTTGCATTCTATGAATATAGTTTTTCACCATACTGTCAAGTAAAACCTGTTACTTTGAATTGTACTTATTTACTTACTTATCTAAACCTGTTATTTCTCTTGGGACTAAGGCTTCTGATCAGAGATGTTTAGCTAACTCTATTCTGGGCTTTTGTTTTACTTGTGGCCAGCTGATATTCATGATTTCTAGATTTACTACCAATTCCCTGAATCAAGTCTTTTTGATCTACCTCTTTTCCTTTTGACTTGATGATCCCCGGTTAGGGCTTGTGTTGTGATGAAATTTAATGATTCTTTTAAAATGTTTCCTATCCACCTTTAGCGTCTTTTTCTAAACGCCCCTCGACTGGAAGCTCATTTGTTCTCTGCAAAAGTAGGTTCACTTTGTACCTGGTTGTATTAAGTGTGAAGTTCAACTTAAATTAGGAATGTATCTATACAAAAGCTAGATGGTAAATAAAAGAATTAACTCCAATGTCCATCTTTAACTCAACTAGAAACATAAATGCCGACAGAAACCTTGATTACAAGTTTGATAATAGGAAAGTCAATGTATGGAATGGAAACGAACAAATCACATCATATCTGTACAAGAATTCAATTATAAGTGTTAAGGATCAATGGTAACTCAGTGTTACAGACTATTTGACGCTGTTTCTATCAACATGATCACTTCGGAAGTAACTAAATTTCACCTTTGATAATACAGCTTGCTATACAGTTATATTTTCTGTCAAGAATCAGAAAACCTACTGTTAATTCTATCGAAGCGTCGAAGTAACCCCGATTGAGATACGCGCAAAATCGAAGTTCCTAAACAACGATTTGTCTACAAAGGCGCTACAAAGGCGGTTCTTTATTAAATAATACACAAAATTTAGTTACAAACCTCAACTTGTGAGGTGTCTAGGCGTTTAAACGCGTCGTTCAAGAATGAAAATAGCAAAGGCTTCCTGTAAGAGTAACATAAAGAATGATTACAACATACGATAGTCCAAAGACAGCCGATAGCTGTGTCTAAATTTGGTAACAGTTTATGAACAACCGAAACTCGAACCAAGAGCAAACAATATGGAAACTGTTGCATTCAAACAAATGCACAAAACTGTGGACAATCGTTACAGTAATTAAATTACAGTGATTATAATGATAAATACAATTATAAGTAAAATAAACGTTAAAGATATAGGTGAACATACCAGAATGTTACAGTACAACTTGAGTTACAACATAAGTGTGAAAATTGTTGGGCATACAGCTGCCTACTGAATGTAAATAAGTAGTATAAAACAACATACAAAAGAGTAGAAAAGGAACATATAGGGACAATGTAAGACAAACTTAACACCTACTTTGTACTCGTCGTTGAATGAATTTCGCGCTAAAATTCAATATCTGTTATTTTACATTTTATTGGTTCGTCTATGAATTGTAGTCTCTCTGATTTTCATCAGTATGGGGCTGTAGAGATTGTTAAGTTTTCGTTTGAGATTATGAGTTGATTGATGTTAAACATGGAAACACTGAACGGCTGTTTCACCCTAGTACGGGACTCCTAGGCAATGCTCATCCAGTATGTCGCACGCAGTATTTGAACCCATGACCTTTGATCCCGTGCGCAAACCCTTAACCTCCAGACTACTGAGCCGGTATCCAACGGTGTTAATATCTAACTCCCATCGATTCATCATATGTTCACCAGTAACTGGCTCCAAGTAACTGGCTCCTGGATTCCTAGTGAGAAGTTGTGACTAGTGGAGTCCAATCGATGTCGATCAGAGACAGGTATCTACCTCAGCCACTCATGAATCAAGTGAAGTTAGATCTTAACATCGTCTGTTACCGGCTTAATGGTCTAGAAGTTAGGCGTTCATGAGCGAAATCGAAGGTTCTAGGTTCTAGTTCTTCTGGTGGAGGATCGTGGATGCACATTTCTGAGAAGTCTTCGGTTTTCATCAACATTTTAATTTCAATTCAATTTATCCATTCTATTTATCATTTATTCTTTATTTTTTACTATAGGCACCTGTTGTATATGATCCAGAATTCATAAATCATGTTGATTTACTCTATTATAATGAACATTTATTTAAAAATGAAGTAAGCGCCAAAATTTGTAGCCTTGAAAACAAACAAATTACTATTATGATTTTAGTTATTAAGATGGATTATATGTGATATACAAAATTTATGGTTATCATGTAGAACACCAATTCCTGAATCTATTCCTCCGACAGAGTTCAATGAATCAAATATGATGATGAATTTAACTCATTCAACCAACTATAATTATGAATGGAAACCATGGGAACATATTTATGCCATGACAAAAATTACTAAAGATAATAATAATAATACACCACAATATAATCCTTATGGAAAATACATTGTCAAGCTGTATTGGATGGTATGTTGAATAATAGGCTTTTTTTTTTGTATTCTGGTTTAATAATAATGCATTTAATGTTTAATAGTACATATACTTACTTACTTACGCCTGTTACTCCTCGTGAAGGAGCATAAGTCGCTCACCAACATTCTCCATCCAACCCTGTCCTGGACAATCCTTTCCAGATACTCCCTATTCCTATTGATCTTTTTCATATCTGCTTCTATTTCCCGACGTAATGTGTTCTTTGGCCTTCCGCTTTTTCACTTCCCTTCAGAATTCCAAGTTAAGGTTTGCTTCGTGATACAGTTCGATGATTTGTGTGATGTATGTCCTATTCATTTCCATCGTCTTTTCCTAATTTCTTCTTCAGCTGGAAGCTGGTTTGTTCTCTCCCACAAAAGGCTATTGCTGATGGTATCCGGTCAATGGATGTTGAGTATCTTGCGTAGACAGCTATTTATAAATACATGTACATGTTTGATGATGGTTTTAGTAGTTCTCCATGTTTCAGCTCCGTATAATAGAACCGATTGTGTTGACGTTCGTATTGAAGATTGTGACTTCGATATTGGTTGATAGTTGTTTTGAGTTCCATACGTTGTTCAATTGTAGGAATGCTGTCGTTGCTTTGCCAATCCTCGCCTTTACGTCTGCATCTGATGCTTTCCAGTTATGTGAAGTATTCTACATCTTCCAGAGTTTCACCATCAAGAATGATTGGATTGGTGTCCTTCGTTTTGAATTTGAGGATCTTGGTTTTGTCCTTGTGTATGCTGAGTTCTAGTGATGCAGAGAATGCTGCTACACTGGCTGTCTTTATCCGCATTTGTTCGTGTGTATGCCATAGGAGGGCTACATATACACTGATAGATTAGAAATAGTAACGATGATGGATTGAGAACAATGTATAGTATTTGATGTAAATCAAATGCTTTGGTACTGTCGAGGGTGGGGAGAGTTTGGTATCCCTTTCGAAATGCTCTCACATGGTCAATGCATATATAGCCACCACCAGGGTAATCCTACTCATTACCTTCTTGAGACAGGGGTGTTGTTTGTGAAACTGAGAGGACGAAAGTGGAATATCCGGAGCTTTAATTGGGCTGGTGGACACAGAAGATCTACATAGGGTAGTTGGAAAACCACGATTCCAAACCACTGGTGTACATGAGCTTCAGGAACCTGAAGGAACAAATGGCGTATGAACCAATTATTGGTCACCAGCAATTATGAAACTGCATCTCCTTAGGTTGCTCCACTGCCTTGGGGACCAGACCTTAAGATCGAAGTCTCCGAGTGTCTCCCTTTAAGTAAACCACCTTTTTCTGTCTGGGTACCCGGAAAGTATCCCAGCCCTCACACACATCAGTTGATAATAATAATAATCGTCAAGTTCTATAGCTTACCATCGTTGGTACATATTTCTACTTGTACCTCAGAAGTACATAAACCTTGTGAAGGCTCTTTACTCGAACACTACTAGTCGAGTCAGGACTTATGGCGAACTGTCATCTACTTTTGCAACCTCAAGTGGTGTCCGTCAAGGCTGTCCACTTTCTCCATTTTTGTTTAACTTCATCATAGACCTATTGATGGAAATAACACTCTCGTCGACTGAATTCTCGGGTATTGATCTCGTTCCAGGAGGTCCACTTATCGACTTAGAATACGCAGATGACATAGTCCTGTTTGGTGAAGACGCTGACAAAATGCAGAGTCTTCTGGTAGCACTAAGCAACAATGCCAGAATGTTTGGGATGCGCTTCTCTCCCTCTAAATGCAAGTTGTTGCTTCAGGACTGGTCTGCGTCAACACCTGAACTAAGGATAGGGAGTGAAGTAGTCGAACGCGTTGACAACTTCACTTATCTTGGAAGTGTGATCAGCCCTAATGGGTTGGTATCGGACGAAATCTCAGCACGGATTCGAAAAGCTCGTTTGGCTTTTGCCAACTTACGTCACCTTTGGCGAAGGCGAGATATCCGTCTATCAATAAAAGGACGAGTATACTGCACGGCAGTTCGTTCTGTTTTAATTTACGGCAGCGAAACATGGCCCTTAAGAGTAGAAGAAACCCGTAAGCTACTAACATTTGACCACAGATGCCTTAGAAATATTGCTGGCATCTGCTGGGATCACCGGGTAAGTAATAGCGAGGTTAGACGCAGGGTATTAGGGAATGATGGTAAATCAGTTGATGAGGTTATGAATCTTCATCGACTGAGATGGTTGGGCCACGTATTAGGTATGCCTGAACACCGATTACCACGACGTGCAATGCTAACCGGTGTAGGGGATGGTTGGAAGAAAGTTAGGGGTGGCCAAACCAAAACGTGGCATCAGTGCCTGAAGTCACTAACTTCTAGTCTGAGCCATGTTGGTAGATGCAGACTACTTGGTTGGGGTCCGCGTGACTTTCGTAACCAATGGTTGGGGACTCTTGGTGACATGGCTCAGAATCGATCACAATGGCGTCGGTGCATACACTCCCTGTCTTCCCTTAAACTAAGAGATTAAAATCACTTCATTCTTTCTGTCTACGAACTAATTCTTTCTTCCTATACTATATCCTTATTGCAACCTTTGACCTAACCACTCCTATGAATCCGCTGTTCATCTTGCTATGCTAATGAGGTATGGCAACCTGGACCGATGCACATATGTGCCTGGTCCTACGTTGTAGCTGACTGACTGACTGACTGACTTGTACTAAACCGTAAAAGATGAAATAATTATAATGTGATGAGCTTTTAGATTCAATTCCTCTTTTGTATATATTAAAGTGAAGCAGTTACAGATGACAAATTGCTATATCTGACTGGAATTAATATTAACTCTATATTTTGGGGTTCATCGGCAACTTCTAGAATATTTTGTTTGGTCATATTGTGGTATATGCTACTGATATCGGTAGATATAAGTAGTATGTATCATCAATCGAAAATGAAATGGCTGGTGGCAGAAGGTTAAGGAGATTAAAGAAAAGAGAACGCGAGTAAAGAGTGATTGGTTTGGAAATGAAAGAAAAATGAAGTCTAAGACAAATAATGGACATTTTACAAATGAATTATTCACTGTAGAGTTCTAAGATTTTACTAAGAGATTTTGTAAATTTGTATTCAAAAGTAGTGAACAAGAACACAAGTGGGGACAATCGGATGTATTTGAACACAAAGATATAGAATCACTTAGCAAAATCTGAGAACTATACAGTGAATAGCTTATTTGCGAAATGTCAATTGTCTCAGACTTGATTCTTACTTCGTTTCCACACCAGTCATTCTCTGTTCACGTTCTGTTCCTTTCGATCTTCTTAACCTTCTACCTCCAGGCATTGCACTTTCTATTAATGACACATACTAGTTATATCAGAAGCGGTTTTTGTAGATAATATAGCAATTGTAAGAGCTGAGATTATAAGTCGATTGAAGATAGACCATCATGGAAAACCTGGAAGCACTGGACAGCCTTTTCGTCCTATTGTATGACTCCTCAACAGTGCGCATCTACGATCCCACCTCACGAGCCAACAGTTAAGCTCTAGACCACTGAGCCGGTCGGCATTCAAAGATGTTAATGTCTCATTTCAACTAATCTACGAAATTGAGTGATATATCGACCATTATCATCAATGAGTTACTAACTCACAACAGACTCGATTAAACTTCACTGGTCATTACTTCTCATTGGAACTTCAGGAAATACGTTTTGAAACTAGGTTTTCAATATTAATTACTTACTTAAGGTTGTTACTCCTATTGGAGCATAGGCCACCGACCAGCATTCTTCGACCCACTCTGTCCTGGGCCTTCTTTTCTAGTTTCATCCATTTCTTGTTCATTTTTCTCATGTCTATCTCCATTTCCCGGCGTAATGTGTTCTTTGGTCTTCCTCTTTTTCTTTGGCCTTGAGGATTCCATGTGAGAGCTTGTCTTGTGACGCACGAACTTGGGTGCTTTCCTTAATGTGTGTCCTATCCATTTCCAGCGCTTCTTCCTAATTTCTTCCTCCACTCGGACCTAGTTTGTTCTTTCCCACAGTTGGTTGTTGCTAATAATGTCCAGCCAACGGATCCGATGTATTTTGCATAGACAACTGTTAATAAACAGCTGTGTCTTCTGAATGTTGGCTTTCGTAGTTCTCCATGTTTCTGCCCCATACAGTAGAACTCCACCTGAAGTACCTCCGGGGGCTACTGCCTGTCCCAAGCCCGAATAAATGAGGAGGATTGGGCATGGGGTTAGCGACCCCATCCTATAGAAAACTAACTCGTTAAAAAACGCAAACCAGAAAAAAAATTATTAAGTTTTCAATAGTGGTCCATTAAAACTACTTATATCTATCGATATCAGTAGTATATAACATACAACTACATTCTATTATTCTATTATTATCTCTATCAATATTTTAAAATGAACTATCAAACTAATTCATTCTTTTGTTATTTCTAGGGTTGTTGGCGTAAAATCATTATTGATGATTCAATACCATTTGATGAAAATAATAAACTATTACTTCCACAAAGTAAACAATCTAATGAATTATGGCCAATGTTATTAACGAAAGCTTTATTGAAAATAGCCTCTATGGAGTAATTATTGATTAAATCAATAATCAATCATTAATCATTATTCTAGTTGTAGAAATACATGTACCAATACAGAAATAGGAGATTTCAGTACAATACAATGTTTAACTGGATGGATTAAACATACTATTGTAATCAAGTAATAGTTATATCTATATCTATATCTGACTCTAACCCCCCCGTCCCTTTTGTCTTTATAAAGGAAACATTCCATCGATCAATTATGGTATTACCTTAGTGATTATTTATTAGATTGGGAAAGATTTGATGATGATGTCATAAAACGAAATAAGAAATCTAACAAAATGGAACAAAATGAAATAATAGAAAAACTAGAATCTCATGATTTGCCAATCAATAAATCAATAATCAATAAAGAGAAATTGAAAGAAAAAAAAGGTAAAAAAATAAAAAAAAATCAATAAACTATTTCAATCTAATGATTTATAGGAATAGAAAAAAATAAAGAAATGAATAAAGAGAAAAAAGAACAAAGTAAGTAATGATTAATTAGTAAGTTATTGATAAATTATTCTTATTGATAGGATACTTCAATAGGGCAATATCAATGATCTTATCTTGTAAGAGTTGAATTTAGGATGTATTGATGTTGTAGATGAACTGTTGAAATGTTATAGACTATAGAGTCGGTGAATGTTTCATTGAATTTTATGGATTCGTTGAAGTTAAACATTAATATCGTTGAATGTCGACAGATTTAGTGGTCTGGGGGTTAAGAATTTGAGTGAAAGATCAATAGATTTGGGGTTCGAATCTTGTGAGGTGGGGTCATGTATGCATACTGTTGAGGAGTGTCATACTAGAGTGGAATGGCCGTTCAATGTTTTCAGGTTTTTGATGGTGGTCTAGCTTGGTTCTCTCGAGTTTGTAGTTCACGAGTCTTAGTTAGGCGTTTGATAATTATCGAGGCCAGTATTTTAGATACTATGTTTGTTAAACTAATCCCTCTGTGGTTGTCACAGGATGATTTTGACCCTTTCTTATATATTGGGACGATAAGTGATTGCGACCAGTCAGATGGGATAAAGTCTAATTCCCAGATCTTAGCTAAAATATTAGTCAACTTAATCGCTAAAATTGGACCACCATCCTTAAAGACCTCTGGAGCCAATCCATCTGGACCAGCTGCCCTTCCTCGTTTCAGATTAACTATAGTCTTTTGAACTTCAGCAAGAGTCGGGGGACCTACTTCAATGTTCCATTCACACTGTCTGGGAATGGAGGGTAGTTGTAGAGTAGCTGAACACCGATTACCACGACGTGCAATGCTAACCGGGGTAGGGGATGGTTGGAAGAAAGTTAGGGGCGGCCAAACCAAAACGTGGCATCAGTGCCTGAAGTCACTAACTTCTAGTCTGAGCCATGTTCGTAGATGCAGACTACTTGGTTGGGGTCCGCGTGACTTTCGTAACCAATGGTTGGAGACTCTTGGTGACATGGCTCAGAATCGATCACAATGGCGTCGGTGTATACACTCCCTGTCTTCCCTTAAACTAAGAGACTAACATAACTTCATTCTTTCTGTCTACGAACTAATTATTTCTTCTTATACTATATCCTTATTGCAACCTTTGACCTAACCACTCCTATGAATCCGCTGTTCATCTTGCTATGCTAATGAGGTATGGCAACCTGGACCGATGCACATATGTGCCTGGTCCTACGTTGTAGCTGACTGACTGACTGACTGACTCATGATTTCAAATGTTAAAATTACTATAATATCCACAAAAACCCTTTCTGATATTAATTAACATATGTTCACTAGTAACTCGCTTCAAGGGGTATTTCTTGCAGTTCTAATGAGAAGTACTGACCAGTAAAGTTTAACCAGGTTTGTTGTGAGATAGTGACTCATTGATGACAATGGTGGATGTGTCACACATTTTCGTGGATTGGTTGAAGTTAGACATTAACATCGGTGGATGTCAGCCGGTTCAATGGTCTAGAAGTTAAGCGTTCATGTGCAAGACCAGTAACTCCTGGATTCGAATTTCGCGGTGCGGTATCGTGGATGCACAGTGTTGAGGAGTCCCACACTAGAGTGGAATGGCCGTTCAATGATTTCAGGTTTTTGATGGTGGTCTTAGTATTACACAGTGATCACAACCAATAAATTGACAAGGTTCTGAATCTGATGAGGAGCATAGATTTTCTGAACATCGTACATATGTCTTGTTGATATATATAAGATTCAGAACCTTGTCAATTGAATATACTCTAACGACTGGTTTCAATCATCTGGTATCAAAAAATATTGAGCAACTCTACTGCTTTTATAAACAAGGATTGTTACCAAATCTGTCATTATCAAGTTATAGTTGAATATCGTTTGACACAGTAAGGCAATACCAAGTTATGAATGATTTTAAGATCTTTCTTATACAAAAACTGGATCTAGTGTGATTGAATAAATTGATAACTTCCCTAATGCCAAACTCATGTGAGCATAGGAGGTGGGGACAACAGGACCGTGCAACAGAGTGCTTAGATATCAAAGATAAGTAAAAGTGTAAAATCACAGAGTACATATTAAAGAACCACTGATGAGTGGGGAGTATTAGACAGCTACTTCGTCCCAGTTTGGATCTACTAATCAATACACAAATACGATTGTAAACGAGATTAAACTCAGGTTATTTTTAAGCCATTTAATGATCACGCTGCATTTAAAACACTAATTTATACTGAATTCTTGAAGTTCTGATAAGACTTTGTAATTGTCAAAGTCCTATCATATTGAAAGTGAGATAGTCATTCATTGATGACATTACAGAGTCGTTCTTCATCATAACAAATTGATCAAAATTGAAAATTGAAGATTGATAACTAATACACGCTTGACGGAAAAGCTTTGAAGAATATAAAAACCTTTACATATTTGGGCAGCATTATTGATGAACATGGTAGATCTTATACAGATGTGAAAGTGCGGATCGATAAAGCAAGAGCAGCACATTTACAATTTAAGAACATCTGGAACTCAAAACAACCATTAACCAACACCAAAGTCAGAATTTTCAATACAAATATCAAGACAGTTCTACTGTATAAGGGCGGAAGATACAAGTGTTTAATAAGAGTTGTCTACGTAAAATATTTTTGATCCGTTGGTCAGATATCATGAGCAACAACCAACTGTGAGAGAGAACAAACCAGATTCCAGTAGAGGAAGAAATCAGGAAGAAGTGCTGAAAGTGAATAGGACACCCATTGAGAAAAACACCAAACTGCGTCATAAGGCAAGCCCTCACTTAGAATCCTCAAGATTAAATGAGAAGAGGAGGATCAAAGAACAAATTACGCCGAGAAACTGAGACAGATATGAGAAAAATGAACAACAATTGGATAGAACTGGAAAGGAAGACTCAGCACAGAATGGGTTGGAGAATGCTGGTCGACGGCTTGTAGTACTCCAGTGGGAGTAGTAGACGTAAGTAAGTTACTAAACTAAACGTTTATTACAATTGACATTATTCAACTGATAAATACTGGTTTGGACTCTTTTAAAACATGAATCTAGTTGTTAATCCATCTACCAGTAATTAGGGTTTGAATATATTCTAACGTCATTAGTTTTCTCTTCGTTTTACTCATTCTCTCTCTATATATATTGTTACATTTAGTTGGGCATAATACAACAGAATTAATGAATCCTAAGATTCCTGAAACTATAATATTTGCATCGTGTAAAAATACAGGTTCATCATTGGCATCACTTGTTCCTTCAGCATCAAAGGTTAGATTAATTCTATGAAATGATTGTTAGTTTATTGAGTTTATTATTTAGTTACTAATCAGATTGTTATTTTCAAGTTGATTTAAGAATTCTAACTTGGCAACCGATGATGATCTATGTATAAGCATTACGTAAATTTCTATTCATTTTGTATTGTTAGTTATTTGATCTCATTGATTGAAGCTAGACCACCATGGAAAACCTGGAAGCACTGAACGGCCGTTCCATTCTAGTATGGGACTCCTCAGTAATGTGCATCCACGATCCCGCACCCCGTGAGATTCGAATTCAGGACATATCAGTTTCGCATCAGGCGCTGATCATTAGATAAATTTTATTGATTTCTTCAAGTGTCAATTCAAGAAAGGAAATAACATATACAGTTTAGGAATTTACATTGATATCATGAATGGATGAATATAAGATCACCATTGAAAACCTGAAAACACTGGACGACCGTTCCAATCTAGTATGGGACTAGTGAACAGTTCGCATCCACGATTCCACCTCTAGACCATTCAATGGTGTTCTTAACATTTTAATTCAGTTCATTTTAGATATTTTTGATATTAAGTATGTGTGAGGACGGTCCACGGGTGAATTCGAGGAAGCTCTAAGAAGCTCAGAAAAAATAGAAGGTATTCCATCCAATAATTTTTTGAAAGAACATTCCAGAATCATGACGTGTAGCTTCCCTATTAAAAAAGTACTAAAAACTACTGTATGCGGGTTAGATGACTAAAATGATAATTTCACTTTTAATAAAAAACTATAAATACCTGAGAGTTTTGTACTATATTTGACACTTTTTGAAATAGCGTTCCTTCTCAATCGTCTTCTATCTTCTTATTTGTGACTTGGAAGGTTCTAGCATCTAAATGCTCGAGTTGTACGCAGTATATCAAGGATCTAAGCCTTAGATTTAATAGTATGTACATTTGTATCAGAAAGGGTTTTGTGGAGATTGTAGTAATTTCAACAGTTGAGATAATGAGTCAATTGAACCTAGACCAACATGAAAAATCTGAAAGCATTGGACGTCCGTTTCGTCCTATTGTAGGACTCCTCAGCAGTGCGTATCCACGACATTTGTTTTATTGATTAATATTATTGTTTTAGGTTGTAAGTAGCTGACTGGAGCTCTCTTATGGCTTTAGGTTGTGGTCGTTTTTTACCCTGTGCTAATTGTTGTGTCCTTGACTGGAAAATTAGAGAGCAGAGTACTTACCGATCGATTACAGTGACACGTAAACACGTACGGACGGCCTAGAGTCTCGGTGGGTCCCACTTCCCTGTCTAGCCCAGTTAGTTGAGTCCAGAACACAAGTCACAGCCTCGGAGATATAAATCATTATATTTCAAACATACTCTATTTATATACTAACCAAGCATACCACATCGTACCATAAAATAGAAAACAACATTTTGTACAGTATTCAACAAGTGAACAGATATCGACCAATAGGAAATGTCCATTTAAAGTCCAAGGACACCATTGGGCTTAACATGATAATTATTGGTCTATTCCTCCGCATCCACAACAAGCTCTTTATCCAAGTGTTATACCCAGACGAGAATAAATGAGTAGTAACCGTTAGGAATTACTTATGGACTAATATTATACGAATATTCTCATTGTACGACTATATTATATGTACATTCATATTCATTTCATTAGAAGCTTCCATTTGACCTATTGGTTACTGTTATATGATTTACCACTCTTAAATTATTCCCAATCTATTAGTTACAGCATCTCACAATCACAGCCAGTTTATGAATTGATCTTGTACAAATATTATTTTCTATTTTATGGTATGATCTGGTCTGTTTAGCTTGTATGATAAACTCAGTATATTTGAAATATATGAATCGTACCGTGGAGGCTGAGATAGGCGTTCTGAACTCGAAAAGGTAGAGCTAAGTAGGTAGAAAGACCAACCGAAACTCTAGACTACTTGTACTGGTGTATGCATCATTAGTTTGATTATATAAATCAGTGTATCTCATTTGGTAATCGTATTTCTCGATAATCTTATAGTCTAAGGATGTAACAAAGACTATAAACGGGAAAAGTTGTATGAAATATTAATTAAATTATCTGATAATGGTCAGTCAGTCAGTTAGTCAGTCAGTTACAGCGTAGGATCAGGCACGTACATACATCGGTTCAAGTTGCCACACCTCGTTAGCACAACAAGATGAACACCGGATTCATAGAAGTAGTTAACTCAATGGTGTAATATATAAAGCAAAGATTTTGATGGAGTTTTGTTCTCTGAGCTGGATGGTTTGGTCGTGGATCACCCTACCGTACATACAAGGAATATCAGAAACTGCAACGAGACTGCTGAAAACCTTCGGGATAGGTGTGGCACACAAACCAACAAAATCACTACAATCAATCTTATGCAAACCAAAAGATGAAATAACAAAGGAGAACAAATCAAACATTATCTACAAAATAAATTGTACCAACTGCGACAAACACTACATCGGACAAAGCGGACGCCCCCTCCACCTACGCCTACATGAACATCAATTAGCAGTCAAACGCCATGATATCTCTTCACTTATTTCAATACACGTGGACAACTGCGGACACTCATTCGATTGGAAAAATGTGGAAATCTTAGACAGAGGAAACTCCAAAAACACCAGAGAATTTTTAGAAGCTTCGCACTCAGGTCAATCAGCAATCAACAAACATATTGAAATCAATCCAATTTATCAACCAATCAGGAAAATCATGCATAAATATAAGAACAAAAATCAAAACAATGGGAGACACAACCAAAACAAAGAAGTGAACAATGATAAATTTAAGGTCAACAAGAACCAATCAACATCGAGGTGCACAGAACAAGCTGTGAAACACATATGGAGAAATTCGAACACTTCACTTCTATCTGAAGTTTGTGCTGATGATGTCGTTCAGAAGAACGATGAAAGCTCCACGACCAAACCATCCAGCTCAGAGAACAAAACTCCATCAAAATCATCCACCTGAGCTACAAATCTTCCTCATCATCTCAAAAGCAAAGATTGCATATAAGGATATAGTACAAGAAGAAAGAAGATAATATGAACTGTAAAGTATAGGTTATTACTTATATATGTTTTTTTACAAGTAATCAATAATACATTTTATATAAAATTTCTTAATATTTAAGGAGGAGATTACAATGAAACTTAAACAATATGGATTCACTTATACAGATTCATATCCGATTCGTATAGCTAAACGTCGTACTATACCACTTATTCCTCCATCACCTATACAATCTACACCTCAATGGAAGTTGATCAGACCAAGACCATCTGATTTTCCATTTGATTTATCTAACAATAATAATTTACAATGTAATAAAGAGAAAGAACCTATACGTTCATTACTTCTATGGACACCTGTACAAGAGCATATATTTTATGAACCAGAGAAAGTTATGTATGTTATAAGTATTTATATTAGATTTTGTTGTAATGTTTTGTATTAACTGTAACTATCAATCAAATAGAGATGGATACACGTGTTTCATCCGATTCGAACTCTCATCAACTGTATGTACCTACATCCCAGAGTTGATATTCACTCCAAGAATCGAATTGAATACTGTTCACTTCAAATACCATCACATTATCCACTTAGCTACTCAATCTAAATAGTCACTGGCTTGTGCAACCAATACTAATGAATTATCATTTACATAGATTTGATAAGCTAAATTTTTAATTTTAGATTATTAACCAATTAAAGTCGATAAAGTATTGAAATGAATAAATGGATAGATTGAATTATTTTGTTTAAAGGATTATTTCTCAAATCCAAATCGTATTATTAAGTCATTAACTGATCAAATCAGCATTAAAACAACCTAGTGCTTTTATTATAATATACTGAAACCAAATGATGTCAGTCAGAACAACATAGAACTTCGTACGTACGTATGTAGATCAGTTCAAGTTGCCATACCACATTAGCACAAAAATGTAGTTATCAATTCAATTACCGCAGTGGTAGAGGTGGTAAGAGTATAAGTAGTAATTGGCAAGATTAAGGTTTGAAGATGTTATTCAAGGAGTATAATCTAGTGAAATAAATTTCGAAGGAGAAAAGAAGGGACACAAAGAATTCAGGAGATTAGAATTTGGGAGAACACAAAGAGTGGATGAACCTACGCCATTGCAAACGATTTTGAGCCATGTCATTCAACATCTCTAACCATCTGTTGTTATCATCTCGCGGATCCCAATCAGGTTGTCTATACCTACCAACATGGCTAAGTCCAGGGATTGAACTTCTACCAGGAGATTCACTTAGAATATGCCAATGACATAGTTCTATTTGGTGAAGACGCTGACAAAATACAGTCTTCTGATCACTATAAGCAACAATGCTAGCATGTTCGGGATGCGATTTTCCCCCCTCGAAATGCAAAATGATAGGGAGAGAGGTAGTCGAGCGTGTCGACCACTTCACTTATATTGGGAGTCTCATCAGCCCTTGTGGTCTGGTGTGACGAAATCTCAGCACGGATACAGAAGGCTCGACTAGCTTTTGCCAACTTGCGTCATTTGTGGCGTAGGCGAGATATCCGTCTACCAAACAAATGTAGGGTTTACTGAGCAGCAGTTCGTTCTGTCCTACTTTATGGCTGTGAAACATGGCCGGTAAGAGTAGAGGATATTCGTAGCTTACTAGTATTCGATCACAAGTGTCATTGAAGCATTGTTCGTATATCATGGGACCATCGAGTAAGTAATGCAGTTGTTAGGAAACGAGTACTGGGTAAGGATGACAAATCAATTGATGAAGTAGTGAAACTTCATCAGTTGAGATGACTTGAACATGTGTTACGTATGGTCAACTACCGACTGCCCCGACGTGTGGTGTTTTATGGTGTAAGAGTAGGTTGTGTTAGGACTGCAATTAATCAGTCTCTTGTTGGCATATCTATATTTTGTGCGGACTGCCTCGATATTACCTTAAGTCAAAAACATTCTAAGCAAAGATGGATAGAGGCTAGCAGTGGAATCCAGTTTGACACGCGTTTCATCCTATTTGAGTTCTCGTCAACTGAATGTATCTGCATCTCAGAGTTGATGTTCACTACGATACTCGAACTCAGTACCGTTTCCTTCAAACGTCATCATGTTATCCCCTCAGCTACTGAGTCCTGTTGAATGATATAGTTCGCTAGTCTGGAAACACTTCAAAATCAATTTATCGACTATTTTTACCCTTAAACTAATAAGTTGAAGTTTTATATTTAAATACAAATTATTATTACTCCTTTTATTTATAGAACAAGTCCGCCTACTTCTACTGCTGAATCAGTTTATATGTCAAGTTCTTCACCTGATACAGGAAAACAAATTAGTGGGACATTAAAAACTAGATCAAATTCTCAAGCATCACCAACACGTCGTCGACGTGAATCCATTTCAAATAATCCAAGTCCATCTAGATCTCAAGTTAGTAAAAATTTATTCATGATTCATGAAAAATAAGTGGAAATTTAAAGATCATTTATTAAAAGGAATTTATGTTACCTAGGAAACATTGAAACGAGTTAGTATTGGATAGTTCTTAATAATCAAAATGTTTTATAATTGAACTGATCATTACGATCTTTTAAGGTAAATCCTGGAGTGAATATCAACTCTGGAATGCAGGTACATTCAGCTGACGAGTTCCAACTAGGACGAAACATGAGTCAAACTGGATTCCACTGTTAGCCACTATTCATCTTTGTTCATAATTCTTGTGAATTAAGGCAATATCAAGGCAATCGGTACAAGATGTACATATGCTAACAAGAAATGGATCAGTAGCTATCCCAAACATTAATGGAAAGATTCGTCACGGACTATTGATGTCTAATTGTTAGAATTTATAGCTGATGTCAGTTCGTGATGAAAACCCTAAATCTGATTCCTAAGCTTAACCATCAACTATAATTCATAATTCGAATTCCTCACACTGTTTTATAACCCTCATTTTGTTTTAGTTACTAGGTGTGCACTGTCAAGATCACTTAAGTGTCACTCAAAGGTCGTCCATAGATTATAGTCTCACCACTAAATTTCATGCTAGCTGACATTTATCAGTAGGATATACTTGTAATCTTGAGGAAATAGATTACCCCTGATAGAGGTTGATTTCATTTTTATTTACCTATTCATAGCTAGTGATTAAAATGACATATATGTATCCTAGAGTACTAATTTTCTTCAATTATCTTTTCTAGAAAAGGGGTTCACGTGAAGACATACTAAAGAAAGGTAAGTTACAAAATATAAACCACCCTATAAAGATATGATGACTAGTATTGTAATTGTGAACATTGAGGATGTTGTAAATACTCTGGTACATTGTGACTTATCCCATTACAATAAAACACAAACCATCTTCAACTGAGAAGCTATTTCCATTAGTTATTTAGAATGATGAGTCTATTTTTAACGAGTATCACATCAACAACTCAGGTTCTGAGTTCGAACTCCGTGAGTGGGATCATGGATACACACTGTAGAGGAGTTCCACACTAGGACAAAACGGCGATTCAGTGTTACTAGGTTTTCTATGGTGGTCTAGCTTTAATTGACTCATACATTCAACTATTAAAGTGCTATGATATCCACAAAATCCCTCTCTGATTATAATTATCGTATGCTCATAAGTGACTATCTCCAAGAGGTATTTCCTGGAGTTCTAGTAAGTCTTTTATTCTACAACATATAGTATTTCACTGGCTGAAATCATGAGTCAATTGAAGCTAGACCACCATGGAAAACCTGGAAGCACTGGAAGACCGTTTCGTTCTAGTATGGGACTCCTGAGCAGTGAGCATCCACGATCTCGCAACCCGAGAGATTCGAAGCTGGGACCTACTGGTTTCGCGCGCGAGCTTTAACCATTAGTAAGAAGTCGTTACCAGTGGAGTTCAACCAGGTCTGTTGTGAGATGGGAACTCACTGAAGACAATGGTGTACGGTGGCACAACTTCGTGGATTGGTTGAAGTTAGACATTAATAACGTTAGGTGTCGGCTCAGTGGTTAAGTGCTCGCGCGCGAAACCAGTAGGTCTTGGGTTCGAATCCCGCGGGGTTCAGAATCGCGGATGCGCACTGCTGAAGAGTCCCACAATAGGACAAAACGGCTGTCCAGTGCTTCAAGGTTTTCCATGATGGTCCAGCTTCAAATGACTCATGACTTCAACCAGTGGAATTTCTAAAAATCTCCACAAAACCCATTCTGATACTATAGTATTTATTGTTACATTAATTAGAGTGAAAATGTTTAGTCCCTTAGAATTTACTGTCCTTGCAGGATCTTAATGATGATCAATCAGAATGAAGTTTGATATTCATTGGTTGATTATGAACAATATCGATGAAGGATCTACTGTGGATTATCTAGACTTAAAGATTATCAAAAATGTTTTTTTCTTAATCTGATAATCTTTTGTGATTATTCTGTAATAGAACAAAAAATGAACGATCAGCAAGATATTTCAACGTGAAAGTCTATCACGAGTGAATCTATATTCATCGAATCTAAATTAGCTTTAAGATAAATTTCATTATCGTTGGTTTGATGAATCGTTGACACGCAATTAACAAGGGAAACTCCATCAAGATAGTTTACATCATGAGTCGATATAATCTATACAACCACTGAAAGTTGGAAAGTGTCGGACAGGTGTTCAATTCCAGTAGGAGTTTCTTCAGCATTAAGGGTGTATGACCTAATCAGATATTGAATCTATAAACTTAAAGTCTGTAGATCCTAGAATTCTTTGTATGATGTTATATGCCTTTAAATTTCACAAATAAATATATACCGAAAAGCCGTATTTTCATTGATCACTGATGGTCACTAAATTGCTCACATACGGTACTCTATTTAAGCCTTAGCGGTTACTTACTTACTTACGCCTGTAACTTTTAATGCAGCATGGGGCGCTGACCAGTATTCACCAACCCACTCTGTCCTGGGCCTTCCTTTCTAATTCCAGCCAATTCTTGTTCATTTTTCTCATGTCTATATCCATTTCTCTACGTAATGTGTTTTTTAGTCTTCCTCTTTTCATTTGGCCTTGAGAGTTCCATATGAGGGCTTGTCTTCTGACACAGTTGAGCGATTTCCTCAATGTGTGTCCTATCCACTTCCAGCACTTCTTCCTAATTTCTTCCTCCATTGGGATCTGGTTTGTTCTTTCCCACAGTTGGCTGTTGCTAATGGTTTCCGGCCGACGGATGCGAAGTATTTTTCGTAGACAACTGTTAATAAACACTTACATCTTCTGGATGATGGCTTTCGTAGTTCTCTAAGATTCCACCTCATACAGTAGAACTGTCTTGATATTTGTATTGGAAATTCTGACTTTGGTGTTGGTTAATGGTTGTTTTGAGTTCCAGATGTTCTTAAATTGTAAATATGCTGCTCTTGCTTTACCAATCAACGCCTTCACATCTACATCAGATCCACCGTGTTCATCAGTGACGCTGCCGAAGTATGTAAAGGTTTTTACATCTTCCAAATCTTCTCCGTCAATTGTGATTGGATTGATGCATGCTGTGTTGTATCGCAGAATCTTGCTTTTGCCTTTGTGTATGTTGAGATGTACTGCTGCTGAGGCTGCTGCTACACTGATCGTTTTCTCCTGCATTTGTTGTTGCGATTGCGATAGGATGGTCAGATCATCTGCGAAGTCTAGGTCGTTCACTTAACGGCTACAGTGTTAGTTATTTAAATTGTGAGTTTATTCATATTTTCGAATTATCATCCATACCTCTAAATTGATTAAAAAAATGTGTACTTCAGGGATGACAAGTAAATCAAAAGAAGCTAAAGGACAGAATAAAACTCCAGAAACAAGTGGAAGTAGTCAACAAAATTCTAGTTCACGTACAAACAATTCATTACACATGAAATCATGCAGTGAAGATATTGTACCTGAAGTATCAATAACAACTAGTTCTGTAACGAATCCTAAAGAAATATGGCTTGATATAAAAGATTTTTGTGAAATATTCAAGTAAGTTAATCTTTTGTAAAAATCATTGTTTACGATGAAGTATGGATTCAAACGTTTTTAGACAATAAACATTAAATGGATGCACACTGCTGAGGAATCACACAATAGGACGAAACGGCCGTCCAGTGCTTCCAGGTTTCCAAAGGTGGTCTAACATCATCAATCAGTTCATGATCTCAATCGAAAACTAAATAAACTCCACAACCCCTATACTAGTAAATATGAAATGAGTCGAAATTAGAATAAAAACATTAATTAGGGCAATATCGAGGCAATACACACAGAATACACCCCATCACACAAGCAAGTGGCTATTAGGACTTAGTAGCTAAGTGAATAACACGATGGCGTTTGAGCCAAACCGTACTGAGTTCGAGTCTCAGAGTGAACATCAACTCTGAGATGCAGATACATTCAGTTGACGAGTCCGAAACAGGACGAAACGTGCATGCTGGATTCCAAGGAAACCTGAACAGGATGTACATATGCCAATAAGAGACTGATCAGCTGTAGTCCTAACACAACAGTGGGAACATTCAAGTAAGGAACATGGACTAAACGTTTTAAAACATTTTGTTTAATTATGATAATCATCATAACTTTTACTGACTACAGTTACAGTATTGATATCATAGATAATCTTTGACATACGATTCGGCGAGACTCTAATTTATGGACGACCTTTGAACGAAACTTAAGCTACCTAGAGAATTATTAGTCGATCAGCAAACAGTCAGTATAGAGTAAAAAATATGTTATACAAAACCAAGGAAATAAAGTGGATACACTTCTTATACGTGGTTCAAAAATTTGTCAGGGTTAGAAAGAGGTTCAAAGGTTCTAATATCGTAATGCATGCAGTAGAGGAAATCATCCATACGGTTACAGAATAATCGGCCTCTGGAGCCATGATAAAGTCTCAAAAACCCTCTCAGCCTCCACCACATAGTTTCAATATTGTTTATGTGCACTCCAATTGTTGAGTACACGAAATGCTACTTGTGGATAACGACACGATGCACATAACCAAGCCTATGTGGGAGTCTGTACGTTCTTCAAACATCCGTATATTTTTTAGTACCTGACTGCAGCCAGTGTTACTGTTGCTTTTATTATCCAGTTCGCAATGATTGTCGTAATTTGCCTTAGTTCGGAATTATATGTGGGGTTTTCATCACGAACTGATATCAATTATAATGCCAGAAATTTATCTAGCCAAATGGATGAAAGGCTTTCACGTTAGAATCCGAGATCTATTACCTTATACCTGATTGTTTCGTCCACAAATTATAGTCACGCCGTTTTCTTTGTTATAGCCTCTCAATTATCACGTTTTGTACAAAATTCCCTGTAAACCAATCGTACGTTAGCATTAAGCACTGAAATTGGCACTTACTTACTTACTTACACCTGTTACTCCTCGTGAAGGAGCATAGGTCGCTCACCAGCATTCTCCATCCAACCCTGTCCTGGGCAATCCTTTCCAGCTCCTTCCAGTTGTAATTCATCGTTTTCATATCTGCTTCTATTATCCGACGTAATGTGTTCTTTGGCCTTCCTCTTTTCCGCTTCCCTTCAGGATTCCAAGTTAGGGCTTGCCTCGTGATGCAGTTTGACGATTTGCGTAATGTATGTCCTATCCATTTCCATCGTCTTTTCCTAATTTCCTCTTCAGCTGGAAGTTGGTTTGTTCTCTCCCACAGAAGGCTATTGCTGATGGTGTCCGGCCAATGGATGTTGAGTATCTTGCGTAGATAGCTATTTATAAATACTTGTACTTTCTTGATTGTGGTTGTTGTAGTTCTCCAAGTTTCAGCTCCATACAGTAGAATTGCCTTGACGTTCGTATTGAAGATTCTCACTTTGATATTGGTTGAAAGTTGTTTTGAGTTCCATATGTTGTTCAATTGTAGGAATGCTTTCGTTGCTTTGCCAATCCTCGCCTTTACGTCTGCATCTGAACCTCCTTGTCTATCGACGATGCTTCCCAGATATGTGAAGGAAGTTGGCACCGTAACCTTGAAATCTCTAAAACGTCACTGATTGGCTCGTCCATAAATTAGAGTCTCGCCACGAAATCTACTCTGATTCCAAGATAATTGTAATTTTATTTGTTATTTAGTAACTTCAAAAGTTTAAAAATACATTCGTATTTCATTTAAATATATGAAGTCTATTTCTCATAAACCTTCTATTATCATAATGTTAAGCAGTTATTGATCTTCTTAAAGATTTTCTTAACCTATGTTACATTCTGATCGACATTAGTCAAGACAGTATCTTTTAACACAGTAGGATACCTCTAGAATTGAGGTGTTACATCAAATTATCACAGAGTAATACCAATTGTTATCTCATGTATTTCTTGATTCTGATCATATTCTATTGATCATAATCTGATTCTTTGGAGAACTTCAACTTCTTCAGGATTATAATTGTATTCCATTAGCAACTGTTAAACTAGCATGAAAATATGGAATTAATTAGGGTTTCTTGTTAATTGTTTTCAAGTATCTAATGTCAAACTCAAATCACCTTGTGATTAGTGATCTCATGGTAACGTTGATTCGAACTAAGGATTAGACAAGATTTCATTGATTAATACTTAATGATATCTTAATGTATTCGATAGAACAAATTATAAGTGAAGTTTATTTACAAAGACCATAGTTTTAATTAGAGTACTTTTATTCTGAATTAGTTATTATGTAAATCATCATTTCTGTTCAACTTCATCATAGACCTACTGATAGAAATAATATTCTCGTCGACTGAATCCTCAGGCATTGATCTCCAACCAGAAGATCCACTTACCGACTTACAGTACGTAGCTGATATAGTACTGTTTGATGAAGACGCTGATGAAACACAGCCTTTTGGTAGCACTGAGGGACAATGCCAGAATGTCTAAAATAAGTTTCTCCCTCTTTAAATGCAAGTTGTTGCTTCAGAACTGGCCTGCATCAACACCTGAACTAAGGATAGGAAGTGAAGTAGTCGAACATGCTGACAATTTCACTTATCTTGGAAGTCTGATCAGACCTAATTAGTTAGTGTCTGACTAAATCTCAGCACGGATTCATAAGACGTGCTTGGCTTTTGCCAACTTAAGTCAACTCTGATGAAGGCGAAATATCCGTCTACCGATTAAGGGACAAATATGCTGCGCAGCAGTTCGTCTTGTTCTACATTACGGCTGCGAAATATGGTCATTAAGGATAGAAGATACTCGTAAGTTACTAATATTTGACCACAGATGCATTATAAATATTGTTTGCATCTGCTGGTACCACCGGCTAAGTAATAGTGAGGTTAGAAAGATACAGGGTATTTGGAAATGATGATGGTAAATCACTTGATGACATCATGAATCTTCATCGACTGAGATGGTTGAGTCACGTGTTACGAATGCATGAACACCGATTACCATGACGTGCAATGATAACTAGTGTTGGGGATGGTTGGAAGAGAGTTAGGGGCAGTCAAACCAAAACGTGGCATCACACCTTGAAATCACTAAATTCTGGTGTGAGCCATGTTGATCGCTGCAGACTACTTGGTTGGTGTCCGTGTGACTATCATAACCAATGGTTGGAGATTGTGTGTGACATGACTCAGAATCGACTGATCACAATAGTATGGGTTTATACACACTCTGTCTACCCTTAAATTGTGAGATTGAAATTGCTTCATTTCTTTCTTTGTATCAACTAATTCTTTCTTTCTGTACTATATGCTTACATAAAATCTTTCATTTATATATTACTACTATTGAATTGACTACTTCTATGAATCCTGTGTTCGTGTTGTTGTGCTAATGAGGTATTGCAACTTGAACCGATGTTTATATATGTTCCTGGTGCTTTGTTGTAGCTGACTGACTGACAAATCATCATTTGCGTATCTTCCCCTTCTGTATGCCCATTTTGTCGAATTATTAAACTATTACATCCACTAATAGTCAGTTCACCCAATTGTAACAACATGAATGACCTTCGTTTTACTCCTTATCCCCACTAAAAACACTGACTCCAATTGACACATATAACTTTTCTCCGGCTTCATCCTGCACAATCAGAGTACCGAAAAACTCCAATTCATTCTGCATATATTATGGCCTAAAACTTACACGATAGTATACATTAATTACTAGACTACAATACATAATTGGTATGAAATCTGAAACCGTACATAACATGAATTTATAATCCCCAGAACACATTCAAGGTGAAATTTCTTTCACAACTCCAGATATTCAAAGGTTAGGTGTTCATTTGAGTTATTATTGTACCTTAATAGGATAAAATGTAATATGATAAACATTCCGTATTTGTTATTTATTGTATCGATTGCCTTATCCAGATCATATCTTGATCAGAATCTATTGTCATTCTACATTAAAATTACAGTAAACAAATAAAGTACCTGATTTACATATCAATAACGTTAATAGTACTACATCAAATAAGTGTACTTATATATATGCTTCATTTTTCCCAAGTATATATAGCTACATACCGATTGAGCTAGGGACAAACTGTTTGAACTTAGTAGCTCATTTGATCGCTTGAAAAGAAAAGGAGTTCTAATGATAAGCCGTGACCAGTGGGGCTGATGCGTGTCGGGTAGAGATAGGTATCTACCTCAGTACAATCGAAGGTGTTCGCGCAGTTTCATGGATTGGTTGAGGTTTGACTAAAGGCCCTGGGTTTGAATCTCATGAGCGGGATCGTGAATGCGCACTGTTAAAAAGTTTCACAATAGGATAAAACGGCTGTCCAATGCTTCTAGGTTTTCAATGGTGGTCTAACATCAATTGGTTCATGATCGCGATCAGAAACTTATTAATCTCCACAACCCTATACTGATCCGAAGAAATATATTAAGTTCGAATCTTAATCCGGATACGAATATAAGAGGTAGATCCGTTTGATGAGTTCCAAACAGGATGAAACACACCTTATATATTATACTGTCGGAGTTAATCCAACTTTATTATAAGAATGCCTATATCTGTAAATAGTATTTGAATCTCTACTATCATGTTATATATCTTATATAGTTTTCTTTTTAATGAATCAATTCAGGACAGTGACCATTTATCATAAGCCAAATACATATTCAATTGTGAAAACATATTCCAATTTAAAAGTGAGTCAATCCAATGTATGATACAATTTTTATGACTTAACATATTGATACAAATCTTTATTTATTTAAACATATAAACATTAGTACATGAAGGCCGGGATACTGCCCGGGTGCTCAAACCAAAACAGGCACTTTTCTTAAGGGCAACAACCAGAGCTTTTGACCCGAAGACCTGATTCACAAGGCAGTGAAGCAACCCAAGGAAATACATTCTCATGGTAACCTGTAACCAACAATTGGTTCATATACCTTTTGTTTCCTTAGGATCCTGAAGCCCATGTGTACCAGCTGTTTGGAATCGGGGTTTTCCAACTTCCCTAGGTGGATCCTCTATATTCACCAACCTGGTTAGAGCGCCGGACATTCACTTTTCGTCCTCTCAATTTCGTAAACAACACCCCCACCACGAGAAGTCGGTGAGTAGGAATTCCCTGGAAGCGGTTGTATGCACGTGGACACTTGAGAGCATTTGGAGAGGGAGAGCCTAATCTCTCCACTCTCGGCCGTATCAGGGCATTTGAGGGCGATACAAATCTGATCCATGGATGTATGAAATAGGTGCACACACAAGAGGAGAAGAAACTTTGATCTCTTTGAATGTTATTATTCAAGCGACCAATGACATCAAATCAGTTTCGTGTCCTAACAGTATTCTTAATTCTAATATCCGCTTTTGGAACTTTATAGTTTTTCTGAAGAACTCATTCATAATTGATATCACGAACCGAATAAAGTTAGACATCCATTATGAACCAGGAAATACTGGATAGCTATTTTGTTCTAATATGAGACTTTTCCGTAGTGACACATCCATGATTTCAACAGTAATCAAACCAAAGGTCTTCGATCTCATAGACAATGCCTAAAGTACAGATCATACATACTTACTTACGCCTGTTACTCCCCATGAAGCTTAGGCCGCTAATCACCATTCTACAACCCACTCTATCCTGAGCTTTCCTTTTCAGTTCTATCAAATTGTTTTTCATTCTTCTCATATCTATCTCCATTTCCTATAAACGACCTAGATTTGCCATAAAAAAGGCATTCTATGATATTGTATTTCAATTTATTTCAGCCATCTGATCAATCAAGAGTACATTATTTATTTTGTGATAGTATTCAACCATGTGAAATTATTCTTCAATTCTCAGTTATTTATCAATGGCCATTACCTATTGCTAAACGTTTAACTCCATCTACTTATTCACGTGGTATTACTTGTATGCCTGAAACAGATGAAACATCAACAATACCAGTAAATGAACATAGTAGTACACATTTCTTACCGATAACTACGACATCAGGTATGTGTACAAAATTTCAGTTTGTTTTCATTATATGGATCTTTAGTAGTGTTATGAATGTCCTTCAGATAAGTATGTACATTTTTAACCAATGAATAACGCGACAGAGTTTGAAGTGAAAAGTACTGGGTTCGAGTCCCTTTCGGAGTGAACATCAACTGTGCGATGCAGGTACATCCAGCTGATGAGTCCAAAATAGGATGAAACGCGCATCAAAAACTCGATTCCACTGTTAGCCACTATCCATCTTTGCTTAAAAAGCTTGTGATTTAAGGCTATACTGAGACAATCTTCACATGATGCACATATTCCAACATGAGACTGATCAATTGCAGTCCTAAATAACAATGGGAAGATACAAGTTAAATAGCACCAAGTGAATTCAATGAACAAACAGTTAAAAGACAAGTTAAATGTAAATTAGTTTTGAGGGTTTCCCTTAACTTATGAATTTTTTCAAGAAATCCTAACAGTCTTCTAATCTTATTAAAGAAATTCTATGATAAAAACTCATCTGTTTTAGTGTAGATAAACCTTCTTCCGAATTGTGGATAAATGAATAAAGTTTTATACTTGAGATCATGAATCAATTGAAGCTAGACTACCAGGGAAAATCTGGAAGTACTGGATGACTGTTTCGTCCTATTGTGAGAATCCTCAACAGTATGCATCCACGATCCCGCCTTGCGAGATTCGAACCCAGGATCTATCGGTCATTGGTTTTACGATATTTTTCAACAATCTTACTGAATTGTAAGACAACGATTTAGATAGTTAATAAACAGAAACTTTGATCTGTTTTAGTACTTTCTAAACCATCGAAGTAGCTTTTATTCGGTGAAATAATGAAAAGATGTTTTACCTTAGAGTTAAACTTGAACTAAGGAATACAAAACGAAATAATTTATTTGTTATGTACTAGTTGCATCAAAATGAATAAACATTGAGGTTTACAGGACGAGCTGTGAACCATATTTGGAGAAATTCGAACAGTTCACTTCTACCTAAAGTTTGTACTGATGATGTCGTTCAGAAGAACGATGAAATCTCTACGACCAAACCATCCAGCTCAGAGAACAAAACTCCATCAAGACGATGTGTTTCTTTGTCTGTTAATCATTTTGAAAGATTGAGGAATGTCAATCAAGTGCTATGGAGAGTTATTGCACTGTTCACATCCATTGCGCCTTTCAATCTGTTATATCTTGAAAAAACGATTATTCTTGATACTACCGCGTATAACTGAGCACTAGAACACCAAAACCCTTCCAAGTCGCAGTAAGAAGACAGAAGACTAATGAAAGGAATATTATTCCAAACAGTGTCGAACATAGTACAAAATTGTCAGGTATTTATAGTTTTTAGTGAGAACGAAATCATCATTACAGTCTTCCAATCCGCGTACAGCGGGTTATTAGCATTATCCAATGGGGAAGCTACACGTTGGAATTCTAGAACATTCTTCCGAAAGGTGATTGGATGGAACGTCTTCGGCTCCTTCTGAGCCTCTTACAGCTTCCTCGAGTTCACCGGTGGTCCGTTGTCACACAATCTCAAGTTCTTTGGAAATGCGCATATGTTTTCTTTTACAAATTGACTGAATTCTAACATTTAAATCAGTTGATACAACATTAATGATCTATAAATAACATGCCCACTGAGAGGTTTGATATTTCTGGATGTGTTATGATTAAATAGAAATATTGAAGATCTGTCTAATGCTCCATAATTCTAAGTGATGCCTCAAACGTTATAGATCCATGACAAGCACTAATTCAGTCAGTCAGTTACAACAAAGCACCAGGAACGTATATAAGCATCGGTTCAAGTTGCAATACCTCATTAACACAACAACACGAACACCAGATTCATAGGAGTAGTTAACTCAATGATGGTATTATATAAATGAAAGATTGCAGATAAGGTTATAGTACAGAAAGAAAGAATTAGTTGATACAAAGAAAGATATGAAACGATTTCAATCTCACAATTTAAGGGTAGACAGAGTGTGTATACACCCATACCATTGTGATCGGTCGATTGTGAGTCATGTCACACACAATCTCCAACCATTGGTTATGATAGTCACACGGACACCAACCAAGTAGTCTGCAGCGATCAACATGGCTCACACTAGAATTTAGTGATTTCAAGGTGTGATGCCACGTTTTGGTTTGACTGCCCCTAACTCTCTTTCGACCATCCCCAACACTAGTCAGCATTGCACGTTGTGGTAATCGGTGTTCATGCATTCGTAACACGTGACTCAACCATCTCAGTCGATGAAGATTCATGATGTCATCAAGTGATTTACCATCATCATTTCCAAATACCCTGTATCTTTCTAACCTCACTATTACTTAGCCGGTGGTACCAGCAGATGCAAACAATATTTCTAATGCATCTGTGGTCAAATATTAGTAATTTACGAGTATCTTCTATCCTTAATGACCATATTTCGCAGCCGTAATGTGGAACAAGACGAACTGCTGCGCAGCATATTTGTCCCTTAATCGGTAGACGGATATTTCGCCTTCATCAGAGTTGACTTAAGTTGGCAAAAGCCAAGCACGTCTTATGAATCCGTGCTGAGATTTAGTCAGACACTAACTAATTAGGTCTGATCAGACTTCCAAGATAAGTGAAATTGTCAGCATGTTCAACTACTTCACTTCCTATCCTTAGTTCAGGTGTTGATGCAGGTCAGTCGATGAAGATTCATGATGTCATCAACTAATTTACCATCATCATTTCCAAATATCCTGTATCTTTCTAACTTCACTATTACTTACCTGATGATTCTAGCGCTAATTAACTTATCTTCATATCTAAATACTATAACATTGAAATATCTTCTATTCTTTTTAGCTTCATTTATTAAAGAGAATAATTCAAATTCACAAAATAATTCACCTGATGATTTACAATCTACAACTTATGGTATGAATCCATCAATACAAACATTACCATCTACATCATCTACATCTATATCTAATCATCCATCTACACTTTTAATTGAATCTTATCATTGGAATAAATCAATACAAGGTGATCCAATAAAATATCTTGAAACAACTGGTACTAATTCTATATCATTATTATTATCATTTAGTCGATATTGTTATAAATTAATCATTTATGCACCATTAGGTTATGTTATCACTATTCTTGGACGTCAACGTTCATCAATTCATATCAATAATCAATTCATTCAATTATCTAATAAAGATATTCATCAATCAATCAATATATTATTTGATGATTATGATTATATATTATTAAATGGGATTACAATCTGTCCATTATTAATTAAATATTATGCAAATCAATTGATTCAGTGTATGTATAATATTGGACAATCTATAGAAATATTAGTACATTTAACTGAGATCTATGTATCTTACATGACTACCAACACCATCACCACCACCACCACCACCAACACCACCAACACCACCACAACTACCACCACTACCACTACTCATAGTAACAATAATAATAGTAGTATTATAATAAATAATACAGAATTGAATGAATTAGAATTTAAAGAAAAATTTACAAATGCTATAAACAATTTAATTACTAAAGAAAATGAACTTAAACAATTATTATCTATATGGCCTAATCAAAAAGTAAGGAAGTGTATTTACTTATTGTTATTTAGAAAGTGTAATTAATCAATCTCTTGTTAGTAATATATGTGTATCTTGTGAGTATTATCGCGATATTGACTTAATTCACAAGATTTTTGTAAGCAATGATGGATAGTGATTAGTAGTGGAATTCAGTTTGATGTAGGTTTTGTCCTATTTGGGATTGATCAACTGAATGTACATGCATCTTAGAGAGTTGATGTTCACTCTGGGACTTGAACTCAGTATTATTCGCTTCAAACGCTTTTTGTGTTATCTACTTAGCTACTGAGTCCTGATAGCCACTTACTTGTGCAATGGGGTGAATTTAAATTCATATGGTATTATTTGGCTTGTATCTTTCCATTGAGGTTTAAGACTGCAATTGATCAGTCTGTTATTGGCATATTTGCATACTGTGCATATGCCTCGATATTAAATTAATTAAGCTTTTATAATCAAATATGGATAGTGACTAGTAGTGGAATTCAGTTTGATGTAGGTTTTGTCCTATTTGGGATTGATCAACTGAATGTACATGCATCTTAGAGAGTTGATGTTCACTCTGGGACTTGAACTCAGTATTATTCGCTTCAAACGCTATTGCGTTATCTACTTAGCTACTGAGTCCTGAATCCAGTTTGATGCACGTTTTGTTCTAGTTGGGATTCATCAGCTGGATACATCTGTATCCCAGGGTTTGAAGTGAAAGGTACTTGGTTCGAATCCTGAAGTGAACATCAACTTTGGGGTTCAGGTACATCCAGCCGATGAGTCCTAAATAAAGACGAAACGTGCCTCTTGGATTTCACTGCTAGCCACTATCCATCTTTGATTGAATATATCTGTTTTCCTTTTTTTTAAAGATTTATTTATAATATTAGAATAGGGGGGGTTTGTAAAGGATGATGTATGTGTTTAAAGTTAAGTTCATCAGTTGGTCTATACTTGATCATCACTGAAAACTTGAAAGTATTGCATAATTGTTTCTTTCTAGTGTGGGATTCCTCAACAATGAAAATCTATGATCCCGTACCAAAGGGATTCTAACCTAGAGCCTTCGGTTTCGCGCACAAATGTTTACATTTTAGACCAATGATCCGACCGGCATCCAACGGTGTTAATGTTTAATTCTAATCGATCTATGGATTGTGCAACCTTTCATTGACTCATGAATTCAACTTTAAACATACTTCATTCTCCACAAACTCCTATTCTAATAATAATCAAGTGCTCACTACTGAATAGTTTTAACAAGGATTTCCTGAAGTCCTAGTGAGAAGCCGTAACCAGTGAAGTTCAATCCATGTTGGATAGGAGAGGGTTATCCAACTTAGAAAATGGATGAAGGGTTGCACAAGATCATGGATTGACTGAAATTAAACATTAACACCGTTGAATGTAAGTTTAGTGATCTAGAGGTCAAGCATCCTCTCATGATATCAAAAGTTCTAAGTTAGAATTACAGATGCAAGATCGTGGATGCGCACTTCTGAGGAGTTCCTATTCTGGAACACAACGGCCTTCCAGTGGTTAACTATCATTATGTCTATTAGTTTATTCGAATCGGCATCAATCAATTTACATTGTGTTTAGTTGTGATGAATTATGTACAATCGACTAGTACAGATGTGTTCAAATTTTTTTATATTTTTACTTGTAAATTATTTTTCGATTCATCGTTTGGTGAGACTATAATTTATGGACAGCCTTTGAGTTTGATGGAGTTTTGTTCTTTGAGCTGGATGGTTTAATCGTGGAGGTTTCATCGTTCTTCTGAACGACATCATCAGCATAAACTTCACATAGAAGTGTTCGAATTTCTCCTGATGCGTTTCACAGCTTGTTCTGTACACCTCGACGTTGATTGGTTCATATTGACCTTAAATTTATCATTGTTCACTTCTTTGTTTTGGTTGTGTCCTCCATTGGTTTGAGTTTTGTTCCTATATTTGTGCATAATTTTCCTGATTGGTTGATAAATTGGGTCAATATAAACGTGCTTGTTGATTGCTGATTGACCCGAGTGCCAGGCTTCTAAAATTTTGCTGGTGTTTTTGGAATTTCCTCTGCCTTTGAGTAACGCTAAAGTGACCTTAAGAGTGTAAACCTAGTAACTAGGACAAAATGAGGGTTATAAACTTGTGGGAGGAATTCGAATTATGAATTATAGTCAATGGTTAAGGTTAGGAATTAGATTTAGGGTTTTCATCAAGAACTGACATCAACTATAATGTCAAAACTCTATTTAACCAAATGGATGAGTGAATTTCGCTCGAAAATCCGAAACCTGTTATCTGATACCAGATTGGTTCATCCATAAATTATAGTCTCGTCCTTAAGTTGTTTAGTATATATATATATGAAAGATTTCCCTAGTTGAGATCATGAGTCAATTGAAGCTAGATCGCTATGGAAAATCTGGAAGCACTGGACGACCGTTTCGTCTTATTATAAGACTCTTCAGCAGATATATGAGACTTAAAAAGAACAGAAATAGATTACATCATAATGTGTTCATAACATTCAAATATCATAAGAAGGTTGTGTAGTGATCGAATAGTCAGAGAAGAACAAGGAGGATTTTTATCATGGTTTGTATTTATGAATTCAGAACATGATGAACATTTATTAGAAAGAACATAATACGTTTAGATCATATTGTTATATCTCAGCGAGAATACTGAATGGTAACTATTCGGATCTATTAATGGATTAATACTATACACATTGTCTTATTCTATAACTATTCAGTAACTAGATCATATATATCTATATTCCTGTTATTATACGCTTTATTTTGACTCAAAGATTATTATTATACAATTCGCCGTCTTTGAGTTATGCCCTGTCTATTAATTACAGTCACCCACATTCACAGCGACTTTTGGCTTAGATCTTGTATAAATGTTATTTTCCATTTTATAGTATGATGTAGTCTGTTTCGTTTGTATATAAACCCAGTATGTTTGAAATATCATGATTCATATCATAGAGGCTGAGATTAATGTTCTGAACTTGATAGGCAGAGCCAGGTAGGAAGAATGACCGGTAAGAACTCTAGACTTCTCGTATGGGTTTATACATTATAAATCCGGTTGATAAGTCACTATTTTTTAATTGACGGTATCATTACGTCATATATATTGATAGGGGAACAAGGCCACAAGGCTATAATCTGTAATCCAGTTTTAAAGATCGTTAAACTGGAATCTCTATTAGATTCCTCAGTAAATTGTTAGTTGAAGGTATTGTACATCATGGATTGTTACTAACTAGACAACTATTGAAAATTAAAAGAACACTAGATAAATATCTTATCGGAATATTGTTGAGTCGGCTTTCCGAGAACTGCAGCAGAGCCTCTAGAGGCCCTAAAAGAGCCGAAGAGTCCTAGAAAATCAGAGCATGATGGAACTTTCTAGAATGCCAACGTGACGTGCTACCATTGGTCAGTAGCATAATATGTCTTTTAGCGGATTGGCCAAAATATGATGTTGATTTAACAAATGCTAACATCTATAAATACCCATATTTTCCTGTACAAAAATGAACCTTTGGATTAAAGTGTTTTTTGCTTAATTTGCGCCTTTTCTTTCGTGTTCAGTTCTCTGCGTAGTTCTAGCTTGCGGGTTAATAGAATAGCTTAGGAACCGAATAAAGCGTTCAAATTAAGAAGATTTATCAGATATGGAACTTTTTAGTATACAGCCTAACAATCTAGAAGTAATACAATCTTCAATCGATTTGCGGATATTTAATTTGATCCCTAATGGTTTGTTGATGTCTATTACAAATAAAATTCTAAACTAGGATAAAGTAGATGTTTGTAGTGTGGTGTCGAGTCGAGGTTAACTATGAGCACCACTACAAAAAGACTACGTGCCAGTTAATCGATAAAATCCCCCGTAAGCCAAATATCAGAAGGCAGTTGATGGCTGTAGTCGAGATGCATTTGTTGGCGATCTCGTGATATCGGAAGGATACCGAGATCGTTCCAAAGGAGTACAAGCGTGGTAAGGGAGCGTAACCCAATCCGTACAAGGTCACAGTCAATTGAAGGATAATGGAGAAGTAATATGGCTGTCTTTAGCACAGTTAAACAAACGAGCATAGTAAAACAATCACTAGTACAATTGGTTATAATAATGATTGTTTCCATTAAACCCATCGCGTTCTCCTGATAAAAGTAGGTCACTACATGTTCAGTACTACCTAATACTCACAAATCTCATTCTATGTGTCATAATTATAATCCTAAGTATGATATACCTTTCTATTTAGATAATTAAACCAACTTTATTGTCAATACTACAACGTTTCACTGAAAATTCTGGAACATCCGATATGAATTATGCTTGGCGTATATTACAAACAGATTTTATTACAATCAATCCATTTCGAGTAGTTTATAGTCATGGTAATATGATGTAATAATTGTCTGTTTTGTTATTATTTCATTGATTAGCTCGTTTAGTTATATGTAATGATATGGAGTTCAACAAGTAGATTCATATTGATGACATTCAATTCATGAACCGATTGATGTTAGACAACCACTGAGAACCTGAAAGCACTGGAAGGCTGTTTCGTTCTATTGTGGGACTCCTCAGCGGTGTGTATCCACGACTTTGCACCTTGGGATTCAAACCCATGGCCTTCAGTCTAGCGCGCGAATGCTTAACCTTATCATTTTGAAAATGATTATGTTCTTACTAGCGGCCAAATTTAAGATAGATCTCTGAAGCTCTAGTTATCATCTATGATAGATAGAGTTCAATGATGTTGAAAGTGAGATAGATAACAACGATGGTAAAGGTTGTGAAGGTAGTAAATTTAAATGAATGTGGAAGTTGTAGGTGTTTACTAATGAGAAATCTCATACTAGTCTGAAACAACTTTCCATTATTCCTTGGTTTTAGAATGACTGGTAATGAAATATGATTTTACTTATTCAAGATGAAGTTTAAAAGTTACATATTGACGATTAACTGTTTGTTGTTTTTTACAATAAAATTGGAGTATCTATATAAAAGCAAATTATTAGTTAGCACTAAAAATTACTGTCCCATACATACGGAAAAGTGCAGATGAAGACAACTAGTGAAGCAGAAGTCTCTACATCAGCAGGATTCAACATACTTATTTACTTACTTACGACTGTTACTCCACGTGGAGGAGCATAGGCCGCCAATCCACACTTTCCTGTCGTGAGCAGATCTCAACATATACAGGGGAAAAAGGAAGGTCCTCGAATACAACACGCAGAACACAAACCCAATCACATTTGATGGAGAAGCTCAGGAAGATGTGCAATCTTTCACGTATCTGGGGAGCATCATCACCAATGAACAAGGAGGATTTGATGCAGACGTAAAGGCGAGGATTAACAAAGCAAGGACAGAATTCCTACAGTTAAAGAACATATGGAACTAAAAACAACTGTCAACCAATACTAAAGTCGCATTCTTCAATACGAACGTCAAGACAGTTCTACTCTACTGAGCTGAAACGTGATGAACTACTACAACCATCATCAAAAAGATAAAAGTATTTCTAAACAGTTGTCTACGTAAGAAAGTAAATGTCCGTTGGTTGGATATCATCAACAACAAAATACTGTGTGAGAGAATAGACCAACCTCCGGTCGAGGCGGAAATTAGGGAAAGATGTTAGATGTGTATAGGACGCACATTGAGGAAATTATCAAACTGCATCACGAGGCAAGCCCTGACTTGGAGTTCTGAAGGGAAACAAAAAGAGGAAGACCAAAGAAAATACTTAGTCGGGAGTTGGAAGCAGATATGAAAAGGATAAACAGGAACTGGAAAGTATTCTCAAGGACAGAGTTGAATGCAAAATGTCGATGGTTGGCCTACACTCCTCGATCAGTGGTAACAGGCGTAAGTAAAATTACTTTTCTTTCAAATATGTTTTTTTTTTTGGTCGACGTAGATAACACTGTGGAGTCCGAAAGAAATACGTAGAAACGGCTATGTTGTCTTTCCAGATTTTAAGTGACTTTCCAGAAAATATGACAGAAATTTAGTTGATATCCATAGTGTAGTAAACAAGAACACACGTCGGGACAATCAAGTGTCATATACTACTTATGTGGATATAAGTAGCTCACATCACAATAGGAATTATATCTTTTTCTAAAGACTTTTTTTTAAAAAAAAAATTTCAGAAACGGTTTCAAATCCTGCTCCTTCAGTTATAACAAAACAAAAATCAAAAGTGCTTAGTTCACGTAAGTATTGAATAGATTTATTATTCTTTCCGAGTATTTTATTTGAGCTGAAATACCATATTTTCGTTATTTATTTATTTAACCACATAAACATTGATAAAAGGAAGCACCAAATAGATATGAGCCACATAAATCATTCAATTTATATGAGTGCTGGGATACTGTCCGGGTGCTCAAACGGAAATAGGCACTATTCTTAAGGGCCACAACTAGAGCCTTCGACCCGAAAGCCTGATCCACAAGGCAGTGGAGCAACCCAAGGAAATACATTTTCACGGTAGCTGGTAATCAACGATTGGTTCACACACATTTTGTTTCTTTAGGATCCTGGAGCCCATGTGCACCAGCTGTTTGGAATGAGGGTTTTCCAACTTTCCTAGGTGAACCTCTCGTGTCCACCAACTCGTTTAAAGCACCAGATATTTGCTTTTTGTTCTCTCACTTCTGTAAACAGCAGTAATGCGGTGATAAGTCAGTGAGTAGGACGTCACTGACATTGGCTGTATACATGTGACCATGTGAGAGCATTTGGGAGTGAGAGCCTAATGTCCTCACTCTCGACCGTACTATGGAATTTGGGGGCAAATCGCCTAGTTCAATGTGATTTTCATTAGCGGTTGTCACTGATATGAATCGTTCTGATGTATATATTTAGACTCTTGACATGACATTACTCAGTTTGTTTCTCAAAGTCAAAAATGAGACATAACAAAGACAAGCTACAAGTATTTACTTCCACTTCTAAAGGTCAAATTTTTATTTGAGCGATAACAATGCTAAATATCAGAAGGGGTTTTGTGGAGATTTTAGGGATTTCAGTAGTTTAAATCATGATTTAATTGAAGCTAGATCACCATGGAAAACCTGAAAGCACTGGATGTCGTTTCGTCCTAGTATGGGACTTCTGGGTTTGAATCTTCGCGGGGGATTGTGGATGCGTAGTGCTGAGGAGTACCACAACAGGAGGAAACGGCCGTTCAGTGCTTCCAAGTTTTCCATGGTGATCTAGCTTCAATTGTTTCATGATTTAAACTACTGAAATGCTAAATATGTGTTTAAAGCTTCCTGCTGATAATCAACACTCACAAATTCAACATCTTTTACAATGATTGAAAAAGTATCATTTTAAACGTTCAGTTCTAGTGATTTGTTCATATTCAGTTTCAGATTTATACGCTTCATAAACATTACTGCGGACTCGTATGCTATAGTTGAATAGGATTGGATCCAAACCTATCTAGCTTAAGGGAATAGTTACAAAGCATCATTTAGAAATTATTTTATAGATTCAGCTTAGTTGATCGAGGATCTGAGCTTTCGAATCTAAACTATGATCTATGTAATCAGAGATTAGTTGAGTAGAATCAGTAATCATTGAAGATTCACTACGATTTTGTTGGGGATGCTAGAACACCAAGAACTAACTTGGTAAATGTCTTGCTTTTGTGATTTTATTTCTGGATTTCGCACCAAAAGCACCCATTCTTACCTTCAGATTATATTTTCTACTTGAAAGGATCCTAAATGTCATTGGTTCGTTGGACTTTTAATGTGTGACTTTTCCCAAGGACATTTTTATGTGCTAAATATTCGCCTAAGTTGTGTGCTTGTTATTGTTTGTACTTTTGAAGGCTTTTGGAATGTACTTTCTCTCATCTGAACCTGAAATTCTTACTCTAGTTAGTGAGGCTGGGGTGCATTGGAATAATTGATTGGTGTCCGTGTGACTATCATAACCAATGGTTGGAGATTGTGTGTGACATGACTCACAATCGATCGATCACAATGGTATGGGTGTATACACACTCTGTCTTTCCTTAAATTGTGAGACTGAAATCGTTTCATATCTTTCTTTGTACCAACTAATTCTTTCTTTCTGTACTATAACCTTATCTGCAATCTTTCTTTTATATCATTGAGTTAACTACTCCTATGAATCTGGTGTTCGTGTTGTTGTGCTAATGAGGTATTGCAACTTGAACCGATGCTTATATATGTTCCTGGTCTTTTGTTGTAGCTGACTGACTGACTTCGTCCTGTTCACCAATTTAGGTGATCTCTTAATGTCTTCAAATATAGCAGACTCATAACAGAGAAACATATTTATTAATTTTTTACTACATTGCATTGGATTAACAACGAACGTTATATAGATGAATCAACTCGAATAGAAACGGTTGTGAAATGAAATCCTAGTAGTGATTACTACTACTACTACCACTACTAGTACTATTCACTCTACTGTTACCGTGGTGTGTACTACTTATATTGACATAAGTAGTAGATGATGTTAGTCGTAAACAGAAGGTCTGGCAGCAGAGACACAAGAGGATTGAATAGTAAAGAATGGGAAAAGAATGCAATTTGTATGAAAATGTAAGAACAATGAAGTCTGAGTGATTATGAGACGACAACTGATGGATATTTTGCTAAGTACGTATTTACTATTTGATTATTAGATTTTATTAGCAAGTCCTGTAATTTTGTGTTAAACGCATTCTATTGTTCCCACTGGTGTTCTGTTCGCTAAGTTTCTACTACATCTATCAAACATTTTTCTTTCAATAGGTGGAGAGAAAACTAATCAGTCAGTTAAAATGTGAGTTGATTTTCATGTTTTGTATATAATCAGTGTAATAAAAAATGATCCCAATTTGATGAGTGAATAAATGAAGTCGATATGATTCTTTGTTTAACTGTTATTTCATTTATTTATTTATATATTTAAACACAAGGAGGCACCAAATAGATATGCGCCACATAAATCATTCGATTTGTTTGAGGGCTGGGATACTGTCCGGGTGCTCAAACCGAATCATGCGGTTTACTCAGGGGGCCACAACCAGAGCCATCAACCCAAAGGTCTAATCCACAAGGCAGTGGAGCAACGTAAGGAGGTGTAGTCCCAGACTAGTCGATGACCAACAATGGTTGCATACACCGTTTTTTTCCTTAGGATCCTGGAGCCCAATTTCACCATTAGTTTGGAATAAGGGTTTTCCAACTTCGATAGGTGAATCCTCCATATCCACCAACCTGGTTAAATCGCCGAACATTCACTTTTCGTTCTCTCAATTTCGTAAACAATACCCCTCACCGAGAGAATGCAGTGAGTAGGACTTCCTTGACGGTGGTTATATGCACGTGGCTATATGAGAGCATTTAGATTGGGATAGCTTAAGCTCTCCACCGTACCAGAGCATTTGGGGGCTATTGTTTCACATATTCTTGCATATCAATCATAACAATATGATAAATATCTTTTCATGAATTTCGACTTCAAGTCATTCAACACTATTATTGATAATGGTAACAATAAACTATAAGAGTAAATTTTAAACCTGATTGTAACTAGAATAGTATGATATTTATATGTGCTTTTAGTTTATTCCTAAAAACGCTAACTAACAATATAATACTGTTAACCCGTCGTAAAGGTTGATGGCTATCTGTTCAGTGAATGATACGTTAGTATTTGACATGTAAATTATTGGACTTGAGGTTAAGTGTAAACATCAACCTTGAGGAGTTATAGCAGGTAAATACAACTGATAATCTCTAAATAGGATGAAATGCTCAATCGGGATTCTAATACTATTCACACATTGTACACTTTAAAACAACCGTTTCGTTGAAATTAGACTATCCCATTTTTTTAAACTGAAATGTTCTAAGTGATGAACATACCTATAAATTTTATCACTATGATAACTGTAAAATTGAGTCTGTCGGCACTTTTGTAACTGGATAAGCAACTATTAAATATAGGGGATTGTCGCTTTATATGTGCGTATCGACTCTGTTGAATTCACAGTCTTATTGCCTTGATAATCTTGATAAGTTGGAACCACTGACGTCCTTCCATCCACTCCAATTCCCACAACACAAAGTGAGAACACGAAAGATTGTTGTGATGAAGATTTACTGACTCTTTGAAAACCCGTCTCCAAAAAATTTCAAAATCACACCATCTTTAGACTATAATACAATCATTTATATAACAACTTTATAGTACATAAAGGAGGAAGTAGTTACAGTTACTGTAAAAACGCATACAATAAATGTAGTTCACCTGAATTATCAGAGGGAATAAAGTTGTCACTATGGACGAGAGTTCATACTTGTCCTGTAGAACAAAGTTTATACTGAATTGATACAAAAATGTTTTTGATTCAGATTATGACATGATTGATTTTAGACCACAATTGAAAACCTGGAAGCACTGGAAGGCCGTTTCGTCCTATTGTGGGACTGCTTAGCAGTGCGCATCCACAAACCTCCTCGCGGGTCCGAACCCAGGGCCTTTAGTTTCACGCACGAACGCTTAACCTCTTGACCACTGAGTTTGCTGGCATCCGACGGTGTTAATGTCCAACTTGAACAAATCTACGAAATCGCGCGATCATCTTCCATTGTAATGAGGTAGATACCTGTCTCTATCCAACACGGACTAGCTCCACTGGTCATAGCTTCTCACTAGAACTCCCAGAATTCCCTCGCGAAGCTAGTCACTAGTGAGGAGAAAAAGGATTGACCTTAAAATGTCACCTTAAACGTAGTTCAAACTCTGACCAACGTTCATAATGAATTATAATATATATATATATATTGCCCTAACTAATTTCATCTTCTTATCATCCCTTTCTTATCAAGCGTATATATTACTTATATGACTCCATGACCTACGAATTTAGCACTATTCCTTATGATTAATCACATGATATTCTCTTGTTTTAGTCGAAACTTTGTTTGTATAAGAACTGATTCAATGTATTGACTGAAGATCTTGAATTTCTGTATGATAGCCTGACTATATTTATCCACTAATAATTCACTATCATTTATGGACAACTTTGAGCGACGCCAGACTGACCATGAGAGTGTGCACCTAATAACTAGGATCAAACAAAGGTTATAAACCAGTGTGAAGTATTAGAATTATGATTCACAATTGATGGGGGGTTGTTGTTCATCACGAACTGACATCAGCTATAATATCAAAACTCAATTTAAAGAAATAGATGAATGAATTTTGCTCTAACCTCCGAAACCCAATGAACTTATACCTGATTAGTCCATCGTTTGCCCCCAAATGCCCTGGTGCAGACGAGAGTGGGGAGAGTCCGCTCTCCCATTCGAAATGCTCTCACATGGTCACGCGTATATAGCCTCTGCCAAGGAAGTCCTACTCACTGCCTTCTCCTGGTGGAGGTGTTGTTTACGAAATTGAGAGGACGAAAAGCGAGTGTCCAGTGCTTTAACAGGATTCCAAACCAATGGTGCACATGGGCTCCAGTATCCTGAAGGAACAAATGGCGTATGGACCAATTTTTGGTCACCGGCTTCCATGAGACTGTATCTCCTTACGATGCTCCTTTGCCTTGTGGATCAGACCTTCAGGTCATAGGCTCTGTGTGTGGCCCCTAAGAAAACCATCCGCTCCTGTTAGGGCACCTGGGCAGTATCACAGCCCTCATACATATCGAATGAGATTTGTGTGGCGCATATGTTCATCCTTCAATTATAGTTTCACCAATAACTCTTCTTTTTTTTCTTATTTCATTGATTTACTTTTGTTTATAGTAATCCAATTGAAGAAACAATTATTAATCGTTGGAATCAACCAATCATTAATCCTGATCTATTAATTGCTATAGTACGTATACAATCATTCTATCGTGGTTGTCGTATTCGAAATACAATACGTTTAAGTCAAACCAAATATCTAATAGAAACTTTATTATCTATCATCAATTCACAGAATAAATCAAATATAGATAATAATCATTTGATGCATAAGCGATCATTATTAAGAATTAAACGTTTATCAATTGGTTGGATGTCTTGTTTAAATGTATTACAACAAGGTCATTTACAATGTGAGGCGGGAAATCGAATAATTGAAAACTTAATTCTTACCAATTCCAAAACTACTACTGATAATAATAATAATAATAGTAGTAGTAGTATACAAAATAAATTATATAAAGATATGAATTCTTATTTAAGTATTAAAGAATATTCTGGTAACTATGGTGATATACCATCACCATGTCCAATGCATCATACAGGATCAGAATCACATCATATGAATCAATTACATAATTCATTACATAAAGATTGGATTCATTTATTATTTCGTGATTGTATTTATTCATCAAAATGTTTAAAAAATGAAAGCATAATAATCAATGATGAAGAAGAAATTCAATATTCATTTCGTTTAAAAACTACTATACCGGATAGTTATATCCTATTGATCAATAATGATAATGGTAAGTTTACAATATGTACAATAAGTAACTATATATGAGTAGTATATAGTTATGGATGAGCCAATCAGAAGTGTCTGAAGGATTTCAAGGTTACGGTGCCAATTCCACTACCTGATGTTAACGTAAAATCGGTTCATACAAAACCTGATAATTGAGGGGTTATAACTAATAAAACGGCGAGGCTAAAATTTATCGACAAACCAATCATGTATAAGATAATAGGTTTCGGATTTTGGCGCTAAATTCATTTATCCATTTGGCTAAATAAAGTTTTATCATTATAGCTGATGTCAGTTCATGATGAAAACCTCATATATATATATATCCTAAGCTACAAATCAAAGTGACAACATGTGTTTACAAAATAAGAAGTAACTTTTAAGTAGTTTGATGAATAATATTCAAGATTTTAGAGTAATAAATGTTCAGTTGAACTTTATGACTGGACACCAATACAAATCCAGTTCTAACCTGTTTACCGTATCCCACAGTCAGCTACTCTATAAGAAACAGCTAGTCTATTGGATAAAGGTCAACTTTACTTGGTGATAAGATTTGACACTGAAAACCAATAGATAAAAATATTTCACAGGTTGAAATCATGAGTCGATGGAAGCTAGACCACCATGGAAAACCTGGAAGCACTGGAGTGCCGTTTCATCCTAGTATGGGACTCCTCAGCAGTGGGCATCCATTCTGATAATAATCAACTGCTCACTAGTGACTGACTTCAGGAAAAACTCCTAGAGTTCTAGTGAGAAGCCGTTACCAGTGGAGTTCAACCAGTCTGTCGTGAGATAAAAACTCACTAAAGACAATGGTGTACGGTGGCGCAACTTCGTGGATTAGTCGAAGTTAGACATTAACACCGTTAGATGCCGGCTCAGTGGTCTAGTGGTTAAGTGCTCACGCGCGAAGCTAGTAGGTCCTGGGTTCGAACCCCGCGTGGTGCGGGATCGTGGATGCGCACTGCTGAGGAGTCCCATACTAGGACGAAACGGCACTCCAGTGCTTCCAGGTTTTCCATGGTGGTCTAGCTTCCATCGACTCATGATTTCAACCTGTGAAATTTCTAAAAAATAACTCTCCACAAAACCCATTCTGAGATTAAAATATCACTGAAAATCAGGGGACACAGGTAAATAATTTTATTCATATTCATGACTATTGAGTCATCTAGCGTTATCTAATTTTCAGTCATTCTGATACATCTTATATTCGAGCGATTTTGCACAAATTTCCTTATTATTTCCTGCTCCCCAAAACTCTTATACTCTTGAACGACGAACGAATAGTAAATATGAAAGAAGTTTAACTTTGGAGCTTAGTTTATGTACAGAGTTGGGGAAACGTAAGTACTCGAGAAGCTTTCACGCTGTGAAACATCGGATCTAATTCCTGCTTGATGATGTAGTGAACATAGTACAAGGATATTAATGTAATTAGATGTGAGATTCTGGAAAACATACTAAAATTGGTAGTTGTCCACTCAAGATAATGAAAAACTAACGTCTTTCTCTGAATTCTCTCAGATGTTTCTAAAAAACTCTGATTATTCGAAGTAATTTCAGTATTTATCTTAGTTCTTATAATTTTCAAGTGAATTGTATATATACGCATGAGTTGCGTTCTTTCGGACTCCTTGTGAAATACATATTTTTCTGATTAGGGCTTACCTTCTCCTTTTAGTTAACAGGGCTAAGGTATAGTTAAATAGATTAGCTTGTCCTGTTGTTTTCTTGCTGTCTTTCGTTCCGTTTGCTGATCCTAGGTGATGTCTTAATCCCTTGAACATAGAATCAATAAATGACCATTGTCAACTGAGCGAAATCGGAAATATGAAGTGTTGGATTCTGAATCGGTAGTTTAATACTATCATGTTCACTGTTGATCATCTGTTGGATAAAGAATTGAACTATGATTATGTATTACTCAAAATGATGAAATAAATGTAATACATAAAGTTGTATAGTTTTCTAAAGCTTTTTATCTCATATCAATCAGTGATATTGATCTGTAGTTATGAATGTAAAATATGATTGTTCATTGAGGGTGAACGAATAGGCACTTGACCTATGAACTAGAAAATATGTGATTTCCTTTCCTCTCCTTGATTTATACATCGGACTCATGGAGAGTGATCACTTGTAACTTCATTGTGAAACATGTCCTGTAAGAGTAGAGGATATTCGTAGGTTACTAGTATCCGATCATATGTGTCTTCGAATCATTGATCGTATATCCTGAAGCAACTGAGTAAGTAATCCAGTTGTTAAGAAACGGGTACTAGATAAGGGTGACAAATCAATTGATGAAGTAGTGAAACTTCATCAGTTGAGATGACTGGGATACGTGTTATGTATGCTCAAACACCAACCGCCTCGAAGAGCAATGTTTTACGGTGTAGGAGTAGGTTGGAAGAAGACTAGGGGTGGCCAGAACAAAACACGGCACGAATTCATGAAGTCACTGGCAAGTTAACTGAGCCATATTGGTAGGTGTAGACTACCTTGTTGGGATCCGCGGGACGATAGTAAGCGATTGTTAGAAACCTTGAATGACATGACTCAAGATCGTTTGAAATGGTATGCGCAAGGTGCATTCACTCTTTGTGTTCTCCCAAATTCTAATCTTTTAAATTCTTCATATCCCTTTTTTCTTTCTAAATTTCTTTCACTGTATTATACTCATTGAATAACATTTTCAAACCTCAATCTTTCCGATTACTTCTTATACTTTTACTAACTCTACCACTATAGGATTTGGATGGACAATTGTATCTCTGTACTGATGTGGTATAGCAACTTGAACTGATGTACATACGTACAAAATTCTACTTTGTTACTGACTAACTGATTGAATCTGGTTGTTTATATTCTGGATTGTAAATCCTAGATATGATATGAAGTGATTAATTATATAAAGTACTTCTAAAAACAAGAAAAAAATATCATAAACTATCCACTTTACCACTCCCCTTTCTATATATATGTATGTTTTCCTTTTTTCTTTTTTTGTAGGTGAAATCATTCATCCATCCATTGAATATCCTTATAGTTGGTTAAATCTTAAAGAAAATAAACATGGATATAGTTTATTAGGATTAGTAACTAATCATATAACACCTATATCAAATGGTAAATGGAATTTACAATTATTAGGACCTGGTATCATTGGTAATGAAAATCTTCCTAAACCATTAAATACAACATTAAATTTATGGTCAAATTTTTATATTATTGAATTAGAAGATTATTATGAACCAAATCGGAAAAATCTATTATTTCGACGTAGAATTATAGTAAGTTTATTTCTATAGTAACTAACTTATTTGTTGTTAGGGGATTATTTTTAAAAAAAATAGGTAACCCTGAACAACTATTTCATTTAAGTCTATGACTGATTAACAAAGTATGTTCATAACTTTACCTTTGGATTGAACATAAGAGATCTAGAACCTTTATTAGACTATGAGGCTTAGGTTTAAACATTGATATGTCTAAGTTCAGTCAATTCATGACATAACTATTTCATTCTAGTATGTGATTTATCAACATAGTATGTTCATAACCCTGATTTTGGATTCAATCAATTCCTGAATTCTATAGCTTATAGGTTCTTATCAGAATTTCAGGAATTACTAGTAAACATATGATGATTGTTATGATAGGGTATATATTCCAATTTATGTAATTTGAAGTTCATATTATCAATCTCATATAGCATTATTGTTCACTTCTGCGAAGAAGTAAGTTATGAAGAAACGATTGTTAAGTGCTATGTAGATTTCAATGGTTCTCTATCTGATAACAGTTATCGAATAAGCTAAATAAAATTAGATTTGAACTCATGAGTCCACCATAGAAAACATGGAAAAACTGGACGGCCGTTTCGTCTTAGTATGGGACTCCTCAACAGTGAGCATTCACCATCCCTCACACGGGATTCAAGCACAGGATTTATCAGTCTCACGCGAGAACGCTTAACCACTAGACCACTGAGCCGACTGACACCTAACGGTGTTAATGTCTAACTTCAAACAATTCACGAAATCTCACCACTGTCCATCATTGTCATCAGTGAGTGATTATCACACAACAGACCCGTTTGAACTTCACCGTTCATTGCTTCTCACTAGAAGAACTCCATGAAATATCTCTTGAAACCAGTCACTAGTGAGCATATGTTGATGAATATCAGAAGAGGTTTTTATGAGTATTATAATAATTTCAATAGTTGAGATCATGAGTCAATTGAAGCTAGATCACCATGGAAAATCTGGAAGAAAACAACCACTTATTCGCCGTGACCAGTGGAGCTAATCCATGTCGGGTAGAGATAGGTATCTGTCTCAGTACAATGGAAGATGGTCGCGCGATTTCGTGGATTTGTTGAAGTTGGACATTAACACCGTCGCATGCCGGCCAACTCAGTGGTCTAGAGGTTAAGCGTTCGCGCTCGAGACCGAAGGCCCTGGGTCCGAATCCCACGAGCGGGATCATGGATGCGCACTGCTGAGGAGTCCCACAACAGGACGAAACGGCCGTCCAGTGCTACCAGGTTTCCAAATGTGGTCTGACATCAATCGGTTCATGATCTCAATCAAAAAATTCTAACCATTTATATTTTCTTTTTTTTCTCATTTACTAATAGGCTTCTAATGATAGTTTGATAACGGTTCATTTACGATTATCTGTACCAAATGTTTATACACGTTTATGCATTAAAATGGGCAATAAAGAAATGATCTCTGCTGAAGGCTTTGGTGCAGCATGTATTTTTGCTTATATTATATTGTCTGATACAATAATAGATGACAGAAATAGTCAAACATCTAATTCAGGACGTCTATTAGAAGTGAATAAAGGTGACAATGTCAAATTAAGTATAAAAGATGTGACCAATTCAAAAGTTATATTGAATAAATTGAATACTACTAAAGTATCTCCAAGAAGATCTGCATCAGTGAAGAAAAATATGAAACCAGGAGTAAGTTGAATAAATTCTATCAATGAAAATAATTACGTATTTTATGTAATCAATCCATTAATTATGACATTGTATTCATCACGGTTACTAATCTCATAGAATATTCAAATGTTTCCAACCTTACAAAAAAAACCAGAACATTAGAAGGTCTGATGAATGATTGCAAATAGTTAATTGAAGCCAGATCTCGGTTCGAATCCCGCGAGTCAGGGTCGTGGATGTGCACTGCTGAGGAGTCCCACAATAGGACGAAATGGTCGTCCAGTGCTTCCGGGTTTTTCATCGTGGTCTAGCTTCAATCGACTCATGATCTCAATTATTGATATCTTTTATACTCTCAATGGAGTATAGACCGCCGGCTAGCATTCTCCGACTCACTCTGTCCTGAACCTTTCTTTCTAGTCCTATTCAATTTTTTTAATTCTTCTTATATCTGTCTCCATTTCTCGGTATAATGTAATCTTTGGTTTTCTTCTTCTCCTTCGGCCTAGAGGATTTTAAATGAGGACTTTCCTCGTGACGCAGTTGGGTGATTTCCTCAATGTGTGTCTTATTCACTTCCAGCGCTTCTTTCTCGAAAAATACGATGACCAGAAAAAAATAACTCATTACAAATAATAACTTTATATAATGAAATAGCGACATAGTTATGGATGTAAAGCTGGGTAACACATTGATTGTTAATCAGCTGTGATTTACAAATGGTAAAGAATAAAGTAACAATTGATTAGGCAAATGAAAACTTATAATCAAGGTTTTTCGAAAATTCCATAAACCAACTAAGTAATAAGCAAAGATGGATGGTGACTAGCAGTAGAATACAGGATAACGTGAAGACGTTTGAAGCGAACGGTATTAAGTATGAGTCTCGGAGTAAACATCAACTCTAAGATGTAGGTACGTCTAATTGACGAGCCTCAAATAGGACGAAACGCACTCCCTGGATTCCATTATCAGTCATTATCCACCTTTACTTATAATGCTTGTGCTGTAAGGTAATATCGAGGCAATCCCTACAGTATGCACATATGCCAACAAGAGACTGATCAATTGCAATCCTAAACATCAATGGTAAGATACAAATAAGCAATACCAAATCAACTAATTAATAGATTTATATTAGAGTGATACGAACTAATTCTTCAAAGATTAGCTTTCAGAGTTTTTATACAGTTTGAAGCTAGTTTCCATGAGAACTAGAAGTTACTTAATAATAATTTTATGCTTACTAATGAGTAGTTTCGGTATGAATTTCTAGAAGTCTTTAAAATGGTAGACTTAGATTATTTAGACCATTCAACCTGAGAATGAATGATAAGCTCACTAGTGACATTGGTTAGGGATCATATTATGTCACATATTATTTGTAGCTGGGAATTTGGATTAGTGCATTCAATGACTTGGCATTATTATACTGACTGCCAAACGTCAAGATTCTGGGATCTATCCAGTTTAAGGTTGTGTCTATACACAACTGGTTAGTGACAAACTAAGACAAAATAGTTGGAGTCTCTTATTTCAGTAAATTTTGAATTGGGTTCTAATCCCATAGGAATAATAAGTTCTACTAGAATGAGCACTGTAAACATCTCAGTAGTGATGTCTCAGATTGTAAGGTTATATGACGCACGATCAAGTTTACTAAGGGACACCAGTTCACTAAGAGTTACAGGTATTCTTTGTTAACGAGATATAAATAACACAAAGCCTGGTTCTAGAGCTTCCAGTTGACTACCTCCGACCACTTCAAACATTTACTGAGAAAATTAATCAGTACGGTCATCTTAGTATTTACGGCGTTGTATCGAAAGAACAACAACAGTATATAATAAATATATTTATATGTAGTAGTGAAATACAGGAAGCGAGTTTCATCCTGTTTGAGATTCGTCAGCTGGATTAGTCAGCAGCCTAATGTTTATATTCATATTTGAAATTAAACTCAGTACCTTCCTCGACAATTTACCATTATGATGGGTTTTAATTCTTTCATAATACTGAGTAAGCACATACATTTGGGTATCCTAATTATTCACTTCAAACAAATGTAAAACAGAATAGTTATTTAGAAAGATATTGTACAATTGGAAAATAGGTAATGCGAACGTTTAAACATAAACTAAAAACTTTAAATGAAGACATTCTAACTTTCAGAGCAGAGTTTAAATGGTTTGAATTATTTTTAGCGAGTTCGTTTTCTACGGGATGGGGTTGCTAACCCCATGCCCAACCCTCCTTTATTCGAGCTTAGGATCGGCAGTAGCCCAAGAGGGGCTCCAGGCGGAGTTAAACGTTTGAACAGGTTGCCATTATTTTCTAATATATTTGATAACTTTACTTAACTTAGTATTCTACTCCTTTTAAATAATTAACAACAATGTTTCCTCTATACAAATCAATTCATAATTTAGAGTAGTTCTGGCAGTTCAACTGGTGGTAGTACAACAGGAAGTGGTCGAGGTTCTAGTAGTACTAATAGTGCTAATATAGAGCGATCAAATCAATATGAACAATTCAATTCCAGTTCACCACATTCACATAGATCAGATAGTCAGCAAATAGAAGGAGAAAAAGAAGAAGAACGATATTATTGGATTGAAGCTTATGTAGATGGTAAAAATTGGCCATTGAGTATAAGTAATTGGGCATTTTTAGAAGAACAGCGTTGTAATAAACTTGAAGAGTGTCAAGGTTAATTATTGATTACTTTATTTGTTCTTTCTTTTTTCATTATTTGTTTGTTTATTTGATATTGAAGCAGATAATTTAAGTAAGTTTTATGAAAACAATTGTCCATGGTTTGATCAAGGCTATTATATACTGACTGATCAGTCAGTCAGTCAACAACAACGTAGAACGTCGTACGTATGTACGTACGTACGTACGTACATCAGTTCGAGTTGCTATACCACATCAGCACACACATACAATTGTCCAGTCAAATCCCATACTGGTAGAAGTAGTAAAAGTATAAGCAGTAATCGGAAACATTACAGTTTGAAAATGTTATTCAGGGAGTACAACCCAGTGAAATAAAGTTGCAAAGAGAAAAGAAATAAAAGGACATGAAGAATTCAGAAGATTATAACTTGGGAGAACATAGAGGGTGGATGCACCCGCACCATTGCAAACGATTATGAACCATGTCACTCAAGGTCTCTAACCATCAGTTACTATCATCTCGTGGATCCCAATCAGGTAGTATACACCAACCAATATGGCTCAGTCCACTTGTTAGTGACTTCATGAATTCGTGTCATGTTTTGTTTTGGCTGCCCCTGGTTTTCTTCCAGCCTACTCCTACATCATAAAACATCACATGTCGGAGCAATCGGTGGTCGGGCATACGTAACACATGTCTCATTGATCTCAACTGATTAAGTTTCATCATTTCATCAATTGATTTGCCATCCTTATCTATTACTCGTTTCCTAACAACTGGATTACTTACTCGGTTGTTCCAGGATATACAATTATTGATTCGAAGACACCATTGATACTGATTTATCAAACTCATTCTTGTCTAGTTTTAGTGTGTTGGGTTCATTAAGCTTGAATGGTACTACTGATTCGGCATATTAGGAACTAGACAGGTATTGCAATCTAATTCTGCCTCTAAATCCACGCGATCGTTCATTCTTGGACACTGTCCAGTCATTGAGCCAACAATTCGGAGACAACTCACTATTCAATGCGCGCTATCGATGTTTGAAGTTCACTATGAATGAAGATGATGATTTTCTCACACATGTGGGTATCGTCAACCAAGAATGTGAACGCTTCCGGTTGAAGTCGCTTACTGAAGACCAACTTAAAGCACTCATTCTCATCTGCAGCCTTCAATCGCAGAAGTTCAGTGACATTAGAACACGCTTGCTAAGTCGTTTGAATCAAGATCCAAAACTAACTCTTAATGATAGTGCAAACGAATATCAACGCCTAATCAACCTACAGCGTGATACTACGATGGTACAGAGTGGTGGTTCAGATCGTGCCGAAGTTCATGTAGTCCAACAACCACCCAACTCGCATAAAACTACCACAGCGACATCTAGTAAGCTTTGTATCTGTTAACATCTGAATAAGTTTCATCTGCTGCTCGAGTAATAATTCAAGTTTAGAAGGATCCATGTTCCCGAAACCACCGTCGCCAAATTGTTAGGTTCGTTAAGCTTGAATGGTACTACTGATTCGGCTTATTCGGAACGGAACGAAGGATCAGGATTCAGAGATTCGATGAACTATTCCGGTCCGTTGTCCCCGACTCAGCTAACTCGATCAAGAAGTCTTGGTAAGACGTAGAAGTGTATTCTACAGGTAACCAGCAGATACCAAGTCATGTCAGATCAAGTCAAGTCAATCAGGCACACAAGTCAAGCGTATTTATGCAAATATTTATAATCGATATTGTCATGGTAAAATTTTTTAAACATCAATCAATAAGTCCATCAATGGACAGCCATTCAAATATTCAATCGATAAGTTCGTCAATTGACTGCTATTTAATCATTTAATCGATATGATAAAATCACAAAATATGAGTTTGGGGATCTATCGTCCTCAACAAGTGTTGATTATTTGATCATTATCATGGGTGACTTGACATTAAGTACCCAGTTTTTCTAGTGGTAGGTCGTAGAATGTTATCAAGAAGAGGTATTAGATATAATTCCCAGTGCTATGTACTATCCTTCATCAATACATATTCACAATCTCGAAGAATCCCATTTCTTTTACTGGACTTGAACCCATATCACTCAATTTCATAAAGATGTTACTAATGTGGCTATTTGAGTCGTGATTGATTTTCTATATAACCAGAATATACACACTGACTGATCAATGAGTATGTCATGTTTATTCTAACATCTTCATTGAAGATTTGATTTATACGTTCTACAATAGTGGCAACTTTTTTGACTCTGATACTGGTTAGTGCAGCTTTGTGTTTCAGAGTAAATATCTATTTCTTCAAACGTGTAGATACATGCCTTGCTGATACGTTTCACCTAGTATGAAATGTATATGAAATATAGGGATTCCTATAGATTTCACCTAACCTTCTAACATGAGAAGTGATTTGATAGTCTTAGGTTCGAATAATCAGTCTGAAATCTTTCAAATCGTATGACACTATGTGACCAGTGAAATTCTACTATTTTGTTCATCTATTACTCATTACAAATGGAACTGGTTTTGTTTGAACTAACATATGCCCGAGAAAAGCTTAGTTAGTTTAGTTGTTTGTGTTGTATAACTTATTCTCTGACTCTCAGCTTTTATGAAATGATATGCAGATGATCAGTCAGCTATAAGTATAGGTCATTCATGTATCCACGGTAACCGCACATATATCCCTGTCTGTATCAATCTGGGCACCTATAAATACGTAAAGTTCGTTAATAAATTATTTGTAGGTTGATGATACAGCTTTTTATTTATCTATTTAAACACAAACATTGGTACAAGGAGGGCAGCTGATATATATGCGCCACACGAATCTCATTTGACTTGTGTGAGGGCTGTGATACTACCCGGGTTCCCAAACCGAAGTAAGTGGTTTTGTTATGGGGCCACGCCCAGAGCCTTCGACCTGAAGGTCTGATCCACAAAGTAGTGGAGCAAAGTAAGGAGATGTATTCTCATGGTAGCAGGTGACCAACGATTATTTCATACACCATATGTTTTTTCAGGATCGTGGAACGCATGTACACCCCTGATTTATAACCATGGTCTTCAAACTCCCGAGTAAACCAACCCGGTTGAAGTACCGGATATTCGTTTTTCGCCCTCTCAATTTCGTAAACAACAGCAATGCAACCAGAAGACAGGGAGTAGGACTTCCTGACAGTGGTTGTATGCATGTGGCCAGTTGAGAGCATTTCAAAAGGGAGAGCTTACTTTCCTAAGTATGTGTTGGAGGTGGGATTCGAACTCACGCCCTCATCATGGACCAGATGATGACACAGCTTCTTAGTCAGTTTGTTTTTCTCTCGCTGAATAGTTGGGTTGACCGACTGTTAGAAACATATAATACAGTCATTTAACATGACAGAATATTGAAACACGATAGGTTGATAAACTGACTTGGTATTTTGGAGATCTGTGAGACAGAAAATGAGTTTCAATGGTATCGCATTCTGTAGACGAGATGATGTAATGAATATTTCAAGTTTGTACTATGTGGATATTTAAAAAACCAATGAAAGCTTCATGATCTAAACATCAAGCTCAGAAATATGAAAACCGTTCAAAATTGATAAGTAGTAAATCAACTAATATCATATTGTCTAGTTCGACTCTGAAATTGGCTGAAGAATTAAGAACGTCCAGAGTTGCAGACATGTTTGTCTAAAAAATGCTTATAATTACATCATTTAAATCAAAAAAAGCTTTTTTATGTTTAAGTAATTGAATTACTAAATATTTGTTTACGGACTCGGCTTTGAATCACATTGCATATGCTAGTGAAACGACCTAGCTTCCTGAAATGAAGAAGGTGAAGAAGGATTCCAATATGTTTAGTTGTTGAAAGATCTCATAACAAGCGATGGATGGATGTGTGAATAGACTCTAGTATGTCAGTGCATTATTCATCGGACCAAAAAATTCCTTGCACACATCTATTTCGGTCAGCCCTGACACATGTATATACTATAGGTTTGTGTCAATTACTATTCGAATTATTGTGGGAATTCAACTTTCTAGGATATATCAGTATAGAGGTTGTGGAGATTGTTAAGTTTTGATTGAGATCATGAACCGAGTGATGATGTTAGACCATCATTGAAAACCTTGAAGCACTGGACGGCCGTTTCGTCCTATTGTGAGACCCCTCAGCAGTGCGCATCTACGATTCCTCTCGCGGGATTCGAACCCACGGCCTTCAGTCTCCAGGATATATTTGGTCTCTGGTTTCATATTGTAGACTGGCCAAGTTTTTAGAAAGTGTATCTCAACTTATTATTAGTGATATAAGTGGTTTAACCAATTAAGTATCACCTCATTATAAGAAAATACTACAATAATAGAATATCATTTGTCTTAATCATCGTTCATTCATTGATTTACTTTTTCAGTAAATAATACAACTTCTCGAAATACTTCAGCTGATAAAAGTTCTGACAGTAGAACTATTAAATCAGCAACAAAATCACCTGGAAACAAAACAGTTGGTATCACTGGTCAAAAATCTGGTTCTACACGTGGTACTTCAGCAAAAATTGATTTTAATCAAGCTCATTGGAAAATGAGAATAATATGTAATAATTCTGTAAGATTTATTCATAGAAATAGTATGTTTCTTAAGTGGAACTATTTCGATGTTTATCTGTTGTTTATTTATGACAATTTTTCTAATGGTAGTCAATTTTATTTCATGTTAATAAATGTGTAGCGTGGTGTCGAGTCCCAATCGACTATGAACACCACTACAAAGAAACACGCGCCAAATAAATCAGAAGGCGAAGGTTGAACGTAACCAAATTTATTCGTTGGTGATCTCGTGGTATCAAATGAATACCGAGATCGTGCTAAGAAAAGGTACAAGCGGAATCGGCTGAAGAAAGTACGTGCAAACGGAGTCACGAACGGCGAAACAGTAATGGAGAATAATGGAAGAGCAATAAGGCTATCTTTAGCGCAGTTAAACAAACGAGCACAGTAAAACAATCATTGGTACAATTGATTATAATAATAATTGTTTTCATTAAACCAGTCGCGTTCTCTTGATAACAGTAGGTCACTACAGATGCATAGTTGTTAGTAGAACATTACAAATATCTAACTTTAACCAATTCACAAAATTACCCTATCGTCAGTGAGTTACTGAGGAGTTCTATATGAGGACGAAACAGCCATCCAGTAATTCCATGTTAGTCTAGATATAATTGACTTATGAATTCAAGTATACATTTATAAATGTCAATCGTATTGTAGTTCAGGATGCTAATACTGTGTGTTTTATCTAACTAGTCAGTTGAAAAAAGCATGTTCTCGTTTTAATATCAGAAAGGGTTTTGTGGATATTATAATAATTTTAATAGTTGAGATCATAAGTGGATTGATGCTAGATCATCATAGAAAACATGGGAATACTGGACGGCCGTTTTGTCATAGCATAAAACTCTTCAACAGTGCACATTCACGATCCCGCCTCGCGAGATTCGAACCCAGGACACATCAGTTTCGCGCGCGAGCGCTTAGCCATTAGATCACTGAGCCGACCAGCATCCAACAGTCTTAACGTCTAACTTCAACTAATCCAAGAAATTCAGCGACATATTCACCATTGTTTTCAGTGAATTACTATCTCACAACAGACGCGGTTCAACTTCACTGGTCATTGCTTCTCACTAGAACTTCATGAAATATCTTTTGAAAAACCAGTCACTAGTGAGCGTATATTGATTATTATCAGAAGGGGTTTTTATAGATATTATAGTAATCTTAATATTTGAGATCATGAGTTCTCGTTTTATTGGTTGGTCATATTGAACTGGGCTGTTTCTTCCTTTTGTTATTTGTACCTAACGTTGATGGTTCATTGTTGCCTTCACCATAGCAATTGAAACGTTTTCAGATTACCTACAATGATCATGCAATAGATTTTTCATTCAGAGTAATGCTGCAGTTGATGGTGAAACTCTGGGAGATGTGGAATCCTTCATATACCTGGGAAGCATCACCGATGAACAAAGAGGATTCGATGCAGACGTAAATGTGAGGATCGGCAAAGAAAGGGCCGCATTCCTGCTGTTGAAAAACATATAGAACTCAAAACAACTGTCTGTAAGCCAACATCAAAGTCACAATCTTCAATACGAACGTCAACACACTTCTACTATACGGAGCTCAAACTTCCAGAACTACTACGACCATCAACGAAAACGTACAATTATTTATAAATAGTTGTCTCTGCAAGATACTCAACATACATTGACCGGATGCCACCAGCAACAGCCTTTTGTGGGAGAAAACAAACCAGCTTCCATCTGAAGAAGAAATTAGGAAAAGACGTTGGAAGTGGATAGGAAATACATTGAGGAAATCACCAAACTGCATCACGAGGCAAGCGATAACTTGGAATTCTGAAGGAAAGCGGAAAAGAGGAAGGTCAAAGAACACATTAAGTTGGGAAATATAAACAGATATGAATAGCAACTGGAAAGAACTGGGAAGGGTTGCCCAAGAAAAGGTTCAGATGGGAGTGCTTATCGGTGGCCTATGCTCCTCCACGAGGAGTAACAGGCGTAAGTAAGTAAGTAGGTAAGTAATACTATTTATAATTAATTCTGGAGAATAGAAATTGAGTGAAAGAATAGAATGTTGTTGATTTGCCTGCTTTTATGCTTATAGAATGTTTCTACTTTCTTATTATTTTATTAGAATGACATTAAAGTCATTAATATGGATAATAAAATATTAGAAATTAAAGCTTTAAAAAGAGCTTGGGAAGAAATGGAACCTGGTAGAGCAATAAGAGCTGAATTATCAAGAGCACGTTATCTTGAAGAATACGGTCTAATGAATAAATTGGATAATAAAACTATTGTAGATGATTCAGGATCGACGATCACAACTAAATCTGATGGTTAGTTGTGTGAATCAATCAACTTTTTTATTGTTGGTTGTACGTGTTGTCATCAAGAGACCTTGTTTAATCTAAGTTTCAACTCAACCATTACTCATAAACTAAGCATGTCTGTAGTCTTGATGGAACTGATTTACATTGTAGGTTTCAAATTGTACAGAATTCGAACATGTCCATTTGAAATTCACAAACTTTATAAATGTGAGTATGAAAGAGTTCTGACTGATAATTGTCAATATTGTCGGATCTGAATTCCTAGAACATTCAGTCAGCTGTTACCCACAACCTAAACACGAATGGGGAAGTCACTAGTATTGTGAAATAAAATTATCAATATATGTGTTACGGATACCCAGACATCTATTTCTGTGTACGTACTAAGCTGGAGTGATATCATATTGAGATAAGATGGTGGTTTGAAGTAGTCAATAGGAACCCCTTGACCTAGGTTTCGTGCTACTTGGCACTTGTCAGCAATGTGTACCTGTAATCTTGAGTAGACTGATGCTCCCTGGCAGATTCGACCCCATGACACCCAGCTTCATAGTTAGAGACGTAACCACTGAGCTATCCGGGCCTCGACCGACCTCCTGTATGACTGAAATGTATTTACAATTGATTGATCATTGAGTAGTGATCAATGCCATTTATGTCAGTTGGATTTTAGTGCAGATCGAATCTTATCGATCAAGTTGTATAGTGCACGTTATGTCGAATCACCTAGACTGATGGCCACATTACAAATTGGTCGATAGGATTCAATCTGTACTAAGAAGGACCTGACATACATAACATTGATCATCACCCAATGATCAATCGATTGTAATATTTTGTCTTATTGAACATTAACTAGGAACATCGTAAGACATAGAGTTGATCACAGAAAATTATAAATAGTCATTTGAAAACTTGTAAGAACTTTGAAATAATAATTAACTTAACTGTTAAAATGGAAATGAACTTTCATGAAGCAAATGCATTCACCTCTTCTCTTTTACATCTTGAATCTTTCATTTATTCAAACGCTTATTTCTCCCTACTCTTACCAGTGTTTTTATTAGGAAAGTATTTTGTTTGTAATAATATTCACATTGCACTGTAGTTACGACCCTGGTATGAAAACTCAATCATTCAATTCCTTGTTAAATTCACATCTGTATCATTTGAAGAAGTAATAACTCAACAATTCCTATTATGACTTTATATCCGGCTAGTTATCATGTGATTTATCCACCAATCAAAATACGACTTATACAATCTTCGCACTGTGCCAAAACCAATGACGTTCGACTGGTATAGGCAGTCTGGCGTCCTTATTGGTCTTATATCCGCCTAGTCCATCCACTTGAGTCCAGAACACCAATATCAGCTTCCTCTATGCAAATCGAATCGAATCATTTGTTTCACACATACTGGGGTTTATAAATCAATCAAACGGACTGCGACGGAGCATAAAATAGGAAATAACATTCATACACATTAACGCCAAAATGTGACTATGAATGTAGGAGGCAGTAGTTAATAAACTGAACATAGATTAAGAATCGTAAATCGTACAATAATAATATATAGGTTAAAATAAAGCTGTTAACAAGGGGAATATAGATATACACAGTCTAGTTACTGAATATTTATATCATAAGAATATATAAATAATATTAGTGCATTAATAGGTCTCAGAAGTTACTGGTGACTTATTCTTTTCTCGGATATAACATAGGGGAGTGGCAACATCTTGATTCACATGGGCTCCAATATCCCAAGGAAACAAATGGCATATGAATCAATTATTGGTAACCAGCTAACATGAGACCACATTCTTGTGGATTAGAGCTTTAGGTTAAAGGCTCTGGTTATGACCCCTGAGAAACCCACCTGCTTCAGTTAGGGAACTCGAACATTCGATTTATATCCAATTATTGAATGGTTATATCATAAGAATGTATGGATAATATTAGTCAATTAATTTGTCTCAGACGGTACTCGTGATTTTATCTTCGCTCGGATATAACAAATCATACTCACTTTTTTTCTCAAAAAGTTTTGATTGTTCTCTTTCAACTTTAAAACATCATTAAATAATTTATCAATACATGGTTAACTTATTCTATAACCTGAAGTTAACATGAAATAAAATCGTAAATCATAGATATGAACAATTGACGAATCTCACAAAAAGACGAAACATGCGTTAAATTAGATTTCACTATGTTGATCAATTCATAAATCATTCATTTTCTTTTGTTTTAATAAAATTCTCCATCTCTCTCTCTTTCTCACTCTCTTTCTTTCTTTAGATAATCTAATACAAATGATAAAAGATCATTCTCCATTAGATCACACTTTGTTATTAGATCCATCTCAAATTTATATTTTAAAATTCCCACCAGAATTAAATCGTACACTTTATCCAATTCAATTAATGAATTTAAACAAATTCTATCATCATTTTAATGAGATTGAATGTAAACGTATTGAACAAGTTCAATCTATTATGAATTCTTATTCAATGAATCCATGGTTTATTCTAGAATATTCTTTAAAACAAATTCAATGTTTATCTTATAAAAATTTAAATGACATTTTAAAATTCAAATATCAATTATTTAATGATTATTTAAAAAATTTAAAATTTGAAGATTTAAATTTAAAAAAAACAAAATCAATATAAACAAAATTATATTGATTTATTGAAAATGATTCAAGTAAGTATTAATAATCATTGTGATTAATATAATATAACAACTAATTGATGAATGAGTCAATCAAAGGTGTTTAAAAGAGATTTCAAGGTTACGATGCGAATTTCAGTGCTTGATGCTTTTCGTTCTTTCAAGTTCGTAAACAACAGTGAGTAGGACTTCCCTGACAGTGGCTGTGTACGCGTGACCATATGAGCGCATTTCGAGATGGAGAGTGGACTATACCCACCCTCGGCCATAACAGGGCATTCATGGGCAATATTACAGTTAAACACAAAAATACCTGTCAATTTTAAAAAGACTACGATCATTTATCCATACAGATTAACCTTAATATACTACTGAAGTCAATGGTGCAACTATAATTTATGGACAACCTCTAAGAAACGCTAAAATGACCTTGACAATATTCACCTATTTACTAAGGTTAAATGGCAGTTATAATATAGTTTGAGGAATGAGGATTAGCACTTACAGTCGAATGTTAGACTTGGGAACTAGATTTAGTATTTTCATCATGAATAGACACCAGCTATAATATCAAAATGGTATTTGTTATGTCTTTATGCTGGGCTAGTTATCACGTGATCTATTCGACAATCAAAATATGACTTATTCGCCCGTGTACTGTACTAAACTAACGACATCCAACCAGTCTGATCAGCCTATCGTCCTAATGGTTCGTTGTTCGTTTAACCCGTTCAGCTGAGTCCAGAATGCCAACTACAGCCTCCACTACGCGAATCATTCATTTCAGACATTCTGAGTTTATATATCAAACAAACACACTGCAACACACCATAAAATAGGAAATAACATACACAATAACGTCAAAAATGTGGCTATGAACGTGTAAGGCAGTGGTTAATAAACTGAACATAGCTTAAGAACAATAAACCATATACTAATGATCTAAAGGTTGAAATGAAGCTTATAACAGGGAAATATGGATATACACAGTCTAGTTACTGAATATCTATACCACAAGAATATATAAATAATATTAGTCCATTAATAGATCTCAAACGCTACTCGTAATGTAATGTTCACTTGGATATAACAGTATTTAACCAAATCAATGAATGAATTTCATGTCAAAATCCAACATTTTCCATACTTAACTCCAAATGAGTCGTCTATAAATTATAATCTCACCAGTTTTTGTTTTATTACATATTCTAGATGAAGTTTACTTCAGTAAAGTAAATCATTTGACTATGAAGATTTCGTCGCTTTTCTGGACGTTATCATCAGTAATGAAATGTTCGCATTTCTCCACATATAACTCATAGCTTATTCGTGTAGATCTTCATGTTGATTAGTTTCTAGTTGATCTTCAACTCATCATTATTTACTTTTTTAATATTTTGATTATATCTCTTATTGACGAGACTCTATGGAAGACCTTTGAACGAATCTTGAATGTACTTCATAAAATATATATATATATATTACAAAAAACCCAAAGAATTAAAGTGGTTCGAAGACTAATCATGATTTGAAAAAGTTTCAGAGGTACTGAAATAATAGTACATACGATAGAGGGACTCATCCATATGGCTCTATAATAGTCGACCTCTCGAGCCATGGTAGGGTCGTAAGAACTTTTTGGCTTCGACCACATAACTTCAATATTGTCAGTTTGTACTCCAGTTGTAGGGTCCACAAATTAACGCTTATAAATAACGACATGATGCACACATCCAAGTTTGTGCAGGTATCCGTAGGCATCAGGTGCTGAAATTAGCGCCATCACCATGAAATCCTTTAAACGCTTCTAATTGACTCGTCTCATTCTCTCATTTGGTTTGGATATTTATTGTTCAATAATATGTACTTAGGATTGTGTTATTTTCATTCTGTTCATCTCATTTTTTTCTTTTTTTCAATCAATAGTTTGCAACTGATGAAGCACATTATAAATACTACGAAATGTGTATAAATTATAGAAATAATATAATAAAACAATATAAAATTGATAAAGAAGCATCATGCAATCAAACAATGATTGAACATGATAATACAGAACCAATTCTAAATCGAATTGAAAATGTAAAAAAGCACAAGAATTAAATCATCAAGAAGTTCAAAATCTAGTTCAAAAAGTCGATCGAATTCGAATCAACGAAGAAATTGAAAGAAAAATAAATAATTCTTTGTTTTACTCTCTTGTTTTTTCTACCTCTCCTCAGCTCCCGTCGTCGTCGTCGTCGTTAATAAATTGTTGTATCACTGATTGAAATCATGAGTCAATTGGAGCTAGATCAGCATGGAAAACCTGGAAACACTGGACAGCCGTTACGTCCTTGTATGGGACACCTCAGTAGCAGTGCGCATCCACGATCCCTCACCCCGTGAGGTTCAAACCGATGACGTGTCAGTCTCACGCCAGGCGCTTAGCCAACTAAACCATGATGGTCTAGCTTCAATTGACTCATGATTTCGATCAGTGAAATTTCTAAATATTTCCACAAAACCCCTTCTGGTTAGTATCGATAAGATTTCTCTCCTCACAAGATTTGAACCCAGGACATATCAGTCTCTGGATTGTGGATACGCAGTGTTGAGGAGTCCCATAATAGGACAAAATGGCTATCCAATGCTTTCATGTTTTCCATGGTGGTTTAGCTTCAATTCACTCATGAATTGAACTATTGAAAATACTATAATATCCACAAAGATCCCTTCTTATGTGAATATTTTTTATTTACATGATCTAATTCTATCACTTTGTGTGAATGTCATACTTTTACATAAGGTCTGTCGTGTAATGAATACTACATTTGTAACACTCAGTGATGTCGGATAGAAACTTATAAGAATATCATTCCTGTGAAAAAGTCAGATAATAAGTTTTGGAAAGGATGAAACTTAGATCTAGGACTATTAGTTGATTATCTTCAAACGTCTTAAATCGGACAAACAAAACTTCAACATCAGATCATTTATATTAGTGGATGCACTGTTGACTAGTGAACGTGGTACTAGTTACTGTGAATAATTAGTGTCCGAAATCTCATACTGATAAACGATTTGCTACGCGCTACAACCCCAACTGACTACTTGAGTGTGAAAGAATGTTGAACTAGCGAATAAAATGCATAAGTCAGTCAGTCAGCCATCTGCAAAATAGGATCAGGCACATATATGTATCGGCTCAAGTCGCCATACCTCATAAGCACAAGACCAACACAGGATTCATAGAAGTAGTTAACTCAATCGTAGTAATATATAAGAGAAAGATTTTATGTAAGGATATATTGCAGAAAGAAAGAATTAGTTGGTACACAGAAAGATATGAAGCGATTTCAATCTCACAGTTTAAGGGTAGACAGAGTGTGTATACACCCATACCATAGTGGTCGGTCGATTCTGAGTCATGTCACCCACAATCTCTAACCATTGGTTATGATAGTGACACGGACACCAACCAAGTAGTCTTTATCTACCGACATGGCTCACATCAGAATTTAGTGATTTCAAGGAGTGACGCCAAGTTTTCGTTTGTTCACCCCTAACTTCCCTCCAACCATCCCAAACACTTGTCAACATTGCACGTTGTGGTAATCGGTGTTCATGCATACGTAACAAGTGATCCAACCATCTCAGTCGATGAAGATTCATAACCTCATCAACTGATTCACCATTACCCCCTAATACCCTGCGTCTAACCTCACTATTACTTACCCGATGATCGCAGCAGATGATCACAATATTTCTAAGGCATCTGTGGTCAGATACTAGTAGCTTTCGAGTATCTTCTATACTTAATGGCTATATTTCGCAGCCATAATATAGAACAGAAGGAACTGCTGCACAGCATATTTGCCCCCTAATTGATAGACAAATATCTCTCCTCCGCCTAAGGTGACAAGTTGGCAAAGGCCAAACGAGCTTTCTGAATCCGTGCTGAGATTTAGCGTGCTTTTGATTCGGTTGAACGTTGGTTTGGCAGTCTCAGTTCACGTATACCTGCTGTTGCACAACAACTTATATAGAGGTGCTGTATTTCTTTGAAATTCTTGACAAACCGACTGTAGAACGCCGCTCTTCCCAGGAACTGTCTCAACTTCCTTTTCGAAATAGGTACTGCAATATTTTCTATGGTAAGAATTTTCTCCGGCAATGGTTTCATTTCTCCATTTCCCACTTTATGTCCCAACAGCGTGACGCTATTTCTCGCTATCTGCGACTTGTCCTTATTAAGTCGAAGTCCAAATTCGTCAATTTGCTTTAAAACCGCTTCCACGTGCTTGACATGATCTGTTTCTGTCTGACTGTACACAACTACATCGTCGCCATATACCTCGACATTATCTAGATTCTTGAGCAGTAGTGTCATTAATCTTCTGAACGTGAACGGTGCATCCGCAAACCCGAACGACATTTGTTTAAACTGATACTGTTTATCACGTACAGTAAACGCTGTCTTGCTCTGATCGCTCTGTTTTATAAGCAGTTGCCAAAAACCTGACCGTAAATCCAGCACTGTAAACACCGCGACATTCTGTAGTCAATGTAATGTTTCCAACACTGTTGGTATTGCACAAGGTTTCACGTCTCTTATATTATTCAATTCTCTGAAGTCGACACAAAATCTATACTTTCCATTTGGTTTCTTTACCAAGAGTACCGGTGAACTGTCCGCTTCCTCATTTATACCTTATTTCAACATTTCCTGCACCTGACGATTTACCTCAGCCTCTAAATGCACCGGGACACGACGTGTTGCAAATATATTTACTCGGTCGTTGTTTATCGGGATTTCGTGCTTTACTTTGTCACCAAATCCATACGGCTCCCTGTTGGGGTGGTACAGAAATCGCTCGCAAAAGACAAGCAAGCATGAAAAAACACTAAGAAGTGTTTCGTCCAATCAGCGTTCATTTGGAGTTTTGGCCAAAAATATCAAGGTGGCCAAACATCACATGCGAACGCTCTGATTGCTGGCTACTACAGTGCTACTGTGTTTAGTAGCGTTCCAGAATATTCCAGCGACACAAGGACATTTAGATATATTAATAAAACCCTATATTTTCTGTAATTAAATGAACCTTGGGACAAAGTATTTTCTTTCAGACTTGTGTCTTCTCTGTGTTGTTCAAGTCGCTCTGTAGTTGTAGACTGCGAGTTACCGGAATAGCTTAGGAAACTAATATAGCGTTCAATCCACACGACTTATCAGTGGCAACGGGGATGAAAACTACAGTGAATATTTCCTTGGAGCAATTAGAAGCCTGTATGGTGCGTCAAGAAACGAGGTTTGAAGAGTTGTAAATTAGATGCATGGAAACCCTGATGCAGAAATTCTGCCTGTCCGAGAGAAACCCTGCTTCTAGTGAATCACAAGTATCTTCAGTCATTAACGCCATCCATGAATTTAATTTTGATGGCGTAGCAGGTGTAACTTTCGAGTCTTGGTTTAGGAAGTATAAAGACTTGTTTTATATTGATCTTTGCAAACTGGATGATGCTTCAAAAGTCAGAATACTTCTTAGAAAACTTGGGACTATGGAACATGAACACTATAGCAACTTCATTCTTCCGAAGAACTAAAATCTAGTGACCACGAGATTTTAGTTTTGATGATACAGTCAAAACCCTATCCCAAATCTTCGGAGAACAATCATCTCTATTTAATATCCGTTACCAGTGCTTCAAGTTAACGAAAGAACCAGATGACTTCAGTGAAGCATGCTGGAACTGTGAACAGAGAATGTGAAAGGTTCAGATTGTCGTCCATGTCTGAAGATCAGTTTAAATGCTTAGTATTTATCTGCAGCTTTGGTTCATCCGAGGATGCCGATATCCGAACCAGAATCCTGAGCAGACTCGAACACTGCCCTAACATGACCCTGCAGGAAGTGACTACCGAGTGCCAAATGTTAGTAAACTTGAGGCATGATACCTCAATGGTAGAAAACGGCAACTGCTTCCATAACGTCAATGTGGTCAAGAGGAAAGTCTTTCAAGGTTCCAGTACATATAATTATCGAAATAACAACGACAAACTATCATCTTCATGCTGGGCATAAGGAGGTTGCCACTATAAACGGTTCTGCCCGTACAAAGAACATTGTTGTGGTAAGTGCCTTTGGAAGAGGCATAAAGAAAACCTCTGCAGGAGAAGAAACTGTAAACAACATTCCTTGAAACCTTACCCAAAGAAATACAGAGATAGTGCTCCAACCAACAAAATATTGGTATCACATAACAGAGCACGAAGCTGCCACCAAAAAAGTACGTAACCTTGAATACTAATAAACACCGTACTCGCCTTCAGCTTCATACAGCTTCTGATTTTACTCTAATCAGCCCAGAAACATGGAAGAACATTGGAAGACTCACAGTTTTCCCAACAACACAGCTGGCACACAGTGCATCTGGGGGAAGTTAAATATTGTTGGACAACTGCCGTGCACTGTTTCTAAAGGTACTGTAACAACAAATGCAACAGTATATCTTACAAAGAAGCCAGCAGTCGACTTAATAGGGTTAGATCTTATAGAAACTTAAATTAGCAGACCATTCTATTAACAGTATCTGCAGACGAATCAGAACAGATAACACCCCAGAGTGGAGCCAGAAAAATGCCATGCTACAAAGACATCGAAACGTGATTAGAGAAGGATTGTGGGAATGTACGAAGGCCTAAGCAGTGCTAACTCTAAAACCTGCAGCTACTCCTGTTTTTCGACCTAAAAGACCTGTATTCCATGCTGCTCTTCCAATAGTTGAACAGGAATTACAACTGTGGTGGACCAAAAGTATAATAACCAAAAAGCAGCGATAAAGTTATTACATCCAATATTAATGTAACAATAATAATTTATAAATTAACAACACAAATTAAAAGTTCAGGGACGTTACTTAAATCGGCTAGTCGTTGCGTATTCTGTTGAGTTTTGGTATCAAAAATCCACAATTATAAATGCGTAATAATTCCACAGAGGTAAATATGACGCCAATAGGTTTCTCTGACGTAGGATATACTGGGAATGACACTGTAGTCTGAAATGAGGATAATATCCAGTTTAGAACGCAATTGACTTGGTAACGAGCGAGAATAGAACAATGGGTATGTGCGTAGCAGTGTATTTGCAAACAACCGATAGTGTGTGTCACGCTATGTTAGAATTACAACGGAAAAAGTGTTCAAGGTCATTGACTAATACAACACGTACAGTCATTTAATGATAAATGTACATACAGTGAAAAATTGACAAAACGAATACAAATAACATTGAAAACTATTTACAAAATAAGCTTGTCAGTCATATCTCCACACAACGACTTCAGCAAATGGGTGTTTTCGAGCCTGTAAACTTCTCGATTTGGGCTGCACCAATAGTAGTGGTCAAGAAGTGGAATGGAAGTGTCCGTCTATGTGCAGACTATTCTACGGGATTAAATGAACATCTAGAGTCCCAACAGCATCCGTTGCCCTTACCGGAAGATCTCTTCGCTAAGCTGAACGGTGGCAGATATTTTGCAAAATCGGACTTATCAAACGCATAATTACAAATACTTGTATCGAATGAAAGCAAAGATCTCTTAACGATCAACACACACAAAGGTCTGTACCGGTATAACCGACTACCTTTTGGAGTGAAGACAACGCCCTCTATTTTCCAGCAAATTATGGGTACCATGTTACAAGGTATTCCAGAGGCAGCAGCCTACTTAGACGACGTCAATATTATGGCAGTAGAAAAAATGGACCTGCAGAAGAAACTGGACCAGGTACTAGAACGCATAGCCGATTATGGTTTTCGCCTCCGAGCGGAAAAGTGTGACTTCTATATGCAGCAAGTACGGTACCTTGAGTTCATAATAGATAAAGATGGAAGACGACCAGATCGAGAGAACATTGAAGCAGTGAAAACAATGCCTTGACCCAGGGACATTACTACCCTACGATCATTCTTGGGATTGGTCAGCCATTATGGTACCTTCCTCCCCGATCTCCATCGTCTACGTGTTCCACTAAACAATTTACTACAAAAGAATACAAGATGGGATTGGTCTGCAGACTGCCAAGTGTCTTTCGGGAAAATCAAGCAACTCCTAACTTCCAATCTCTTATTGACACATTACGATCCTTCGCTAGCGATAGTCGTCGCTTCAGATGCTTCTAACTATGGTGTGGGCGCAGTTATCTCTCACATTTTTCCTGATGGGTCTGATAAAGCTATCTCACACGCTGCCTGATCTTTGACAACGACCAAAAGGAACTATAGTCAGACCGAGAAGGAAGCATTGTCGATTATGTTCACTGTCAAGAAACTTCACAAGATGATATTTGGACGTCAGTTCACCCTATTAACTGACCATAAGCCATTACTAGCCATCTTTGGGTCGAAGAAAGGTATTCCTGTACACACTGCAAATAGACTGCAACGTTGGGGAACTACACTCTTGGGTTATGACTTCAAGATCAAGTATCAGCCCACTACTGATTTTGGACAAGCTGACGCTTTATCTAGACTGATTGGCTCACAAGTAAAACGGGAAGAAGACGCTTTGCTGGCAGCAATCGGGACGGAAACAGAAGTACATCGAGTTTTGGAAGACGCAGTTGATGGCCATCAAAGAAGCCACGGAGAATGACAAGACTTTAAGAGAAGTTAGTGGTTATCTTCTCACCAATTGGCCGAGTCGTCGTTTTCAATGAGAAATGCTATGATATTTTCGCTGACGGAACTCACTTATGATGGTCGACTCATGTATTATGTTTGCTGACAGAATTATTGTCCCAAAAGTTTTGCGCTATAAGATTCTGAGACGATTCCACAGCGGTCATCCTGGTATCAAAGTTACGCACACTGGCATACGATGAACCAAAAATCGAAACCAGTATCAAGCTGCACGTAGACCCGGAGTAGAGGTTTTGTTTTTCGTAAGGTGGGAGGTGTTGGGGTGATACAGAAGTCGCTCGCAAAAGACAAGCAAGCATTAAGAAACACTAAGAAGTGTTTCGATCGATCAGCGTTCATTTGGAGTTTTGGCCAAAAATATCAAGGTGGCCAAACGTCATATGCGAAAGCTCTGATTGCTTGGCTACTACAGTGCTACTGTGTTTAGTAGCGTTCCAGAATATTCCAGCGACACAAGGACATTTAGATATATTAATAAAACCCTATATTTTCTGTAATTAAATGAACCTTGGGACAAAGTATTTTCTTTCATACTTGTGTCTTCTCTGTGTTGTTCAAGTCGCTGTGTAGTTGTAGACTGCGAGTTACCGGAATAGCTTAGGAAACTAATATAGCGTTCGATCCACACGACTTATCACTCCCTATCTCCAGTGAACAGTTTCGCGTACTTTTTGCATAACTCGGTTATGTTTGGTTTCTTCGACGAGACATCCGCTGCCACTCTTATTTCAGCCACTTCGCTAGTTTCGTGTATTGGCCGTGAACCATACTTTGTGATCACCTTATCGCTTCTTAAGTCAACTATCGCTTTTAGTTCTCATAGAAAATCTACTCCTAATATCGGTCTCGATAAGCTTGTGTTTACCACGAACGGAAAAATTATCTCAGCATCTCTCACTTTTACGATGCTGTTAGATGCCCCCAACACCTCTAACATATGGCCTCTTGTAGTGTGGACAGCTAATGTACACGGCCTGAGTCTCTCACATTGCTCTTTGCCTATTAACGATACTGCTGCCCCTGTATCGATCAGACAAATTAAATCTCGTTCATTTATGTTCACTCTCGTTTGCACTGCGCCACTGTCTACTAACGCAACAGCCCTCAGATTCTCAGGATAGAAAGAACACTCGTTGTAACGTCCAAAATATCTGCGTCTTCGTCTTGTTGGACAGTTTATCTTCCAATGTTCTGTCCCTCCACAAGCGTAACATTTATCGTTCCTTTTATGGTTCACTCGTATTGCTGCAATCTCACGCTCCATCTCCTCAATCTTCTTCTCGACGTTATTTATCTCCAGACCGGAGCTACGGCTGAAGAGTCACCTTCGCCAGTTCACTGATATCAATTGGTTGCGCTGCGTTCACTAGTTTCAGCTGTTGGGAGACGGTGGCGGGCACGCTCTCGATAAACTGCTACGCCAGCAACTGTGCTCCGGACTCCTCATCCAGACTCGGCAGCGCAAGGCGTAACAATCTTGTAAGCTCCATAGTCAGCACCAGCGGGTCACCATCGACCGGCAACCTCACCAACTGGAACCCCTGCAGTGCCTCCTCTCTGTCCACTGGGCTGTCGAACTCCGTCACCAACCGCCTCGTGACTGTCTCTCATGCCTTCGCCCTGGCTCTCAGCAGCGTCCCCAGCACCACCAGCATCGCCCTAGGCTCCTTCACCCGCACCAGCTCCGTCACGGCCTCAAACTGCTTCAGGGAATTCAGCACATCTCCGTCCTCCAACACCTTCGGCCATGGAATCTCCGTCCTTAGTAGAGGCGACATCAAATGTAGTGAAGGAGAATACAGGTGTGGACAACCGAATTGTATTTAGCGCAAAATTACAGAGTTACTTGGTAAAATTGAAAAACCATATAGTAAATCGTCAATTTGCAAAATGTCAATGCATCATATCAACCTGGATTGTTCCTGTTGCAAACATCAATCGATTGTCTCACATTTCATTGTTCGTGAGTTTCCTTACAAATGGCATTGTGTTGTCGCTCTTCCTTTCTTGATCTTCCCCCATCTTCTACTGCCAGACATTATATTTTTAACTCGCGTCATATACTAATTATATCAACATAAGTAGCACGCACCACAGTACTTTCGTATAATGAGGTGATGCCTAATCGGTTAAACCATTTATATTACTATTATTAAGTTGAAATACACTTTCTATATACTTAGTCAGTCTACAATATGATACCAGAGACCAAATATATCCTGGAGACTGAAGGCCGTGGGTTCGAATCTCGCGGGAGGAATCGTGGATGGGCACTGCTGAGGAGTCTCACAATAAGACGAAACGGCCGTCCAATGCTTCCAGGTTTTCAATGGTGATCTAGCTTCAATCGACTTATGATCTCAACTATTAGAATTATTATAATATCCACAAAACCCTTTCTCATATTGAAACGAGAACATTTTCTGCTGCCAGACATTGCATTTTCAACTACTACTTACATCGATATAAGTAGCACACACCACATCATTTTCATAAGTTACAATAAAAATTATACTACCATTTGTGATTGAACAACCCTAACGTTTTCCTTATTGATGGATGAAGAAGATATTTAACTTCCTTGTTTAATTCAATGGAATACTTTGAGTAGAGGTTGATCACCGTAAATAATTCTGTATAATTCACATTTTACACAGAGATAATTTAATGAAATTAAGGCGAATGCAATCAACAGTCTTATTCTGTGAAGCAGTAGACAAAACCACTTTCTAAACAAGATTCATTCTAAACATACCGATACCTCTTCAGCATCTACGGATATATGTTAAGGAATATTCTGAAACAACAGTGAGGCAAATATAAACAATTTTCATTGTGTGAAGTTTCCCACTATCGAGTAGATTTATTGAATTGCGCACGGTTGAATGGAAATGCTGGAATGTTTGACAATCCAAAATGTCGTATAATAATTCGAAATGTAGATGATCGTTCAGATAACTTCGTTGAAATAGTTTGATTATGTGACTTTCGATAAACGACACTTGAGCACCGAAATTTTAAGTGGATCATCGAAATTGAGAACGACGAAGAAAGCGGAGTTTTTACTGATGACGATTGAGTATGTCACAAATCTAGCTTTGATACATACACTAAGCAGTAAACCGCTAGAATCGTAAAAGTGTAGATGATGACTGGTGATTCAAAAAGATTTCTAATTAGGTCACGTTATTGTTCATGATAGAAATTCAATTACGACAGCCTGAAGGCACACATTAGGAAATCAAATATGACCAAATGATAAGTGAATAAATTGGACATCAAAGCTTTTTCAACAAAAAAAATATGAAAGAAAATCAAAATCTAATGAAATCAATCCCATATCATTTTGACGGATATACGTATACTACTTATATGATGAGGAAGTAGTCCATTTTCATATCCAAAGACACGAAAGTTTGCCAGTTGTGAATGATTAAGCAAAACAACTAGTGATGACAACCTACTGCTACGACTACTACAACTACTACTACTACAACCACTACTACTACCACTACTACTACTACTACTACTACTGCTACTACTACTACTACTACAACCACTACTACTACCACTACTACTACTACTACTACTACTACTACTACTACTACTACTACTACTACTACTACTACGACTACTACTACTACTACTACTACTACTACTACTACTACTACTAACAACACCAAAATCTTATATAACATCAGCAGCAGTACCATGAAAAACACTGTTATATATATCAGATTCAAAGAGAAGAAATAAGGCAAAGATTACCAAATAAATCAAATTTAAACGAACCGTAAAGGCTTCAAGGAAAGTAATTATTCTAGTTTCTATATTCAGTGAAACATACTCAATAAATGTAACTAGTCCGAAGAAATGCCCATTCGGACAAACACCATGAATAAATGAAGGTTGGTTAAGATGTCTCTCTTCTCCTTCATACGAGTTTGATCCTGTTCGAATACAAAAATGGAAGATTGAAAAGTAAAGAATATAAACAGAGTAAATGCGTGCAAATAAGAAAAATCGGGTTCATCGGAATGGGATAATTATGATTTATTTCATATCTGGGAGACCTACAGTAAGGATAGAAAGCAACGTTGTGGCAAAATGTCAATAAAAATGATGACACTACAGGAAAATGTATTACTTTTCCTCAATATTCAAGACTCCCATTGTGAAAATTAGAACAACGCATATAAGCAAACAATATTGTTTTCAATTAGATCGTCATCAGTCAAGTCATCTTGATCTTCTCTTTCATAAACCTCATACTTCTATTCATTGCTTCAGATTTTTTTCTTGATTAGCAGTACATATCTTGACAAAAACAACAGTTACATCAGACAATAATTCGGTTGAAACAAAAAAAATGATTAGTAAGTGAATTTGTTTCCAGACTCCATTTTGAACACACCATTGAATTCACATGAGATCAAGTTCATAACCCTCGAGTATAGCCATGAGCATGATACTGTTGAGTTGTTGGTCCAAGTGTTAGCGAATTCGCCAACCTAATCACACATCATCGACGAATAATTGTACCAATTCCTGAGTTTTGCTGTTCCTTCTTGGCCAAATGTATTCAGTCAAAACGTCTAATCAATTTGTAAATCAACATTTTAACCATCCAATTTATTCTTATTATGCTGTTCTTTTAATTGATTATTAATTAGCTAACACTATGTGAATGAAAATCAGGTCATACTACTCCTCATATCTAAATGAGTGAAACTATGTATCGTTGTGAAATAATCAATCAGCCAGACATTTCTCATTTGTGCACTTTTAAATTTCTTACTATTAATCTGGTGAAATGTTAAAAGACTACTTGCGATACATTCTGTACAACGTATAGATTGAAGTTCGGATTAAAAGTACAACGACAGTTGAATTAATCTCCTTTGACTTAGGCACGCGTGAAATATCTCATCACATGGAAGGAAATCAACGACAAGAATTGAGATATGCTATGGCGTTTGACCAATAATTCATGTTCGTGCAGGCGAAGAGGAAGACGGCATTCACTTTGTCCGATGTAGTGATTTTCACAATTGACATAATCTATATTGTAGATGATGTTCAATTATTATTCTTTTGTCGTTTCATCTTTTGATTTGCATAGTATTTGTTGTAATTATATTGTTGCTTTTTGTATGCTACGTCTATTCCAAAAGGCTTCAACAATCTCGTTGTAGTTTCATTATGTGGTACATCTATATTAGAAGATTAAGGTACAAACAATTCTCTATGTACAAACAGTTCATTGTATTCACATAATGATTATACAAACTGTTGTAGCATCGGATCGTATACTGAAGAAAATGTGACATTGTCATCGATGACTCTTATCTCTAAACGTACATGTTTCCTTCTGACAATTTTCACTTCCAATTTCCCTCATACGCGATTTTATTCACACACTATTGCTAATGCTGTTGTAATATTAACTGTAACTGTTCTAAAGAAATCGTCATTTTGTTCACTGTTAATAATAATATTAACTCCAAAATCACCGCCAATTGTTATGGCTTATGTATATTAGTCGATTATTATGTCTCAGAAGCTACTCGTGATTTAATCTTCGCTCGGATATAACACAATCCTTCAACAATAATATACCGTCAAACCAGACACAAACCTACATAGTTCATCTTTTAAGCAAATCTGATACCAGCTTCGACATTGACGTTTCGTAAATACAAGACAATGACAGGTCTAGCACAATGATATAACATTGTAGGAAACAAAATGATGAAATACAAGTTTCACTTAAAAGAGCAGGTCAGTTGGGATATATTTTGAACTTGATTGATTACTGACTAAACATGTCTTCTCCTCTCAATACATTTGACTCATATAAACATTTACGTAACAACAGCATGAGTTATCAAGCAACACAGTTCAAGGGAGGACCTGACATCATGTCTGATTTTTCAAATAGTCTCCAATCTAGTTGATTCCATGTATTAGTACACTTTAGTGTGATGTGAAGTTGTTGTCGAGTTTCTTTGCTTGAACACACACAGACACTGATATATTTGCCTACAATTAGTAAACACTAACAATCTTTAAAATCTGGTAACATGTAAACAAGCATGTGTGAGTGTGTGTGTGCGTGCGTCGATGTTGTCATTATCGTCGTCATCTTTGTTGTTCTGTTCCATTCACCAATTTCTCCTTTTATTTGATCTTCTCACTGTTTTTCCCACCTACCGGAATTTTTATATTGTTTGTTTGAAATGGTTGTTGTTTAAAAAGAATCCTCACATAAGTAGTATCTTTTGTTACGATCAAATTTATTTTTTCCTTTGATGGATTCCATTTGATGGATTGTTGTCTTCTCAAATGTCAAGTGAAGCTTTAGTGTTGAGCTTATTAGCATGGTTGTAAATTTGCAAGTCAGAGGAGAGGTGAGGAAGATATTTCACTGTTGAGAGCCTCTGTAAGGATTCTTTTGTAAACTACTCCATGCGATAAATAGTTTAAATCTATTTTACACAACTAAAGGGTATGACAATATAAGGCAGGCATGAATAAAATGACCAATGTTATATGTGAAAAATGATAATCATTCTCATCTGTTTCTACAGAACTACTTGAAGATGGTGTGATTTGTAAATAAGCCGAGTCAGTTAATGAAGGTCAGAATGAGTTGTAGTGAGGTTTTTCTCAATATAATTATAATCATTATATTAGTAGTAGTAGTGATATAACCGACGTTGTTGTGAATTCAGTATGTAATAAATGCGGTATAGTCGAGGTCAATACGATGAAGAGGAATCAATGTGAATTGGGAAAGATGAATGGGAAGTTTAAGAAAGAAATAAACATAAAAAGAATTTGAATAAGAGATACTGAATACCAGTTACTACCGAGCTAATTAAGCTCTCTGTGTGAGTGAGATTTGTGACATCAATGTTATGTTCTTTCATTCTTTAGAGTTCAGATAATTTTCGAAATACCTAATGGTCTAGTTTCAGATGGAAAGAGACTTAGATTCTCATCTCACAACCACCGTAAGTTCCCTAAAGTGAAGAGATACATCTTTTTGATCATTGTCAACTAACACGATGCATACGTTTATAGGCTCCTCTTGATTGCTTTCAATTACTGGACATTGAACCTTATAATGTGCAACAACATGGAAGAGACCATCTTTATAGATCAACTAATCAATAAGTCGATTCAAAAGATACAACATCAACTTTCTGAGCAACTGATCTTCTCTCTAAAATCCCAATATTTGATCACAGTTTGTAATGTTGAGCATCATCTTATCAAAAGAATTGTAATATGATCGTTACAAATCACTTAACTGGAGGAACAGCTTCATAATAATCAAAATAGTGAATGTTACATATACATTTCAACTCAGAATTCACCACTCGTTAAAATGCAGTTCATTCTCAGTTCAACTAAGAATTTGTTCTTTGCTTCAATCCCACAGATATAAACCTTATTTCATCATGTTGAAGAAAGTAGAAACAGTTATCGAACTAACTAAACTTACAGTAAAAGTGAGTACAACGAATATTTGAATAAACCAGTCAACATTGTAAGAGGGTATTTTGTTGCGGGAAGGTAAGGCCATTCAGATTCAGATTCAACCAGTGTATACCTTCCATCAAATGTTTGTCTCAATGTATCTTGATCATAACCAAAACCATCTTTCACCTAGTGAACAGTGATTTTCAACTTATCTGGCAATCAATATTAATTGATAACTTGCCAAACTGCTCCTGGTGAGGTAGATGATGATGAAGAAACTCCCGACATGTATGCTGCACTACCTCACTTAATATTCTAAATGATTTTCCCTAAGAGCATTTTGAATCTGAAGATGAACACGACATCTTAATAGTGCAGTTGAGGTAATTTGAACATTCGTATGCATTAGACCATGAATTGAATTATGGTGTTTTGATGTACTGTTAGAAGCTACTGATATTTGTATAAGTAGTAAAGAAATCAATCAGTAATGTCCAACAGAAATGACTGAAGCCGGACTTCATGTTCATCTTCATTTTATAATTAAATATTTGCCACTTTGTGGTAGATCGAATCGCCATTTTTGAAGGCATCATCATCAAAAATGCCACCATGAACCTATTAATAAATCTTCCAGATCGATTCGTGAATCTCTACAATATTGAAGTCTGTCGGCAATTAGAAGCGGATTAATTTCAGTTTAGAATTATCAGAATGAGGAAACTTATAGAATAATGTGACTTACTCTCCTTAATCACATTAGCTGCATTACACCAATACTCTTTGAATGATACAATTTTCCGGGAATCGAAGAATCATTCAACATATTGTTGACTAAATCACACTATTAAATGATCAGTGAATAACAAAATATCACAATATTCAATCTGTGTAGATTTCGATTATGTCAAGACACAAATCAAACTACGTGAATAACACGATGGCGCTTGAACGGAATGATCCTGAGTTCGAGTCACGGAGGGAACATCAATTATTGGACGCAGGTACGTCCAGCTGACAAGTCAGAAATAAGGAGAAAAGCACATCATGCATTCCATCGCTAGTCACCAGCCATCTTTCCTGATCAAGATTGAGTTATATTGCGTGACAACTAGATGAGGACAGACCAACGTATTGTGTTCGGAATTCGAAATCGGACAGTCTCCAAGTACAAAGGTATCATTAATTTGTACGAACACCACAAACCTGCATACCGTATGCATTGAGGAATAAGATTTGCAAAGACGAATTGCGAATTCTGTCTGATTCATTGTATTGAATATAACATAACACCACGTTCTTTCATCTTTTCTATATACATCCGATAACATTTTCAAGGTAAAATTGATTACGCCTTCTTCAATCTCAGTGTAAACAACGTGTTTGTCTAATGAACAAAACATATTTGTGTTGACCTCCTTTTTGTTTATAGAATCAGCTATGATTATACTTTGTTCATCATTGATCACCTCATTGCATCTCATTAATCAAAAAATAATATGGTATTCTCTATTGTGTATCGTGGGTGTCATATGAATGTTGGTTGTTGTTTATTTGGCTGACATCAAAACGGAGTGAAATTCACATTTTGCATATTAATATTTCTGCTTTTCTAAAAATAAGATGAAGTGAAAGCAAATGTTCTGGTTGTCAATTCATAGATGGTCCTGTTCCAGCTGTGAATAATCACTGTAAACATTCACCAACTAATGTCAAATGATTGTAGTGGTGGTCGTTTCTTCTCATAAAACCGTCCAGTTTCAGGTCCGTGATTTATCAATCTGTGAAATGTCCATCATTAAATTCGATTCTTTAAAAGTCGACTAGTTATCACGTCCTGTTTATCATTGGTGAAGGAGACTGTGGAGAATAATCCTGATTAAATAATCCACAACACGTTCTGTGTATCTTTTTATATCAATCACTGTGACGGATTAACTCATTGTTAGCCGATATTCTGGATTAACACATTAGACTATTACCCAAGTGTATGCTTTCATTGAACATTAATTAAGTTTGGATATCATAGTTTAATGGAATCCTATGTGTGGCTGGATTCGTTTAGACATATCAGTTGATGCTGAAATTTTTCTTTATAGCTTGAGACCTGGCAACAGAAGACTGCAGTTAACATGAAACTGCTTTGACTAGACAATTCACATAAACTTTTATTCAAGTCAATCCTGTAGCTCGTCTAAGGTTATTGTCGATCATATATTCAAGTAAATGAGGACGATTTAATATGAAATCAGTTTTTCCATAGTTCAGAAAGCAACCTCACTAAAAGTATGCCAAACACAAGAAACAAATTATAGCATACGAACTCTGACCTGGAATTTGAGGGATGTTCTTACGCCACAGCTGTGATGCTTCAAGGTGAAGTCGAGATTATTCCGAAGTCTCAAGACCAACTCCCTTCTAATAACTAGAAGAACACTTAATTAATCTTGATACATGGGATGTCCGGACAATGTGTGAGACCAAGAGGACCATTCAATCATTATGTAAATGAGGAAGTGCAACTTGACAGTTATTATAATAATAATAATTATTATTATTATTATTATTATCATTATTATTATTAATGGCTTTGTTCAATATTATCTTTTGGTACAATATAGAATTCTCGATATTAGCAAAAAGATTGGACACAACATAGATCAAGCGGTTTATTCAATCATTATGTAAATGAGGAATTGCAACTTGACAGTGCTCGGCATCAGCAAACCCATTGAACACAACATAGACAAATGGTTTTGATTCGTTGGAGATGCTCTGATGCCGTTTAAAGATGCACCCGAAGCACTTGTGCGATGCGAATCTCATGAACCCAGAAACACCAAAGCATCATTCGAAACAAAGAAGGAAGGAATCAAAATGAATGCTACTAAATGTTATGCACACAGCAATGATAGCCGTGACAACGACAAAGATCGAGTTTTCGAGGTTGTGCAATCGATCATGGAGAAGTTCTCGGCAAATGACCTGATCATCCCCATTGGAGGCCTGAACGCCAAAGTAGCAATGTATAACACCGGCTTCGAAAATATCATGGGACGACATTGACTGACTGGGAGAAAGAAATGGAAATGGGGAGAGATTTTTATATCTGTGTGCATTCAACAAATTAATTACAGGCATCACAACATCCCCCCACAAATGCATTCACAAAGCTTCACGGCTCTCACCGGATCACACTGCATAGAATCAGACAGATCAAAATAAAAAGAAACATGGAGAAACCAATCAACAACAGCCGAACAATAACATAGGAAATCAAGGCTCGAGCTGAATAAACGGAAGGAAAATAGCAAGTGAAGAGGAGCTTTACAGCAAACAAGCAAACGTACGTGGAAGACCCAGCAACGAGAGCTCATAAAGCTGTAGCTGCAAGAAACATGAAACAACTATACGAAACGACAAACAAACTGGCAGGAAAATATAGTAAACCAGGGTGACCGGTAAAGGACAAAATAGTCAAGTCAATCAATGAGATCCAAGATCAGAGGAATAGATGGGTGAAATACTTCAAGCAACTCTTGAATAGACCAGCTTTGTTGAGTCCTTCGGTGATCAAAGCAGTACACACTGACCTACTTATATATGTCACTCCCGCTAATGAAACAAAGACCTCTGAACTGTGTGCATTTACGAATATGATTTAAGAATTCGCGAATTCTGTCCAATTCACCGCATTGAATATAACAACACACCAAGTTCTATCATCATTTCTCTTACATCCGATAACATTTTCAAAGTAGAATTTATTACTTCTTTAATATCAATGTAAACAACGTGTGCATTTTCTTAACAAACATATTTATGTTGACCTCGTTTGTTTATAGAAACACTAATGATCATACTTTGTTGTCAATTATCACCTCATTCCATCTCATAATGAGATCATATGATAGTGTCTATACTCTATTCTGTCTAGTGGGTGTAATATAAATCTGAGTTAGAATAAAATATTTCGCTTCGTAATAATCTGTTCATGTGACTGACAAAATGATTAGAATTCTGAAGTCATAGAAGATTACTTATTCCGTTAAGGAACATCAAGTGAAAACAATCACTGTTGTGGTATTTATAAAACTCTTGTGTCCAATCCTCATAGCCTTTCATTCGCTGGGGTGTTAATGAAGAAAAACTATCATCAGTACTCATTCATTTATATGTACCACTCTAATCCTTAGGAAATTGATCCATTTCACAGACAATGAAATGAAAATGTCTTTCAGGTCACTTGTGATTGCCATCGGTTGATATTCGCCTTGGACTACTTCTGATTAGCTCTCCATATCATGATATCCCTTATTCATTATAGTTATCTGATTATGAAAATATGTCACTAAATTTTTATGTAACTACAGTATAATTTCCATACAAAAGCTTTCAGGAGTATTGCACAACAATGTTATTCCATCCTGTCGGGTTGGATCACGCACAGTTTCGTTCAAAAGATACTATTTGATTGCTTTATAACACAGAGTGTTTCGAATTCTGGAGGTGTGCTTCAATTCACAATCAAAAGTGAAAGATTCTAGTCAATACAAGCGACATAATCAAAAGTAGGAACAAACCAATATGGCTGCTGTCAAGACTTAGTATCAAGTAAACAGAACATAAATGCAGTTCAGCAAGAAACACAGAAACTTAGTGAAGGCGTAAGAAAAATAAAAACTATAATAAAATACAAATATGACCAATTCAAATGGAATCAAAAAGTATGACAAAATGTACAACTAAACGAACAACAATAGGAACAAACTACAAATGTATACATGGAGGGATTTTCACATACACACACACACACGCACAAAACTATCAAAATGGATCTCACAAGAGGTATTAGTCCATTCAAAACATCAGTGACAAATGTTGTGTAAACGAATTATTCTTTGTGAAATCAATGTTGGATAAAGAGAAGAGTTGAGAGCAAAAGTAATCAGTTTAGAAACGTTTATTTAAACTGGAGGGATAAACGCTGTGATACTTTACAAAACTAGTTCTTTCACACTACGAATGATGAACTGAGTGCTCATTATGGAAGCGGTTATTTCATCATTATGAGATATGTTGTCCAGTGTTGGATCCCTGCTAAAATATCACTCAATATATGAAGATGGGTACATCAGTCTGAGAATAATGTTATGCTTTGAAGAAACTTCGATTGGGGAAGTAACCGTACAACCTTAAACTCGTTGTACTCATAAACCAACTGTTGAATTCTCGGTTAGGTTATTGCCTTTATTGCCCATGTTACATACCTCAAGTACCAATGAAGAGAGTTTGTACGATAAAGAAAATCAGAAAAAATAGCGAATAATAATGATCAGCACCTGCTGGTTAATATGATTGTGTAGGGGTTTTTAGAGATGGTTAAATTGTAAGCGAAGCCTATCGCCTCATATCTGATCTAGAATCATAAATGTCAGCTTAATATCTAAGACATTCAATACCAAACACATAAAATGAAACTTCATTTGACTTAATGATGATTTTTTTCTCAAGCAGACTACGAAGAGAGTAGTATGTCATTGACCGTGAGATATTTTATGAAAACCATAATGATTGAGATCATCTGGACAAACATCAACACGTTTAAGATCATTGACTACATTATGGGCCACTTCATGAAATGTGGCTGGAGAACAACTTAAACCAAATGGAAGTGAATTATATTTGAATAGACCACAAAGAGTGATAGTCGTTGTCAAATCTGATCAACGTCTATCCAGAAGAATCCGAACAAGGACTTACTTCAAATCAGCTTCACTGCACACTCTAGAACAATGAGCTTGACTAAACATATCTGCAGCATCACCTGTGGTGTGCGTTAGCTTCAACAGATGGGAATTCATCGTTGAAGAATGAATTCTTATCCATTCACAGTACTTAACGCAATCAGCCATGAAATTTTCAATCAAAGCATCGGAATCTTCTTTTAAAGCTATTGAAAGCAGGTTCACTTTGTGACTTTGTAAAGTCAAAGTTTTGTATAAAATAACGAAACTGTATACTGCGTTTGTCAACAATCGGATTATGGAACGAACCAAAAGAGGTATATAGTCGCCCTTTTATATGGAAGAAACAACCTTAAACATCATGATTAGATGTGGATTATTATCAATAAATGCTCCAATCTCATTAAGATTTAATAACGGGGTTTCGAATCCTCATTAACGAAATGAACAGTAGTTTAACATGTCATCATCTGACAACTTTTCTCATATTTCAAGCACTCAGCATCACGGAGAAGAAATGACGTTTGGGAATGCAGACTGCCACAGGACAAATATTTATCATGTCTTTGTTCACCTCATTATATATATTACACTGAAGTTGTTTGTAGGAGCCAGTGGGTATCCAGACTGAGTAGCTTAGGGGATGACGTGACGATGTTTGAAATAAACAATATCGAGTATGAGTAAAGCAGTGACATATCAATTCTGTGATGCAGATTCAGCTAGCTAACGAGTCTCAAACGTGACGAAATGATGAGTGTCATGCATTTCATTGCTGGCCACTAACAAAACTCCGCTTTTATTTTTTGTGACCTTATGGCAATATCGTAGACGCTCGTGCATGATTCACATATAACATGAAAAGACTGAACATTTTTCAGTCCTAAACACCAACGAGAACATTCGAACACGTAATGCAAATGACTTTTTGTCGACTAGTTTCTCACACATCCATGAGAATAGGACCGATTATTAGCCAAGTTATGTTTAATCACAGGATCAATCATTGACGCAAACACTTCAGTATGTTTCTTTCAAATCCCTCATCTTATTGCCAATGCTACGACAGAACCGTTACTAGTTCATCATTCTCTCTACATCTTTTTCAATCATACTTGAGTATCAGCAAGACCATCTAAAATTAGTTCAAATAACGAAGGATTGAGGTGCTTTGTTAAATATTGATGCCGCATTTCGACAGGTTAGTTTGAAACAATGAACCACGTTAATTTCGAGTGACATTTCTCAGTATTGACACTTTAAGAAAATGGACATTTACAACAGACTCTTGACTGATTTCAATGGCCACATAATCATATATACACGATACTGTTAATTGACAAGTGCAATGTTGTAATCTCTTGTGAAATTACCCATGTTTCCATTGAATGAAAACAATGACATAAATACAAAAAAATTATATTCCACCAAAAAATGACATCAGACATTACGTAAACAATCATCAATGTGATATGCAGTTCCATGAAACAATCTTCAATGTATTGAAATGATTAACAAAATAGAAAGTGTATTTCATAAAATACGAAAATGAAAATAACAAAGTGCACTTAATGAAAACAATTGACAAGCTGTTTGTGGGGACTATGGATAAACTCTCTTCCTTCTGTGGAACCATAGCCAAATACCACAGCCAATGCAAACAATAAGGAAAGATATAACTAATGGTACGACGATGTACACGTATTGAGGTGATTTTCTTTCTCCGATGTCTACAGTTGTATCTGTGGTCATGTTCTGAAATGAACGAAATAGTATAATGATTACAAAAATATCAAATATTTACCAAATGTGATTCAGTGCTTGGATTAGTCATCTTCAATTCATTTCCTAGATCAGTTTCAGTAGTTGCTAGAGTTGTTGGTTCAGTGGAGACCTTGACAACCGAGCTCTTCAGAAGAAAGAAACAGTGAGAATATAACTAAATATCAAATATTTCATCATTCATTATACACCATTGTCAGTATTAAAATGAGAGAAGTGAAATCAACAAGTAGTTACATAATTTACACTTGCACAATGTGATAAGTACACACTATCCAACAACTAACCGACGACTTTTGTTTGAGTGATGAGATTTTTTCCTGGATGTCACATCTTATCACAATCTATACATTACTCAACAAACTTATGACTGACGGCTTTACTGAACCAATTCATTTAGGATACACATTTCTCAACAAGGAATCACAAATACTTGATCTGTACTTAAACAATGGGAATACCAACTTTCACCCATTATCCGAACATGTTACACAATTTTAAACAGATTACGCTTTATCATTCAAACTGATACCATCTGTATTCTTCAACGGTTCACTTGGATATACGGTTTCAAATGGAACATCGGGAATCACTACACATTCTATGAGCTAAAGAATTAACAACTTTCCACATTGAAATCAGTCAGTCAGTCAGTCAGCTACAACGTAGGACCAGGCACATATGTGCATCGGTCCAGGTTGCCATACCTCATTAGCACAGCAAGATGAACATTGAAATAGAGCATAGCATTCATATGTGCTTCAATATCGTATAAGTTACTTTGAATTATGCACTTAGGGTACAGTAGAAATCACTACTAATTCGAACAATACAAATGATTGCAATTTGGAATATCGTAATGCTAAGAACAATCTTTGAAGTCTATCAATCGCTTACTTTTTTTGGCAACCATTTACTTCGAAGACATCAACATGCTCATCATTGCTGGTAGTGCATATATTGGCTGATTTACACCAAATACACGTTGTATCTGGTGTTGCGCCATGACATGCTTCCATTGAATGATGATTTGGACAATCTTCAGTGAAAGGAAGAAGAAGGTGATTGCATTTCAAGTTATCAAACAAAAGATAAATGAATTACAAATACAAATGTGACTGAAATTCAATGATGGCGATTTCGGAATTAAATGAGAGTTTCATTCTCTGGGCATCTGTCATCACATTGCTCAATCCGAAATTCAATACACCTGCAATGTGATTCACATTTCCTGAAAACATGTTGGAATTAAATAAGATTACGTTGCATGTTGAACGATGAAATTTGTCAGGCGAATGTCACGGATGTCAATGACTGTTAATATTAGAAAAGAAATGTACACGCTAGACGGTCAACGAATCTCTTTCCACTTTACTATTGAAATATTTCGTGTATACCATGTTTACATATGCAAAATGGAGAATAACATTGTTATTTCACTCTAACTGACTATTTAGAAGCCGATGCACGAACGTCAGTTGTACTTAGAGAGAAAATTCATTTTCCATTATGTTCATTCAATCGAACCATAGAGGAATAGTGACATTGGTTCTCAATTCATTGTTGAGATTTTCCTTGAAGAGATTTCCATCAATCTACAGTGATACAAAGTTTCAAACTATGTGGCTACATTCTACTCTGTGTGTCATAAGTTAGCACATTGGACTAGTTGGATCATGAAAATTCGTCGATAATGAATAATATTCTAGTCAACGAATATTGAAGTCGATCTGGACATCAGATTATGGAATGATTCTCTCTGTTGTTGAAATATTATCTCAATAGTTTAATACATGATGAACAAATCAATGTTTGTGGTTATTCACTGTACGTATTCAGGAAAAAGAGAAGGCTTCCATACTGTGAAAACCCTCAGTATTTTTGTTTGGTGTAACGTCAGTTGAGACTGATGGCTTGATATCATTCAATAACTGTGTGAAATCATACTTGAAATTTCCAATTTTATGAAACGAAGGTGATGCATTCAAGTGTGAAAATAGTCAACTCTGATAAAATAAGGTTTGACAAACCCTTGAGAACTCCATATTCCACTAGCGTTCCATTTCTGATCCATTCAAAAGGAACATCTGCACTAGGCCCTAAATAACCTATTGTAATTAATTGCACAGAAGAAGACAGTTAAAATTCAGATTACCATTTTGGATATGACATGTTGTTTGTTCATTTAAGAGGCAATCAAAATAAGAAACTGTTTATTATCTGATTAAAGATAAAATGACTGTCAAATAACATCCTTATTAAATATGCTCTACATCGCTTAATGTTCTGGAAGTGACCGATGTTCAACCACTTAATGAAAGATGATATGGGTAAATTGCTGATGTGTTTCACTAAAGTGTCAGTGCAACATCTACAGAAAAAACATGTTTATCTCGTTATAAATTGTTTCAGAAATTGTCAATATTGAGAGGCTGCAAGTTTGATTGTCTATTAGTGGGTGAGTGAGTAAATGAGTAGATATATCGTCTGTCTAGTATTCTCGTTCATATATTCCTGTCTTGATCGTTAAAACTATACAGAGGTCCTCTCCAAATACCTATCCGCCAATTCGTGATGAAGACATTCACACATCCTAGTTATTTTAATCGATATACCAAGTTAGACAAGCGTCAGCTGTCGTGGATCATTGAAGTTCTTTTTGATAGAGCTCAGCACAAAACGACAAAACAATACGATTCCGATTGAATCACAACAACTCAAATCTGCTTTGCGATATAAACGAGGATGACGGTTGTTCGATTTAGGATACAAATACTTTGGTATCAATTCGTAAGAGAACAAATATTTTCAGGATGAGTTTAGATTAGGAATTTTTATTACATGTGACACTTGAATGTTGCTTCAAGATTTCTAAATACCAAATTGACGTTGAATTTTCAATACACAGTAACATTAGGACAGTGAGTTTGCCTAAATTATTCAGACTCTATTTCACACAATTTTCCTCAGCACTTCAACGACACTTCCATCGCTTTATTGTACATACAGAAAACAACTGAATATTGTAGACTGTAAGAAACACCATTATAAATTACAGAAAATCTTCACGTTGACATGGTGATGATCGTGTACAAACAGAAGGCGACATCATGCTAACAGATGACTACTCATATAAGTCAGTGTAAATTAGAAGGCAAATAACATTTCTTACCTCGATTCTTACATCCGATATAATAAGCAATGCCCGATAGAAAATCGCCTTCCTTAAGTCCTCCAGGAATCTGAAAATAAGTAATGGAAGTCTGAGTTAAGATCTGTCAATACACAACCAACTATATCAAAACCATCCAAACATTGAAGCAATGTGTCGTCATTCACATTATCTTATTCAAAGACAACTAATTACACTCACAGTAAGCATACTGAACCCCTCGTTTCCCTAAGAAATGAACTCCATCTAATTTACAAAGGTATTCTGACTCACCTCAGTCGACAACTTCAGTGAAGTTGGATGAACGGTCTATTTATTATGAAATGAGGCTATACATAGTAAGATGAATATCTACGTCCATTGGTAGAATTGTGATTGTGAATAACTGCAATGTCGCTGAACGTGAATTTGGTTGTTCTGTTGTTTAATTGTGTTTATGTGCCTACTTATATCAATTGCCGTTCATTTCTCAACAGTATTCATTCCACAATTTGTTCTGATTACCTCGAAACAAACAAGACGGATTCAGTTCAACACTCATAAAATTTATCATCTCACCAGCCATTTCTAGTCATCCAGTATTTATCGTATTAAAAATCGATAAAGTTCTAATTAGTGACATTCGAACGAATACAATGTGAGAAGCGATCAAGATTTTAACAACATCTCTCTCTCGAAATATTCAATTATGAACTTTTCTAACAACTGGTCTGTGGAAGTCTGAAAATGACCGTTCACGTACAGAACTCTGACATACACTCTTTGTCGTTATTTGACTCGAAAGTATCAGAATTTGGTTACATATTAGATCACTTCTCTGTTGTTCATTATTTTATTAAAGTTGCTAGAATAAACTGTGTCATGAACGGATTACGAATAGTTTCATAAAGTCTGTATGCACAATACAAATTGCTGGTATCGGTTTATCCTTTTCAATATATTTCGATGTATTTGACAGTACTGATATGCATGAAATAATAGAATAATCCATTCATTTGTGCAACTTACGTTCTCATAATAGAAAGATATCTTCCCATTCGAGTGTATCAGGTACATTACCTTGAATGTATCACCTGCAGAAAAGAAAACTATCGATATTTAAAATTTCAAGGAATAATGTCGAGCATGTCATTGCTAGATGTGACATTGTATGTGCCTACACACACAGTGGGATCAGATTTTAGCAGATATTTACTGTGTTATCTCAAATGTTCTCGTAATGAAAATAATCGTGTGAATGTTGTGTAGATGAAATAAGCATGTATCCTTCATAATGAATATCAGATGCTTAGTTTGTTTAGTTTTCATATTCAAACAATAAATCAACAAGTTTCTAATTAGATCTGATAGTTGGAGTGGTATTCATATTGGTGGAATATTTCCTGTATTTCAGCTGATACAATCGACTCTCGGCTTAAGTGACATGAGCTGCTGTTTGTTTGTATGTTCGTTTATAATCCACATTATGTGTTAAAGATGAGAAGTGAATACACTTAATACGTTCTGTTTTAACGATCTCTTAATTTGAAAGAATAAAAGTTAAGAATGATCGTATAATGAATGAATATCCAGATGAATGTGATGTATACAGAAATGATTTTCCGATGAACACATATGTACAAACTTGTCATCATGTTCGTTTGAAACCTGTCAATGAAGATGAATCTCTATATTCGTTTATCTACAGATGAAATGAGAATATGACCTAATGTATTCAAATATGTATGGCAAATCGATGGATTCTATGTGTATTTAGCCTTTGATTTCGTAGAATGGTTACACTTGAATAGTTTCGTCAGGTTGTTTTAAAGACGAATTCAATTACTCAAACTGAATAGACAGCAGTTGAGTAATAACAATCAATGATGATGATGATGTAAAGTGTTAATAGTTCACATGAGATCAAACAATCATGGATATGGATACATACTTTTATAATCAATGTTTATAGGACATAACCTTCTGACAGCAAAATATTCCTCTGAAATAATGAAAGTAAAATAAATTTGTGTTCATGTATCTGTATGATGAATATTAACCTCTTTCAATAAAGATACATTTTTTCTAACACAAAATATGTATGAACACAAGTTATGATTTTCCTTTTCAAGATTGAAGTGAACCAATTCAACTAAATGACAGTCTCGATGATCTTCGTTCTGAAAAGTTGGGCTTGTAATCATTTGGCTCATTAAACAACCATTAATATCTATTCGACAATAAACATACATAATCATTTTGTGAAATTCTGTTATTCCAATTGAACAGTATTCTCTTAACTGAACTAATGATTGCCCGGGAATGCTACCCCAATGACATTAATTTCGTTAAGTGACTTAAATAAATACCCTTCATCTTGATATTTTCGGTGTTTCAGTTCAAATCAATCATGTTGTACTAGCACATTATTCGTGACTGTTAGTTGATTGGATGTTTGAGGTGGTTCATCAGTTCAAACTTCATGATCAACCGATTATGATAATTAAGAGTGTGTTCAATATCCAATAGTTCAACGACAGTGGATAAGAGGGACTGCATTTTTAAGAACCAAGTAAGTGACAGATAAATTTGGAGGACATCAAATATAAATCGTTGATAGTTCATGTGCTTCAATAATTTAAACTGATTTCTCACACAACATTGCTCATTAATGCATCTGTGATCAGCTTGATTCGCTCAATCTATCAAGAAGTGTCGTATTGATGAAATATCAGTTTCATGTTAGTTTGAACAGATTGAAGAGCAGATAATTTGCTCCTTGGCATTCACATCGTTTGGTTTATTATTTCCACTCAATTAATTCGTGTCTACTTTAAAGTGAATCACTGTTTTATTTAACATTTTCCCTTCACAGTAATGAATACATGTTGTGAACACATTTTTGGGGCATGAGATCAAACAAATAAAATAATCACTGTGTACTGACTAGCTCTCATGTAACAATCAATTTAGATGCTGAATCATTTATGTAAAATAAAAATGAGTAATGTAAAACATAAAACAAAAACACGTCACTGAATAATAGAAGAACTCACTCCCATTCAAAATCTCAACTTCACACCCAACATCCCTGATATAGTTGAAAATTTGTCTTGAATCCCGCTCTCCGTTTAAAAAAATTGTACCTGTGTTTATCAAATGAAAACATGCAATTTGATTGATAATCCATAGTGAATGAATGAAACACTTTGAAATTCACTGGAGACTAGAATGAATTGCATGAACTGTAATTAGTTTACTACAACGGTACATTTTGAACAAGGAAATACACTAGCAGATGTATTGAATGTGAAACAAAAAATGGCTCAAACTGATCTATTGAAGTAATGAAAACGACTTTGATTCATGGAATTGTAATGTGAGTCAATAAAAATTTATTTCGAGGAAAAGAATTCTCTTACCATAAGTATCTATACTGAATGTGCGAACATCAGCACCGTAAAATGTGAAAGTGAAGTTCAGATTTATTTTCTAGAAATATACAAACATATAGATTATCATCTCCGTTGGAAAATGTCGTTAACTCACCCCATCAACCAATTTCGCAAAATTTCCACTAATCATTGGAGGATTGATCACGGCGAATGAACTGGGAATAGTGATAAAAATGAGACTGAATATTTGTAATGCAAATTGACTGATCACTTACATATTTATATGTAGCAGTTTCGAAAATTACTTTTCCTTTACTAAGTAAATCAAAGTTTTCACAAAATTCATGACAGTTGAAAGATTCCGATGTGAGGACAATGATCGAGTAGATCGTTACCAACTGACCAAACGAAAATGTAGACCTGAAATGGTTCAAATGAATAGAACAATATGTTATGTCATTAGATCAAATTGAAATGGATATAATACAATCATTTGACTTAGGTGTACAGTCAACACTCACATCATTTTCTTGTTTTAGACGTTGGTAGAACGTTTTGAGTCTTATATAGAATTTTTTTGAAGTATTTGTATGTTTCAGATTGGATGATTCAGATTGACCATTAGGATGATGAAATTTCATAAAATCATTTCATAATTATTAACCAATCGTCATAGGAGATGAACTCATGGTTATGCAATATTCTTACACGTATTGAGGTAATATAGTCTGATATTGATCCATAGTTCATTGAAATTCCTGACCCCCTTATTGATGAAAACTATTTTGCATAGGATTAACGATATTTTAAACTAAGTAATTAGTGCTCATATTTTCATGAACAAACAAACCAACTGTGAGTTGGTTGTCAAAGCTGCATAGTTTTGATTTGATTGGTTAAAATTAAATTACCACACACTGTTTTCATTAGATGACCAAAATTCACATTTTTATGTTTAACTTTTATTTCAATAAAATGAATTCTTTGACTGGTTGAAATTATGGTTCAATTGAAGCTGGATCACAATGGAAAACCCAGAATAACTTGACTGCCGTTCCTCAGTAGTGCGCATCCACGATCCCGCCCACCGCGACATCCGTACCCAGGACCTGTCAGTCTCGCACGCGAGCGCTTAACCATTAGACCACCGAGCCGACCGGCATCCAACAGTGTTCATGTTGAACTTCAACCAATCCACGAAGTTGCGCCACCGTCACCATTGTCTTCAGTGAGTTGATATCTGACAACAGACCTTATTGAATTTCGCTGGTAGAGGCCCAGACTAGGATGATACAAGCGTTCAGTAGCAGTAGTATTACTAGCAGTAGTAGTATTGGTAGTAGTAGTAGTAGTAGTAGTAGTAGTAGTAGTAGTAGTAGTAGTAATGATAAATCTGAACAGATTGTTTACTTTTCACTTAGGACCATAATGTAACAGCATATTTCTTGAATGTAAAACGGTAATCATGGAGACTGGATATATCTCTTCTGGATATATTAGTTCGGTTTTCAGGAGTTGATCCAGGTGACTACAGTTATGTTGAGTACCCGTAGTCTAGCTCCTGTTATATCCCCATATAAATCGTGCTTTTGATTCAGGGTTTCTTTACTGACAATGTCAGGTGTGAATTTTATCCAATTTACTCTAAAATTACTTGACTGAGAATGTTATATTATAAGTATATCTATAGATATTTAGTGATGGAATGGTTCAATTGGAAATTGTATGGAAATATCATTGTTTGCAGTAGCAACGTGAATTACTGCAGTCAAAACGAAATGATTATACTGAGCAACACAGGTGAACAATGAATGATGATGAATGATGACTGTGGTGGAGTTGAATTGCTTGGACTCCAATAGAGAAGTCACGCACTCGGCACATAGAACATGGAAGAGACCATGTTTATAGAGCAACTAATCAATAAGTCAGTTGAAAAGATAAAACATCAACCTTCTGAGCAACAGATTTTCTCTCTATAATCTCAATATTCGATCACAGTTTGCAATGTTGAATATGTAGTTACCTACCTTCATCAAGAGAACGCGAAGGGTTTAATGGAGACAATCATTATTATAACAAATTGTACTGGTGATTGCTTTACTGTGCTCGTTTGTTTAGCCTTCTGAGCAACAGATCTCTCAATAATCTCAATATTTGATCAGAGTTTGTAATGTTGAACATCATCTTATGTAGTGAATTGTAATGTGATTGTCAAAAATCAAGTAACTGAAAGGACAGCTTTATGATAATCAACATAATGTTTGTTACTTTTATATTTCAAGTAGACGGGGATGATGATGATCCCGGACATCATGTTCATTTTCACTTTAAAAATAAATATTTGCTACTTTGTGGTTCATCGAATCGTCAATGTTGATAGCACCCTCATCATATATACCGCTATAGACCTTCTAAGAAATCTTCCAGATCAATTCGTAAACATCTACAATACTGAGGTCTGAATGCAGTTAGGATCAGAATTATTTCCATTCGGAACTGTTGAGGAAAGCAAACTAACAGAATCTGAATCCTATTAGCAGCATAACACCAATGTCTTCTGAATGATACACGAATCGAACTACTATTCAACATAATTTAGTAACAGGGAAAACGAGTAACGTGGAATGAAAAATCATACAGCTGTGGTGTATACTACTTTTGTCTATCGATATAAGTAGTTTGTAACACCGATCATAAGTGAAAAACCAGACAGCGGAATGTTACGAAGATCGAGTTGAGGAGAATAAAAGGGAAAAAAGAGAGTGTGGACTGGAAGAATCATGCAGAATGTGATGGATGAATGATGGAAATTCACAAATGAAGTATTCAATGCAATGATTGTGATATTTAATCAAGGTTGCCGAATTCCCTGGTGGTATGGCCGAGAGTGTATGTATGAATGTATGGAAATAGTTAACTATTTTAGCATTCCACAGTTACTGTCTCAATCAATATTCATTGAATCGTAGAAAGAGTGGTCTAATGAAGTGATTATTCACGAGTTGTCAATTTTCAAACCTACTTCATACAAACACCACAAACCTGTATATGGTAGGCATTGAGGAATAAGATGTGCAAAGATAAATTACGAATTCCGTCTGATTCATTGTAATGAATATAACATAACACCACGTTTTATCATCATTTCTCTTTACATCCGATAACATTTTCAAGGTAAAATTGATTACTCCTTCTTCAATCTCAGTGTAAACAACGTGTTTGTCTAATGAACAAAACATATTTTTGTTGACCTCTTTTTTGTTTATAGAATCAGCTATGATTATACTTTGTTCATCATTGATCACCTCATTGCATGTCATTAATCAATCAATAATATGGTATTCTCTATTGTGTATCGTGGGTGTCATATGAATGTTGGTTGTTGTTTATTTGGCTGACATCAAAACGGAGTGAAATTCTCATTTCGCATATTATTAGTTCTGCTTTTCTAAAAAGAAGATGAAGTGGAAGCAAATGTTCTGGTTGTCAATTCATAGATGGTCTTGCTCCAGCTGTGAATAAACACTGTATCCATTCACCAATTAATTTCAAATGATTGTAGTGGTGGTCCCCAGAACTCACATGTAAAAGGATCTCATTTTTAATTTTATTAAGAAAATTTGAATTTATTTGTTTTCGGGCGAAAAGCGCTCTTGCCACCTTCATGTGGTATTTTCCAGTTGGGAAATATCTTAAATTCTGTTGATTCAATGCGTCTTTCAGTATGCTACTTGGTAAGTTACCCCAAGGACGGTTTTGTGCTGTATATATATGTTTTGATTTATGATTATTATTGTCTCTGGTTTCTTGCAGTTTGCAGAATATACGTCCCGATTCCAAGCTTGTAATTGTTCTTCTAGTTAGCGGGGCTGGGGTGCATCACAATGTACAGCTTATTGGTCTTTGGTCACAGAGTCTTTCTCCTCCTTCGCAGATTAAGTGAATTCGTAAGAGCTTGTGACCTAGCAACAGAAAACTGCAGTTACACGAAACTGCTGTGACTAGACAATTCACATAAATTTTTCTTCAAGTCAATCATTTGCATTTAGAGAAGGCGGAAATCATTTCAGACATTCTGACATTGTTGTTCAGTGCTAACAAAAGAATTTGCATTTCATCACTGCTTTCACCAAACAGGACTATATCATATGCGTATTGTGAGTCGATAAACAACTCTTGAATAGACCAGCTTTGTTGAGTCCAATAGAGATCGAAGAAGCACACACTGATCTTCTTATAAATTTCACTCTCGCTAATGAAACAAAGACCTCTGAACTGTGTGCATTTACGAATATGATTTAAGAATTCGCGAATTCTGTCCAATTCACCGCATTGAATATAACAACACACCAAGTTCTATCATCATTTCTCTTACATCCGATAACATTTTCACAGTAGAATTTATTACTTCTTTAATATCAATGTAATCAACGTGTGCATTTTCTTAACAAACATATTTGTGTTGACCTCGTTTGTTTATAGAAACACTAATGATCATAGTTTTTGTCAATTATCACCTCATTCCATCTCATAATGAGATCATATGGTAGTGTCTATACTCTATTCTGTCTAGTGGGTGTAATATAAATCTTAGAATAAAATATTTCGCTTTGTAATAATCTGTTCATGTGACTGTCAAAATGATTAGAATTCCCATGTCATAGAAGTTTACTACTTCCGTTAAGGAAAATCAAGTGAAAACAATCAGTGTTGTGGTATTTATAAAACTCACTGTGTCCAATCTTCATGGTTTTTCATTCGCTGGTGCACGTGTAAATGTATGTTGTTCAACTGTGTATCAGAGAAGTGCATTAATGTATGGTACGTTTGCAGCTGGCCAAACACTGGTAACAGACATATATATGTATCACATTGTATTTTAGCTACAGCTAAATTCAAAGAAACGGACTGCTGATTACATCTCTTATCTCAGTGGAACGATCGCCGTTTGCTCGTTCATTTCGTTTGGAATCACCAGGTGACTTCACCAAACAAGACGATATCATCTGCGTATAGTGAGTCGATAAGTGGACCTCTAGGAAAGAGATCAATGCCGGAGAATTCAATCGACGATGGCGTTATTTCCTTCATTTGGTCTATGGCGAAGGTAAACAAAAATAGAGAAAGTGGACAGCCTTCACAGACACCATTTGATGTTGCAAAATCAGATGACAGTTCGCCATATGCTCTGACTCCACTAGTACATATACCACTCTAATCCTTAGGAAATTGATCCATTCCACAGAAAATCAAATGAAAATGTCTTTCAGGTCACTTGTGATTGCCATCGGTTGATATTCGCCTTGGTCTACTTCTGATTAGCTCTCCATATCAATATATCTCTTATTCATTAGAGTTATCTAATTATGAAAATATGTCACTAATTTTTTATGTAATTATATTATATTATTATATTATATTATATATATTATATTATATTATTGTCACAAGAATTTGATCATAGGTGTCTTTGAAGCATTGATAGTATATCCTGGTACCATTGAGTGAGTAATCCAGTTGTTAGTAAACGGGTACTATGTAAGGATGCCAAATCAATTGATGAATTAGTGAAACTTTATCAGTTGAGCTCACTGGGAACTGTGCTTTGTATGCCAAACCACCGACTGCCTCGAAGTGGGATGTTTTATGGTGTAGGATTAGGTTGGAAGAAAACTAGAGGCGGCTAAACCAACACATGACACGAATTCATGAAGTCACTGACACGTTTACTACACTTATAGGATGGGAATCTCATGGACCAAGGATCATCAAACACTCGTTTAAAACAAAGAAAGAGGGTATTTCAATGAACATCATCCAATGCTATGCGCCTACCAACGACTACAATGAAGACGCTAAAGATCAATTCTACAATAGGCTGCAGTCAATCGTCGTGAAGTGCCCAACAAAGGACCTGACTATTCTGATGGGAGATTTCAACGCCAAGGTTGGAACGGACAACACTGGATATTAAGACATAATGGGACGACACGGACTGGGAGAAGGAAACGAAAATGGTGAGAGATTTGCAAATCTATGTGCCTTCAATAAGCTGGTCATAGGCGGCACCATATTCCCACATAAACGCATACACAAAACAACATGGACTTCAGCGGATCACTCTACACAAAACCAAATCGACCATATTTGCATCAACAAAACGTTCAGGAGGACTATAAAGGACGTGAGAACCAAGAGAGGAGCTGATATAGCATCAGACCATCACTTGCTGGTCGTCAAGATGAAATTGAAACTCAAGAAGCACTGGACAGTGGGGCGGACAATATCACAAAAGTTCAATACGGCCTTTCTCCAGGATACAAACAAACTCAACAAATTCAAGATAGTCCTCAGCAACAAGTTCCAGGTTTTTCATGATCTACTCAATGGAGAAGGAACTACTGTGGAGAGCAACTGGAAGGGGATCAAAGAGGCAATCACTTCAACATGTCATGAGGTCCTGGGTCACAAGAAGCACCACCACAAGGAATGGAACGCTGTTGATACACTGGATAAGATTCAAGAAAGGAGGAACAAGAAAGCAGCAATCAATACCAGCCGAACAAGAGCAGAAAAAGCCGAAGCACAAGCTGAATACACGGAAATAAACAAACAAGTGAAAAGGAGCATCAGAACCGACAAACGTAAATATGTGGAAGATTTAGCAACGACGGCGGAAAAGGCTGCAAGAGAAGGAAACATGAGACAATTGTATGACACGACAAAGAAACTCTCTGGAAATCGCCGCAAACCAGAACGACCAGTGAAAAACAAGGAAGGCATGGTAATCACCAACATTGAAGAGCAACAAAACAGGTGGGTAGAACACTTCAAAGAACTCTTGAATCGACCAGCTCCACTGAACCCACCCAACATCGATGCAGCACCCACGGACCTCCCAATCAATGTTGGCCGACCAACAATTGAAGAAGTCAGCATGGCCATCAGACAAATCAAGAGTGGCAAAGCAGCAGGACCGGACAACATCCCAGCAGAGGCACTTAAAGCAGACGTAGCGGCAAATGCAAGGATACTCCACATTCTCTTCAGCAAAATTTGGGATGAGGAACAAGTACAAGGAGACTGGAAAGAAGGACTCCTAATAAAAATACCGAAGAAAGGCGATCTCAGCAAGTGTGATAACTACAGGGGCATCACTCTTCTCTCAATACCGGGAAAAGTCTTCAACGGGGTATTGTTAAACAGGATGAAGGACTGGGTAGATGCCCAAATTCGTGACCAACAGGCAGGATTCCGTAAAGATAGATCGTGTACAGACCAAATCGCAACTCTACGGATCATTGTGGAACAATCAATTGAATGGAATTCATCACTCTACATCAACTTCATTGACTACGAAAAGGCATTTGATAGCGTGGACAGAACAACACTATGGAAACTTCTTTGACACTACGGCGTGCCTCAGAAGATAGTCAAGATAATACAGAACTCATATGATGGATTACACTGCAAAATCGTGCATGGAGGACAGTTAACAAAGTCGTTCGAAGTGAAGACCGGTGTTAGGCAAGGTTGCTTACTCTCACCCTTTCTCTTTCTCCTTGTGATCGACTGGATCATGAAGACGTCAACGTCTGAAGGAAAGCGCGGGATACAATGGACATCTAAGATGCAGTTGGATGATCTAGACTTCGCAGATGATTTGGCCCTTCTATCCCAAACGCAACAACAGGTGCAGGAGAAGACGAACAGTGTGGCAGCAGTCTCAGCAGCAATAGTTCTCAATATACACAAAGGGAAAAGCAAGATTCTCCGATACAATACAGCACAACATGCACCAATCCAGTCACAATTGACGGAGAAGATTTAGAAGATGTGAAAACGTTTACGTATTTGGGCAGCATCATTGATGAACAGGGTGGATCTGATGCAGATATGAAATCGCGGATCGGCAAAGCAAGAGCAGTATATTTACAACTGAGGAACATCTGGAACTCAAAACAACTGTCAACCAACACCAAGGTCAGGATTTTCAATACAAATGTCAAGACAGTTCTACTGTATGGGGCAGAAACCTGGAGAACTACAAAAGCCATCATCCAGAAAATACAGGTGTTTATCAACAGTTGTCTACGCAAAATACTTCAGATCCATTGACCGGACACTATTAGCAACAACCAACTGTGGGAGAGAACAAACCAGATCCCAGCGGAGGAAGAAATCAGGAAGAAGCGCTGGAAGTGGATAGGACACACATTGAGGAAAGCACCCAACTGCGTCATAAGACAAGCCCTCACATGGAATCCTGAAGGTCAAAGGAAAAGAGGTAGACCAAAGAACACATTACGCCGGGAAATGGAGATAGACATGGGAAAAATGGACAAGAATTGGTTGGAACTAGAAAAGACGGCCTAGGACAGAGTGGGTTGGAGAATGCTGGTCGGCGGTCTATGCTCCATTGTGAGTAACAGGCGTAATTAAGCAAGTAAGTAAGTAAGTGAGTACCGTCCTTGAATTAAACCCTGTCTATTAATTACAGTCTCTCACATTCACAGCTACTTTTGACTTGATCTTGTATAAATGTTATTTTCTATTTTATTGTGCGATGTGGTCTGTTTGGCTTGTATATAAACCCACTATGTTTGAATTATATGATTCATATTTCAAAGACAGATATTTGTGTTTTGGATTTAACATTCAGGGCTGGACAGGATGCAGAACCAATGTAGACTTTAAACTCCTCGTACGGGGTTTATGCTTTATTGGTCCGGTCAATAAATCACTGTTCTCCATTCGGCGTTATCATTAGGTTATATATACAGAAAGAGGCACACAGGCCACAAGTTATAACAGGAGGCGGTTATGTTTTTGTTGATAACCATGAATAAAGAAGATACTTAAATTGAAATTCGCTTGTCGATTCCCTCTAATTATGATGAGTACTGACTGACCTAGGTATAATTTATCAAGAACTCAATTCACTTAGCTTAACAGACGTTTTATCATAAGTTTCAAATGTGGTTTCCTGTAGAGATTTTATTTTTCAACTCTTCAAACTAGAATACACATACAAACCTTACATAAGACTGAGACCAGTAAATCATTGAGGATTGGAAGCATTTTTTTAAAAATTGCATCTCATTTTGTTCAAGTTCAGTAGTCCTTTTCAACCCCAACTTCTTAGATCCCAAATTCCATATGGAGTCATTAATGTACAATGATGAAAAGTATCATATTAGGTAGGATATAATGATCAGGATGGGGTTGTGGAGATTATTAAGTTATTGATTTAGATGATGAATCGATTGATGTTAGATTATCATTGATAACCTAGAAGAACTGGATGGCCGTTTCGTCCTATTGTGAGTCTCCTCAGAAGTGCGAACATACGATCCCCCTCGCGGGATCAAAACTTAACAATCTCAACAACCCCTAAACTGATGATATTTATTCGTTTATTGATTATCATTAATGAATATAAAACTCGAATGAATAATTTTCTCAATGAATCAATCTATATACACAAACTACTAGTCACGTTTCATATAAACAGTATTTTAGGTCCAAATGAAACACAATTGACTATGAAATGTTTACAAATTGAACAATCAAAACGTAACCATTTGTTATTGACTATCAATCAAAGAAAGGATCATTTATATCCAATGAAATTTCATTATGATCAATTACTTGCTCAATTAATGAAAGAAAATGGTCATATTCAGGTGAATAATTTAATTATTCCTAAATCGTAAGTAATAACATTTAAAAAACACAAAACAAACTCTTGATTGATTTCATTGGTTGAAATCATGAGTCGATTGAAGTTAGGCCACCATGGAAAACCTGGAAGCACTCGACGGTCGTTTCATCCTTGTCTGGGACTCCTCAGCAGTGTGCATCCACAATCTCGCCTCCCGCACGGTTCGAACTCAGGACCTGTTAGTCTTGCGCGCGTGCCCTTACCCATTGGACCACTGAGCCGGCTGGCATCCAACGGTGTTAATGTCTAACTTCAACCAATGCACGAAGTTGCTGTCACACACGAGATCAATAGCTACTAGGTTCGAATATCGCGAGGGGTGAGATTGTGGATGCGCGTTGGTGAGGAGTCACAGACTAGGACGAAACAACCGTCCAGTGCTACCAGGTTTTCCATAGTGGTCTAACTTCAATTGATCCATGATTTCAACCAGTGACATTTCTAAAATCTCCACATAACTCCTTCTCTATTTATTGTCAATGTTTCAGTTGATCAGTAATCTAATCTATTTGGTAATATCGATTCAAGTTTATTCATCAAAGAACATATTTTTGTATTGTGATATGTGGTACTTATATCGACATAAGTAGTATATAAAGATAGTCAATAATAGAATGTCAGACAGCATAATGTTAAGAAGATCAAAGAGGAAATAACGGGAACAAAGAGCAATTAGTATGAAAGTGCAAGAACAATCAGGTTTAAAACTATTAAGTGATATTTACAAAAAGAAATATCTCGGTAGCTCCGAACGCATTTACCAATTTACATGTACATGTCAAAGCGCATACATTGGAAGAATCGAGATAAGATTACATGTTTGCATTTCTGAGGATGTTCCAAAGAAATTGAGTCTGAGAAGGACTAGGGCTCCCAACAATACAATAGCTCGGAAATTACTTGACATCGGTCATATCATCGATATCTCTTATGCTTTTTAAATTATGCTGAAGCGATCGGGATAAAAAAGAACTAAGACCGCATCTTTGTATTCAAAAAAGAGATAGTAATAAATTTATTACTACCCTGGTAATCTCTTTTGAGTGTGTGTGTTGATTGTTTTGTTTTGTTGGGTCTTTGGTTGTTAGTTTTATTTTGTTAATGTTTAGTTTGTGTTATATTCCTCTTCCATTAGCGAATTCTTAAACCAACCTTTAATTCACACATTTCCACTCAATTGATTCTCTTAAATTATGTGAACTCTTCAAATTCTATTCAATCATTACGTGATCCAGTTTATCAGTTTTTAGTACCATGAATCTTTCATTACCTACTAAAATGATCACAGGATTACAACCATTGAAATTACTGTAATATCTACAAAACACCTTTCTGATATGAATCAGCATATGCTCACTAATGACTGGTTTCAAGAGGTATTTCTTGGAGTTCTAGTGAGAAGCTGTTACCAGTGAATTTCAACCAGGTCTGTTGTGAGATAGTAACTCACTGATGACGATGGTAGATGTATGGCTGAATTTCGAGGATTGGTTGACGTTAGACATAAACACCTTTGTATGTCGGCTGGTTCAGTAATCTAGAGGTTAATGGTCGCGCGCGAGACTGATAGGTCCTGAGTCAGAATCTCTCAAGGTGGGGTCATGGATGCACTTTGCTGAGGAATCCCATTTTAGAATGAAACGGCTATCCAGTACTTCCTGGTTTTCTATGTTGGTATAACTTCAGTTTTTATTTCCATGAATCTTATGTAAACCCTTTATTACTTCTAAAATTTACCACACAATTTATCTTATCTGTCTCTGAACTCAAATCGACTATTTCAGCACCCATTCTTAATTGTTTCCTTGATTCTAACACATAGACATTAATTACAAGGAGGCACAAAATACATATGCGCCACACAAATCTCACTTGATTTGTTGGAGGGCTGTGATACTGCACGGGTGCCCAAACCGAAGCAGATGGTTTTCTTAGAGGGCCACACCTCGAGCCTTCGACATAAAGGTTTGATCCACAAGGCAGTGGAGCATCGTAAGGAGATGCAGTCACATGGTAACCATGACCAACAATTGGTTCATACACCATTTGTTCCTTCAGGTTACTTGAGCCAATGTGCACCATTGATTTGGTTTGTGACCGGTTGAATCGTTGGACATTCTCTTTTCGTCCTCTCATTTTCGTAAACAACACCTCAACCACGAGAAGGTAGTGAGGGGACTTTCCTGTCAGAGGCTTTATACGCGTGGCCATGTGAGAGCATTTCAAGGGGGAGAGCGGACTCTCCACACTCTCAGCCATATCAGGGCATTTGGGGGCGATTCTAACACCAAATAACCTCTGACCTGTTCTCGCACATATATATAGTTATCATTGATAACCAACGTCATTCCAATTCTTTACATTCACTTTTATCAATTGTTCCATACCTATATCTTACCTCTATGTAAAATTCTAATACAGATTTGGTTGTAAGCAGCTGATGATGAGGAACCACGACAACAATAGTGAATTCATAATATTCTACATCTGTATTTGTTCTAGCTTCATTTAAAGTCAAGTAGTTGGTGATTACTGAACTTCGACTATATTAGAAGGCATGGAGTACCTGATTTGAAACCACATAATTGATTTTGTATATACCTAGAGATGAGTGAAATGACAGAAATTGTGTTACCAGAGCACAGTTTTAGTGTTTTTTTCTACTTTACAGTAAATATTGAATCAAATGTTATTCGTAATTGGTAATTCTTTTATATTATTTATCAACTTTAGTCTGTACTGCTTTTCGGGTTGGCGGTAATTTTTAGCAAGTTAGTTTTCTACAGGATGGGGTCGCTAACCCCATGCCCTACATTCCTCCTTTATCCGGACTTGGGACCGACAGTAGCCCTCGGAAGGACTCCAGGCGAAGTATGTAGGCTGTACTGCTTATGTTTACCATTAAAATCATATTGATCTCTTCTTTGATTGCATCAACTTGAACTAATACATATTGAATGATCAGACTTTTCTATTGATTATCTCTAATCTTAATCGGTTTTGTCAATTCAGGATTATGAATCAACAAACATATCGATGGAATGAATTTTCAAATCCAACAGCGTTGAATAAATCAATACAACTTCGACATATTCGACACATTCATGATTTTAACAATGCCATGGATAATGATAATAATAATAATGTGCAATTAGCTGAGAACATTTTATATCAAACCAATGACAATTCTGCAATTGATATGATCACATTCAATACAGATCGTCGTAAATCCAGAATGAGGTATACTTTTTAAATGTATTACTACAGTATGTGCTTATCTACTTAACAGTTTATTCTATGTTATATCCATCCAGGGCGTTCACGTCATCCGATTGAAATACGCGCAAAATCGAAGTTCGCAAAACAACGATGAGTCCACAATGGAGGTTCGTTATTGAATAATACACTAAATTAGTTACAAACCTCAACTTGTGAGGTGTCTGAGGCGTTTAAACGCGTCCCTTTGTATAAAATAAAATGGCTTCTTGTAACGGTAACATAAAAAATAGTTACAACGTACGATAGGACAAAGACAACCTGAAAGTTGTGTGTAAATTTGATAACAGTTTATCAGCAACCGAAACCCGAACCAAGAGTAAAACAATATGGAAACTGTTGCGTCTAAACAAATGCACAAAACTGTAGATAACCGATGCAGTGATTACGGTTTAGTAATTAAAATGATAAATACAATGTTAATTACAATATACGTTTCAGTATAAGTGAATATTTCAGAATGCTACGCAACAACTTGCGTCACAACAGAAGTGAAAAATTGCTGGGAATACAACTACTTACTAAACATAAATAAGTAGTATAAAACAATATATACAAAAGATTGGAAGAAAGTGAGTAAGAACAATGTAAAACAAACTAAACACTCTAATTGAAATAAGATGACTTGATCATGTGAATCAGGTGGAATGAGCAAGATCACGTATATAACTCTAACTTCTGGATCAACGTTATTTTTCTCAACTGTTGATTGATAACTAGAAAATTACTAGAAACTAAAGAAGTATTATCAAGATAGTTTGAAAGAATTTCCCTCTTTCCTTTCTCTGGTCATTTAAGGAATGAACGGTGGTTACTATTGAATTTACAGATTGAGTGCTGTAGTGCAAGTTTCTATGTTAATCCGACATAAGTTATTCTAGCTTCAGGATGGACAGGCCAATTTAACGGTTCTTCTTGAGTCACATCGTGATCTTGTTAATTATTCACTTATCAATCTTGACTAATTTTATATCAGTGTGTATGTGTGTGTACATCCTATACTACTCATCACATGTGTGTAGCTTATCGATCAAATGGCGTTGGCTTATGTGCCATCTCCACCACTGCTCATAATTTCACTTCGCACTCCTCTATTCTCATCATCCCTCTGATTATTTGTCTAGATCAATGATTGTATGAAATATACGTATCCGAAATTCATTCGCGTATTTGACTTATTTTTATTCCTTTATTCACTAACCCGAATTAAGTCGATTATTATTACACATGAGGATTGGCGACATATAGATTTCGACATCTTATATTTCAATGATAATCATTCATTTGATCCAATTGAAGTCACATATGTGGTCACAGTAGTACATTTCACAATTAATTAAAAATTCTCTAATTTAAACAAACACATGGACCATTCATGTGTGTTGATGATAACATTTCCATCTCTTGAATTATTCCATCATCACTGCTGAATACTATGAATTTCAATTTCTTCAAAGTATAATAATGGATCGTTATAAACAAAACGCATGAAAATCAGAACCTCAAATGCCTTGGTATGGTTGAGAGTGCGGAGATTAATCTATCCTTCTCGAAATGCCTTCACATGGCCATGTGAATACAACCACTGTCAGGGAAGACGAATAGCGAATGTCTCACGCTTTAACCAGGTTGATGGACAAGGAGGATCCATCTAGCGAAGATGGAAAACCCTCGTTTCAAGCCACTGATGGCATATAGACCTATTGTTGGTCACCGTGTACCATGTGACTGCATCTCTTGACGTTGTTCCACTGTCCTGTGGATCAGACCTTTAGGTAAGGGGCTGGGGTTGTGGCCACCTAAGAAAACCACCAGCTTCGATTTGGGTACTGAATTAGTATCACAGCCCTCACACAAATCGAATGATGAAGTATGAAGCATATCTATTCGATGCTTCATTGTATCAATGTGTTTAAATAATAATACAAGAATAACAAGTTAGATGAGATGTACTTTTCGATCTATTTTCTATACATGGAAATCGTTACATCCTAGTGAAGATTGAATTACGAGTAGCGTCTGAGACCTATTATTCAGTAACTAGACTGTGTATATCTACATTCCTCTTATTATAAGCTTTATTTTGACCTATATATTATTATTGTACGATTTACTGTTCTTAAGCTATGTTCAGTTTATTAACTACTACCTCTCACGTTCACAGCCACATTTTGGCGTTACTGTGTATGAATGTTATTTCCTATTTTATGCTGCGTCGCAGTCTGTTTGGCTGGTATATAAACGAAGTATGTCTGAAATACATGATTCGCATAGTGGCGACTGTTATTGAACTCAAGTTGATCGGCTAGGCGAGCACCGAACTATTAGGACGCTAGGCTGATTAGACCGGTTGGATGTCATTAGTTTTGTTTAGTATAAGAGCGAATAAGTCGTATTTTGATTAGCGAATAGACTACCTGATAACAAGCGGATCATAAAGTCACAACAGAAATCAATCTTCATCATTCATCCTCCTATTCTTCTCTTAGTGTACTAAATCGTATAAGTCGAGAAGTAGATGTCTAGAATAGAAGGATTGTGTAGTGACCAGTCTATGGAAAAGTGAACCCCACGTAGAATGGTATTTCATTAGAAATTTTAGTCAAGAAACAAGCAGTCTCTTTATTCATTTGAAGTTAAATCAATCGTTCGAATTGACAGTTTGTCTAGAGAACATATCGATGTATTTTGATTTAGATCATGAACCAATTGATGTTAGACGACCATTGAATACTTGGAAGCACTGGACGACCGTCTGTTAATGCTCGATATATGACTGGATAGAGGAGATTGTATAATTTTTCATGAAGATATGATTGAAATCAGTTGAAAGATTATTGAAAACACGAAGGATGTTGTTAAGTTTGTTTTACATTATTCCTACTTTTCCCTTTCTACTAATTTGTATATTGTCTTATTCTACTTATTTACATTCAGTAAGCAGTTGTATTCCACACAATTTTCACACTCATATTGTAACGCAAATTGATGATTATCAACCACATTGGTTTTCTGTTTTTCTTCAATTTACATAAGGAATAGGATGAGTCCATTGTCTCCACGATGTTCTTATATTCCAAAAGAAAAATCTCCACATTCAATATCTAGTCTTGATGAAAATGAAATAGATGAAGTTCGAAAGACGTTAGATCATCTTCAATCATTACTAATACAAGTTAAAAATCAACTCAATTCTTCACCCAATGATGAATTTAGTGATGATTGTGATATGATTGATGAAAGAATCCTTCCAAATGCTTTAACTGTTGTGAATCTTTTACAGACTACTGAAAAGAATATCGAAGAAAATGGAGAAAAGATTGATGATTCATGTCAAAATTTGCCTAATTATGCTACATTTTCTGTGAAACAATCACATGAATATGCAGTGAGGAATCGGTTACTATCAAATTTTATTCATATTTAACTACTTATATCGATAAAAGTAGTTAGAAACAATTGGGTGAATTAATTTCTATGACATGAAGATCAAGTTTGTCTTTATTTCTTTTTAAATAAGTGTTTTCTTAAAATATCATTCATCTCATTATAATTAGCATTGGTATGTATGACGTCCATCGTATCAGTGTTCATCTTAACTTTGCTCTTTAATGTTAATTGTAGAATGTTTCTGGAAAGATTTATTGATTTATTTAGATATTTATGAGTGTAGACTAAATCGATATTATTGGATAAAGTGGTAGATTCTACGTGAACCAAGAGCTTCCTAACCCAAAATGTTATCGGATGTAAGAGAAATGATGATAGAACTTGGTGTGATGTTATATTCAATGCGGTGAATTGGACAGAATTCCCGAATTATTAAATCATATTCGTAAATGCACACTGTTCAGAGGTCTTTGTTTCATAAGCAGGAGTGACATATATAAGAAGGTCAGTGTGTGCTGCTTCGATCTCTATTGAACTCAACAAAGCTGGTCTATTCAAGAGTTGCTTGAAATATTCCACCCATCTATTCGTCTGATCTTGGATCTCATTGATTGACTTGACTACTTTATCCTTTACAGGTCACCCTGGTTTACGATATTTTCCCGCCAGTTTGTTTGTCGTTTCGTATAGTTGTTTCATGTTTCTTGCAGCTACAGCTTTATCAGCTCTCGTTGCTGGGTCTTCTACGTACGTTTGCTTATTGGCTGTAATGCTCCTTTTCACTTGCTATTTTGCTTCCGTTTATTCAGCTAGAGCCTTGATTTCCTATGTTATTGTTCGGCTGTTGTTGATTGGTTTCTCCATGTTTCTTTTTATTTTGATCTGTCTGATTCTATGCAGTGTGATCCGGTGAGAGCCGTGAAGCTTTGTGAATGCACTTGTGTGGGGATGTTGTGATGCCTATAATTAACTTGTTGAATGTACACAGATATACAGATCTCTCTCCATTTCCAATTCTTTATCCCAGTCTCTTGATATTTTCAAAGCCGGTGTTTTACATTCCTACTTTTGCGTTCAGCCCTCTCCGTGAACCATGACAACAGTGGTGCAGGAACATCCCTCAAATTCCAGGTCACAGTTCGTATGCCATAATTTGTTTCTTGTGTTTGGCATATTTTCAGGGAGGTTGCTTTCTGAACTATGGAAAAGCTGATTTCATATTAAACCATCCTCATTTACTTGGATATATGATCGACAATAACCTTAGACGAGCTACAGGATTGACTTGAATAAAAATTTATGTGAATTGTCTAGTCAAAGCAGTTTCGTGTTAACTGCAGTCTTCTGTTGCTAGGTCTCAAGCTATAAAGAAAATTTTCAACATCAACTGATATGTCTGAAACGAATCCAGCAACACATAGGATTCCATTAAACTATGATATCCAACCTTAATCAATGTTCAATGAAAGCATACACTTGGGTCATAGTCTAATGTGTTAATTCAGAATATCAGCTAATGATGAGTGTATCCGTTACAGTGATTGGTATAAAAAGATACACAGAACGCGTTGTGGATTATTGAATCAAGATTATTCTCCACAGTCTCCTTCACCAATGATACACAGGACGTCACAACTAGTCGACTTTTGCAGATTCAAATTTAACAATGGACATTTCACAGATTGATAAATCACAGAGATGAAAATGGACGGTTTTATGAGAAGAAACGACCACCACTACAATCATTTGACATTAGTTGGTGAATGGTTACAGTGATTATTCACAGCTGGAGCAAGACCATCTATGAATTGACAACCAGAACATTTGCTTTCACTTCATCTTATTTTTAGAAAAGCAGAAATATTAATATGCAAAATGTGAATTTCACTCCGTTTTGATGTCAGCCAAATAAACAACAACCAACATTCATATAACACCCACGATGCACAATAGAGTATACCATATTATTGATTGAATAACGAGATGCAATGAGGTGATCAATGATAAACAAAGTATGATCATAGCTGATTCTATAAACAAAAAAGAGGTCAACAAAAATATGTTTTGTTCATTAGACAAACACGTTGTTTACACTGAGATTGAAGAAGGATGTAAAGAGAGATGATGATAGAAGGTGGTGTTATGTTATATCCAATGCGATGAATCAGACAGAATTCGCAATTTGTCTTTGCAAATCTTATTCCTCAATGCATACGACATACAGGTTTGTGGTGTTTGTATGAAGTAGGTTTGGAAATTGACAAGTTGTCGTGATAATTCACTTCATTAGGCCACTTTATCTACGATTCAATGAATATTGATTGAGACAGTAACTGAGGAATGCTAAAATAGTTAACTATTTCCATACATTCATACATACACTCTCGGCCATACCACCAGGGCATTTGGCAACCTTGATAAAATATCACAACCATTGCATTGAATCCTTCAATTGTGAATTTCCATCATTTGTCCAACACATTCTGCATGATCCTTCCAGTCTACACTCTCCTTTCTCCCTTATATTCTCTTCAATTCGATCTTCTTAACCTTCAGCTGTCACGTTGTATCTTTTCAACTGACTTATTCTTTAGTTGCTCTATGAACATGGTCTTTTCCATGTTCTATGTGGAATCCAGGCAATTCAACTCCGCCACAGTCATCATTCATCATCGTTCATTGTTTACTGAGCGTAACCCAACTCGTACTAGGTCACAATCAATCGAAGGTTAATGGAGCAGTACTGTCAAACCAGACACAAACCTACATAGTTCATCTTTTAGGTAAATCTGATACCAGCTTCGACATTGACGTTTCGTAAATACAAGACAATCACAGGTCTAGCACAATGATATAACATTGTAGGAAACAAAACGATGAAATACAAGTTTCACTTAAAAGAGCAGGTCAGTTAGGATATATTTTGAACTTGTTTGATTACTGACTAAACATGTCTTTCCCTCTCAATACATTTGACTCATATAAACATTTACGCACCAATATTCCACATTGTAGCAACAGCATGAGTTATCAAGCAACACAGTTCAAGGGAGGACCTGACATCATGTCTGATTTTTCAAATAGTCTCCAATCTGGTTGATTCCATGTATTCGTACACTTTAGTGTGATGTGAAGTTGTTGTCGAGTTTCTTTGCTTGAGCACACACAGACACTGATATATTTGCTTACAATTAGTGAACACTAACAATCTTTAAAATCTGGTAACATGTAAACAAGCATATGCGAGTGTGTGTGTGCGTGCGTCGATGTTGTCATTATCGTCGTCATCTTTGTTGTTCTGTTCCATTCACCAATTTCTCCTTTTATTTGATCTTCTCACTGATTTTCCCACCTACCGGAAATTTTATATTGTTTGTTTGAAATGGTTGTTATTTTAAAAAATAATCCTCATATAAGTAGTATGTTTTGTTCCGATCAAAATTATTTTTTCCTTTGATGGATTTCACTTGATGCATTATTGTCTTCTCAAACATCAAGTGAAGCTTGTTGTGAATTCAGTATGTAATAAATGCGGTATAGTCAAGGTATTTATGATGAAGAGGAATCAATGTGAATTGGGAAAAATGAATGGGAATTTTAAGAAAGATATAAACATGAAAAGAATTTGGATAAGAGATTCTGAATACGAGTTACTACCGAGCTAATTAATCTCTCTGTGTGAGTGAGATTTGTTACATCAATATTATGTTCGTTCATTCTTTAGAGTTCAGACAATTCTCGAAATACCTAACGGTCTAGTCCCAGATATCAAGAGACTTACATTATAATCTCACAGCCACCGTAAGTTCCCTCAAGTGAAGAGATACATCTTTTTGTTCATTGTCAACTAACACGATGCATACGTTTATGGGCTCCTCTTGATTACTTTCAATTACTAAACACTGAACCTTATAATATGCAACGACATGGAAGAGACCATCCTTATAGATCAACTAATCAATAAGTCCGTTCGAAAGATACAACATCAACCTTCTGAGCACCTGATCTTCTCTCTATAATCTCAATATTTGATCACACTTTGTAATGTTGAACATCATCTTATCGAGTGAATTGTAATATGATCGTTACAAATCACTTAACTGGAGGAACAGCTTCATGATAATCGAAATAGTGAATGTTACATATACATTTCAACTCAGATTTCACCACTCGTTAAAATACAGTTCATTCTGGGTTCAAATAAGAATTTGTTCTTTGCTTCAATCTCACAGATATAAACCTTATTTCATCATGTTGAAGAAAGTAGAAACATTTATCGAACTAACTAAACCTACAGTAAAAGTGAGTACAATGAATATTTGAATAAACCAGTCAACATTGTGTGAGGGTATTTTGTTGCGGGAAGGTAAGGCCATGTGTGATGACTAACATTCCTCCTCAGATTCAACCAGTGTATACCTTCCATCAAATGTTTGCATCAATGTATCTTGATCATAACCAAAACCATCTTTCACCTAGTGAACAGTGATTTTCAACTTATCTGGCAATCAATATGGATTGATAACTTGTCAAACTGTTCCTGGTGAGGTAGATGATGATGAAGAAACTTCTGACATGTATGCTGTACTACCTCACTTAATATTCTGAATGATTTTCCCTAGGACCATTTTGAATCTGAAGATGAACACGACATCTTAATAGTGCAGTTGAGGTAATTTGAACATTCGTATGCATTAGACCATGAATTGAATTATGGTGTTTTGATGTACTGTTAGAAGCTACTGATATTTGTATAAGTAGTAAAGAAATCAATCAGTAATGTCCAACAGAAATGATTGAAGTCGGACTTCATGTTCATCTTCATTTTATAATTAAATATTTGCCACTTTGTGGTAGATCGAATCGCCATTTTTGAAAGCATCCTCATCATAAATGCCACCATGAACCTATTAAGAAATCTTCCTGATCGATTCGTGAATCTCTACAATATTGAAGTCTGTCGGCAATTAGAAGCAGATTAATTTCAGTTTAGAATTATTAGAATGAGGAAACTAATAGAATAATGTGACTTTGGTGAAAGATTACTCTCCTAAATCACATTAGCTGCATTACACCAATACTCTTTGAATGATACAATTTTCCGGGAATCGAAGAATCATTCAACATATTGTTGACTAAATCACACTATTAAATGATCAGTGAATAACAAAATATCACAATATTCAATCTGTGTAGATTTCGATTATGTCAAGACACAAATCAAACTAGGTGGATAACACGATGGCGCTTGAACGGAATGATCCTGAGTTCGAGTCACGGAAGGAACATCAATAATTGGACGCAGGTACATCCAGCTGACAAGTCACAAATAAGGAGAAAAGCACATCATGCATTCCATCGCTAGTCACCAGCCATCTTTCCTTATCAAGATTGAGTTATATTGCGTGACAACTAGATGAGGACAGACCAACGAATTGTGTTCGGAATTCGAAATCGGACAGTCTCCAAGTACAAAGGTATCATTAATTTGTACAAACACCACAAACCTGTATATGGTATGCATTCAAGAATAAGATTTGCAAAGACGAATTGCGAATTCTGTCTGATTCATCGTATTGGATATAACATAACACCACGTTCTTTCATCATTTCTATTTACATCCGATAACATTTTCAAGGTAAAATTGATTACGCCTTCTTCAATCTCAGTGTAAACAACTCAACTCGACAGCACGCTACAATCGGTAATCCCAAATCGAATACAACCTCATTACATCTCATTAATCGATAAATAATCTGGTATTCTCTATTGTGTATCGTGGGTGTCATATGAATGTTGGTTGTTGTTTATTCGGCTGACATCAAAACGGAGTGAAATTCTCATTTTGCATATTAATATTTCTGCTTTTCTAAAAAGAAGATGAAGTGAAAGCAAATGTTCTGGTTGTCAATTCATAGATGGTCTTGCTCCAGCTGTGAATAATCACTGTAACCATTCACCAATTAATTTCAAATGATTGTAGTGGTGGTCGTTTCTTCTCATAAAACCGTCCATTTTCATCTCTGTGATTTATCAATCTGTGAAATGTCCATCATTAAATTCGATTCTTTAAAAGTCGACTAGTTATCACGTCCTGTTTATCATTGGTGAAGGAGACTGTGGAGAATAATCCTGAATAAATAATCCACAACACGTTCTGTGTATCTTTTTATACCAATCACTGTAACGGATACACTCATCATTAGCTGATATTATGAATTAACACATTAGACTATGACCCAAGTGTATGCTTTCATTGAACATTGATTAAGGTTGGATATCATAGTTTAATGGAATCCTATGTGTTGCTGGATTCGTTTCAGACATATCAGTTGATGTTGAAAATTTTCTTTATAGCTTGAGACCTAGCAACAGAAGACTGCAGTTAACACGAAACTGCTTTGACTAGACAATTCACATAAATTTTTATTCAAGTCAATCCTGTAGCTCGTCTAAGGTTATTGTCGATCATATATCCAAGTAAATGAGGATGGTTTAATATGAAATCAGCTTTTCCATAGTTCAGAAAGCAACCTCCCTGAAAATATGCCAAACACAAGAAACAAATTATGGCATACGAACTGTGACCTGGAATTTGAGGGATGTTCCTGCACCACTGTTGTCATGGTTCACGGAGAGGGCTGAACGCAAAAGTAGGAATGTAAAACACCGGCTTTGAAAATATCAAGAGACTGGGATAAAGAATTGGAAATGGAGAGAGATCTGTATATCTGTGTACATTCAACAAGTTAATTATAGGCATCACAACATCCCCACACAAGTGCATTCACAAAGCTTCACGGCTCTCACCGGATCACACTGCATAGAATCAGACAGATCAAAATAAAAAGAAACATGGAGAAACCAATCAACAACAGCCGAACAATAACATAGGAAATCAAGGCTCTAGCTGAATAAACGGAAGCAAAATAGCAAGTGAAAAGGAGCATTACAGCCAATAAGCAAACGTACGTAGAAGACCCAGCAACGAGAGCTGATAAAGCTGTAGCTGCAAGAAACATGAAACAACTATACGAAACGACAAACAAACTGGCAGGAAAATATCGTAAACCAGGGTGACCTGTAAAGGATAAAGTAGTCAAGTCAATCAATGAGATCCAAGATCAGACGAATAGATGGGTGGAATATTTCAAGCAACTCTTGAATAGACCAGCTTTGTTGAGTCCACCAGAGATCGAAGCAGCACACACTGACCTTCTTATATATGTCACTCCTGCTAATGAAACAAAGACCTCTGAACAGTGTGCATTTACGAATATGATTGAAGAATTCGGGAATTCTGTCCAATTCACCGCATTGAATATAACATCACACCAAGTTCTATCATCATTTCTCTTACATCCGATAACATTTTGGGTTAAGATGCTCTTGGTTCACGTTAAATCTACCACATTATCCAATAATATCGATTTAGTCTACACTCATAAATATCTAAATAAATCAATTAATCTTTCCAGAAACATTCTACAATTAACATTAAAGAGCAAAGTTAAGATGAACACTGATACGATGGACGTCATACATACCAATGCTAATTATAATGAGATGAATGATATTTTAAGAAAACACTTATTTAAAAAGAAATAAAGACAAACTTGATCTTCATGTCATAGAAATTAAATCACACAATTGTTTCTAACTACTTTTATCGATATAAGTAGTTAAATATGAATAAAATTTGATAGTAACCAATTTCTCACAGCATATTCATGTGATTTTTTCACTGAAAATGTAACATAATTAGGCAACTTTTGACATGAATCATCAATCTCTTCTCCATTTTCCTCGATATTCTTTGCAGTAGTCTGAAAAAGATTTACTTCAGTTGAAATATTAGGAAAGATTCATTCATCAATCATATTATCATCATCATCTTCATCATTGGGTGAATAATTGAGTTGATTTTTAACTTGTATTAGTAATGATTGAAAATGATCTAACTTCTTTCGAACTTCATCGATTTCATTTTCATCAAGACTAGAAATTGAATGTGGAGATTTTTCTTTTGGAATATAAGAACATCGTGGAGACAATGGACTCATCCTATTCCTTATGTAAATTGAAGAAAAACAGAAAACATTTATGGTTGATAATCATCAAGAGAAAAAAAAACACGTATGAAGTTGCAACTATTATTCACAACTATTAAATCAAGAAATTGCAACTTCATAGATTAGAAAAAGATCAATCGTTGGGTGAATATCGCCAATGATAACATCTCAGATTATAAGGATATTTGATGTCTATTTTGAACGCGCAGAGAATATCAATCTTATCAGAGTTGAACATATGCCTTAGCTAATGGACGCCAACTAGTACAATGAGAGATGAGGTGGGATTCCGTGTAGATCGCCTATAGAGATGTAAATAATGTCAAGAATTAGATAACATGTGATGAAAGCTTTCCATTGGTTTATGATAGAATTGAAAATGTAAACCGTTATATTTTAACTCATAGTGATGATGAGTCTAGAATTCTGAATAGACATCTTTTAAGTCTATCGAAGCGTCCAAGTCACCCGATTGAGATACGTGCAAATCGAAAATTCGGAAAACAACGGTTTGTCTACAATAGCGTTTCTTTATTAAATAATACACTGCTACTATGTGTAGTAGCATTCCACAATCTTCTAGCAACCCAAGGACATTTAAAATGTTATAAAAACCTTATATTTTCTGTATTGAAATGAACTTTGGAGTAACATAAAGAATAATTATAACATACGATAGTACAAAGGACAGCTGATAGCTGTGACTAAATTTGATAACAGATTATCAACAGCCAAAAAACCAAACGAAGAGCAAACTATATGGAAACTATAGCGTTTAAGCACATGCACGAAACTGTGGATAACCGCCGCAGTGATTAAGGTACAGTATTTATAGTGATAAATACTATGACAAGTACAATAAACGTTATAGGTATGTGTGAACATTTCAGAATATTACAGTACAACTTGCGTTACAATATGAGTGTGAAAATTGTGTGGAATACAACTGCTTACTGAATGTAAATAAGTAGAATAAGACAATATACATATTAGTAGAAAGGGAAAAGTAGGAATAATGTAAAACAAACATAACAACATCTTTCGTGTTTTCAATAATCTTTCAACTGATTTCAATCATATCTTCATGAAAAATTATACAATCTCCTCTATCCAGTCATATATCGATCATTATCAGTATGGGGTTGTGGAGATCATTATGTTTTTGATTTAGATCGTGAAGTGATTGATGTTAGACCATCACTGTACGGTCGTCCAGTGCTTCCAGGACTTCAATGTTCGTCTAACATCATTTAGTTCATTATCTCAATCAAAATACATCGATATGTTCTCTAGACAAACTGTCAATTCGAACGATTGATTTAACTTCAAATGAATAAAGAGACTGCTTGTTTCTTGACTAAAATTTCTAATGAAATACCATTCTACGTGGGGTTCACTTTTCCATAGACTGGTCACTACACAATCCTTCTATTCTAGACATCTACTTCTCGACTTATACGATTTAGTACACTAAGAGAAGAATAGGAGGATGAATGATGAAGATTGATTTCTGTTGTGACTTTATTATCCGCTTGTTGTCACGTAATCTATTCGCCAATCAAAATACGACTTATTCGCTCTTATACTCAACTAAACTAATGACATCCAACCTGTCTAATCAGCCTAGCGTCCTAATGGTTCGGTGCTCGCCTAGCCCGTCAACTTGAGTTCAACAACAGCCTCCACTATGCGAATCATGTATTTCAGACATACTGGGTTTATATACCAGCCAAACAGACTGCGACGCAGTATAAAATAGGAAATAACATTCATACACAGTAACGCCAAAATGTGGCTGTGAACGTGAGAGGTAGTAGTTAATAAACTGAACATAGCTTAAGAACAGTAAATCGTACAATAATAATATATAGGTCAAAATAAAGCTTATAATAAGAGGAATGTAGATATACACAGTCTAGTTACTGAATAATAGGTCTCAGACGCTACTCGTAATTCAATCTTCACTAGGATGTAACAATTTCCATGTATAGAAAATAGATCGAAAAGTACATCTCATCTAACTTGTTATTCTTGTATTATTATTTAAACACATTGATACAATGAAGCATCGAATAGATATGCTTCATACTTCATCATTCGATTTGTGTGAGGGCTGTGATACTAATTCAGTACCCAAATCGAAGCTGGTGGTTTTCTTAGGTGGCCACAACCCCAGCCTCTTACCTAAAGGTTTGATCCACAGGACAGTGGAACAACGTCAAGAGATGCAGTCCCATGGTACACGGTGACCAACAATAGGTCTATATGCCATCAGTGGCTTGAAACGAGGGTTTTCCATCTTCGCTAGATGGATACTCCTTGTCCATCAACCTGGTTAAAGCGTGAGACATTCGCTATTCGTCTTCCCTGACAGTGGTTGTATTCACATGGCCATGTGAAGGCATTTCGAGAAGGATAGATTAATCTCCGCACTCTCAAACATACCAGGGCATTTGAGGTTCTGATTTTCATGCGTTTTGTTTATAACGATCCATTATTATACTTTGAAGAAATTGAAATTCATAGTATTCAGCAGTGATGATGGAATAATCCAAGAGATGGAAATGTTATCATCAACATGCATAAATGATCCATGTGTTTGGTTAGATTAGAGAATTTTAAATTAATTGTGGAATGTACTATTGTGACCCCATATCTGACTTCAATTGGATCAAATGAATGATTATCATTGAAATATACGATGTCGAAATCTATATGTCGCCCATCCTCATGTGTAATAATAATCGACTTAATTCGGGTTAGTGAATAAAGGAATAAAAATAAGTCAAATACGCGAATGAATTTCGGATACGTATATTTCATACAATCATTGATCTAGACAAATAATCAGAGGGATGATGAGAATAGAGGAGTGCGAAGTTAAATTCTGATCAGTGGTGGAGATGGCACATAAGCCAACGCCATTTAATCGATAAGCTACACACATGTGATGAGTAGGATAGGATGTACACACACATACACACTGATATAAAATTAGTCAAGATTGATAAGTGAATAATTAACAAGATCACGATGTGACTCAAGAAGAACCGTTAAATTGGCCTGTCCATCCTGAAGCTAGAATAACTTATGTGGGATTAACATAGAAACTTGCACTACAGCACTCAATCTGTAAATTCAATAGTAACCACCGTTCATTCCTTAAATGACCAGAGAAAGGAAAGAGGGAAATTCATTCAAACTATCTTGATAATACTTCTTTAGTTTCTAGTAATTTTCTAGTTATCAATCAACAGTTGAGAAAAATAACGTTGATCCAGAAGTTAGAGTTATATACGTGATCTTGCTCATTCCACCTGATTCACATGATCAAGTCATCTTATTTCAATTAGAGTGTTTAGTTTGTTTTACATTGTTCTTACTCACTTTCTTCCAGTCTTTTGTATATATTGTTTTATACTACTTATTTATGTTTAGTAAGTAGTTGTATTCCCAGCAATTTTCACTTCTGTTGTGACGCAAGTTGTTGCGTAGCATTCTGAAATATTCACTTATACTGAAACGTATATTGTAATTAACATTGTATTTATCATTTTAATTACTGTACCTTAATCACTGCAGCGGTTATCTACAGTTTTGTGCATTTGTTTAAACGCAACAGTTTCCATATTGTTTTACTCTTGGTTCGGGTTTCGGTTGCTGATAAACTGCTATCAAATTTAGACACATCCATCAGGTTGTCTTTGTCCTATCGTACGTTGTAACTATTTTTTATGTTACCGTTACAAGAAGCCATTTTATTTTATACAAAGGGACGTGTTTAAACGCCTCAGACACCTCACAAGTTGAGGTTTGTAACTAATTTAGTGTATTATTCAATAACGAACCTCCATTGTGGACACATCGTTGTTTTGCGAACTTCGATTTTGCGCGTATTTCAATCGGATGACGTGAACGCCTGGATGGATATAACATAGAATAAACTGTTAAGTAGATAAGCACATACTGTAGTAATACATTTAAAAAGTATACCTCATTCTGGATTTACGACGATCTGTATTGAATGTGATCATATCAATTGCAGAATTGTCATTGATTTGATATAAAATGTTCTCAGCTGATTGCACATTATTATTATTATCATTATCCATAGCATTGTTATGATCATGAATGTGTCGAATATGTCGAAGTTGTATTGATTTATTCAACGCTGTTGGATTTGAAAATTCATTCCATCGATATGTTTGTTGATTTATAATCCTGAATGGACAAAACCAATTAAGATGAGAGATAATCAATAGAAAACTCTGATCATTTAATATGTATTGGTTCACGTTGATGGAATCAAAGAAGAGATCAATATGATCTTAATTGTAAACATAAGCTGTGTAGACTTCAAACTCTGCCTGGAGTCCTTCCGAGGGCTACTGTCGGTCCCAAGTCCGGATAAAGAGGAATGTGGGCATGGGGTTAGCGACCCCATCCTGTAGAAAACTAACTTGCTAAAAATTACCGCCAACCCGAAAAGCAGTACAGACTAAAGTTGATAAATAATATAAAAGAATTACCAATTACGAATAACATTTGATTCAATATTTAGTGTAAAGTAGAAAAAATCACCACAACTGTGCTGTTGTAACACAATTTCTGTCATTTCACTCATCTCTAGGTATATGCAAAATCAATTATGTGATTTCAAATCAGGTACTCCATACCTTCTAATATAGTCGAAGGTCAGTAGTCACCAACTACTTGACTTTAAATGAAGCTAGAACAAATATGGATGTAGAATATTATGAATTCAGTATTGCTGTCGTGGTTCCTCATCATCAGCTGCTTACAACCAAATTTGTATTAGAATTTTACATAGAGGTAAGATATAGGTATGGAACAATTGATAAAAGTGAATGTAAAGAATTGGAATGACGTTGGTTATCAATGATAACTATATATATGTGCGAGAACAGGTCAGAGGTTATTTGGTGTTAGAATCGCCCCCAAATGCCCTGATATGGCTGAGAGTGTGGAGAGTCCGCTCTCCCCCTTGAAATGCTCTCACATGGCCACGCGTATAAAGCCTCTGACAGGAAAGTCCCCTCACTACCTTCTCGTGGTTGAGGTGTTGTTTACGAAAATGAGAGGACGAAAAGAGAATGTCCAACGATTCAACCGGTCACAAACCAAATCAATGGTGCACATTGGCTCAAGTAACCTGAAGGAACAAATGGTGTATGAACCAATTGTTGGTCATGGTTACCATGTGACTGCATCTCCTTACGATGCTCCACTGCCATGTGGATCAAACCTTTATGTCGAAGGCTCGAGGTGTGGCCCTCTAAGAAAACCATCTGCTTCGGTTTGGGCACCCGTGCAGTATCACAGCCCTCCAACAAATCAAGTGAGATTTGTGTGGCGCATATGTATTTTGTGCCTCCTTGTAATTAATGTCTATGTGTTAGAATCAAGGAAACAATTAAGAATGGGTGCTGAAATAGTCGATTTGAGTTCAGAGACAGATAAGATAAATTGTGTGGTAAATTTTAGAAGTAATAAAGGGTTTACATAAGATTCATGGAAATAAAAACTGAAGTTATACCAACATAGAAAACCAGGAAGTACTGGATAGCCGTTTCATTCTAAAATGGGATTCCTCAGCAAAGTGCATCCATGACCCCACCTTGAGAGAATCTGACTCAGGACCTATCAGTCTCGCGCGCGCACCATTAACCTCTAGATTACTGAACCAGCCGACATACAAAGGTGTTTATGTCTAACGTCAACCAATCCTCGAAATTCAGCCATACATCTACCATCGTCATCAGTGAGTTACTATCTCACAACAGACCTGGTTGAAATTCACTGGTAACGGCTTCTCACTAGAACTCCAAGAAATACCTCTTGAAACCAGTCATTAGTGAGCATATGCTGATTCATATCAGAAAGGTGTTTTGTAGATATTACAGTAATTTCAATGGTTGTAATCCTGTGATCATTTTAGTAGGTAATGAAAGATTCATGGTACTAAAAACTGATAAACTGGATCACGTAATGATTGAATAGAATTTGAAGAGTTCACATAATTTAAGAGAATCAATTGAGTGGAAATGTGTGAATTAAAGGTTGGTTTAAGAATTCGCTAATGGAAGAGGAATATAACACAAACTAAACATTAACAAAATAAAACTAACAACCAAAGACCCAACAAAACAAAACAATAAACACACTCACACAAAAGAGATTGCCAGGGTAGTAATAAATTTATTACTATCTCTTTTTTGAATACAAAGATGCGGTCTTAGTTCTTTTTTATCCCGATCGCTTCAGCATAATTTAAAAAGCATAAGAGATATCGATGATATGACCGATGTCAAGTAATTTCCGAGCTATTGTATTGTTGGGAGCCCTAGTCCTTCTCAGCCTCAATTTCTTTGTAACATCCTCAGAAATGCAAACATGTAATCTTATCTCGATTCTTCCAATGTATGCGCTTTGACATGTACATGTAAATTGGTAAATGCGTTCGGAGCTACCGAGATATTTCTTTTTGTAAATATCACTTAATAGTTTTAAACCTGATTGTTCTTGCACTTTCATACTAATTGCTCTTTGTTCCCGTTATTTCCTCTTTGATCTTCTTAACATTTTGCTGTCTGACATTCTATTCTTGACTATCATTATATACTACTTATGTCGATATAAGTACCACATATCACAATACAAAAATATGTTCTTTGATGAATAAACTTGAATCGATATTACCAAATAGATTAGATTACTGATCAACTGAAACATTGACAATAAATAGAGAAGGAGTTATGTGGAGATTTTAGAAATTTCACTGGTTGAAATCATGAATCAATTGAAGTTAGACCACTATGGAAAACCTGGTAGCAGTGGACGGTTGTTTCGTCCTAGTCTGTGACTCCTCACCAACGCGCATCCACAATCTCACCCCTCGCGATATTCGAACCTAGTAGCTATTGATCTCGTCCGCGAGGGCAACTTCGTGCATTGGTTGAAGTTAGACATTAACACCGTCGGATGCCAGCCGGCTCAGTGGTCTAATGTTTAAGCGTACTCACGCAAGACTAACAGGTCCTGAGTCCAAACCGTGAGGGAGTCGAGATTGTGGATGCGCGTTGGTGAGGAGTCCCAGACAAGGATGAAACAACCGTCCATTGCTACCAGGTTTTCCATGGTGGACTAACTTCAATCGACCCATGGTTTCAACCAGTGAAATCAATCAAGAGTTTGTTTTGTGTTGATTCATTGAGAGAATTATTCATTCAAGTTTTATAATCATTAATGATAATTATTAAACGAATAAATATCATCAGTTTAGGGTTGTTGAGATTGTTTAGTTTTGATCCCGCGAGGGGGATCGTATGTTCGCACTTCTGAGGAGACTCACAATAGGACGAAACGGCCATCCAGTGGTTCTAGGTTATCAATGGTAATCTAACATCAATCGATTCATCATCTAAATCAATAACTTAATAATCTCCACAACCCCATCCTGATCATTATATCCTACCTAATATGATACTTTTCATCATTGTACATTAATGACTCCATATGGAATTTAGGATCTAAGAAGTTGGGGTTGAAAAGGACTACTGAACTTGAAAAAAATGAGATGCGATTTTTAAAAAAAATGCTTTCAATCCTCAATGATTTACTGGTCTCAGTCTTATGTAAGTTTTGTATTTGTATCCTAGTTTGAAGAGTCGAAAAAGAAAATCTCTACAGAAAACTACATTTGAAACTTATGAATAGGACACGCATTGAGGAAAACACCAAACTGCGTCATAAGGCAAGCCCTCACTTAGAATCCTCAAGACCAAATGAGAAGAGGAGGATCAAAGAATACATTACGCCGAGAAATTGAGACAGATATGAGAAAAATGAACAACAATTGGATAGAACTGGAAAGGAAGACTCAGCACAGAATGGGTTGGAGAATGCTGGTCGACGGCTTGTAGTACTCCAGTGGGAATAATAGACGTAAGTAAGTAACTAAACTAAACGTTTATTACAATTTACATTATTCAACTGATAAATACTGGTTTGGACTCTTTTAAAACATGAATCTAGTTGTTAGTCCATCTACCAGTAATTAGGGTTTGAATATATTCTAACGTCATAAGTTTTCTCTTCGTTTTACTCATTCTCTCTCTTTATATATTGTTACATTTAGTTGGGCATAATACAACCGAATTAATGAATCCTAAGATTCCTGAAACTATAATATTTGCATCGTGTAAAAATACAGTTTCATCATTGGCATCACTTGTTCCTTCAGCATCAAAGGTTAGATGAATTCTATGAAATGATTGTTAGTTTATTGAGTTTATTATTTAGTTACTAATTAGATTGTTATTTTCGAGTTGATTTGAGAATTCTAACTTGGCAACCGATGATGATCTATGTATAAGCATTACATAAATTTCTATTCATTTTGTATTGTTAGTTATTTGATCTCATTGATTGAAGCTAGACCACCATGGAAAACCTGGAAGCACTGAACGGCCGTTCCATTCTAGTATGGGACTCCTCAGTAATGTGCATCCACGATCCCTCACCCCGTGAGATTCGAATTCAGGACATATCAGTTTCGCATCAGGCGCTGATCATTAGATAAATTTTATTGATTTCTTAAAGTGTCAATTCAAGAAAGGAAATAACATATACATCATCATGAATGGATGAATATAAGACAATCATTAAAAACCTGGAAACACTGGACGACCGTTCCAATCTAGTATGGAACTAGTGAACAGTTCGGCATCCACGATTCCACCTCTAGACCACTGAGTCGGCATTCAATGGTGTTCTGAACATTTTAATTCAGTTCATTTTAGACATTTTTGATATTAAATATGTGTGAGGACGGTCCACGGGTGAATTCGAGGAAGCTCTAAGAAGCTCAGAAAGAATAGAAGGTATTCCATCCAGTAATTTTTTGAAAGAACATTCCAGAATCATGACGTGTAGCTTCCCTATTAAAAAAGTACTAAAAACTACTGTATGCGGGTTAGATGACTAAAATGATGATTTCACTTTTAATAAAAACTATAAATACCTTAGAGTTTTGTACTATATTTGACACTGTTTGAAGTAGCATTCCTTCTCAATTGTCTTCTATCTTCTTATTTGTGACTTGGAAGGTTCTAGCATCTAAATGCTCGAGTTGTATGCGGTATCTCAAGGATCTAAGCCCTAGATATAATAGTATGTACATTTGTATCAGAAAGGGTTTTGTGGTGATTGTATTAAGTTCAACAGTTGAGATCATGAATCAATTAAAGCTAGACCACCATGGAAAACCTGGGACCACTGGACGGCCGTTTCGTCCTAGTATGGGACTCCTCAGCAGTGCGTATCCACAACACTTGTTTTATTGATTAATATTATTGTTTTAAGTTGTTAGTAGCTGACTGGAGCTCTGTTATGGCTTTAGGTTGCGGTGGTTGTTTACCCTGTGCTAATTGTTGTGTCCTTGACTGGAAAATTAGAGAGCAGAGTACTTACCGATCGATTACAGTGACACGTAAACACGTACGGACGGCCTAGAGTCTCGGTTGGTCCCACTTCCCTGTCTAGCCCAGTTAGTTGAGTCCAGAACACAAGTCACAGCCTCGGAGATATAAATCATTATATTTCAAACATACTCTATTTATATACTAACCAAGCATACCACATCGTACCATAAAATAGAAAACAACATTTTGTACAGTATTCAACAAGTGAACAGATATCGACCAATAGGAAATGTCCATTTAAAGTCCAAGGACACCATTGGGCTTAACATGATAATTATTGGTCTATTCCTCCGCATCCACAACAAGCTCTTTATCCAAGTGTTATACCCAGACGAGAATAAATGAGTAGTAACCGTTAGGAATTACTTATGGACTAATATTATACGAATATTCTCATTGTACGACTATATTATATGTACATTCATATTCATTTCATTAGAAGCTTCCATTTGACCTATTGGTTACTGTTATATGATTTACCACTCTTAAATTATTCCCAATCTATTAGTTACAGCATCTCACAATCACAGCCAGTTTATGAATTGATCTTGTACAAATATTATTTTCTATTTTATGGTATGATCTGGTCTGTTTAGCTTGTATGATAAACTCAGTATATTTGAAATATATGAATCGTACCGTGGAGGCTGAGATAGGCGTTCTGAACTCGAAAAGGTAGAGCTAAGTAGGTAGAAAGACCAACCGAAACTCTAGACTACTTGTACTGGTGTATGCATCATTAGTTTGATTATATAAATCAGTGTATCTCATTTGGTAATCGTATTTCTCGATAATCTTATAGTCTAAGGATGTAACAAAGACTATAAACGGGAAAAGTTGTATGAAATATTAATTAAATTATCTGATAATGGTCAGTCAGTCAGTTAGTCAGTCAGTTACAGCGTAGGATCAGGCACGTACATACATCGGTTCAAGTTGCCACACCTCGTTAGCACAACAAGATGAACACCGGATTCATAGAAGTAGTTAACTCAATGGTGTAATATATAAAGCAAAGATTTTGATGGAGTTTTGTTCTCTGAGCTGGATGGTTTGGTCGTGGATCACCCTACCGTACATACAAGGAATATCAGAAACTGCAACGAGACTGCTGAAAACCTTCGGGATAGGTGTGGCACACAAACCAACAAAATCACTACAATCAATCTTATGCAAACCAAAAGATGAAATAACAAAGGAGAACAAATCAAACATTATCTACAAAATAAATTGTACCAACTGCGACAAACACTACATCGGACAAAGCGGACGCCCCCCTCCACCTACGCCTACATGAACATCAATTAGCAGTCAAACGCCATGATATCTCTTCACTTATTTCAATACACGTGGACAACTGCGGACACTCATTCGATTGGAAAAATGTGGAAATCTTAGACAGAGGAAACTCCAAAAACACCAGAGAATTTTTAGAAGCTTCGCACTCAGGTCAATCAGCAATCAACAAACATATTGAAATCAATCCAATTTATCAACCAATCAGGAAAATCATGCATAAATATAAGAACAAAAATCAAAACAATGGGAGACACAACCAAAACAAAGAAGTGAACAATGATAAATTTAAGGTCAACAAGAACCAATCAACATCGAGGTGCACAGAACAAGCTGTGAAACACATATGGAGAAATTCGAACACTTCACTTCTATCTGAAGTTTGTGCTGATGATGTCGTTCAGAAGAACGATGAAAGCTCCACGACCAAACCATCCAGCTCAGAGAACAAAACTCCATCAAAATCATCCACCTGAGCTACAAATCTTCCTCATCATCTCAAAAGCAAAGATTGCATATAAGGATATAGTACAAGAAGAAAGAAGATAATATGAACTGTAAAGTATAGGTTATTACTTATATATGTTTTTTTACAAGTAATCAATAATACATTTTATATAAAATTTCTTAATATTTAAGGAGGAGATTACAATGAAACTTAAACAATATGGATTCACTTATACAGATTCATATCCGATTCGTATAGCTAAACGTCGTACTATACCACTTATTCCTCCATCACCTATACAATCTACACCTCAATGGAAGTTGATCAGACCAAGACCATCTGATTTTCCATTTGATTTATCTAACAATAATAATTTACAATGTAATAAAGAGAAAGAACCTATACGTTCATTACTTCTATGGACACCTGTACAAGAGCATATATTTTATGAACCAGAGAAAGTTATGTATGTTATAAGTATTTATATTAGATTTTGTTGTAATGATTTGTATGAAGTGTAACTATCAATCAAATAGAGATGGATACACTTGTTTCATCCGATTCGAACTCTCATCAACTGTATGTACCTACATCCCAGAGTTGATATTCACTCCAAGAATCGAATTGAATACTGTTCACTTCAAATACCATCACATTATCCACTTAGCTACTCAATCTAAATAGTCACTGGCTTGTGCAACCAATACTAATGAATTATCATTTACATAGATTTGATAAGCTAAATTTTTAATTTTAGATTATTAACCAATTAAAGTCGATAAAGTATTGAAATGAATAAATGGATAGATTGAATTATTTTGTTTAAAGGATTATTTCTCAAATCCAAACCGTATTATTAAGCCATTAACTGATCAAATAAGCATTAAAACAACCTAGTGCTTTTATTACAATATACTGAAACCAAATGATGTCAGTCAGAACAACGTAGAACTTCGTACGTACGTACGTAGATCAGTTCAAGTTGCCATACCACATTAGCACAAAAATGTAGTTATCAATTCAATTACCGCAGTGGTAGAGGTGGTAAGAGTATAAGTAGTAATTGGCAAGATTAAGGTTTGAAGATGTTATTCAAGGAGTATAATCCAGTGAAATAGATTTCGAAGGAGAAAAAAGGGGCATGAATAATTCGGAAGATTAGAATTTGGGAGAACACAAAGAGTGGATGAACCTACGCCATTGCAAACGATTTTGAGCCATGTCATTCAAGGTCCCTAACCATCTGTTGTTATCATCTCGCGGATCCCAATCAGGTTGTCTATACCTACCAACATGGCTCAGTCCAGGGATTGAACTTCTACCAGGAGATTCACTTAGAATATGCTAATGACATAGTTCTATTTGGTGAAGACGCTGACAAAATGCAGTCTTCTGATCACTATAAGCAACAATGCTAGCATGTTCGGGATGCGATTTTCCCCCCTCGAAATGCAAAATGATAGGGAGAGAGGTAGTCGAGCGTGTCGACCACTTCACTCATATTGGGAGTCTCATCAGCCCTTGTGGTCTGGTGTGACGAAATCTCAGCACGGATACAGAAGGCTCGACTAGCTTTTGCCAACTTGCGTCATTTGTGGCGTAGGCGAGATATCCGTCTACCAAACAAATGTAGGGTTTACTGAGCAGCAGTTCGTTCTGTCCTACTTTATGGCTGTGAAACATGGCCGGTAAGAGTAGAGGATATTCGTAGCTTACTAGTATTCGATCACAAGTGTCATTGAAGCATTGTTCGTATATCATGGGACCATCGAGTAAGTAATGCAGTTGTTAGGAAACGAGTACTGGGTAAGGATGACAAATCAATTGATGAAGTAGTGAAACTTCACTAGTTGAGATGACTTGAACATGTGTTACGTAGGGTCAACTACCGACTGCCCCGACGTGTGGTGTTTTATGGTGTAAGAGTAGGTTGTTTTAGGACTGCCATTAATCAGTCTCTTGTTGGTATATCTATATTTTGTGCGGACTGCCTCGATATTACCTTAAGTCAAAAACATTCGAAGCAAAGATGGATAGGGGCTAGCAGTGGAATCCAGTTTGACACGCGTTTCATCCTATTTGAGTTCTCGTCAACTGAATGTATCTGCATCTCAGAGTTGATGTTCACTACGATACTCGAACTCAGTACCGTTTCCTTCAAACGTCATCATGTTATCCCCTCAGCTACTGAGTCCTGGTGAATGATATAGTTCGCTAGTCTGGAAACACTTCAAAATCAATTTATCGACTATTTTTACCCTTAAACTAATAAGTTGAAGTTTTATATTTAAATACAAATTATTATTACTCCTTTTATTTATAGAACAAGTCCGCCTACTTCTACTGCTGAATCAGTTTATATGTCAAGTTCTTCACCTGATACAGGAAAACAAATTAGTGGGACACTTAAAACTAGATCGAATTCTCAAGCATCACCAACACGTCGTCGACGTGAATCCATTTCAAATAATCCAAGTCCATCTAGATCTCAAGTTAGTAAAAATTTATTCATGATTCATGAAAAATAAGTGGAAATTTAAAGATCATTTATTAAAAGGAATTTATGTTACCTAGGAAACATTGAAACGAATTAGTATTGGATAGTTCTTAATAATCAAAATGTTTTATAATTGAACTGATCATTACGATCTTTAAGGGTAAATCCTGGAGTGAATATCAACTCTCGAGTGCAGGTACATTCAGCTGACGAGTTCCAACTAGGACGAAACATGAGTCAAACTGGATTCCACTGCTAGCCACTATTCATCTTTGTTCATAATTCTTGTGAATTAAGGCAATATCAAGGCAATCGGTACAAGATGTACATATGCTAACAAGAAATTGATCAGTAGCTATCCCAAACATTAATGGAAAGATTCATCATGGACTATTGATGTCTAATTGTTAGAATTTATAGCTGATGTCAGTTCGTGATGAAAACCTTAAATCTAATTCCTAACCTTAACCATCAACTATAATTCATAATTTGAATTCCTCACACTGTTTTATAACCCTCATTTTATCTTAGTTACTAGGTGTGCACTGTCAAGATTACTTAAGTGTCGCTCAAAGGTTGTTCCATAGATTATAGTCTCACCCCTAAGTTTCATGCTAGCTGACATTTATCAGTAGGATATACTTGTAATCTTGAAGAAATAGATTACCCTTGATAGAGGTTGATTTCATTTTATTTACCTATTCATAGCTAGTGATTAAAATGACATATATGTATCCTAGAGTACTAATGTTTTTCAATTATCTTTTCTAGAAAAGGGGTTCACGTGAAGACATACTAAAGAAAGGTAAGTTACAAAATATAAACCACCCTATAAAGATATGATGACTAGTATTGTAATTGTGAACATTGAGGATGTTGTAAATACTCTGGTACATTGTGACTTATCCCATTACAATAAAACACAAACCATCTTCAACTGAGAAGCTATTTCCATTAGTTATTTAGAATGATGAGTCTATTTTTAACGAGTATCACATCAACAACACAGGTTCTGAGTTCGAACCCCGTGAGTGGGATCATGGATATACACTGTAGAGGAGTCCCACACCAGGACAAAACGGCGATTCAGTGTTACTAGGTTTTCTATGGTGGTCTAGCTTTAATTGACTCATACATTCAACTATTAAAGTGCTATGATATCCACAAAATCCCTCTCTGATTATAATTATCGTATGCTCATAAGTGACTATCTCCAAGAGGTATTTCCTGGAGTTCTAGTAAGTCTTTTATTCTACAACATATAGTATTTCACTGGCTGAAATCATGAGTCAATTGAAGCTAGACCACCATGGAAAACCTGGAAGCACTGGAAGACCGTTTCGTTCTAGTATGGGACTCCTGAGCAGTGAGCATCCACGATCTCGCAACCCGAGAGATTCGAAGCTGGGACCTACTGGTTTCGCGCGCGAGCATTTAACCATTAGTGAGAAGTCGTTACCAGTGGAGTTCAACCAGGTCTGTTGTGAGATAGGAACTCACTGAAGACAATGGTGTACGGTGGCACAACTTCGTGGATTGGTTGAAGTTAGACATTAACAACGTTAGGTGTCGGCTCAGTGGTTAAGTGCTCGCGCGCGAAACCAGTAGGTCTTGGGTTCGAATCCCGCGGGGTTCGGAATCGCGGATGCGCACTGCTGAATAGTCCCACAATAGGACGAAACGGCCGTCCAGTGCTTCAAGGTTTTCCATGGTGGTCCAGTTTCAAATGACTCATGACTTCAACCAGTGAAATTTCTGAAAATCTCCACAAAACCCATTCTGATAATATAATATTTATTGTTACATTAATTAGAGTGAAAATGTTTAGTCCCTTAGAATTTACTGTCCTTGCAGGATCTTAATGATGATCAATCAGAATGAAGTTTGATATTCATTGGTTGATTATGAACAATATCGATGAAGGATCTACTGTGGATTATCTAGACTTAAAGATTATCAAAAATGTTTTTTTCTTAATCTGATGATCTTTTGTGATTATTCTGTAATAGAACAATAATGAACGATCAGCAAAATATTTCAACGTGAAAGTCTATCACGAGTGAATCTATATTCATTGAATCTAAGTGAGCTTTAAGATAAATTTCATTATCGTTGGTTTGATGAATCGTTGACACGCAATTAACAAGGAAACTCCATCAAGATAGTTTACATCATGAGTCGATGTAATCTATACAACCACTGAAAGTTGGAAAGTGTCGGACAGGTGTTCAATTCCAGTAGGAGTTTCTTCAGCATTAAGGGTGTATGACCTAATCAGATATTGAATCTATAAACTTAAAGTCTGTAGATCCTAGGATTCTTTGTATGATGTTATATGCCTTTAAATTTCACAAATAAATATATACCGAAAAGCCGTATTTTCATTGATCACTGATGGTCACTAAATTGCTCACATACGGTACTCTATTTAAGCCTTAGCGGTTACTTACTTACTTACGCCTGTAACTTTTAATGCAGCATAGGGCGCTGACCAGTATTCACCAACCCACTCTGTCCTGGGCCTTCCTTTCTAATTCCAGCCAATTCTTGTTCATTTTTCTCGTGTCTATATCCATTTCTCTACGTAATGTGTTTTTAGTCTTCCTCTTTTCATTTGGCCTTGAGAGTTCCATATGAGGGCTTGTCTTCTGACACAGTTGGGCGATTTCCTCAATGTGTGTCCTATCCACTTCCAGCACTTCTTCCTAATTTCTTCCTCCACTGGGATCTGGTTTGTTCTTTCCCACAGTTGGCTGTTGCTAATGGTTTCCGGCCGACGGATGCGAAGTATTTTCGTAGACAACTGTTAATAAACACTTACATCTTCTGGATGATGGCTTTCGTAGTTCTCTAAGATTCCACCTCATACAGTAGAACTGTCTTGATATTTGTATTGGAAATTCTGACTTTGGTGTTGGTTAATGGTTGTTTTGAGTTCCAGATGTTCTTAAATTGTAAATATGCTGCTCTTGCTTTTCCGATCAACGCCTTCACATCTACATCAGATCCACCGTATTCATCAGTGACGCTGCCGAAGTATGTAAAGGTTTTTACATCTTCCAAATCTTCTCCGTCAATTGTGATTGGATTGATGCATGCTGTGTTGTATCGGAGAATCTTGCTTTTGCCTTTGTGTATGTTGAGATGTACTGCTGCTGAGGCTGCTGCTACACTGGTCGTTTTCTCCTGCATTTGCTATTGCGATTGCGATAGGATGGCCAGATCATCTGCGAAGTCTAGGTCGTTCACTTAACGGCTACAGTGTTAGTTATTTAAATTGTGAGTTTATTCATATTTTCGAATTATCATCCATACCTCTAAATTGATTAAAAAAAATGTACTTCAGGGATGACAAGTAAATCAAAAGAAGCTAAAGGACAGAATAAAACTCCAGAAACAAGTGGAAGTAGTCAACAAAATTCTAGTTCACGTACAAACAATTCATTACACATGAAATCATGCAGTGAAGATATTGTACCTGAAGTATCAATAACAACTAGTTCTGTAACGAATCCTAAAGAAATATGGCTTGATATAAAAGATTTTTGTGAAATATTCAAGTAAGTTAATCTTTTGTAAAAATCATTGTTTACGATGAAGTATGGATTCAAACGTTTTTAGACAATAAACATTAAATGGATGCACACTGCTGAGGAATCACACAATAGGACGAAACGACCGTCCAGTGCTTCCAGGTTTCCAAAGGTGGTCTAACATCATCAATCAGTTCATGATCTCAATCAAAAACCTAATAAACTCCACAACCCCTATACTAGTAAATATGAAATGAGTCGAAATTAGAATAAAAACATTAATTAAGGTAATATCGAGGCAATACACACAGAATACACCCCATCACACAAGCAAGTGGCTATTAGGACTTAGTAGCTAAGTGAATAACACGATGGCGTTTGAGCCAAACCGTACTGAGTTCAAGTCTCAGAGTGAACATCAACTCCGAGATGCAGATACATTCAGTTGACGAGTCCGAAACAGGACGAAACGTGCATGCTGGATTCCAAGGTAACCTGAACAGGATGTACATATGCCAATAAGAGACTGATCAGCTGTAGTCCTAACACAACAGTGGGAACATTCAAGTAAGGAACATGGACTAAACGTTTTATAACATTTTGTTTAATTATGATAATCATCATAACTTTTACTGACTACAGTTACAGTATTGATATCATAGATAATCTTTGACATACGATTCGGCGAGACTCTAATTTATGGAGGACCTTTGAACGAAACTTAAGCTACCTAGAGAATTATTAGTCAATCAGCAAACAGTCAGTATAGAGTAAAAAATATGTTATACAAAACCAAGGAAATAAAGTGGATACACTTCTTATACGTGGTTCAAAAATTTGTCAGGGTTAGAAAGAGGTTCAAAGGTTCTAATATCGTAATGCATGCAGTAGAGGAAATCATCCATACGGCTACAGAATAGTCAGCCTCTGGAGCCATGATAAAGTCTCAAAAACCCTCTCAGCCTCCACCACATAGTTTCAATATTGTTTATGTGCACTCCGGTTGTTGATTGCACGAAATGCTACTTGTGGATAACGACACGATACACATAACAAATCTATGTAAGAGTCTGTACGCTTTCCAAACATCCTTATAGATTGTAGTACCTGGCTGCAGTTAGTGTTACTGGTGCTTTTATTATCCAGTTCGCAATAATTGTCGTAATTTCCTTAGTTAAGAGTTATATATAAATAGGGTTTTCATCACGAACTGATATCAGCTATAATGCCAGGAGTTTATTTAACCAAATGGATGAAAGGCTTTCACGTTAAAATCCGAGATCTATTACCTTATACCTGATTGTTTCGTTCACAAATTATAGTCCCGCCGTTTTATTTGTTATAGCCGCTCAATTATCACGTTTTGTACAAAATTCCCTGTAAACCGATCGTACGTTAGCATGCAGCACTGAAGTTGGCACCGTAACCTTGAAATCTCTAAAACGTCACTGATTGGCTCGTCCATAAATTAGAGTCTCGCCACGAAATCTACTCTGATTTCAAGATAATTGTTATTTTATTTGTTATTTAGTAACTTCAAAAGTTTAAAAATACATTCGTATTTCATTTAAATATATGAAGTCTATTTCTCATAAACCTTCTATTATCATAATGTTAAGCAGTTAATGATCTTCTTAAAGATTTTCTTAACCTATGTTACATTCTGATCGACATTAGTCAAGACAGTATCTTCTAACACAGTAGGATTCCTCTAGAACTGAGGTGCTACATCAAATTATCACGGAGTAATACCAATTGTTATCTCATGTATTTCTTGATTCTGATCATATTCTGTTGATCATAATCTGATCCTTTGAAGAACTTCAACTTCTTCAGGATTGTAGTTGTATTCCATTAGCAACTGTTAGACTAGCATGAAAATATGGAATTAATTAGGGTTTCTTGTTAATTGTTTTCAAGTATCTAATGTCAAACTCAAATCACATTGTGATTAGTGATCTCATGGTAACGTTGATTCGAACTAAGGATTAGACAAGATTTCATTGATTAATACTTAATGATATCTTAATGTATTCGATAGAACAAATTATAATTGAAGTTTATTTATAAATACCATAGATTTGATTAGAGTACTTTTATTCTGAATTAGTTATTATGTAAATCATCATTTTTGTTCAACTTCATCATAGACCTACTGATGGAAATAATATTCTCGTCGACTGCCCAACAATTTTCAAACCCATGTTGTAACTCAGGTTGTACTGTAACATTCTGAAATGTTATCTTGAACGATTATTTTACTTATCACTGTATTTGTCATTGTTATCACTGCAATTTTATTACTGTAACGGTTATCCACAGTTTCGTGCATGTGTTTAAACGCAACAGTTTCCATATTGTTTGCTCTTCGTCCGGGTTTTGATCGTTCATAAACATTTAACAAATTTTGTCACAGCTATCAGCTGTCCTTGTACTATCGTATGTTATAATTATTCCTTATGTTACTCTTACAGGAAGCCTTTACATTTGCATTTGAACGACGCGTTCAAACGCCCAAGACACCTCACAAGTTGATGTTTGTAAGTAAATGTTGTGTATTATTTAATAGAGAACCGCTTTTGTAGACAAATCGTTGTTTTGCACGTATCTCAATTGGGGTTACTTGGACGCTTCGATAGAATTAACAGTTCTCAACTTTGGTCTCAATTGGTGTAGATACAGTTCTGAAACTTGTTCCTAATTGGTTAGAATACTTGCTGTAACGAATTTGGTTGAAATTGATTTGGCTATTTGTACCAATAATGACGAGGACAAGAAGAATGAAGTACAACGGGGACAGTCTAAAAGTCACAGAAAATTCCAGTTCTGAAAATATTATCCCTCCAGTTTCTTAAAAGAAATAAATTATTTTTAAATCTTGCTCTTGATACTGTTAAACTGAACCCTACAAAGATGTTATCAGGGAGACAACTATGTAGAGACTAGACGCACATAGAAGACGATGTAGTTTCTAGGGAAAAGGAAGTGAAAAGATTGAGCTAAAGATGACATCGTAGAAGTGTTCTTAACAGAATTGTTAAATGGACCACATCAATTCAAGACGATTTAATGGGGCTACTAGTAACGAGACTCATGACCAACTGTAAGATAGCCTTGTCACAGATGAACAGAAATGCTGATCTGAATTGTTCGACCAATATGAACGAATAGTGAAACGACAACCACGAGGTATGCAGTTTAAATAGGTGGAAGCCGCAGATGATATTTTAAGAAAGGGCTAGAGCCCAATTTTGATGACTTGTTGCAATTCTTAGAAAGGAGAGTGTCAATCGCCACGAACACTTAAGGGTACAAGTGGGAGCTATAAAGCTCAAACGACATCGAACAACCGGTCTGCTTCCATTAGAGCTAAGATCCGTACATTGTCGAGTAAAAGAACAGTTCATTGTGTAATTTGCTCTGATACCCACGAAGTCATCTTGCCCACAGCTGCTAGCAGTAAATCACAACGAAAGGTTAGAATTACTGAAGAAGTTTGCTTTGCTTTAATTGTTTAAAACTCAATCATCGAGCAACAGACTGCCGACAACCCATGTCGTGAAATCGATGGATGCGAACGACGTCATCATAGAATTCTTCACGACACAGGACCTGATGTTAAACAAGCACGCTGTTATTCTACTTATTCTACTGGAACGTATTTAGACTTGTACCAGTCAGGTTACATGGCTCCACAGGACACGTGGATACTTATGCATTATTAGATAACGGCTCAGACACGACACTACTGCTTAGTGATGTGGCAAAGCAGGTGGGAATTTCAGGTACAGTGGCTCGATTAAACATATCCTCTGTAATTGGAGCGTCATATCAGAACGCTGAATTTACTAATTTCGAAATTGAATCTCCAGATAAGACTAACCGAATAAGGATCGAAGGTGCATACACTATCGATAACCTACCTGTTATAAAACAGAAATGCCACCGACCGACTTCCAGAAAAGGTGGAAACATTTGAAAGGTGTACGGCTACCTACTATTACATGTGACAGAGTAGGGTTGTTAACTGGAGTTGACGTCCCACAAGCCCACTGGGTTCTCGATCAACGTATCGGAAGGACAAGTCATGTCAGATCAAGTCAAGTCAATCAGGCACACAAGTCAAGCGTATTTATACAAATATTTATAATCGATATTGTCATGTTAAATGCAACAATAATCAATAAGTCCATCAGTGGACAGCCATTCAAATGTTTAATCGATAAGTTCGTCAATTGACTGCTATTTAATCATTTAATCAATAAGCTAATCAATTGATTGCCATTCTAATAATTAAAACATTTAATCGATAAGTTAATCGATATGATAAAATCACAAAATATGAGTTTTGGCGATCTATCGTCCTCAACAAGTGTTGATTATTTGATCATTATCATGGGTGACTTGACATTAAGTACCCAGTTTTTCTAGTGTTAGGTCGTAGAATGTTATCAAGAAGAGGTATTAGATATAATTCCCAGTGCTATGTACTATCCTTCATCAATACATATTCACAATCTCGAAGAATCCCATTTCTTTTACTGGACTTGAACCCATATCACTCAATTTCATAAAGATGTTACTAATGTGGCTATTTGAGTCGTGATTGATTTTCTGTATAATCAGAATATACACACTGACTGATCAATGAGTATGTCATGTTTATTCTAACATCTTCATTGAAGATTTGATTTATACGTTCTACAATAATGGCAACTTTTTTGACTCTGATACTGGTTAGTGCAGCTTTGTGTTTCAGAGTAAATATCTATTTCTTCAAACGTGTAGATACATGCCTTGCTGATACGTTTCATCTAGTATGAAATGTATATGAAATATAGGGATTCCTATAGATTTCACCTAACCTTCTAACATCAAAAGTGATTTGATAGTCTTAGGTTCGAATAATCAGTCTGAAATCTTTCAAATCGTATGACATTATGTGACCAGTGAAATTCTACTATTTTTTTCATCTATTACTCATTACAAATGAAACTGGTTTTGTTTGAACTAACATATGCCCGAGAAAAGCTTAGTTAGTTTAGTTGTCTGTGTTGTATAACTTATTCTCTGACTCTCAGCTTTTATGAAATGATATGCAGATGATCAGTCAGCTATAAGTATAGGTCATTCCAACCACGGTACATATATCCCTGTCTGTATCAATCTGGGCACCTATAAATACGTAAAGTTCGTTAATAAATTATTTGTAGGTTGATGATACAGCTTATTTATTTATTTATTTAAACACAAACATTGGTACAAGGAGGGTAGTTGATATATATATCCACAAAGCAGTGGAGCAAAGTAAGGAGATGCATTCTCATGGTAGCAGGTGACCAACGATTAGTTCATACACCATATGTTTTTCAGGATCCTGGAACGCATGTACGCCACTGATTTATAACCATGGTCTTCAAACTCCCGAGTAAACCAACCCGGTTAAAGTGTATCGGATATTCTTAGTCTCCTCACTCTAAGCCGTACGAGCGTATTTGGGGGCCCAAGTATGTGTTGGAGGTGGGATTCGAACCCACGCCCTCATCATGGACCAGATGATGACACAGCTTCTTAGTCAGTTTGTTTTTTCTCTCGCTGAATAGTTGGGTTGACCGACTGTTAGAAACATATAATACAGTCATTTAACATGACAGAATATTGAAACACGATAGGTTGATAAACTGACTTGGTATTTTGGAGATCTGTGAGACAGAAAATGAGTTTCAATCTTATCGCATTCTGTAGACGAGATGATGTAATGAATTTTTCAAGTTTGAACTATGTGAATATTTAAAAAACCAATGAAAGCTTCATGATCTAAACATCAAGCTCAGAAATATGAAAATCGTTCAAAATTGATAAGTTGTAAATCAACTAATATCATATTGTCTAGTTCGACTCTGAAATTGGCTGAAGAAGTAAGAACGTCCAGAGTTGCAAACATGTTTGTGTAACAAATGCTTATAATTACATCATTTAAATCAAAAAAGCTTTTTATGTTTAAGTAATTGAATTACTAAATATTTGTTTACGGACTCGGCTTTGAATCACATTGCATATGCTAGTGAAACGACCTAGCTTCCTGAAATGAAGAAGGTGAAGAAGGATTCCATTATGTTTAGTTGTTGAAAGATCTCATAACAAGCGATGGATGGATGTGTGAATAGACTCTAGTATGTCAGTGCATTATTCATCGGACCAAAAATTCCTTGCACACATCTATTTCGGTCAGCCCTGACACATGTATATACTATAGGTTTGTGTCAATTACTATTCGAATTATTGTGGGAATTCAACTTTCTAGGATATATCAGTATAGAGGTTGTGGAGATTGTTAAGTTTTGATTGAGATCATGAACCGAGTGATGATGTTAGACCATCATTGAAAACCTTGAAGCACTGGACGGCCGTTTCGTCCTATTGTGAGACTCCTCAGCAGTGCGCATCTACGATTCCTCTCGCGGGATTCGAACCCACGGCCTTCAGTCTCCAGGATATATTTGGTCTTTGGTTTCATATTGTAGACTGGCCAAGTTTTTAGAAAGTGTATCTCAACTTATTATTAGTGATATAAGTGGTTTAACCAATTAAGCATCACTTCATTATAAGAAAATACTACAATAATAGAATATCATTTGTCTTAATCATCGTTCATTCATTGATTTACTTTTTCAGTAAATAATACAACTTCTCGAAATACTTCAGCTGATAAAAGTTCTGACAGTAGAACTATTAAATCAGCAACAAAATCACCTGGAAACAAAACAGTTGGTATCACTGGTCAAAAATCTGGTTCTACACGTGGTACTTCAGCAAAAATTGATTTTAATCAAGCTCATTGGAAAATGAGAATAATATGTAATAATTCTGTAAGATTTATTCATAGAAATAGTATGTTTCTTAAGTGGAACTATTTCGATGTTTATCTGTTGTTTATTTATGACAATTTTTCTAATGGTAGTCAATTTTATTTCATGTTAATAAATGTGTAGCGTGGTGTCGAGTCCCAATTGACTATGAACACCACTACAAAGTCGAAACCAACGTGTTTCCAGTCCAGTCCATATATATTATAAGGGGCGGTGTCCGAAATCTGATACTGATAAACGATTTGCTACGCGCTACAACCCCAACTGACTACTTGAGTGTGAAAGAATGTTGAACTAGCGAATAAAATGCATAAGTCAGTCAGTCAGCCATCTGCAAAATAGGATCAGGCACATATATGTATCGGCTCAAGTCGCCATACCTCATAAGCACAAGACCAACACAGGATTCATAGAAGTAGTTAACTCAATCGTAGTAATATATAAGAGAAAGATTTTATGTAAGGATATATTGCAGAAAGAAAGAATTAGTTGGTACACAGAAAGATATGAAGCGATTTCAATCTCACAGTTTAAGGGTAGACAGAGTGTGTATACACCCATACCATAGTGGTCGGTCGATTCTGAGTCATGTCACCCACAATCTCTAACCATTGGTTATGATAGTGACACGGACACCAACCAAGTAGTCTTTATCTACCGACATGGCTCACATCAGAATTTAGTGATTTCAAGGAGTGACGCCAAGTTTTCGTTTGTTCACCCCTAACTTCCCTCCAACCATCCCAAACACTTGTCAACATTGCACGTTGTGGTAATCGGTGTTCATGCATACGTAACAAGTGATCCAACCATCTCAGTCGATGAAGATTCATAACCTCATCAACTGATTCACCATTACCCCCTAATACCCTGCGTCTAACCTCACTATTACTTACCCGATGATCGCAGCAGATGATCACAATATTTCTAAGGCATCTGTGGTCAGATACTAGTAGCTTTCAGTATCTTCTATACTTAATGGCTATATTTCGCAGCCATAATATAGAACAGAAGGAACTGCTGCACAGCATATTTGCCCCCTAATTGATAGACAAATATCTCTCCTCCGCCTAAGGTGACAAGTTGGCAAAGGCCAAACGAGCTTTCTGAATCCGTGCTGAGATTTAGCGTGCTTTTGATTCGGTTGAACGTTGGTTTGGCAGTCTCAGTTCACGTATACCTGCTGTTGCACAACAACTTATATAGAGGTGCTGTATTTCTTTGAAATTCTTGACAAACCGACTGTAGAACGCCGCTCTTCCCAGGAACTGTCTCAACTTCCTTTTCGAAATAGGTACTGCAATATTTTCTATGGTAAGAATTTTCTCCGGCAATGGTTTCATTTCTCCATTTCCCACTTTATGTCCCAACAGCGTGACGCTATTTCTCGCTATCTGCGACTTGTCCTTATTAAGTCGAAGTCCAAATTCGTCAATTTGCTTTAAAACCGCTTCCACGTGCTTGACATGATCTGTTTCTGTCTGACTGTACACAACTACATCGTCGCCATATACCTCGACATTATCTAGATTCTTGAGCAGTAGTGTCATTAATCTTCTGAACGTGAACGGTGCATCCGCAAACCCGAACGACATTTGTTTAAACTGATACTGTTTATCACGTACAGTAAACGCTGTCTTGCTCTGATCGCTCTGTTTTATAAGCAGTTGCCAAAAACCTGACCGTAAATCCAGCACTGTAAACACCGCGACATTCTGTAGTCAATGTAATGTTTCCAACACTGTTGGTATTGCACAAGGTTTCACGTCTCTTATATTATTCAATTCTCTGAAGTCGACACAAAATCTATACTTTCCATTTGGTTTCTTTACCAAGAGTACCGGTGAACTGTCCGCTTCCTCATTTATACCTTATTTCAACATTTCCTGCACCTGACGATTTACCTCAGCCTCTAAATGCACCGGGACACGACGTGTTGCAAATATATTTACTCGGTCGTTGTTTATCGGGATTTCGTGCTTTACTTTGTCACCAAATCCATACGGCTCCCTGTTGGGGTGGTACAGAAATCGCTCGCAAAAGACAAGCAAGCATGAAAAAACACTAAGAAGTGTTTCGTCCAATCAGCGTTCATTTGGAGTTTTGGCCAAAAATATCAAGGTGGCCAAACATCACATGCGAACGCTCTGATTGCTTGGCTACTACAGTGCTACTGTGTTTAGTAGCGTTCCAGAATATTCCAGCGACACAAGGACATTTAGATATATTAATAAAACCCTATATTTTCTGTAATTAAATGAACCTTGGGACAAAGTATTTTCTTTCAGACTTGTGTCTTCTCTGTGTTGTTCAAGTCGCTCTGTAGTTGTAGACTGCGAGTTACCGGAATAGCTTAGGAAACTAATATAGCGTTCAATCCACACGACTTATCAGTGGCAACGGGGATGAAAACTACAGTGAATATTTCCTTGGAGCAATTAGAAGCCTGTATGGTGCGTCAAGAAACGAGGTTTGAAGAGTTGTAAATTAGATGCATGGAAACCCTGATGCAGAAATTCTGCCTGTCCGAGAGAAACCCTGCTTCTAGTGAATCACAAGTATCTTCAGTCATTAACGCCATCCATGAATTTAATTTTGATGGCGTAGCAGGTGTAACTTTCGAGTCTTGGTTTAGGAAGTATAAAGACTTGTTTTATATTGATCTTTGCAAACTGGATGATGCTTCAAAAGTCAGAATACTTCTTAGAAAACTTGGGACTATGGAACATGAACACTATAGCAACTTCATTCTTCCGAAGAACTAAAATCTAGTGACCACGAGATTTTAGTTTTGATGATACAGTCAAAACCCTATCCCAAATCTTCGGAGAACAATCATCTCTATTTAATATCCGTTACCAGTGCTTCAAGTTAACGAAAGAACCAGATGACTTCAGTGAAGCATGCTGGAACTGTGAACAGAGAATGTGAAAGGTTCAGATTGTCGTCCATGTCTGAAGATCAGTTTAAATGCTTAGTATTTATCTGCAGCTTTGGTTCATCCGAGGATGCCGATATCCGAACCAGAATCCTGAGCAGACTCGAACACTGCCCTAACATGACCCTGCAGGAAGTGACTACCGAGTGCCAAATGTTAGTAAACTTGAGGCATGATACCTCAATGGTAGAAAACGGCAACTGCTTCCATAACGTCAATGTGGTCAAGAGGAAAGTCTTTCAAGGTTCCAGTACATATAATTATCGAAATAACAACGACAAACTATCATCTTCATGCTGGGCATAAGGAGGTTGCCACTATAAACGGTTCTGCCCGTACAAAGAACATTGTTGTGGTAAGTGCCTTTGGAAGAGGCATAAAGAAAACCTCTGCAGGAGAAGAAACTGTAAACAACATTCCTTGAAACCTTACCCAAAGAAATACAGAGATAGTGCTCCAACCAACAAAATATTGGTATCACATAACAGAGCACGAAGCTGCCACCAAAAAAAGTACGTAACCTTGAATACTAATAAACACCGTACTCGCCTTCAGCTTCATACAGCTTCTGATTTTACTCTAATCAGCCCAGAAACATGGAAGAACATTGGAAGACTCACAGTTTTCCCAACAACACAGCTGGCACACAGTGCATCTGGGGGGAAGTTAAATATTGTTGGACAACTGCCGTGCACTGTTTCTAAAGGTACTGTAACAACAAATGCAACAGTATATCTTACAAAGAAGCCAGCAGTCGACTTAATAGGGTTAGATCTTATAGAAACTTAAATTAGCAGACCATTCTATTAACAGTATCTGCAGACGAATCAGAACAGATAACACCCCAGAGTGGAGCCAGAAAAATGCCATGCTACAAAGACATCGAAACGTGATTAGAGAAGGATTGTGGGAATGTACGAAGGCCTAAGCAGTGCTAACTCTAAAACCTGCAGCTACTCCTGTTTTTCGACCTAAAAGACCTGTATTCCATGCTGCTCTTCCAATAGTTGAACAGGAATTACAACTGTGGTGGACCAAAAAGTATAATAACCAAAAAGCAGCGATAAAGTTATTACATCCAATATTAATGTAACAATAATAATTTATAAATTAACAACACAAATTAAAAGTTCAGGGACGTTACTTAAATCGGCTAGTCGTTGCGTATTCTGTTGAGTTTTGGTCTCAAAAATCCACAATTATAAATGCGTAATAATTCCACAGAGGTAAATATGACGCCAATAGGTTTCTCTGACGTAGGATATACTGGGAATGACACTGTAGTCTGAAATGAGGATAATATCCAGTTTAGAACGCAATTGACTTGGTAACGAGCGAGAATAGAACAATGGGTATGTGCGTAGCAGTGTATTTGCAAACAACCGATAGTGTGTGTCACGCTATGTTAGAATTACAACGGAAAAAGTGTTCAAGGTCATTGACTAATACAACACGTACAGTCATTTAATGATAAATGTACATACAGTGAAAAATTGACAAAACGAATACAAATAACATTGAAAACTATTTACAAAATAAGCTTGTCAGTCATATCTCCACACAACGACTTCAGCAAATGGGTGTTTTCGAGCCTGTAAACTTCTCGATTTGGGCTGCACCAATAGTAGTGGTCAAGAAGTGGAATGGAAGTGTCCGTCTATGTGCAGACTATTCTACGGGATTAAATGAACATCTAGAGTCCCAACAGCATCCGTTGCCCTTACCGGAAGATCTCTTCGCTAAGCTGAACGGTGGCAGATATTTTGCAAAATCGGACTTATCAAACGCATAATTACAAATACTTGTATCGAATGAAAGCAAAGATCTCTTAACGATCAACACACACAAAGGTCTGTACCGGTATAACCGACTACCTTTTGGAGTGAAGACAACGCCCTCTATTTTCCAGCAAATTATGGGTACCATGTTACAAGGTATTCCAGAGGCAGCAGCCTACTTAGACGACGTCAATATTATGGCAGTAGAAAAAATGGACCTGCAGAAGAAACTGGACCAGGTACTAGAACGCATAGCCGATTATGGTTTTCGCCTCCGAGCGGAAAAGTGTGACTTCTATATGCAGCAAGTACGGTACCTTGAGTTCATAATAGATAAAGATGGAAGACGACCAGATCGAGAGAACATTGAAGCAGTGAAAACAATGCCTTGACCCAGGGACATTACTACCCTACGATCATTCTTGGGATTGGTCAGCCATTATGGTACCTTCCTCCCCGATCTCCATCGTCTACGTGTTCCACTAAACAATTTACTACAAAAGAATACAAGATGGGATTGGTCTGCAGACTGCCAAGTGTCTTTCGGGAAAATCAAGCAACTCCTAACTTCCAATCTCTTATTGACACATTACGATCCTTCGCTAGCGATAGTCGTCGCTTCAGATGCTTCTAACTATGGTGTGGGCGCAGTTATCTCTCACATTTTTCCTGATGGGTCTGATAAAGCTATCTCACACGCTGCCTGATCTTTGACAACGACCAAAAGGAACTATAGTCAGACCGAGAAGGAAGCATTGTCGATTATGTTCACTGTCAAGAAACTTCACAAGATGATATTTGGACGTCAGTTCACCCTATTAACTGACCATAAGCCATTACTAGCCATCTTTGGGTCGAAGAAAGGTATTCCTGTACACACTGCAAATAGACTGCAACGTTGGGGAACTACACTCTTGGGTTATGACTTCAAGATCAAGTATCAGCCCACTACTGATTTTGGACAAGCTGACGCTTTATCTAGACTGATTGGCTCACAAGTAAAACGGGAAGAAGACGCTTTGCTGGCAGCAATCGGGACGGAAACAGAAGTACATCGAGTTTTGGAAGACGCAGTTGATGGCCATCAAAGAAGCCACGGAGAATGACAAGACTTTAAGAGAAGTTAGTGGTTATCTTCTCACCAATTGGCCGAGTCGTCGTTTTCAATGAGAAATGCTATGATATTTTCGCTGACGGAACTCACTTATGATGGTCGACTCATGTATTATGTTTGCTGACAGAATTATTGTCCCAAAAGTTTTGCGCTATAAGATTCTGAGACGATTCCACAGCGGTCATCCTGGTATCAAAGTTACGCACACTGGCATACGATGAACCAAAAAATCGAAACCAGTATCAAGCTGCACGTAGACCCGGAGTAGAGGTTTTGTTTTTCGTAAGGTGGGAGGTGTTGGGGTGATACAGAAGTCGCTCGCAAAAGACAAGCAAGCATTAAGAAACACTAAGAAGTGTTTCGATCGATCAGCGTTCATTTGGAGTTTTGGCCAAAAATATCAAGGTGGCCAAACGTCATATGCGAAAGCTCTGATTGCTTGGCTACTACAGTGCTACTGTGTTTAGTAGCGTTCCAGAATATTCCAGCGACACAAGGACATTTAGATATATTAATAAAACCCTATATTTTCTGTAATTAAATGAACCTTGGGACAAAGTATTTTCTTTCATACTTGTGTCTTCTCTGTGTTGTTCAAGTCGCTCTGTAGTTGTAGACTGCGAGTTACCGGAATAGCTTAGGAAACTAATATAGCGTTCGATCCACACGACTTATCACTCCCTATCTCCAGTGAACAGTTTCGCGTACTTTTGCATAACTCGGTTATGTTTGGTTTCTTCGACGAGACATCCGCTGCCACTCTTATTTCAGCCACTTCGCTAGTTTCGTGTATTGGCCGTGAACCATACTTTGTGACCACCTTATCGCTTCTTAAGTCAACTATCGCTTTTAGTTCTCATAGAAAATCTACTCCTAATATCGGTCTCGATAAGCTTGTGTTTACCACGAACGGAAAAATTATCTCAGCATCTCTCACTTTTACGATGCTGTTAGATGCCCCCAACACCTCTAACATATGGCCTCTTGTAGTGTGGACAGCTAATGTACACGGCCTGAGTCTCTCACATTGCTCTTTGCCTATTAACGATACTGCTGCCCCTGTATCGATCAGACAAATTAAATCTCGTTCATTTATGTTCACTCTCGTTTGCACTGCGCCACTGTCTACTAACGCAACAGCCCTCAGATTCTCAGGATAGAAAGAACACTCGTTGTAACGTCCAAAATATCTGCGTCTTCGTCTTGTTGGACAGTTTATCTTCCAATGTTCTGTCCCTCCACAAGCGTAACATTTATCGTTCCTTTTATGGTTCACTCGTATTGCTGCAATCTCACGCTCCATCTCCTCAATCTTCTTCTCGACGTTATTTATCTCCAGACCGGAGCTACGGCTGAAGAGTCACCTTCGCCAGTTCACTGATATCAATTGGTTGCGCTGCGTTCACTAGTTTCAGCTGTTGGGAGACGGTGGCGGGCACGCTCTCGATAAACTGCTACGCCAGCAACTGTGCTCCGGACTCCTCATCCAGACTCGGCAGCGCAAGGCGTAACAATCTTGTAAGCTCCATAGTCAGCACCAGCGGGTCACCATCGACCGGCAACCTCACCAACTGGAACCCCTGCAGTGCCTCCTCTCTGTCCACTGGGCTGTCGAACTCCGTCACCAACCGCCTCGTGACTGTCTCTCATGCCTTCGCCCTGGCTCTCAGCAGCGTCCCCAGCACCACCAGCATCGCCCTAGGCTCCTTCACCCGCACCAGCTCCGTCACGGCCTCAAACTGCTTCAGGGAATTCAGCACATCTCCGTCCTCCAACACCTTCGGCCATGGAATCTCCGTCCTTAGTAGAGGCGACATCAAATGTAGTGAAGGAGAATACAGGTGTGGACAACCGAATTGTATTTAGCGCAAAATTACAGAGTTACTTGGTAAAATTGAAAAACCATATAGTAAATCGTCAATTTGCAAAATGTCAATGCATCATATCAACCTGGATTGTTCCTGTTGCAAACATCAATCGATTGTCTCACATTTCATTGTTCGTGAGTTTCCTTACAAATGGCATTGTGTTGTCGCTCTTCCTTTCTTGATCTTCCCCCATCTTCTACTGCCAGACATTATATTTTTAACTCGCGTCATATACTAATTATATCAACATAAGTAGCACGCACCACAGTACTTTCGTATAATGAGGTGATGCCTAATCGGTTAAACCATTTATATTACTATTATTAAGTTGAAATACACTTTCTATATACTTAGTCAGTCTACAATATGATACCAGAGACCAAATATATCCTGGAGACTGAAGGCCGTGGGTTCGAATCTCGCGGGAGGAATCGTGGATGGGCACTGCTGAGGAGTCTCACAATAAGACGAAACGGCCGTCCAATGCTTCCAGGTTTTCAATGGTGATCTAGCTTCAATCGACTTATGATCTCAACTATTAGAATTATTATAATATCCACAAAACCCTTTCTCATATTGAAACGAGAACATTTTCTGCTGCCAGACATTGCATTTTCAACTACTACTTACATCGATATAAGTAGCACACACCACATCATTTTCATAAGTTACAATAAAAATTATACTACCATTTGTGATTGAACAACCCTAACGTTTTCCTTATTGATGGATGAAGAAGATATTTAACTTCCTTGTTTAATTCAATGGAATACTTTGAGTAGAGGTTGATCACCGTAAATAATTCTGTATAATTCACATTTTACACAGAGATAATTTAATGAAATTAAGGCGAATGCAATCAACAGTCTTATTCTGTGAAGCAGTAGACAAAACCACTTTCTAAACAAGATTCATTCTAAACATACCGATACCTCTTCAGCATCTACGGATATATGTTAAGGAATATTCTGAAACAACAGTGAGGCAAATATAAACAATTTTCATTGTGTGAAGTTTCCCACTATCGAGTAGATTTATTGAATTGCGCACGGTTGAATGGAAATGCTGGAATGTTTGACAATCCAAAATGTCGTATAATAATTCGAAATGTAGATGATCGTTCAGATAACTTCGTTGAAATAGTTTGATTATGTGACTTTCGATAAACGACACTTGAGCACCGAAATTTTAAGTGGATCATCGAAATTGAGAACGACGAAGAAAGCGGAGTTTTTACTGATGACGATTGAGTATGTCACAAATCTAGCTTTGATACATACACTAAGCAGTAAACCGCTAGAATCGTAAAAGTGTAGATGATGACTGGTGATTCAAAAAAGATTTCTAATTAGGTCACGTTATTGTTCATGATAGAAATTCAATTACGACAGCCTGAAGGCACACATTAGGAAATCAAATATGACCAAATGATAAGTGAATAAATTGGACATCAAAGCTTTTTCAACAAAAAAAAATATGAAAGAAAATCAAAATCTAATGAAACCAATCCCATATCATTTTGACGGATATACGTATACTACTTATATGATGAGGAAGTAGTCCATTTTCATATCCAAAGACACGAAAGTTTGCCTGTTGTGAATGATTAAGCAAAACAACTAGTGATGACAACCTACTACTACGACTACTACAACTACTACTACTACAACCACTACTACTACCACTACTACTACTACTACTAATACTGCTACTACTACTACTACTACTACAACCACTACTACTACCACTACTACTACTACTACTAATACTGCTACTATTACTACTACGACTACGACTACGACTACTACTACTACTACTACTACTAACAACACCAAAATCTTATATAACATCAGCAGCAGTACCATGAAAAACACTGTTATATATATCAGATTCAAAGAGAAGAAATAAGGCAAAGATTACCAAATAAATCAAATTTAAACGAACCGTAAAGGCTTCAAGGAAAGTAATTATTCTAGTTTCTATATTCAGTGAAACATACTCAATAAATGTAACTAGTCCGAAGAAATGCCCATTCGGACAAACATCATGAATAAATGAAGGTTGGTTAAGATGTCTCTCTTCTCCTTCATACGAGTTTGATCCTGTTCGAATACAAAAATGGAAGATTGAAAAGTAAAGAATATAAACAGAGTAAATGAGTGCATCTAAGAGAACTCGGGTTCATCGGAATGGGATAATTATGATTTATTTCATATCTGGCGGATCTACAGTAGGGATAGAAAGCAACGTTGTGGCAAAATGTCAATAAAAAGGATGACACTTCAGGAAAATGTATTAATTTTCTTCAATATTCAATATTCCCATTGTGAAAATTAGAACAACACATGTAGGCAAACAATATTGTTTTCAATTAGATCGTCATCAGTCAAGTCATCTAGATCTTCTCTTCCATAAACCTCATACTCTTATTCATTGCTTCAGATGTCTATCTTGATTAGCAGTACATGTCTTGACAAAAACAACAGTTATATCAGACAATAATTCGGTTGAAACAAAAAACAAGTGATTATTAAGTGAATTTGTTTTCAGACCCATTTTGAACACACCATTGTATTCACATGAGATCAAGTTCAAAACCCTCGAGCATAGCCATGAGCATGATACTGTTGAGTTGTTGGTCCAAGTGTTAGCGAATTCGCCAACCTAATCACACATCATCGACGAATAATTGTACCAGTTCCTGAGTTTTGCTGTTCCTTCTTGGCCAAATGTATTCAGTCAAAACGTCTAATCAATTTGTAAATCAACATTTTATTCATCCAATTTATTCTTAATATGCTGTTCTTTTAATTGATTAATAATTAGCTAACACTATGTGAATGAAGATCAGGTCATACTACTCCTCATATCTAAATGAGTGAAACTATGTATCGTTGTGAAATAATCAATCAGCCAGACATTTCTCATTTGTGCACTTTTAAATTTCTCACTATTGTTCTGGTGAAGTGTTAAAAGACTACTTGCGATATATTCTGTACAATGTATAGATTGAAGTTATGATTAAAAGTACAACGACAGTTGAATTAATCTCCTTTGACTTAGGCACGCGTGAAATATCTCATCACATGGAAGGAAATCAACGACAAGAAGTGAGATATGTTATGGCTTTTCACCAATAATTCATGTTTATACAGACGAAGATGAAGAGGGCATCCAATTTGTCCGATGTAGTGATTTTCACAATTGACATAATCTATATTGTAGATGATGTTCAATTATTATTCTTTTGTCGTTTCATCTTTTGGTTTGCGCAGTATTTGTTGTAGTAATATTGTTGTTTCGTGTGCTACGCCTATTCCGAAAGGCTTCAAAAATCTCGTTGTAGTTTCAATATGTGGTCCATCTATAACGGAAGACTAAGGTACAAACAATTCTCTATCTACAAACAGTTCATTTTATCCACATAATGATTATACAAACTGTTGTTGTATCGGATCGTATACTACTACTACTACTACTACTACTACTACTACTACTACTACTACTACTACTACTACTACTACTACTACTACTACTAAGATATGTTTATTTTTGTTGAATAATGATTGACAAAATCGATTTCTATATTCTCTGCACTTGTTGGACCTATGAACTAGAATTTGTATTGTTTCTAATTCGTTGTCACTCGATTAGATTGATTCAAAGACAAGACAGTGAAATAGTGAATCAACTAATCTATTGACCAAGGTAAAATGTGTCTTAGTCTAATCGATAAAGCATAGCACGTAATACTTTGAGACATAAGATGTTGGTTGAATGTAGCCGATAGGAAATCCTGTACAAGGGTTTCGGGCTATTTGGCACACGTCAATAAGCTGTACTAATAATCTTGGGGGAACTGTTGATCCCTGAAGGATTCGATCTGTGTCATCCAGCTTCCCATGTAGAGACGTTATCACCGAGCTATTATGCCCGTGACCGAACTCTTGTAAATATTCAGTTGTGCAGCGACCTCTCTCCGATTCCATCGTACGATCGAAGGTCATGGGTTCGGGTCACGAATGTGCGACCATGGATGCACAGTGCTAGTGAATCTTGTACTAAGACGAAATGTCCATCCTGTATTCCAGGTATTTCAATGGTGGTCTAACATTGATAGATTCATGATAGCAATCAAACCTCAGGCTAGTGGCTAGTTTTTATGCATGCCTTTTAAACTACTTACCAGTAGGACAAATGTTTCCAAAGATCATTGTCCTACAAATGTGGCAGTCAATTTTCATTATTTGGAATGTCAATAAGACCACCATCAGACATCAATCATCTTCTCCCCATGAATTGTCGTCAACTTATGTTGTGATCGATCTGGAATTGATTGAATGTGCATTATAATGAATGATGCCTTTGTATCGCTACCTGTATTCAGAATGACGATAACAAAAGTTACGTAACTACTGCAGAATGTAACGTTACTCCGGTAGGAGTTGACTGGTTGCATGAATCTTTTTTAAAATATATGCTATCAGTGAAGTCGATTAACCTGAAAAACAGTTCCATTGAAGGCTGATATCAAAACAATCACAGAGATTGCTGAACATAAATATCGTTCCAGTTTATGATGAAATCTCTTCTGTTCACGCGTAATAAACCTCAACAGTGCACAACAGCAATTCTACCGAAGACAAAACCGAGATCTGCAGACATTTTCTACGATGCATCAGTTGATTTACTACTCTAACTTCAGTCCATTTATCATATTGTTACTACTCCACTTATAAATATCGTTCTGCATCTCTGATCCTGCTCGTTTAATGAATTTAGGTAAACTACTTTTGTTGATCAACAGTTATCTAGTGAAAATTTCTATTTCATAACTAAATTCACTCTATCCGTTTCTAGTTACAATGCAGTTGGTGAGGTTTCGTTTGGTAATGTGATGGAACTATAAACTGTCCAATTACTCGTAATCTCATATAGCTTATACTTAACAGATTTCAAATACAACTGAGCATTAGAATATACGTTGCTTCAGTAGGTGTAACTCTCAAACATTTTTGGATATCTCTCTTTAATTACTTTCATTATCGAATCTCCTGTATTAACGCTCGTGTTGGAGTGTTTGTTATCGAAGACGAATAGATCTACCACAAAGTAGCAAATACATATTTATAAAGTGGAGATGAACATGATGTAAGGGATCATCATCATCATCAACTTGAAATATAGAAGTAAAATTCATTATGTTCATTATCATAAAGCTGTCCTTCCAGATACTTGATTTCTGACGATCGCATTACAATTCACTTGATAAGATGATATTTGTAGTGTGGTGTTGAGTCGCGGTTGACTATGAACACCACTACAAGAAGACTTCGTGTCAGTCAACCGATGAACTTTCACGTCAGCCAAATATCAGAAGGCAGTTGATGGCTGTAGTCGAGATGTATTTGTTGGTGATCTCGTGGTATCGGAAGGATACCGAGATCGTTCCAAAGAAGTACAAGCGTGGTTACTGAGCGTAACCCAACTCGTACAAGGTCACAATCAATCGAAGGATAATGAAGCAGTAATATGGCTGTCTTTAGCACAGTTAAACAAACGAGCACAGTAAAACAATCACTGTTACAATTTGTTATAATAATGATTGTCTGCATTAAACCCATCACGTTCTTTTGATGAAAGTAGGTCACTACATATTCAACATTGCAAACTGTGATCAAATATTGAGATTATAGAGAGAAGATCTGTTGCTCAGAAGGTTGATGTTGTATCTATTGAACTGACTTATTGATTAGTTGCTCTATAAACATGATCTCTTCCATGTTCTATGTGCCGAGTGCGTGAATTCTCTATTATAGTCCGGGCAGTTCAATTCCTCCACCGACATGATCGCCATTTTTTTCGCCGTTAATAATAATATTATCTTCAAAATCACCGGCAATTTTTATGGCTTATATATATTAGTCAATTATTATGTCTCAGAAGTTACTCGTGATTTAATCTTCGCTCAGACATAACACAGTCCTTCAACAATAATATACCGTCAAACAATACACAGACCTACATAGTTCATCTTTTAAGTTAATCTGATACCAGCTTCGACATTGACGTTTCGTAAATACAAGACAATGACAGGTCTAGCACAATTATATAACATTGTAGGAAACAAAATGATGAAATACAAGTTTCACTTAAAAGAGCAGGTCAGTTAGGATATATTTTGAACTTGATTGATTACTGACTAAACATGTCTTTTCCTCTCAATACATTTGACTCATATAAGCATTCACGTACCAATATTCCACATTGTAGCAACAGCATGACTTGTCAACCAACACAGTTCAAGGGAGGACCTGACATCATGTCTGATTTTTCAAATAGTCTCCAATCTGGTTGATTCCATGTATTAGTACACTTTAGTGTGATGTGAAATTGTTGTCGAGTTTCTTTGCTTGAGCACACACAGACACTGATATATTTGCCTACAATTAGTAACCACTAACAATCTTTAAAATCTGGTGACATGTAAATAAGCATATGTGAGTGTGTGTGCATGTGTCAATGTTGTCATTATCGTCGTCATCTTTGTTGTTTTGTTCTATTCACCAATTTCTCCTTTTATTTGATCTTCTCACTGTTTTTCCCACCTTCCGGAATTTTTAAATTGTTTGTTTGAAATGGTTTTGAATACGAATTACTACCGAGCTAATTAATCTCTCTGTGTGAGTGAGATTTGTAACATCAATATTATGTTCGTTCATTCTTTAGAGTTCAGACAGTTCTCGAAATACCTAATGATCTAGTTTCAGATGGAAATGGACTTAGATTCTCATCTCACAACCACCGTGAGTTCCCTAAAGTGAAGAGATACATCTTTTTGATCATTGTCAACTAACACGATGCATACCTTTATAGGCTCCTCTTGATTGCTTTCAATTACTGTACATTGAGCCTTATAGTATGCGACGACTTGGAAGAGACCATCTTTATAGATCAACTAATCAATAAGTCGGTTCAAAAGATACAACATCAACCTTCTGAACAACAGATCTTCTCTCTATAATCTCAATATTTGATCACAGTTTGTAATGTTGAATATCATCTTATCAGGTGAATTGTAATGTGATCGTTACAAATCACTTAACTGGAAGAACAGCTTCATGATAATTGAAATTGTGAACGTTACATATACATTTCAAGCCAGAATTCACCACTCGTTAAAATACAGTTCATTCTGGGGTCAACTAAGAATTTGTTCTTTGCTTCAATCCCACATATATAAACATTATTTCATCATGTTGAAGAAAGTAGAAACAGTTATCAAACTAAATAAATTTACAGTAAAATTGAGTGCAATGAATATTTGAACAAACCAGTCAACATTGTAACAGGGTATTTTGTTGCGGGAAGGTAAGGCCATGTTTAATGACTACCTTCCATCAAATGTTTGTCTCAATGTGTCTTGATCTTAACCAAAACCATCTTTCACCTAGTGAACAGTGATTTTCAACTTATCTGGCAATCAATATGAATTGATAACTTGCCAAACTGCTCCTAGTGAGGTAGATGATGTGGAAGAAACTTCTGACATGTATGCTGCACTACCTCAAATAATATTCTGAATGATTTTCCGTAAGATCATTTTGAATCTGAAGATGAACACGACATCTTAATAGTGTAGTTGAGTTAATCTGAACATTCGTATGCATTAGACTATGTATTGAATTATGGTGTTTTGATGCACTGTTAGAAGCTACCGATATTTTTATAAGTAGTACAGAAATCAATCAGTAATGTCCAACAGAAGTGACTGAAGCCGGACTTCATGTTCATCTTCATTTTATAATTAAATATTTGCCACTTTGTGGTAGATCGAATAGCCATTTTTGAAAGCATCCTCATCATAAATGCCACCATGAACCTATTAAGAAATCTTCCAGATCGATTCGTGAATCTCTACAATATTGAAGTCTGTCGGCAATTAGAAGCAGATTAATTTCAGTTTAGAATTATCAGAATGTGGAAACTTATACAATAATGCGACTTTGATGAAAGATTACTCTCCTAAATCACATTAACTGCATTACACCAATACTCTTTGAATGATACAATTTTCCGGGAATCGAAGAATCATTCAACATATTGTTGACTAAATCAGACTATTAAATGATCAGTGAATAGCAAAATATCACAATATTCAATCTGTGTAGATTTCGATTATTTCAAGACGCAAATCAAACTAGGTGGATAACACGATGGCGCTTGAACCGAATGATACCGAGTTTGAGTCACGGAGGGACCATCAATTATTGGATGCAGGTATATCCAGCTGACAAGTCACAAATAAGGAGAAAAGCACACCATGCATTCCATCGCTAGTCACCAGCCATCTTTCCTGATAAAGATTGAGTTATGTTGCGTGACAACTAGATGAGGACAGACCAAGGTATTGTGTTCGGAATTCGAAATCGGACAGTCTCCAAGTACACACACCACAAACCTGAATATCGTATGCATTAAGGAATAAGACTTGCAAAGGCAAATTGCGAATTCTGTCTGATTCATCGCATTGAATATAACATAAAACCACGTTCCATCATCAATTCACATTACATCCGATAACATTTTCAAGGTAAAATTGATTACTCCTTCTTCAATCTCAGTGTAAACAACGTGTTTGTCTAATGAACAAAACATATTTTTGTTGACCTCTTTTTTGTTCATAGAATCAGCTATGATCATACTTTCTTTATCATTGATCACCTCGTTGCATCTCATTAATCAATAAATAATATGGTACTGTCTATTGTGTATCGTGGGTGTCATATGAATGTTGGTTGTTGTTTATTTGGCTGACATCAGAACGGAGTGAAATTCTCATTTTGCATATTATTATTATTATTATTATTATTATTACGTTTCTAGAAAGAAGATGGATTGAAAGCAAATGTTCTGGTTGTCAATTCATAGATGGTCTTGCTCCAGCTGTGAATAAACACTGTAACCATTCACCAATTAATTTCAAATGATTGTAGTGGTGGTCGTTTTTTCTCATAAAATCACCCAGTTTCACCCCGTGATTTATCAATCTGCGAAATGTCCATTAATAAATTTGATTCTTTAAATGTCGACTAGTTGTCACGTTCTGTGTATCATTGGTGAAAGAGACTGTGGAAAATAATCGTGATTATATAATCCACAACACGTTCTGTGTATCTTTTTATACCAATCACTGTGACGGATACACTCATCATTAGCCGATATTCTGAATAAACACATTACCTAAGTGTATGCTTTAATTGAACATTATTTAAGGTTGGATATCATAGTTTAATGGACGTTTAATGGAATCCTATGTGTGGCTCGATTCGTTCAGACATATCAGTTGATGTTGAAATTTTTCTTTTTAGCTTGAGACCTAGCAAGAGAAGACTGCAGTTAACACGAAACTGCTTTGACTAGACAATTCACATAAATTTTTATTCAAGTCAATCCTGTAACTCGTCTAAGGTTATTGCCGATCATTTATCCAAGTAAATGAGGACGGTTTAATATGAAGTCAGCTTTTCCGTAGTTCAGAAAGCAACGTCGCTAAAAATATGCCAAACACAAGAAACAAATTATAGCATACGAACTCTGACCTGGAATTTGAAGGATGTCCTTGCACCACACTTGTGATGCTTCATGTTGAAGTCGAGATTATCCCGAAGTCACAAGTCCACCTCCTTTCTAATAACCAGAACAACACTTAACTAATGTAGATACATGGGATGTCCGGACAATGTGTGAGATAAAGAGAACTATTCAATCATTATGTAAATGAGGAAGTGCAATTTGACAGTGCTCGGTATCAGCAAAACCCATTGGACACAACATAGACAAATGGTTTTGATTCGGTGGAGATGCTTTGATGCCGTTTAAAGATGCACCTAAAGCACTTGTGCGATGCGAATCTCATGAACCCAGAAACACCAAAGCATCCTTCGAAACAAAGAAGGAGGGAATCATAATGAATGCTACTGAATGTTATGCACACAGCAATGATAGCCGCGACAACGACAAAGATCGAGTTTTTGAGGTTGTGCAATCGATCATGGAGAAGTTCTCGGCAAATGACCTGATTATCCTCATTGGAGGCCTGAACGCCAAAGTAGCAATGTATAACACCGGCTTCGAAAATATCATGGGACGAAATTGACTGATTGAGAGAAAGAAATGGAAATGGAGAGAGATTTTTATATCTGTGTGCATTCAACAAATTAATTACAAGCATCACAACATCCCCCCACAAATGCATTCACAAAGCTACACGGCTCTCACCGGAACACACTGCATAGAATCAGACAGATCAAAATAAAAAGAAACAGGGAGAAACCAATCAAAAATAGCCGAACAATAACATAAGAAATCAAGGCTCGAGCTGAATAAACGGAAGGAAAATAGCAAGTGAAGAGGAGCTTTACAGCAAACAAGCAAACGTACGTGGAAGACCCAGCAACGAGAGCTGATAAAGCTGTAGCTGCAAGAAACATGAAACAACTATACGAAACGACATATAAACTACCAGGAAAATATAGTAAACCAGGGTGACCGGTAAAGGACAAATTAGTCAAGTCAGTCAATGAGATCCAAGATCAGAGGAATAGATGGGTGGAATACTTCAAGCAACGCTTGAATAGACCAGCTTTGTTGAGTCCGTCGGTGATCTAAGCAACACACACTGACCTTCTTATATATGTCACTCCTGCTAACGAAACAAAGACCTCTGAATTGTGTGCATTTAGGAATATGATTTAAGAATTCGGGAATTCTGTCCAATTCACCGCATTGAATATAGCATCACTACACGTTCTATTATCATTTCTCTTACATCCGATAACATTTTCAAAGTAGAAGTGATTACTTCTTCAATATCAATGTAAACAACGTGTGCATTTTCTTAACAAACATATTTCTGTTGACCTCGTTTGTTTATAGAAACACTAATGATCATACTTTGTTGTCAACTATCACCTCATTCCATCTCATAATGAGATCATATGGTAGTGTCCATACTCTATTGTGTCTAGTGGGTGTAATATAAATCTTAGTTAGAATAAAATATTTCGCTTCGTAATAATCTGTTCATGTGACTGACAAAATGATTAGAATTCTCGTGTTATAGAAGATTACTACTTCCGTTTAGGAAAATCCAGTGAAAACAATCAGTGTTGTGGTATTTATAAAACTCTTGTGTCCAATCCTCATAGCTTTTCATTCGCTGAGGTACGTGTAGTTGTATGATGTTCAACTGTGTATCAGAAATCTGCATTGTTGTATGGTGACTTTGCAGCTGGCCAAACACTGGTAATAGACATATCTATGTGTCACATTTTATTTTGGTTACAACTAAATTCATAGAAACGGACTGCTGATTACATCGCTTATCTCAGTGAAACGATCGCCGTTTGGTCGTTCATTTCGTTTGGAGTCAGCAAGTGACTTCACCAAACAGCACTATATCATCTGCGTACCGTAAGTCGATAAGTGAACCTCTATGAAGGAGTTCAGTGCCCGAGAATTCGATCGACGATAGCGTTATTTCCATCAGAAGGTCTATGATGAAGTTAAACAAAAATAGATAAAGTGGACAACCCTCACAAATAACAATTCATGTTGCAAAATCAGATGACAGTTCGCCATAAGATCTGACTCCACTAGTAGTGTTCGAGTGAAGAGCCTTCACAAGGTTTATGTACTTCTGAGGTGAGCCTTTCAATGACAGACACTGTCACAGCACCCCTCGATCCACGGAGTCAAATGCTGCTTTTTAAACAAGAAAAACTATCATCAGTACTCATTCATATACAGATACCACTCTAATCCTTAGGAAATTAATCCATTTCACAGACAATGAAATGAAAATGTCTTTCAGGTCACTTGTGATTGCCATCGGTTGATATTCGCCCTAGACTACTTCTGATTAGCTCTCCATATCAACATATCTCTTATTCATTATAGTTATCTAATTATAAAAATATGTCATTAACTTTTTATGTAATTATAGGATTACGCATAAGTGATCTGCTTTTCAGTGAATATTTTCCATAAAAAGCCTTTAGGTGTATTGCACACTCTGAATGAAATGGCCCAAGTGCATCCACTGTTTGTGTTCTCCCTAATTCTAATCTTTTGAATTATTCATGTCCCTCTATTTTTTCTCCTTTGAAATTTATTTCACTGGATTTTAATCCTTGATTAACATCAAACACTGATGTTTCCAATTACTGCTGATAATTTTACTACCTCTACCACTATGGGATTTGAATGAGCAATTGTATCTGTGTGCTGATGTGGTATGTCAACTAATGTACGTGCGAAATTCTACTATGTTACTGACTGACTGACTGACTGAACAGTAACCATAGTAAAGTTTGTCTAATCACATTCCGAGTTTATTCCTTTGAGTTAAGAAGCTCTTGGTTCACGTTGAATCTATCGCACTATCCAATAATATCGATTTAGTCTACACTCATAAATATCTAAATAAATCAATAAATCTTTCCAGAAACATTCTACAATTAACATTAAAAAATAAAAGGTCAACTAGACAGGAAACAGGGTCGGAGGGCATAAGGCTAATAATAATAAGAGTAATAATTATAATAATGTGAACACAATTCGAAACCTAATCACTCTGGATAAGAAGTCGATATTACCAGGGTAGGTTTAAGGTAAGAACAAACCGTTTTTGCACACAAAGGGGGTTTAAATTTTCGTATGGCTCGTATGGGCAGCCAAATGCCCTGGTTTGGCTGAGAGTGGGGTGGACCCGCCCACCCTCTCGAAATGCTCTCACATGGCCACGCGTATACAGCCTCTGCCAGGGAAGTCCTACTCATTGCCTTCTCGTGGCGGGGGTGTTGTTTACGAAAATGAGATGACGAAAAGCGAATGTCCGGCGCTTTAACAGGATTCCAAACCAATGGTGCACATGGGCTCCAGTATTCTACGGGAACAAAGGGGGTATGAACCAATCGTTGGTCGCCGGCTACCATGAGACTGCATCTCCTTACGATGCTCCACTGCCTTGTGGATCAAACTTTCAGGTCGAAGGCTCCAGCTGTGGCCCCCTAAGATAAACCCCTGCTTCGTCTGGGCATCCGAGCAATACCACAGCCCGCATACAAATATGAAGAACTGTCGATAATTATGGAAAATTATTATTATTATTATTATTACTATTGTTCTTATTTACTACGTCATTTATTCACTCTCTTTTATTCCTACTCTGTCTATCCTTATTTTTCGACTTATGCAGCAGCTCGTCTATGGTAGAAATTCGGTTCAATCTAAACGTTCTCGAGTAGAGACGTTATCAGATATGGCTCAGAATAGAAGCCAGTGGTGATCCTGCTGTAACCTTTTACTTTCTCCATAAAAAGTGGTTGCTTCCTTAACTGAAAGGTCTCTTCTGAGTGTACGTTCCTGTTTCCCCGATTATTATTATTACACTACCTCACACTCATCTGTTCGTTATCGTTTTTTTACGCTCCTTACCTTTTTTTTCCTTCTCTGCAAATTCTCATTGTTTTGTGTGGCGCATATATATTTGGTGCCCTACTGTACCAATATTTATGTGTTTAAATAATAATAATATGTTTAGCAATAGAGGATGATGGATGTTTATCCTCTGCTCTTATTGGGTCACTTGATTGTATTTGTTTCTGAAGCCATTTGGGTACGTGTTCACTCACCCTAATGTTGAGATCACGATTATTCCTCCCTATGTATTTGTGACCACACACACATTTCAATTGGTAAACACAGTGGGATGTGACGCAATCGTTTCCATGTACTTTAGGTTTTGAATGAAGCATGCACCTTGTTCTTTCTTTGATGATGACCTTTGCTGCGCAATAGGTTTTATTGATGACTGATTTAAGACTTTGTTTCAATAAAAGGCTATTTGAATCGCCTCTTAAGAGAAGAATCCCTGCACATACTATTAAGAGGTTAGATGAGCTTGTCAACCTTTAATGTAAAATTGTTTCGGAACGCGTGAAACTTACCATCTATAGTCTGCCAAAATAAATTCACCAACTATTGCAGGAACATCATTTTGGGAAACGAAAGAAAGGATCAGTGAAAAGCTCGAAAAATCTTGTATTATTACTAATCAAGTTAATTTATTCCCAGTAAATCGTGAAAAGTATGTCACTGATTTATCTTCCATTGTATTATCTACTAATAAAAAGGAAGCACTTTCTCTTGGCTTTAATTTCTCGGTCCCTATAACGCAAATGTCTGAATTGGAAATAAATGCCTAATTTGAAAATCTATATGATCAACTGAGTACTGTAACCCCTACGTCTTTAACTAGTCAAAGCTGGTGTAAAGCTAAACTAGTGGATATAGCACGCCTATTTCATAATGTTGAACCAAATCAGAGTGTAGTGACTCACGTTTATCACGAGAACACGACTGGTTTAATAAAAACAATTATTATTATAACCAACTGTACCAGTGTTTGTTTTAATGTGCTTTTGTTCAACTGTGCTAATTATAGCCATTTTGTGCTTCCATTACCTTCCATCATTGTTCCGCGGTTTTTGGTACTGTTCGCACGTACTCCTGTCTTCTGCTTCCACTTGTACCATTCCTTGGCACAATATCGATATTCGTTCAATACCACGAGATCGCCAACCAAACAAATCTGGTTACGTTCAACCTTCGCTTTCTGATTTACCTGGCACGTGTTTCTTCGTAGCGGTGTTCATAGTTAATCTCAACTCGACGCCACGCTACAAGAGAAACATATTAACTTCTCAGAATTTTTAATCATTAAAAGAACTACGAACAAACTCGGATATTGTCTTGTTAAAACCTGATAAACGATCTGGCGTAGTTATCATGAATAAATGTGAATATAAAAGTGAGATATTATCCATCCTTAGTGATGAAAGTAAATTTTTGCCTGATGTTGAATTTGGAGGTATTAGCAAGCTAGAAGAAAAAGTAAATTCAAACGTAGAAGAATTGCTACGCATGAATAATTATAATAAAGAAGAATTTAATTTCCTAAAACCTATGGTTCTCAGTACCCTCACTTATATGCATTACCTAAAATCCACGAAGCTAATGTTCCTTTACGTCCAATTCTACAAATGTGCAGATCACCTACACATAGTCTAGCTAAATGGTTAACAAGGTTGTTAGACCCTATTGGAAGACATCTATGTAAGTATTCTTTAAAGGATTTCCTAAGGATTAGAGTGGTACATATAAATGAATGAGTACTGATGATAGTTTTTCTTCATTAACACCCCAGCGAATGAAAGGCTATGAGGATTGGACACAAGAGTTTTATAAATACCACAACACTGATTGTTTTCACTGGATTTTCCTAAACGGAAGTAGTAATCTTCTATAACACGAGAATTCTAATCATTTTGTCAGTCACATGAACAGATTATTACGAAGCGAAATATTTTATTCTAACTAAGATTTATATTACACCCACTAGACACAATAGAGTATGGACACTACCATATGATCTCATTATGAGATGGAATGAGGTGATAGTTGACAACAAAGTATGATCATTAGTGTTTCTATAAACAAACGAGGTCAACAGAAATATGTTTGTTAAGAAAATGCACACGTTGTTTACATTGATATTGAAGAAGTAATCACTTCTACTTTGAAAATGTTATCGGATGTAAGAGAAATGATAATAGAACGTGTAGTGATGCTATATTCAATGCGGTGAATTGGACAGAATTCCCGAATTCTTAAATCATATTCCTAAATGCACACAATTCAGAGGTCTTTGTTTCGTTAGCGGGAGTGACATATATAAGAAGGTCAGTGTGTGTTGCTTCGATATCTGGTGGACTCAACGAAGCTGGTCTATTCAAGAGTTGTTTATCGACTCACAATACGCAGATGATATCGTCCTGTTTTGTGAAAACACTGATGAAATGCGAAGTCTTTCGGTAGAACTGAGCAACAATGCCAGAATGTCTGAAATGAGTTCCGACCTCTCCAAATGCAAGTTGTTGATTCAGGACTGGCCTGCATCAACACCTGATCTAAGGATAGAGAATGAAGTAGTCTAACGTGTTGACAATTTCACTTATCTTGGAAGTCTGATCAGCCCTATTGGGTTGGTGTCTGACTAAATGTCAGCACAGATTCAGAAACATCGTTTGCCTTTTGCTAACTTGCGTCAACTATGATGAAGGCGATATATCCGTGGAGCACCGTCTTCATCGTAAACACAGTACATTAGCATCTCTACAGAATCACAGTGTCAAAATTACTGCAATCTCAACGAATACCCAATATGACAATATTCTACTGCTGTTTAAAGTTTTGTTTGAAAGACACTTCATTTTAATTAACGTACAAATTCTTGGAAGTGTAAGATGTAAACTAAGGTTTGGACTGAAGAATAACTGTCTAGGTGGGTTAGATAGGCGCCCTTGCCCGGTTGAAAGCAAAACAATGTCAGTGGGTAAAATGATATTTCTGAAATTCATTATACCTAAAAAAATATGACCACCCAGCTTTTCAGTCAATAATTGTTCAATGAATCCAATCTAATTTACAATAAATCAGGAAGTGGATAAAGGATGAGCAAAAATTACCAATCGCAACAAATCAATGTTATTCCATCCTGTCTGGTTAGATCACGCACAGTTTCGTTCAAAAGATACTATTTGATTGCTTTATAACACAGAGTGTTTCAAATTCTGGAGGTGTGCTTCAATTCACACTCAAAAATGCAAAATTCTAGTCAATACAAGCAACATAATCAAAAGTAGGAACAAAGCAATATGGCTGCTGCGAAGACTTAGTATCAAGTAAACAGAATGTTATGACCTTGAATCGCTTTTACCCCGTGATACTTGTTATGACTTCACCTTGATCTGTCTAGTCTAAATTATGATCTTGACGCGTTAGGCTGAGTGGCTTACCCTTGAGTCTAATACGCGTGAGTTTGAGATGGGGTAGAGAGAACTATTCTTAATCCTGATTGGTTGGCAAGCACGCAAGTGAAAGATGACAAGACAGTTGGAACACTGAACTCTGGATTCTCTGAATTCGGATTAGTACAAAAATGTTCATGAATAAATAAGTGAATATCTTGACCACGACGTACGATAATTTGGAAAAATACAGTTATGCCCGAAACAGGGAATTAGGGTAGAAAATATAGTGTAAAATATTATGTTTAAATAACAATATTTTCAGAACAAAAAAAGGTATGCTAGTGAATGATACATAGAACGAAAGCTCGTGTTATGTAGAATAAGATAGAGACAAAAATAAATATAAGTGTTTTACAGGGTTTGAATAAAATGCAATAACGTCCCAAGAAAATAGCTTTCGTAATTGTCTGGGCTTCTTAATTCCCCGTTCATAACACAGAACATAAATGTAGTTCAGCAAGAAACACGGAAACTTAGTGAAGGCGTAAGAAAAATAAAAACTATAATAAATACAAATATTAACAACTTAAATGGAATCAAAAAGTATGACAAAATGTACAACTAAACGAACAACAATAGGAACAAACTACAAATGTATACATGGATGGATTTTCACACACACAAAAATACACACACAAAACCATCAAAATGAATCTTACAGGAGGTATTACTCCATTCAAAACATCAGTGACAAATGTTGTGTAAACGAATTATTCTTTGTGAAATCAATGTTGGATAAAGAGAAGAGTTCAAAGCAAAAGTAATCCGTTTAGAAACGTTTACTTAAACTGGAGGAATAAAAGCTGTGATACTTTACAAGACTAGTTCTTTCACACTACGAATGATGAACTGAGTGCTCATTATGGAAGCGGTTATTTCATCATCATGAGATATGTTATCCAGTGTTGGATCTCTGCTAAATTATCACTCAATATATGTAGATGGGTACATCAGTCTGAGAATACTGTAATGATTTGAATAAAATTCGATTGGGGAATTAACCGTACAACATTAAACTCGTTGTACTCATAAAACAACTGTTGAATTCTCGGTTAGGTTATTGCCTTTATTGCCCATGTTACATACCTCAAGTACCAACGAAGAGAATTTGTACGATAAAGAAATTCAGAAATCAAAAGTGAAGAATAATGATCAGCACCTGCTGGTTAATATGATTGTGTAGGGGTTTTTAGAGATGGTTAAATTGTAAGTGAAGCCTATCGCCTCATATCTGATCTAGAATCATAAATGTCAGCTTAAAATCTAAGACATTCAATACCAAACACATAAAATGAAACTTCATTTGACTTAATGATGATTTTTTCTCAAGCAGACTACGAAGAGAGTAGTATGCCACTGACCGTGAGATATTTTATGAAAACCATAATGATTGAGATCATCTGGACAAACATCAAAACTTTTAAGATCATTGACTACATTATGGGCCACTTCATGAAATGTGGCTGGAGAACAACATAAACGAAATGGAAGGGAATTATATTTGAATAGACCACAAAGAGTGATAGTCGTTGTCAAATCTGATCAACGTCTATCCAGAAGAATCCGAACAAGGACTTACTTCAAATCAGCTTCACTGCACACTCTAGAACAATGAGCTTGACTAAACATATCTGCAGCATCACCTGTGGTGTGCGTTAGCTTCAACAGATGGGAATTCAACGTTGAGGAATGAATTCTCATCCATTCACAGCACCCAACGCAATCAGCCATGAAATGTTCAATCAAAGCATCGGAATCTTCTTTGAAAGCTATTGAAGGCAGGTTCACTTTGTGACTTTGTAAAGTCAAAGTTTTGTATAAAATAACGAAACTGTATACTGCGTTTGTCAACAATCGGATTATGGAACGAACCAAAAGAGGTATATAATCGCCCTTTTATATGGAAGAAACAACCTTAAACATCATGATTAGATGTGGATTATTATCATTAGATGCTGCAATCTCATTACGATTTATTAACGGGGTTTGGAATCCTCATTAACGAAATGAACAGTAGTTTAACATGTCATCATCTGACAACTTTTCTCATATTTCAAGCACTCAGCATCACGGAGAAGAAATGACGTTTGGGAATGCAGACTGCCACAGGACGAATATTTATCATGTCTTTGTTCACCTCATTATATATATTACACTGAAGTTGTTTGTAGGAGCCAGTGGGTATCCAGACTGAGTAGCTTAAGGGATGACGTGACGATGTTTGAAATAAACAATATCGAGTATGAGTAAAGCAGTGACATATCAATTCAGCTAGCTAACGAGTCTCAAACGTGACGATGTGACGCGTGTCATGGATTTCATTGCTGGCCACTAACAAACTCTGCTTTTATTTTTTGTGACCTTATGGCAATATCGTAGACGCTCGTGCATGATTCACATATAACATGAAAAGACTGAACACTTTTCAGTCCTAAACACCAACGAGAACATTCGAACACGTAATGCAAATGACTTTTTGTCGACTAGTTTCTCACACATCCATGAGAATAGGACCGATTATTAGCCAAGTTATGTTTAATCACAGGATCAATCATTGACGCAAACACTTCAGTATGTTTCTTTTAAATCTCACATCTTATTATCAATCCTACGGCAGAACCGTCACTAGTCCATCATTCACTCTACATCTTTTTTCAATCATACTTGAGTATCAGCTAGACCATCGAAAATTAGTTCAAATAACGAAGGATTGAGGTGCTTTGTTAAATATTGATGCCGCATTTCGACAGTTTAGTTTGAAACAATGAACCACGTCAATTTCGAGTGATATTTCTCAGTATTTAGACTTTAATAAAATGGACATTCACTACAGACTCAATGGCCACATAATCATGTATACACGATACTGTTAATTTACAAGTGCAATGTTGTAATCTCTTGTGAAATTAACCATGTTTCCATTGAATGAAAACAATGACATAAATACAAAAAAATTATATTCCACCAAAAAAATGACATCAGACATTACGTAAACAATCATCAATGTGATATGCAGTTCCATGAAACAATCTTCAATGTATTGAAATGATTAACAAAATAGAAAGTGTAATTCATAAAATACGAAAATGAAAATAACAAAGTGCACTTAATGAAAACAATTGACAAGCTGTTTGTGGGGACTATGGATAAACTCGCTTCCTTCTGTGGAACCATAGCCAAATACCACAGCCAATGCAAACAATAAGGAAAGATATAACTAATGGTACGACGATGTACACGTATTGAGGTGATTTTCTTTCCCCGATGTCTACAGTTGTATCTGTGGTCATGTTCTGAAATGAACGAAATAGTATAATGATTACAAAAATATCAAATATTTACCAAATGTGATTCAGTGCTTGGATTAGTCATCTTCAATTCATTTCCTAGATCAGTTTCAGTAGTTGCTAGAGTTGTTGGTTCAGTGGAGACCTTGACAACCGAGCTCTTCAGAAGAAAGAAACAGTGAGAATGTAATTAAATACCAAATATTTCATCATTTATTATACACCATTGTCAGTATTGATGACAAAAGTGAAATCAACAAGTAGTTACATAATTTACACTTGCACAATGTGATAAGTACACACTATCCAACAACTAACCGACGACTTTTGTTTGAGTGATGAGATTTTTTTCCTGGATGTCACATCTTATCACAATCTATACATTACTCAACAAACTTATGACTGACGGCTTTACTGAAGCAATTCATTCAGGATACACATTTCTCAACAAGGAATCAGAAATACTTGATCTGTACTTCAGCAATGGGAATACCAACTTTCACTCATTATCCAAACATGCTACACACTTTCAAACAGATTACGCTTTATCATTCAAACTGATACCATCTGTATTCTTCAACGGTTCACGTGGATATACGGTTTCAAATGGAACATCGGGAATCACTACACATTCTATGAGCTAAAGAATGAACATCTTTCCACATGGAAATAGAGCATTGCATTCATATGTGCTTCAATATCGTATAAGTTACTTTGATTTATGCACTAAGGGTACACTAGAAATCACTACTAATTCGTAACAATACAAATGTTCTTCCGAAAAAAATGATTGCAATTTGGAATATCGTAATATTAAGAACAATCTTTGAAGTCTATCAATTGCTTACTTTTTTCTGGCAACCATTTACTTCGAAGACATGAACATCCTCGTGATTGCTGGTAGTGCATATATTGGCTGATTTACACCAAATACACGTTTTATTCAATGTTGTTGCGCCATGACATGCTTCAGGCGAGCTGTGATTTGGGCAATCTTCAGTGAAAGGAAGAAGAAGGTGATTGCATTTCAACTTATCAAACAAAAGATAAATGAATTACAAATACAAATATAACTGTAATACAATGATGGCGATTTCGGAGTTAAATGAGTATTTCATTCTCTGAGCATTTGTCATCACATTACTCAATCCGAAATTCAATACACTTTCAATGTGATTCACATTTCCTGAAAACATGTTGGAATTAAATAAGAATACGTTGCATGTTGAACGACGAAATTTGTCAGGCGAATGTCACGGATGTCAATGACTGTTAATATTAGAAAAGAAATGTACACGCTAGACGGTCAACGAATCTCTTTCCACTTTACTATTGAAATATTTCGTGTATACCATGTTTACATATGCAAAATGGAGAATAACATTGTTATTTCACTCTAACTGACTATTTAGAAGCCGATGCACGAACGTCAGTTGTACTTAGAGAGAAAATTCATTTTCCATTATGTTCATTCAATCGAACCATAGAAGAATAGTGACATTGGTTCTCAATTCATTGTTGAGATTTTCCTTGAAGAGATTTCCATCAATCTACAGTGATACAAAGTTTCAAACTATGTGGCTACATTCTACTCTGTGTGTCATAAGTTAGCACATTGGACTAGTTGGATCATGAAAATTCGTCGATAATGAATAATATTCTAGTCAACGAATATTGAAGTCGATCTGGACATCAGATTATGGAATGATTCTCTCTGTTGTTGAAATATTATCTCAATAGTTTAATACATGATGAACAAATCAATGTTTGTGGTTATTCACTGTACGTATTCAGGAAAAAGAGAAGGCTTCCATACTGTGAAAACCCTCAGTATTTTTGTTTGGTGTAACGTCAGTTGAGACTGATGGCTTGATATCATTCAATAACTGTGTGAAATCATACTTGAAATTTCCAATTTTATGAAACGAAGGTGATGCATTCAAGTGTGAAAATAGTCAACTCTGATAAAATAAGGTTTGACAAACCCTTGAGAACTCCATATTCCACTAGCGTTCCATTTCTGATCCATTCAAAAGGAACATCTGCACTAGGCCCTAAATAACCTATTGTAATTAATTGCACAGAAGAAGACAGTTAAAATTCAGATTACCATTTTGGATATGACATGTTGTTTGTTCATTTAAGAGGCAATCAAAATAAGAAACTGTTTATTATCTGATTAAAGATAAAATGACTGTCAAATAACATCCTTATTAAATATGCTCTACATCGCTTAATGTTCTGGAAGTGACCGATGTTCAACCACTTAATGAAAGATGATATGGGTAAATTGCTGATGTGTTTCACTAAAGTGTCAGTGCAACATCTACAGAAAAACATGTTTATCTCGTTATAAATTGTTTCAGAAATTGTCAATATTGAGAGGCTGCAAGTTTGATTGTCTATTAGTGGGTGAGTGAGTAAATGAGTAGATATATCGTCTGTCTAGTATTCTCGTTCATATATTCCTGTCTTGATCGTTAAAACTATACAGAGGTCCTCTCCAAATACCTATCCGCCAATTCGTGATGAAGACATTCACACATCCTAGTTATTTTAATCGATATACCAAGTTAGACAAGCGTCAGCTGTCGTGGATCATTGAAGTTCTTTTTGATAGAGCTCAGCACAAAACGACAAAACAATACGATTCCGATTGAATCACAACAACTCAAATCTGCTTTGCGATATAAACGAGGATGACGGTTGTTCGATTTAGGATACAAATACTTTGGTATCAATTCGTAAGAGAACAAATATTTTCAGGATGAGTTTAGATTAGGAATTTTTATTACATGTGACACTTGAATGTTGCTTCAAGATTTCTAAATACCAAATTGACGTTGAATTTTCAATACACAGTAACATTAGGACAGTGAGTTTGCCTAAATTATTCAGACTCTATTTCACACAATTTTCCTCAGCACTTCAACGACACTTCCATCGCTTTATTGTACATACAGAAAACAACTGAATATTGTAGACTGTAAGAAACACCATTATAAATTACAGAAAATCTTCACGTTGACATGGTGATGATCGTGTACAAACAGAAGGCGACATCATGCTAACAGATGACTACTCATATAAGTCAGTGTAAATTAGAAGGCAAATAACATTTCTTACCTCGATTCTTACATCCGATATAATAAGCAATGCCCGATAGAAAATCGCCTTCCTTAAGTCCTCCAGGAATCTGAAAATAAGTAATGGAAGTCTGAGTTAAGATCTGTCAATACACAACCAACTATATCAAAACCATCCAAACATTGAAGCAATGTGTCGTCATTCACATTATCTTATTCAAAGACAACTAATTACACTCACAGTAAGCATACTGAACCCCTCGTTTCCCTAAGAAATGAACTCCATCTAATTTACAAAGGTATTCTGACTCACCTCAGTCGACAACTTCAGTGAAGTTGGATGAACGGTCTATTTATTATGAAATGAGGCTATACATAGTAAGATGAATATCTACGTCCATTGGTAGAATTGTGATTGTGAATAACTGCAATGTCGCTGAACGTGAATTTGGTTGTTCTGTTGTTTAATTGTGTTTATGTGCCTACTTATATCAATTGCCGTTCATTTCTCAACAGTATTCATTCCACAATTTGTTCTGATTACCTCGAAACAAACAAGACGGATTCAGTTCAACACTCATAAAATTTATCATCTCACCAGCCATTTCTAGTCATCCAGTATTTATCGTATTAAAAATCGATAAAGTTCTAATTAGTGACATTCGAACGAATACAATGTGAGAAGCGATCAAGATTTTAACAACATCTCTCTCTCGAAATATTCAATTATGAACTTTTCTAACAACTGGTCTGTGGAAGTCTGAAAATGACCGTTCACGTACAGAACTTTGACATACACTCTTTGTCGTTATTTGACTCGAAAGTATCAGAATTTGGTTACATATTAGATCACTTCTCTGTTGTTCATTATTTTATTAAAGTTGCTAGAATAAACTGTGTCATGAACGGATTACGAATAGTTTCATAAAGTCTGTATGCACAATACAAATTGCTGGTATCGGTTTATCCTTTTCAATATATTTCGATGTATTTGACAGTACTGATATGCATGAAATAATAGAATAATCCATTCATTTGTGCAACTTACGTTCTCATAATAGAAAGATATCTTCCCATTCGAGTGTATCAGGTACATTACCTTGAATGTATCACCTGCAGAAAAGAAAACTATCGATATTTAAAATTTCAAGGAATAATGTCGAGCATGTCATTGCTAGATGTGACATTGTATGTGCCTACACACACAGTGGGATCAGATTTTAGCAGATATTTACTGTGTTATCTCAAATGTTCTCGTAATGAAAATAATCGTGTGAATGTTGTGTAGATGAAATAAGCATGTATCCTTCATAATGAATATCAGATGCTTAGTTTGTTTAGTTTTCATATTCAAACAATAAATCAACAAGTTTCTAATTAGATCTGATAGTTGGAGTGGTATTCATATTGGTGGAATATTTCCTGTATTTCAGCTGATACAATCGACTCTCGGCTTAAGTGACATGAGCTGCTGTTTGTTTGTATGTTCGTTTATAATCCACATTATGTGTTAAAGATGAGAAGTGAATACACTTAATACGTTCTGTTTTAACGATCTCTTAATTTGAAAGAATAAAAGTTAAGAATGATCGTATAATGAATGAATATCCAGATGAATGTGATGTATACAGAAATGATTTTCCGATGAACACATATGTACAAACTTGTCATCATGTTCGTTTGAAACCTGTCAATGAAGATGAATCTCTATATTCGTTTATCTACAGATGAAATGAGAATATGACCTAATGTATTCAAATATGTATGGCAAATCGATGGATTCTATGTGTATTTAGCCTTTGATTTCGTAGAATGGTCATGCTAAAATACTTTCGTCAAGTTTTTTAAAGACGAATTCAATTACTCAAACTGAATAGACAGCAGTTGAGTAATAACAATCAATGATGATGATGATGTAAAGTGTTAATAGTTCACATGAGATCAAACAATCATGGATATGGATACATACTTTTATAATCAATGTTTATAGGACATAACCTTCTGACAGCAAAATATTCCTCTGAAATAATGAAAGTAAAATAAATTTGTGTTCATGTATCTGTATGATGAATATTAACCTCTTTCAATAAAGATACATTTTTCTAACACAAAATATGTATGAACACAAGTTATGATTTTCCTTTTCAAGATTGAAGTGAACCAATTCAACTAAATGACAGTCTCGATGATCTTCGTTCTGAAAAGTTGGGCTTGTAATCATTTGGCTCATTAAACAACCATTAATATCTATTCGACAATAAACATACATAATCATTTTGTGAAATTCTGTTATTCCAATTGAACAGTATTCTCTTAACTGAACTAATGATTGCCCGGGAATGCTACCCCAATGACATTAATTTCGTTAAGTGACTTAAATAAATACCCTTCATCTTGATATTTTCGGTGTTTCAGTTCAAATCAATCATGTTGTACTAGCACATTATTCGTGACTGTTAGTTGATTGGATGTTTGAGGTGGTTCATCAGTTCAAACTTCATGATCAACCGATTATGATAATTAAGAGTGTGTTCAATATCCAATAGTTCAACGACAGTGGATAAGAGGGACTGCATTTTTAAGAACCAAGTAAGTGACAGATAAATTTGGAGGACATCAAATATAAATCGTTGATAGTTCATGTGCTTCAATAATTTAAACTGATTTCTCACACAACATTGCTCATTAATGCATCTGTGATCAGCTTGATTCGCTCAATCTATCAAGAAGTGTCGTATTGATGAAATATCAGTTTCATGTTAGTTTGAACAGATTGAAGAGCAGATAATTTGCTCCTTGGCATTCACATCGTTTGGTTTATTATTTCCACTCAATTAATTCGTGTCTACTTTAAAGTGAATCACTGTTTTATTTAACATTTTCCCTTCACAGTAATGAATACATGTTGTGAACACATTTTTGGGGCATGAGATCAAACAAATAAAATAATCACTGTGTACTGACTAGCTCTCATGTAACAATCAATTTAGATGCTGAATCATTTATGTAAAATAAAAATGAGTAATGTAAAACATAAAACAAAAACACGTCTCTGAATAATAGAAGAACTCACTCCCATTCAAAATCTCAACTTCACACCCAACATCCCTGATATAGTTGAAAATTTGTCTTGAATCCCGCTCTCCGTTTAAAAAATTGTACCTGTGTTTATCAAATGAAAACATGCAATTTGATTGATAATCCATAGTGAATGAATGAAACACATTGAAATTCACTGGAGACTAGAATGAATTGCATGAACTGTAATTAGTTTACTACAACGGTACATTTTGAACAAGGAAATACACTAGCAGATGTATTGAATGTGAAACAAAAAATGGCTCAAACTGATCTATTGAAGTAATGAAAACGACTTTGATTCATGGAATTGTAATGTGAGTCAATAAAAATTTATTTCGAGGAAAAGAATTCTCTTACCATAAGTATCTATACTGAATGTGCGAACATCAGCACCGTAAAATGTGAAAGTGAAGTTCAGATTTATTTTCTAGAAATATACAAACATATAGATTATCATCTCCGTTGGAAAATGTCGTTAACTCACCCCATCAACCAATTTCGCAAAATTTCCACTAATCATTGGAGGGGATTGATCACGGCGAATGAACTGGGAATAGTGATAAAAATGAGACTGAATATTTGTAATGCAAATTGACTGATCACTTACATATTTATATGTAGCAGTTTCGAAAATTACTTTTCCTTTACTAAGTAAATCAAAGTTTTCACAAAATTCATGACAGTTGAAAGATTCCGATGTGAGGACAATGATCGAGTAGATCGTTACCAACTGACCAAACGAAAATGTAGACCTGAAATGGTTCAAATGAATAGAACAATATGTTATCTCATTAGATCAAATTGAAATGGATATAATACAATCATTTGACTTAAGTGTACAGTCAACACTCACATCATTTTCTTGTTTTAGACGTTGGTAGAACGTTTTGAGTCTTATATAGAATTTTTTTGAAGTATTTGTATGTTTCAGATTGGATAATTCAAATTGACCATTAAGATGATGAAATTTCATAAATTCATTTCATAATTATTAACCAATCGTCATAGGAGATGAACTCATGGTTATGCAATATTCTTACACGTATTGAGGTAATATAGTCTGATATTGATCCATAGTTCATTGAAATTCCTGACCCCCTTATTGATGAAAACTATTTTGCATAGGATTAACGATATTTTAAACTAAGTAATTAGTGCTCATATTTTCATGAACAAACAAACCAACTGTGAGTTGGTTGTCAACGTGCATAGTTTTGATTTGATTGGTTAAAATTAAAGAAGCACACACTGTTTTCATTAGATGACCAAAATTCACATTTTAATGTTTAAATTTTATTTTAATGAAATGAATTCTTTCACTGGTTGAAATTATGGGTCGATTGAAGCTAGATCACCGTGGAAAACCTAGAAGCACTTGACGGCCGTTAGTCAGCAGTGCGCATCCACGATCCCGCCCACCGCGACATCCGTACCCAGGACCTGTCAGTCTCGCACGCGAGCGCTTAACCATTAGACCCCTGAGCCGACCGGCATCCAACAGTGTTCATGTTGAAACTTCAACCAATCCACGAAGTTGCCCCACCGTCACCATTGTCTTCAGTGAGTTGATATCTGACAACAGACCTGGTTGAATTTCGCTGGAGGCGGCCTCTCACCAGGACTCCATGAGTGTCTCTTGAAGTCAGTCACTAATGAGCAAATGATTATAATCACAAAGGGTTTTGTGCACGCGTCACTGATATGTCCTGGGTTCGAATCTCATGGAGTGCGAGATCGTGGATGTGCACTGATGTAGAGTCCCAGACTAGGATGATACAACCGTTCAGTAGCAGTAGTATTAGTAGCAGTAGTAGTACTGGTAGTAGTAGTAGTAGTAGTAGTAGTAGTAGTAGTAGTAGTAGTAGTAGTAGTAGTAGTAGTAGTAGTAGTAGTAGTAGTAGTAGTAGTAGTAGTAGTAGTAGTAGTAGTAGTAGTAATGATAAATCTGAACAGATTGTTTATTTTTCACTTAGGACCATAATATAACAGCATATTTTGTGAATGTAAAACGTTTTCTGCACAGTATGCAATACATGGGTTTCATTTATACCGTGAACTGTGATATGTTTTATCTTCTTATTTTGAGCAACATCTGACACATGTGGATCTCGTGACTTCCAAACAACCATGAGAAGTCACAATTCTTTTAAATAAAGATTTTTCATAACTCGCAGCTCTGAATTAATTTACTTTAGATGATATTTTTAGATTAGAGGTCAAGGTAATTACGAAGAAAACGAATCAATGTGGATTGAGAAAGAGATAATCACAAAGAGAATTGGGATAATAGGTTCATAACATGCATTTTAGGTGTCTGGTGATTCAGTTGTGGACCACGGTAAACATGGAGACTGGATATATCTCTTCTGGATATATTAGTTCGGTTTTGCGGAGTTGATCCAGGTGACTTCAGTTATGTTGAGTACCCGTAGTATAGCTCCTGTTTTAAACCCATATAAATCGTGTTTTTGATTCAGGGTTTCTTTACTGACCATGTCAGGTGTGAATTTTATCCAATTTACTCTAAAATTATTTGACTGAGAATGTTATATTATAAGTATATCTATAGATATTTAGTGATGGAATAATTTGACCGGAAAATGTATGGAAATATCATTGTTTGGAGTTGCAATGTGAATTATTACAGTAATAACAAAGCGATTGTACTGAGTAACACAGATGAACAATGAATGATGATGTAAGATGACTGTGGTGGAGTTGAATCGCCTGGGCTCCAATAGAGAAGTCAAGTACTCGGCATATGGAACATGGAAGAGACCATGTTTATAGAGCAACTAATCAATAAGTAAGTTGAAAAGATACAAGATCAACCTTCTGAGCAACAGTTCTTCTCTCAATAATCTCAATATTTGATCAGAGTTTGTAATGTTGAACATCATCTTATGTAGTGAATTGTAATGTGATTGTCAAAAATCAAGTAACTGAAAGGACAGCTTTATGATAATCAACATAATGTTTGTTACTTTTATATTTCAAGTAGACGGGGATGATGATGATCCCGGACATCATGTTCATTTTCACTTTAAAAATAAATATTTGCTACTTTGTGGTTCATCGAATCGTCAATGTTGATAGCACCCTCATCATATATACCGCTATAGACCTTCTAAGAAATCTTCCAGATCAATTCGTAAACATCTACAATACTGAGGTCTGAATGCAGTTAGGATCAGAATTATTTCCATTCGGAACTGTTGAGGAAAGCAAACTAACAGAATCTGAATCCTATTAGCAGCATAACACCAATGTCTTCTGAATGATACACGAATCGAACTACTATTCAACATAATTTAGTAACAGGGAAAACGAGTAACGTGGAATGAAAAATCATACAGCTGTGGTGTATACTACTTTTGTCTATCGATATAAGTAGTTTGTAACACCGATCATAAGTGAAAAACCAGACAGCGGAATGTTACGAAGATCGAGTTGAGGAGAATAAAAGGGAAAAAGAGAGTGTGGACTGGAAGAATCATGCAGAATGTGATGGATGAATGATGGAAATTCACAAATGAAGTATTCAATGCAATGATTGTGATATTTAATCAAGGTTGCCGAATTCCCTGGTGGTATGGCCGAGAGTGTATGTATGAATGTATGGAAATAGTTAACTATTTTAGCATTCCACAGTTACTGTCTCAATCAATATTCATTGAATCGTAGAAAGAGTGGTCTAATGAAGTGATTATTCACGAGTTGTCAATTTTCAAACCTACTTCATACAAACACCACAAACCTGTATATGGTAGGCATTGAGGAATAAGATGTGCAAAGATAAATTACGAATTCCGTCTGATTCATTGTAATGAATATAACATAACACCACGTTTTATCATCATTTCTCTTTACATCCGATAACATTTTCAAGGTAAAATTGATTACTCCTTCTTCAATCTCAGTGTAAACAACGTGTTTGTCTAATGAACAAAACATATTTGTGTTGACCTCTTTTTTGTTTATAGAATCAGCTATGATTATACTTTGTTCATCATTGATCACCTCATTGCATGTCATTAATCAATCAATAATATGGTATTCTCTATTGTGTATCGTGGGTGTCATATGAATGTTGGTTGTTGTTTATTTGGCTGACATCAAAACGGAGTGAAATTCTCATTTCGCATATTATTAGTTCTGCTTTTCTAAAAGAAGATGAAGTGGAAGCAAATGTTCTGGTTGTCAATTCATAGATGGTCTTGCTCCAGCTGTGAATAAACACTGTATCCATTCACCAATTAATTTCAAATGATTGTAGTGGTGGTCCCCAGAACTCACATGTAAAAGGATCTCATTTTTAATTTTATTAAGAAAATTTGAATTTATTTGTTTTCGGGCGAAAAGCGCTCTTGCCACCTTCATGTGGTATTTTCCAGTTGGGAAATATCTTAAATTCTGTTGATTCAATGCGTCTTTCAGTATGCTACTTGGTAAGTTACCCCAAGGACGGTTTTGTGCTGTATATATATGTTTTGATTTATGATTATTATTGTCTCTGGTTTCTTGCAGTTTGCAGAATATACGTCCCGATTCCAAGCTTGTAATTGTTCTTCTAGTTAGCGGGGCTGGGGTGCATCACAATGTACAGCTTATTGGTCTTTGGTCACAGAGTCTTTCTCCTCCTTCGCAGATTAAGTGAATTCGTAAGAGCTTGTGACCTAGCAACAGAAAACTGCAGTTACACGAAACTGCTGTGACTAGACAATTCACATAAATTTTTCTTCAAGTCAATCATTTGCATTTAGAGAAGGCGGAAATCATTTCAGACATTCTGACATTGTTGTTCAGTGCTAACAAAAGAATTTGCATTTCATCACTGCTTTCACCAAACAGGACTATATCATATGCGTATTGTGAGTCGATAAACAACTCTTGAATAGACCAGCTTTGTTGAGTCCAATAGAGATCGAAGCAGCACACACTGACCTTCTTATAAATTTCACTCTCGCTAATGAAACAAAGACCTCTGAACTGTGTGCATTTACGAATATGATTTAAGAATTCGGGAATTCTGTCCACTTCACCGCATTGAATATAACATCACACTACGTCCTATCATCATTTCTCTTATATCCGATAACATTTCACAGTAGAATTCATTACTTCTTTATTATCAATGTAATCAACGTGTGCATTTTCTTAACAAACATATTTCTGTTGACCTCGTTTGTTTATAGAAACACTAATGATCATACTTTGTTGTCAATTATCACCTCATACCATCTCATAATGAGATCATATGGTAGTGTCTATACTCTATTGTGTCTAGTGGGTGTAATATAAATCTGAGTTGGAATAAAATATTTCGCTTTGTAATAATCTGTTCATGTGACTGTCAAAATGATTAGAATTCTCATGTCATAGAAGTTTACTACTTCCGTTAAGGAAAATCAAGTGAAAACAATCACTGGTGTGGTAATTATAAAACTCACTGTGTCCAATCTTCATGGTTTTTCATTCGCTGGTGCACGTGTAAATGTATGTTGTTCAACTGTGTATCAGAGAAGTGCATTAATGTATGGTACGTTTGCAGCTGGCCAAACACTGGTAACAGACATATATATGTATCACATTGTATTTTAGCTACAGCTAAATTCAAAGAAACGGACTGCTGATTACATCTCTTATCTCAGTGAAACGATCGCCGTTTGCTCGTTCATTTCGTTTGGAATCACCAGGTGACTTCACCAAACAAGACGATATCATCTGCGTATAGTGAGTCGATAAGTGGACCTCTAGGAAAGAGATCAATGCCGGAGAATTCAATCGACGATGGTGTTATTTCCTTCAGTTGGTCTATGGCGAAGGTAAACAAAAATAGAGAAAGTGGACAGCCTTCACAGACACCATTTGATGTTGCAAAATCAGATGACAGTTCGCCATATGCTCTGACTCCACTAGTACATATACCACTCTAATCCTTAGGAAATTGATCCATTCCACAGAAAATCAAATGAAAATGTCTTTCAGGTCACTTGTGATTGCCATCGGTTGATATTCGCCTTGGTCTACTTCTGATTAGCTCTCCATATCAATATATCTCTTATTCATTAGAGTTATCTAATTATGAAAATATGTCACTAATTTTTTATGTAATTATATTATATTATTATATTATATTATATATATTATATTATATTATTGTCACAAGAATTTGATCATAGGTGTCTTTGAAGCATTGATAGTATATCCTGGTACCATTGAGTGAGTAATCCAGTTGTTAGTAAACGGGTACTATGTAAGGATGCCAAATCAATTGATGAATTAGTGAAACTTTATCAGTTGAACTCACTGGGAACTGTGCTTTGTATGCCAAACCACCGACTGCCTCGAAGTGGGATGTTTTATGGTGTAGGATTAGGTTGGAAGAAAACTAGAGGCGGCTAAACCAACACATGACACGAATTCATGAAGTCACTGACACGTTTACTACACTTATAGGATGGGAATCTCATGGACCAAGGATCATCAAACACTTGTTTAAAACAAAGAAAGAGGGTATTTCAATGAACATCATCCAATGCTATGCGCCTACCAACGACTACAATGAAGACGCTAAAGATCAATTCTACAATAGGCTGCAGTCAATCGTCGTGAAGTGCCCAACAAAGGACCTGACTATTCTGATGGGAGATTTCAACGCCAAGGTTGGAACGGACAACACTGGATATTAAGACATAATGGGACGACACGGACTGGGAGAAGGAAACGAAAATGGTGAGAGATTTGCAAATCTATGTGCCTTCAATAAGCTGGTCATAGGCGGCACCATATTCCCACATAAACGCATACACAAAACAACATGGACTTCAGCGGATCACTCTACACAAAACCAAATCGACCATATTTGCATCAACAAAACGTTCAGGAGGACTATAAAGGACGTGAGAACCAAGAGAGGAGCTGATATAGCATCAGACCATCACTTGCTGGTCGTCAAGATGAAATTGAAACTCAAGAAGCACTGGACAATGGGGCGGACAATATCACAAAAGTTCAATACGGCCTTTCTCCAGGATACAAACAAACTCAACAAATTCAAGATAGTCCTAAGCAACAAGTTCCAGGTTTTTCATGATCTACTCAATGGAGAAGGAACTACTGTGGAGAGCAACTGGAAGGGGATCAAAGAGGCAATCACTTCAACATGTCATGAGGTCCTGGGTCACAAGAAGCACCACCACAAGGAATGGAACGCTGTTGATACACTGGATAAGATTCAAGAAAGAAGGAACAAGAAGGCAGCGATCAATACCAGCCGAACAAGAGCAGAAAAAGCCGAAGCACAAGCTGAATACACGGAAATAAACAAACAAGTGAAAAGGAGCATCAGAACCGACAAACGTAAATATGTGGAAGATTTAGCAACGACGGCGGAAAAGGCTGCAAGAGAAGGAAACATGAGACAATTGTATGACACGACAAAGAAACTCTCTGGAAATCGCCGCAAACCAGAACGACCAGTGAAAAACAAGGAAGGCATGGTAATCACCAACATTGAAGAGCAACAAAACAGGTGGGTAGAACACTTCAAAGAACTCTTGAATCGACCAGCTCCACTGAACCCACCCAACATCGATGCAGCACCCACGGACCTCCCAATCAATGTTGGCCGACCAACAATTGAAGAAGTCAGCATGGCCATCAGACAAATCAAGAGTGGCAAAGCAGCAGGACCGGACAACATCCCAGCAGAGGCACTTAAAGCAGACGTAGCGGCAAATGCAAGGATACTCCACATTCTCTTCAGCAAAATTTGGGATGAGGAACAAGTACAAGGAGACTGGAAAGAAGGACTCCTAATAAAAATACCGAAGAAAGGCGATCTCAGCAAGTGTGATAACTACAGGGGCATCACTCTTCTCTCAATACCGGGAAAAGTCTTCAACAGGGTATTGTTAAACAGGATGAAGGACTGTGTAGACGCCCAACTTCGAGACCAACAGGCAGGATTCCGTAAGGATAGATCGTGTACAGACCAAATCGCAACTCTACGGATCATTGTGGAACAATCAATTGAATGGAATTCATCACTCTACATCAACTTCATTGACTACGAAAAGGCATTTGATAGCGTGGACAGAACAACACTATGGAAACTTCTTTGACACTACGGCGTGCCTCAGAAGATAGTCAAGATAATACAGAACTCATTTGATGGATTACACTGCAAAATCGTGCATGGAGGACAGTTAACAAAGTCGTTCGAAGTGAAGACCGTTGTTAGGCAAGGTTGCTTACTCTCACCCTTTCTCTTTCTCCTTGTGATCGACTGGATCATGAAGACGTCAACGTCTGGAGGGAAGCGCGGGATACAATGGACATCTAAGATGCAGTTGGATGATCTAGACTTCGCAGATGATTTGGCCCTTCTATCCCAAACGCAACAACAGGTGCAGGAGAAGACGAACAGTGTGGCAGCAGTCTCAGCAGCAATAGTTCTCAATATACACAAAGGGAAAAGCAAGATTCTCCGATACAATACAGCACAACATGCACCAATCCAGTCACAATTGACGGAGAAGATTTAGAAGATGTGAAAACGTTTACGTATTTGGGCAGCATCATTGATGAACAGGGTGGATCTGATGCAGATATGAAATCGCGGATCGGCAAAGCAAGAGCAGCATATTTACAACTGAGGAACATCTGGAACTCAAAACAACTGTCAACCAACACCAAGGTCAGGATTTTCAATACAAATGTCAAGACAGTTCTACTGTATGGGGCAGAAACCTAGACAACTACGAAATCCATCATCCAGAAAATACAGGTGTTTATCAACAATTGTCTACGCAAAATACTTCAGATCCATTGACCGGACACTATTAGCAACAACCAACTGTGGGAGAGAACAAACCAGATCCCAGCGGAGGAAGAAATCAGGAAGAAGCGCTGGAAGTGGATAGGACACACATTGAGGAAAGCACCCAACTGCGTCACAAGACAAGCCCTCACATGGAATCCTGAAGGTCAAAGGAAAAGAGGTAGACCAAAGAACACATTACGCCGGGAAATGGAGATAGACATGGGAAAAATGGACAAGAATTGGATGGAACTAGAAAAGACGGCCCAGGACAGAGTGGGTTGGAGAATGCTGGTCGGCGGTCTATGCTCCATTGTGAGTAACAGGCGTAATTAAGCAAGTAAGTAAGTAAGTGAGTACCGTCCTTGAATTAAACCCTGTCTATTAATTACAGTCTCTCACATTCACAGCTACTTTTGGCTTGATCTTGTATAAATGTTATTTTCTATTTTATTGTGCGATGTGGTCTGTTTGGCTTGTATATAAACCCACTATGTTTGAATTATATGATTCATATTTCAAAGACAGATATTTGTGTTTTGGATTTAACATTCAGGGCTGGACAGGATGCAGAACCAATGTAGACTTTAAACTCCTCGTACGGGGTTTATGCTTTATTGGTCCGGTCAATAAATCACTGTTCTCCATTCGGCGTTATCATTAGGTTATATATACAGAAAGAGGCACACAGGCCACAAGTTATAACAGGAGGCGGTTATGTTTTTGTTGATAACCATGAATAAAGAAGATACTTAAATTGAAATTCGCTTGTCGATTCCCTCTAATTATGATGAGTACTGACTGACCTAGGTATAATTTATCAAGAACTCAATTCACTTAGCTTAACAGACGTTTTATCATAAGTTTCAAATGTGGTTTCCTGTAGAGATTTTATTTTTCAACTCTTCAAACTGGGATACACATACAAACCTCACATAAGACTGAGACCAGTAAATCATTGAGGAGTCATTAATGTACAATGATAAAAAGTTTCATATTAGGTAGGATATAATGATCAGGATGGGGTTGTGGAGATTATTAAGTTATTAACTGAGATGATGAATCGATTGATGTTAGATTACCATGGATAACCTAGAAGCACTGGATGGCCGTTTCGTCCTATTGTGAGTCTCCTCAGCAGTGTGAATATACGATCCCTCTCGCGGGATCAAAATTTAACAATCTCATCAACCCCTAAACTGATGATATGTATTCGTTTAATAATTATCATTAATGATTATAAAATTAGAATGAATAATTTTCTCAATGAATCAATCTATATACACACACTACTATTCACGTTTCATATAAACAGTATTTTAGGTGCAAATGAAACTCAATTGACTATGAAATGTTTACAAATTGAACAATCAAAACGTAACCATTTGTTATTGACTATCAATCAAAGAAAGGATCATTTATATCCAATGAAATTACATTATGATCAATTACTTGTTCAATTAATGAAAGAAAATGGTCATATTCAGGTGAATAATTTAATTATTCCTAAATCGTAAGCAATAACGTTTAAAAAACACAAAACAAACTCTTGATCGATTTCACAGGTTGAAATCATGAGTCGATTGAAGTTAGACCACCATGGAAAACCTGGTAGCACTAGACGGTTGTTTCATCCTTGTCTGGGACTCCTCAGCAGTGTGCATCCACAATCTCGCCTACCGCACGGTTCGAACTCAGGACCTGTTAGTTTTGCGCACGTGCCCTTAACCATTGTACCACTGAACCGGCTGGCATCCGACGGTGTTAATGTCTTACTTCAACCAATGCACGAAGTTGCTGTCGCGCACGAGATCGATAGGTCCTCTGTTCGAATATCGCGAGGGGTGAGATTGTGGATGCGCGTTGGTAAGGAGTCACAGACTAGGACGAAACAACCGTCCAGTGCTACCAGGTTTCCCATGGTGGTCTAACTTCAATTGATTCATGATTTCAACCAGTGACATTTCTAAAATCTCCACATAACTCCTTCTCTATTTATTGTCAATATTTCAGTTGATCAGTAATCTAATCTATTTGGTAATATCGATTCAAGTTTATTCATCAAAGAACATATTTTTGTATTGTGATATGTGGTACTTATATCGACATAAGTAGTATATAATGATAGTCAAGAATAGAATGTCAGACAGCAAAATGTTAAGAAGATCAAAGAGGAAATAACGGGAACAAAGAGCAATTAGTATGAAAGTGCAAGAACAATCAGGTTTAAAACTATTAAGTGATATTTACAAAAAGAAATATCTCGGTAGCTCCGAACGCATTTACCAATTTACATGAACATGTCAAAGCGCATACATTGGAAGAATCGAGATAAGATTACATGTTTGCATTTCTGAGGATGTTACAAAGAAATTGAGGCTGAGAAGGACTAGGGCTCCCAACAATACAATAGCTCGGAAATTACTTGACATCGGTCATATCATCGATATCTCTTATGCTTTTCAAATTATGCTGAAGCGATCGGGATAAAAAGAACTAAGACCGCATCTTTGTATTCAAAAAGAGATAGTAATAAATTTATTACTACCCTGGCAATCTCTTTTGTGTGAGTGTGTTTATTGTTTTGTTTTGTTGAGTCTTTGGTTGTTAGTTTTATTTTGTTAATGTTTAGTTTGTGTTATATTCCTCTTCCATTAGCGAATTCTTAAACCAACCTTTAATTCACACATTTCCACTCAATTGATTCTCTTAAATTATGTGAACTCTTCAAATTCTATTCAATCATTACGTGATCCAGTTTATCAGTTTTTAGTACCATGAATCTTTCATTACCTACTAAAATGATCACAGGATTACAACCATTGAAATTACTGTAATATCTACAAAACACCTTTCTGATATGAATCAGCATATGCTCACTAATGACTGGTTTCAAGAGGTATTTCTTGGAGTTCTAGTGAGAAGCCGTTACCAGTGAATTTCAATCAGGTCTGTTGTGAGATAGTAACTCACTGATGACGATGGTAGATGTATGGCTGAATTTCGAGGATTGGTTGACGTTAGACATAAACACCTTTGTATGTCGGCTGGTTCAGTAATCTAGAGGTTAATGGTGCGCGCGCGAGACTGATAGGTCCTGAGTCAGAATCTCTCAAGGTGGGGTCATGGATGCACTTTGCTGAGGAATCCCATTTTAGAATGAAACGGCTATCCAGTACTTCCTGGTTTTCTATGTTGGTATAACTTCAGTTTTTATTTCCATGAATCTTATGTAAACCCTTTATTACTTCTAAAATTTACCACACAATTTATCTTATCTGTCTCTGAACTCAAATCGACTATTTCAGCACCCATTCTTAATTGTTTCCTTGATTCTAACACATAGACATTAATTACAAGGAGGCACAAAATACATATGCGCCACACAAATCTCACTTGATTTGTTGGAGGGCTGTGATACTGCACGGGTGCCCAAACCGAAGCAGATGGTTTTCTTAGAGGGCCACACCTCGAGCCTTCGACATAAAGGTTTGATCCACATGGCAGTGGAGCATCGTAAGGAGATGCACTGCCATGGTAACCATGACCAACAATTGGTTCATACACCATTTGTTCCTTCAGGTTACTTGAGCCAATGTGCACCATTGATTTGGTTTGTGACCGGTTGAAGCGTTGGACATTCGCTTTTCGTCCTCTCATGTTCGTAAACAACACCTCAACCACGAGAAGGTAGTGAGTGGGACTTTCCTGTCAGAGGCTATATACGCGTGGCCATGTGAGAGCATTTCGAGATGGAGAACGTACTCCCCCCACTCCCGGCCATATTAGGGCATTTGGGGGCGATTCTAACACCAAAAACCTCTGACCTGTTCTTGTATATACATAGGTTCACTTAAAGTTAAGTAGTTGGTGACTACTGAACTCCGACCATATCAGTAGGTAAGAGGCTGGGGTTGTGGCCACCTAAGAAAACCACCAGCTTCGATTTGGGTACTGAATTAGTATCACAGCCCTCACACAAATCGAATGATGAAGTATGAAGCATATCTATTCGATGCTTCATTGTATCAATGTGTTTAAATAATAATACAAGAATAACAAGTTAGATGAGATGTACTTTTCGATCTATTTTCTATACATGGAAATTGTTACATCCTAGTGAAGATTGAATTACGAGTAGCGTCTGAGACCTATTATTCAGTAACTAGACTGTGTATATCTACATTCCTCTTATTATAAGCTTTATTTTGACCTATATATTATTATTGTACGATTTACTGTTCTTAAGCTATGTTCAGTTTATTAACTACTACCTCTCACGTTCACAGCCACATTTTGGCGTTACTGTGTATGAATGTTATTTCCTATTTTATACTGCGTCGCAGTCTGTTGGATGTCATTAGTTTTGTTTAGTATAAGAGCGAATAAGTCGTATTTTGATTGGCGAATAGATTACGTGACAACAAGCGGATAATAAAGTCACAACAGAAATCAATCTTCATCATTCATCCTCCTATTCTTTTGTTAGTGCACTAAATCGCATAAGTCGAGAAGTAGATGTCCAGAATAGAAGGATTGTGTAGTGACTAGTCTATGGAAAAGTGAACCCCACGTAGAATGGTATTTCATTAGAAATTTTAGTCAAGAAACAAGCAGTCTCTTTATTCATTTGAAGTTAAATCAATCGTTCGAATTGACAGTTTGTCTAGAGAACATATCGATGTATTTTGATTTAGATCATGAACCAATTGATGTTAGACGACCATTGAATACTTGGAAACACTGGACGACCGTCTGTTAATGCTCGATATATGACTGGATAGAGGAGATTGTATAATTTTTCATGAAGATATGATTGAAAGCAGTTGAAAGATTATTGAAAACACGAAAGATGTTGTTATGTTTGTTTTACATTATTCCTACTTTTCCCTTTCTACTAATTTGTATATTGTCTTATTCTACTTATTTACATTCAGTAAGCAGTTGTATTCCACACAATTTTCACACTCATATTGTAACGCAAATTGATGATTATCAACCATATATGTTTTCTGTTTTTCTTCAATTTACATAAGGAATAGGATGAGTCCATTGTCTCCACGATGTTCTTATATTCCAAAAGAAAAATCTCTACATTCGATATCTAGTCTTGATGAAAATGAAATAGATGAAGTTCGAAAGAAGTTAGATCATTTTCAATCATTACTAATACAAGTTAAAAATCAACTCAATTCTTCACCCAATGATGAAGATGATGATGGTGATATGATTGATGAAATAATCCTTCCAAATACTTCAACTGAAGTGAATCTTTTACAGACTACTGAAAAGAATATCGAAGAAAATGGAGAAGAGATTGATGATTCATGTCAAAAGTTGCCTAATTATGTTACATTTTCAGTGAAAAAATCACATGAATATGCTGTGAGAAATTGGTTACTATCAAATTTTAAACCAATTTAACTACTTATATCGATAAAAGTAGTTAGAAACAATTGGGTGAATTAATTTCTATGACATGAAGATCAAGTTTGTCTTTATTTCTTTTTAAATAAGTGTTTTCTTAAAATATCATTCATCTCATTATAATTAGCATTGGTATGTATGACGTCCATCGTATCAGTGTTCATCTTAACTTTGCTCTTTAATGTTAATTGTAGAATGTTTCTGGAAAGAATAATTGATTTATTTAGATATTTATGAGTGTAGACTAAATCGATATTATTGGATAATGTGGTAGATTCTACGTGAACCAAGAGCATCTTAACCCAAAATGTTATCGGATGTAAGAGAAATGATGATAGAACTTGGTGTGATGTTATATTCAATGCGGTGAATTGGACAGAATTCCCGAATTCTTCAATCATATTCGTAAATGCACACAGTTCAGAGGTCTTTGTTTCATTAGAGAGAGTGACATATATAAGAAGGTCAGTGTGTGCTGCTTCGATCTCTATTGAACTCAACAAAGCTGGTCTATTCAAGAGTTGCTTGAAATATTCCACCCATCTATTCGTCTGATCTTGGATCTCATTGATTGACTTGACTACTTTATCCTTGACAGGTCACCCTGGTTTACGATATTTTCCTGCCAGTTTGTTTGTCGTTTCGTATAGTTGTTTCATGTTTCTTGCAGCTACAGCTTTATCAGCTCTCGTTGCTGGGTCTTCTACGTACGTTTGCTTATTGGCTGTAATGCTCCTTTTCACTTGCTATTTTGCTTCCGTTTAATCAGCTCGAGCCTTGATTTCCTATGTTATTGTTCGGCTGTTGTCGATTGGTTTCTCCATGTTTCTTTTTATTTTGATCTGTCTGATTCTATGCTGTGTGATCCGGTGAGAGCCGTGAAGCTTTGTGAATGCACTTGTGTGGGGATGTTGTGATGCCTATAATTAACTTGTTGAATGTACACAGATATACAGATCTCTCTCCATTTCCATTTCTTTCTCCCAGTCAGTCAATGTCTTCCCATGATATTTTCAAAGCCGGTGTTATACATTCCTACTTTTGCGTTCAGCCCTATCCGTGAACAATCACAACTGTGGTGCAAGAACATCCCTCAAATTCCAGGTCACAGTTCATATGCTATAATGATTGAATAGTCCTCTTGATCTCACACATTGTCCGGACATTCCATGTATCTAGATTAATTAAGTGTTGTTCTAGTTATTAGACGGAATTTGGTCTTGTGACTTCGGAATAATCTCGACTTCACCTTGGAGCATCACAGCTGTGGTGTAAGAACATCCCTCAAATTCCAGGTCACAGTTCGAAAGCCATAATTTGTTTCTTGTGTTTGGCATATTTTCAGGGAGGTTGCTTTCTGAACTATGGAAAAGCTGATTTCATATTAAACCGTCCTCATTTACTTGGACATATGATCGACAATAACCTTAGACGAGCTACAGGATTGACTTGAATAAAAATTTATGTGAATTGTCTAGTCAAAGCAGTTTCGTGTTAACTGCAGTCTTCTGTTGCTAGGTCTCAAGCTATAAAGAAAATTTTCAACATCAACTGATATGTCTGAAACGAATCCAGCAACACATAGGATTCCATTAAACTATGATATCCAACCTTAATCAATGTTCAATGAAAGCATACACTTGGGTCATAGTCTAATGTGTTAATTCAGAATATCAGCTAATGATGAGTTTATCCGTTACAGTGATTGGTATAAAAAGATACACAGAACGCGTTGTGGATTATTGAATCAAGATTATTCTCCACAGTCTCCTTCACCAATGATACACAGGACGTCACAACTAGTCGACTTTTGCAGATTCAAATTTAACAATGGACATTTCACAGATTGATAAATCACAGAGATGAAAATGGACGGTTTTATGAGAAGAAACGACCACCACTACAATCATTCGACATTAGTTGGTGAATGGTTACAGTGATTATTCATAGCTGGAGCAAGACCATCTATGAATTGAAAACCAGAACATTTGCTTTCACTTCATCTTATTTTTAGAAAAGCAGAAATATTAATATGCAAAATGTGAATTTCACTCCGTTTGATGTCAGCCAAATAAACAACAACCAACATTCATATAACACCCACGATGCACAATAGAGTATACCATATTATTGATTGATTAATGAGATGCAACGAGGTGATCAATGATGAAGAAAGTATGATCATAGCTGATTCTATAAACAAAAAAGAGGTCAACACAAATATGTTTTGTTCATTAGACAAACACGTTGTTTACACTGAGATTGAAGAAGGAGTAATCAATTTTACCTTGAAAATGCTATCGGATGTAAAGAGAGATGATGATAGAAGGTGGTGTTATGTTATATCCAATGCGATGAATCAGACAGAATTCGCAATTTGTCTTTGCAAATCTTATTCCTCAATGCATACGATATACAGGTTTGTGGTGTTTGTATGAAATAGGTTTGGAAATTGACAAGTTGTCGTGATAATTCACTTCATTAGGCCACTTTATCTACGATTCAATGAATATTGATTGAGACAGTAACTGAGGAATGCTAAAATAGTTAACTATTTCCATACATTCATACATACACTCTCGGCCATACCACCAGGGCATTTGGCAACCTTGATAAAATATCACAACCATTGCATTGAATCCTTCAATTGTGAATTTCCATCATTTGTCCAACACATTCTGCATGATCCTTCCAGTCTACACTCTCCTTTCTCCATTATATTCTCTTCAATTCGATCTTCTTAACCTTCAGCTGTCACGTTGTATCTTTTCAACTGACTTATTGTTTAGTTGCTCTATGAACATGGTCTTTTCCATGTTCTATGTGGAATCCAGGCAATTCAACTCCGCCACAGTCATCATTCATCATCGTTCATTGTTTACTGAGCGTAACCCAACTCGTACTAGGTCACAATCAATCGAAGGTTAATGGAGCAGTACTGTCAAACCAGACACAAACCTACATAGTTCATCTTTTAAGTAAATCTGATACCAGCTTCGACATTGACGTTTCGTAAATACAAGACAATCACAGGTCTAGCACAATGATATAACATTGTAGGAAACAAAACGATGAAATACAAGTTTCACTTAAAAGAGCAGGTCAGTTAGGATATATTTTGAACTTGTTTGATTACTGACTAAACATGTCTTTCCCTCTCAATACATTTGACTCATATAAACATTTACGCACCAATATTCCACATTGTAGCAACAGCATGAGTTATCAAGCAACACAGTTCAAGGGAGGACCTGACATCATGTCTGATTTTTCAAATAGTCTCCAATCTGGTTGATTCCATGTATTAGTACACTTTAGTGTGATGTGAAGTTGTTGTCGAGTTTCTTTGCTTGAGCACACACAGACACTGATATATTTGCTTACAATTAGTGAACACTAACAATCTTTAAAATCTGGTAACATGTAAACAAGCATATGCGAGTGTGTGTGTGCGTGCGTCGATGTTGTCATTATCGTCGTCATCTTTGTTGTTCTGTTCCATTCACCAATTTCTCCTTTTATTTGATCTTCTCACTGATTTTCCCACCTACCGGAAATTTTATATTGTTTGTTTGAAATGGTTGTTATTTTAAAAAATAATCCTCATATAAGTAGTATGTTTTGTTCCGATCAAAATTATTTTTTCCTTTGATGGATTTCACTTGATGGATTATTGTCTTCTCAAACATCAAGTGAAGCTTGTTGTGAATTCAGCATGTAATAAATGCGGTATAGTCAAGGTATTTATGATGAAGAGGAATCAATGTGAATTGGGAAAAATGAATGGGAATTTTAAGAAAGATATAAACATGAAAAGAATTTGGATAAGAGATTCTGAATACGAGTTACTACCGAGCTAATTAGGCACTGTGTGTGAGTGAGATTCGTTACATCAATGTTATGTTCGTTCATTCTTCAGAGTTCAGACAATTCTCGAAATACCTAACGGTCTAGTCCCAGTTATCAAGAGACTTACATTATAATCTCACAGCCACCGTAAGTTCCCTCAAGTGAAGAGATACATCTTTTTGTTCATTGTCAACTAACACGATGCATACGTTTATGGGCTCCTCTTGATTACTTTCAATTACTAAACACTGAACCTTATAATATGCAACGACATGGAAGAGACCATCCTTATAGATCAACTAATCAATAAGTCCGTTCGAAAGATACAACATCAACCTTCTGAGCACCTGATCTTCTCTCTATAATCTCAATATTTGATCACACTTTGTAATGTTGAACATCATCCTATCGAGTGAATTGTAATGTCATCGTTACAAATCACTTAACTGGAGGAACAGCTTCATGATAATCGAAATAGTGAATGTTACATATACATTTCAACTCAGAATTCACCACTCGTTAAAATACAGTTCATTCTGGATTCAACTAAGAATTTGTTCTTTGCTTCAATCCCACAGATATAAACCTTATTTCATCATGTTGAAGAAAGTAGAAACATTTATCGAACTAACTAAACCTACAGTAAAAGTGAGTACAATGAATATTTGAATAAACCAGTCAACATTGTGTGAGGGTATTTTGTTGCGGGAAGGTAAGGCCATGTGTGATGACTAACATTCCTCCTCAGATTCAACCAGTGTATACCTTCCATCAAATGTTTGTATCAATGTATCTTGATCATAACCAAAACCATCTTTCACCTAGTGAACAGTGATTTTCAACTTATCTGGCAATCAATATGGATTGATAACTTGCCAAACTGTTCCTGGTGAGGTAGATAATGATGAAGAAACTTCTGACATGTATGCTGTACTACCTCACTTAATATTCTGAATGATTTTCCCTAGGACCATTTTGAATCTGAAGTTGAACACGGCATCTTATTAGTGCAGTTGAGGTAATTTTAACATTGGTATGCATTAGACCATGTATTGAATTATGGTGTTTTGATGCACTGTTAGAAGCTACTGATATTTGTATAAGTAGTAAAGAAATCAATCAGTAATGTCCAACAGAAATGATTGAAGTCGGACTTCATGTTCATCTTCATTTTATAATTAAATATTTGCCACTTTGTGGTAGATCGAATCGCCATTTTTGAAAGCATCCTCATCATAAATGCCACCATGAACCTATTAAGAAATCTTCCTGATCGATTCGTGAATCTCTACAATATTGAAGTCTGTCGGCAATTAGAAGCAGATTAATTTCAGTTTAGAATTATCAGAATGAGGAAACTTATAGAATAATGTGACTTACTCTCCTTAATCACATTAGCTGCATTACACCAATACTCTTTGAATGATACAATTTTCCGGGAATCGAAGAATCATTCAACATATTGTTGACTAAATCAGACTATTAAATGATCAGTGAATAGCAAAATATCACAATATTCAATCTGTGTAGATTTCGATTATTTCAAGATACAAATCAAACTAAGTGAATAACACGATGGCGCTTGAACGGAATGATCCTGAGTTCGAGTCACGGAAGGAACATCAATAATTGGACGAAGGTACATCCAGCTGACAAGTCACAAATAAGGAGAAAAGCACATCATGCATTCCATCGCTAGTCACCAGCCATCTTTCCTTATCAAGATTGAGTTATATTGCGTGACAACTAGATGAGGACAGACCAACGAATTGTGTTCGGAATTCGAAATCGGACAGTCTCCAAGTACAAAGGTATCATTAATTTGTGCAAACACCACAAACCTGTATATGGTATGCATTCAGGAATAAGATTTGCAAAGACGAATTGCGAATTCTGTCTGATTCATCGTATTGGATATAACATAACACCACGTTCTTTCATCATTTCTATTTACATCCGATAACATTTTCAAGGTAAAATTGATTACGCCTTCTTCAATCTCAGTGTAAACAACTCAACTCGACACCACGCTACAATCGGTAATCCCAAATCGAATACAACCTCATTACATCTCATTAATCGATAAATAATCTGGTATTCTCTATTGTGTATCGTGGGTGTCATATGAATGTTGGTTGTTGTTTATTTGGCTGACATCAAAACGGAGTGAAATTCTCATTTTGCATATTAATATTTCTGCTTTTCTAAAAATAAGATGAAGTGAAAGCAAATGTTCTGGTTTTCAATTCATAGATGGTCTTGCTCCAGCTGTGAATAATCACTGTAACCATTCACCAACTAATGTCGAATGATTGTAGTGGTGGTCGTTTCTTCTCATAAAACCGTCCATTTTCATCTCTGTGATTTATCAATCTGTGAAATGTCCATTGTTAAATTTGAATCTGCAAAAGTCGACTAGTTGTGACGTCCTGTTTATCATTGGTGAAGGAGACTGTGGAGAATAATCTGATTCAATAATCCACAACGCGTTCTGTGTATCTTTTATACCAATCACTGTAACGGATAAACTCATCATTAGCTGATATTCTGAATTAACACATTAGACTATGACCCAAGTGTATGCTTTCATTGAACATTGATTAAGGTTGGATATCATAGTTTAATGGAATCCTATGTGTTGCTGGATTCGTTTCAGACATATCAGTTGATGTTGAAAATTTTCTTTATAGCTTGAGACCTAGCAACAGAAGACTGCAGTTAACACGAAACTGCTTTGACTAGACAATTCACATAAATTTTTATTCAAGTCAATCCTGTAGCTCGTCTAAGGTTATTGTCGATCATATGTCCAAGTAAATGAGGATGGTTTAATATGAAATCAGCTTTTCCATAGTTCAGAAAGCAACCTCCCTGAAAATATGCCAAACACAAGAAACAAATTATGGCTTTCGAACTGTGACCTGGAATTTGAGGGATGTTCTTACACCACAGCTGTGATGCTCCAAGGTGAAGTCGAGATTATTCCGAAGTCACAAGACCAAATTCCGTCTAATAACTAGAACAACACTTAATTAATCTAGATACATGGAATGTCCGGACAATGTGTGAGATCAAGAGGACTATTCAATCATTATGTAAATGAGGAAGTGCAACTTGACAGTGCTCGATATCAGCAAAACCCATTGGAAACAACATGGACAAATGGTTTGGTTCCGCTGGAGATGCTTACGTACTGTGTTCAAGATGAAGACGGTGCTCCACGTATATCTGGCCTTCACCATAGGTGACACAAGTTAGCAAAAGGCTAAGAACGTTTCTGAATCTGTGCTAACATTTAGTCAGACACCAACCCATGAGGGCTGATCAGACTTCCAAGATAATTGGAATTGTCAACACGTTGGACTATTTTATTCCCTATCCTTAGTTCAGGTGTTGATGCAGCTCAGTCCTGATTCAAAAACTTGCATTTAGAGAGGGCGGAACTCATTTCAGACATTCTGACATTGTTGCTCAGTGCTAACAAAAGAATTTGCATTTCATCACTGCTTTCACCAAACAGGACTATATCATATGCGTATTGTGAGTCGATAAGCAACTTTTGGATAGACCAGCTTTGTTGAGTCCACCAGAGATCGAAGCAGCACACACTGACCTTCTTATTTATGTCACTCTATCTAATGAAACAAAGACCTCTGAACTGTGTGCATTTAGGAATATGATTGAAGAATTCGGGAATTCTGTCCAATTCACCGCATTGAATATAACATCACACCAAGTTCTATCATCATTTCTCTTACATCCGATAACATTTTGGGTTAAGATGCTCTTGGTTCACGTAGAATCTACCACATTATCCAATAATATCGATTTAGTCTACACTCATAAATATCTAAATAAATCAATTATTCTTTCCAGAAACATTCTACAATTAACATTAAAGAGCAAAGTTAAGATGAACACTGATACGATGGACGTCATACATACCAATGCTAATTATAATGAGATGAATGATATTTTAAGAAAACACTTATTTAAAAAGAAATAAAGACAAACTTGATCTTCATGTCATAGAAATTAATTCACCCAATTGTTTCTAACTACTTTTATCGATATAAGTAGTTAAATTGGTTTAAAATTTGATAGTAACCAATTTCTCACAGCATATTCATGTGATTTTTTCACTGAAAATGTAACATAATTAGGCAACTTTTGACATGAATCATCAATCTCTTCTCCATTTTCTTCGATATTCTTTTCAGTAGTCTGTAAAAGATTCACTTCAGTTGAAGTATTTGGAAGGATTATTTCATCAATCATATCACCATCATCATCTTCATCATTGGGTGAAGAATTGAGTTGATTTTTAACTTGTATTAGTAATGATTGAAAATGATCTAACTTCTTTCGAACTTCATCGATTTCATTTTCATCAAGACTAGATATTGAATGTGGAGATTTTTCTTTTGGAATATAAGAACATCGTGGAGACAATGGACTCATCCTATTCCTTATGTAAATTGAAGAAAAACAGAAAACATATATGGTTGATAATCATCAAGAGAAAAAAAAACACGTATGAAGTTGCAACTATTATTCACAACTATTAAATCAAGAAATTGCAACTTCATAGATTAGAAAAAGATCAATCGTTAGATGAATATCGCCAATGATAACAACTCAGATTATAAGGATATTTGATGTCTATTTTGAACGCGCAGAGAATATCAATCTTATCAGAGTTGAACATATGCCTTAGCTAATGGACGCCAACTAGTACAATGAGAGATGAGGTGGGATTCCGTGTAGATCGCCTATAGAGATGTAAATAATGTCAAGAATTAGATAACATGTGATGAAAGCTTTCCATTGGTTTATGATAGAATTGAAAATGTAAACCGTTATATTTTAACTCATAGTGATGATGAGTCTAGAATTTAGAATAGACATCTGTTAAGTCTATCGAAGCGTCCAAGTCACCCGATTGAGATACGTGCAAACCGAAAATTCAGAAAACAACGGTTTGTCTACAATAGCGTTTCTTTATTAAATAATACACTGCTACTATGTGTAGTAGCATTCCACAATCTTCTAGCAACCCAAGGACACTTAAAATGTTATAAAAACCATTTATTTTCTGTATTGAAATGAACTTTGGAGTAACATAAAGAATAATTATAACATACGATAGTACAAAGGACAGCTGATAGCTGTGACTAAATTTGATAACAGATTATCAACAACCAAAACACGAACGAAGAGCTAACAATATGGAAACTGTTGCGTTTAAACACAGGCACGAAAATGTAGATAACCACCGCAGTGATTAAGGTACAGTAATTATAGTGATAAATACTATGACAAGTACAATAAACGTTATAAGTATGTGTGAACATTTCAGAATATTACAGTACAATTTGCGTTACAATATGAGTGTGAAAATTGTTCGGAATACTACTGCTTACTGGATGTAGATAAGAAGTATAAGACAGTATACAAAAGAGTAGAAAGGGAACGGGTATGAACAATGTGAAACATACCTAACAACATCTTTCGTGTTTTCAATAATCTTTCAACTGATTTCAATCATATCTTCATGAAAAATTATACAATCTCCTCTATCCAGTCATATATCGATCATTATCAGTATGGGGTTGTGGAGATCATTATGTTTTTGATTTAGATCGTGAAGATTGATTGACCATCACCAACAGCACTGTACGGTCGTCCAGTGCTTCCAGGACTTCAATGTTCGTCTAACATCATTTAGTTCATTATCTCAATCAAAATACATCGATATGTTCTCTAGACAAACTGTCAATTCGAACGATTGATTTAACTTCAAATGAATAAAGAGACTGCTTGTTTCTTGACTAAAATTTCTAATGAAATACCATTCTACGTGGGGTTCACTTTTCCATAGACTAGTCACTACACAATCCTTCTATTCTGGACATCTACTTCTCGACTTATACGATTTAGTGCACTAACAAAAGAATAGGAGGATGAATGATGAAGATTGATTTCTGTTGTGACTTTATTATCCGCTTGTTGTCACGTAATCTATTCGCCAATCAAAATACGACTTATTCGCTCTTATACTAAACAAAACTAATGACATCCAACCTGTCTAATCAGCCTAGCGTCCTAATGGTTCGGTGCTCGCCTAGCCCGTCAACTTGAGTTCAACAACAGCCTCCACTATGCGAATCATGTATTTCAGACATACTGGGTTTATATACCAGCCAAACAGACTGCGACGCAGTATAAAATAGGAAATAACATTCATACACAGTAACGCCAAAATGTGGCTGTGAACGTGAGAGGTAGTAGTTAATAAACTGAACATAGCTTAAGAACAGTAAATCGTACAATAATAATATATAGGTCAAAATAAAGCTTATAATAAAAGGAATGTAGATATACACAGTCTAGTTACTGAATAATAGGTCTCAGACGCTACTCGTAATTCAATCTTCACTAGGATGTAACAATTCCCATGTACAGAAAATAGATCGAAAAGAACATCTCATCTAAATTGTTATTCTTATATTATTATTTAAACACATTGATACAATGAAGCATCGAATAGATATGCTTCATACTTCATCATTCGATTTGTGTGAGGGCTGTGATACTAATTCAGTACCCAAATCGAAGCTGGTTGTTTTCTTAGGTGGCCACAACCCCAGCCTCTTACCTAAAGGTTTGAACCACAGGACAGTGGAACAACGTCAAGAGATGCAGTCCCATGGTACACGGTGACCAACAATAGGTCTATATGCCATCAGTGGCTTGAAACGAGGGTTTTCAATCTTCGCTAGATGGATACTCCTTGTCCATCAACCTGGTTAAAGCGTGAGACATTCGCTATTCGTCTTCCCTGACAGTGGTTGTATTCACATGGCCATGTGAAGGCATTTCGAGAAGGATAGATTAATCTCCGCACTCTCAAACATACCAGGGCATTTGAGGTTCTGATTTTCATGCGTTTTGTTTATAACGATCCATTATTATACTTTGAAGAAATTGAAATTCATAGTATTCAGCAGTGATGATGGAATAATTCAAGAGATGGAAATGTTATCATCAACATGCATAAATGATCCATGTGTTTGGTTAGATTAGAGAATTTTAAATTAATTGTGGAATGTACTATTGTGACCCCATATCTGACTTCAATTGGATCAAATGAATGATTATCATTGAAATATACGATGTCGAAATCTATATGTCGCCCATCCTCATGTGTAATAATAATCGACTTAATTCGGGTTAGTGAATAAAGGAATAAAAATAAGTCAAATACGCGAATGAATTTCGGATACGTATATTTCATACAATCATTGATCTAGACAAATAATCAGAGGGATGATGAGAATAGAGGAGTGCGAAGTGAAATTATGAGCAGTGATGGAGATGGCACATAAGCCAACGCCATTTAATCGATAAGCTACACACATGTGATGAGTAGTATAGGATGTACACACACATACACACTGATATAAAATTAGTCAAGATTGATAAGTGAATAATTAACAAGATCACGATGTGACTCAAGAAGAACCGTTAAATTGGCCTGTCCATCCTGAAGCTAGAATAACTTATGTGGGATTAACATAGAAACTTGCACTACAGCACTCAATCTGTAAATTCAATAGTAACCACCGTTCATTCCTTAAATGACCAGAGAAAGGAAAGAGGGAAATTCTTTCAAACTATCTTGATAATACTTCTTTAGTTTCTAGTAATTTTCTAGTTATCAATCAACAGTTGAGAAAAATAACGTTGATCCAGAAGTTAGAGTTATATACGTGATCTTGCTCATTCCACCTGATTCACATGATCAAGTCATCTTATTTCAATTAGAGTGTTTAGTTTGTTTTACATTGTTCTTACTCACTTTCTTCCAATCTTTTGTATATATTGTTTTATACTACTTATTTATGTTTAGTAAGTAGTTGTATTCCCAGCAATTTTTCACTTCTGTTGTGACGCAAGTTGTTGCGTAGCATTCTGAAATATTCACTTATACTGAAACGTATATTGTAATTAACATTGTATTTATCATTTTAATTACTGTACCTTAATCACTGCAGCGGTTATCTACAGTTTTGTGCATTTGTTTAAACGGAACAGTTTCCATATTGTTTTACTCTTGGTTCGGGTTTCGGTTGCTGATAAACTGCTATCAAATTTAGACACATCCATCAGGTTGTCTTTGTCCTATCGTACGTTGTTACTATTTTTTATGTTACCGTTACAAGAAGCCATTTTATTTTATACAAAGGGACGTGTTTAAACGCCTCAGACACCTCACAAGTTGAGGTTTGTAACTAATTTAGTGTATTATTCAATAACGAACCTCCATTGTGGACACATCGTTGTTTTGCGAACTTCGATTTTGCGCGTATTTCAATCGGATGACGTGAACGCCCTGGATGGATATAACATAGAATAAACTGTTAAGTAGATAAGCACATACTGTAGTAATACATTTAAAAAGTATACCTCATTCTGGATTTACGACGATCTGTATTGAATGTGATCATATCAATTGCAGAATTGTCATTGGTTTGATATTAAATGTTCTCAGCTAATTGCACATTATTATTATTATCATTATCCATGGCATTGTTACAATCATGAATGTGTCGAATATGTCGAAGTTGTATTGATTTATTCAACGCTGTTGGACTTGAAAATTCATTCCATCGATATGTTTGTTGATTTATAATTCTGAATAGATAAAACCAATTAAGATTAGAGATAATCAATAAAAAAGTCTGATCATTCAATATGTATTAGTTCAAGTTGATGCAATCAAAGAAGAGATCAATATGATTTTAATGGTAAACATAAGCAGTACAGCCTACATACTTCGCCTGGAGTCCTTCCGAGGGCTACTGTCGGTCCCAAGTCCGGATAAAGGGGGAATGTAGGGCATGGGGTTAGCGACCCCATCCTGTAGAAAACTAACTTGCTAAAAATTACCGCCAACCCGAAAAGCAGTACAGACTAAAGTTGATAAATAATATAAAAGAATTACCAATTACGAATAACATTTGATTCAATATTTACTGTAAAGTAGAAAAAAACACTAAAACTGTTCTCTGGTAACACAATTTCTGTCATTTCACTCATCTCTAGGTATATGCAAAATCAATTATGTGGTTTCAAATCAGGTACTCCATACCTTCTAATATAGTCGAAGTTCAATAGTCACCAACTACTTGACTTTAAATGAAGCTAGAACAAATACAGATGTAGAATATTATGAATTCACTATTGTTGTCGTGGTTCCTCATCATCAGCTGCTTACAACCAAATCTGTATTAGAATTTTACATAGAGGTAAGATATAGGTATGGAACAATTGATAAAAGTGAATGTAAAGAATTGGAATGACGTTGGTTATCAATGATAACTATATATATGTGCGAGAACAGGTCAGAGGTTATTTGGTGTTAGAATCGCCCCCAAATGCCCTGATATGGCTGAGAGTGTGGAGAGTCCGCTCTCCCCCTTGAAATGCTCTCACATGGCCACGCGTATAAAGCCTCTGTCAGGAAAGTCCCCTCACTACCTTCTCGTGGTTGAGGTGTTGTTTACGAAAATGAGAGGACGAAAAGAGAATGTCCAACGATTCAACCGGTCACAAACCAAATCAATGGTGCACATTGGCTCAAGTAACCTGAAGGAACAAATGGTGTATGAACCAATTGTTGGTCATGGTTACCATGGCAGTGCATCTCCTTACGATGCTCCACTGCCATGTGGATCAAACCTTTATGTCGAAGGCTCGAGGTGTGGCTCTCTAAGAAAACCATCTGCTTCGGTTTGGGCACCCGTGCAGTATCACAGCCCTCCAACAAAACAAGTGAGATTTGTGTGGCGCATATGTATTTTGTGCCTCCTTGTAATTAATGTCTATGTGTTAGAATCAAGGAAACAATTAAGAATGGGTGCTGAAATAGTCGATTTGAGTTCAGAGACAGATAAGATAAATTGTGTGGTAAATTTTAGAAGTAATAAAGGGTTTACATAAGATTCATGGAAATAAAAACTGAAGTTATACCAACATAGAAAACCAGGAAGTACTGGATAGCCGTTTCATTCTAAAATGGGATTCCTCAGCAAAGTGCATCCATGACCCCACCTTGAGAGAATCTGACTCAGGACCTATCAGTCTCGCGCGCGCACCATTAACCTCTAGATTACTGAACCAGCCGACATACAAAGGTGTTTATGTCTAACGTCAACCAATCCTCGAAATTCAGCCATACATCTACCATCGTCATCAGTGAGTTACTATCTCACAACAGACCTGGTTGAAATTCACTGGTAACGGCTTCTCACTAGAACTCCAAGAAATACCTCTTGAAACCAGTCATTAGTGAGCATATGCTGATTCATATCAGAAAGGTGTTTTGTAGATATTACAGTAATTTCAATGGTTGTAATCCTGTGATCATTTTAGTAGGTAATGAAAGATTCATGGTACTAAAAACTGATAAACTGGATCACGTAATGATTGAATAGAATTTGAAGAGTTCACATAATTTAAGAGAATCAATTGAGTGGAAATGTGTGAATTAAAGGTTGGTTTAAGAATTCGCTAATGGAAGAGGAATATAACACAAACTAAACATTAACAAAATAAAACTAACAACCAAAGACCCAACAAAACAAAACAATAAACACACTCACACAAAAGAGATTGCCAGGGTAGTAATAAATTTATTACTATCTCTTTTTTGAATACAAAGATGCGGTCTTAGTTCTTTTTTATCCCGATCGCTTCAGCATAATTTAAAAAGCATAAGAGATATCGATGATATGACCGATGTCAAGTAATTTCCGAGCTATTGTATTGTTGGGAGCCCTAGTCCTTCTCAGCCTCAATTTCTTTGTAACATCCTCAGAAATGCAAACATGTAATCTTATCTCGATTCTTCCAATGTATGTGCTTTGACATGTACATGTAAATTGGTAAATGCGTTCGGAGCTACCGAGATATTTCTTTTTGTAAATATCACTTAATAGTTTTAAACCTGATTGTTCTTGCACTTTCATACTAATTGCTCTTTGTTCCCGTTATTTCCTCTTTGATCTTCTTAACATTATGCTGTCTGACATTCTATTATTGACTATCATTATATACTACTTATGTCGATATAAGTACCACATATCACAATACAAAAATATGTTATTTGATGAATAAACTTGAATCGATATTACCAAATAGATTAGATTACTGATCAACTGAAACATTGACAATAAATAGAGAAGGAGTTATGTGGAGATTTTAGAAATTTCACTGGTTGAAATCATGAGTCAATTGAAGTTAGACCACTATGGAAAACCTGGTAGCAGTGGACGGTTGTTTCGTCCTAGTCTGTGACTCCTCACCAACGCGCATCCACAATCTCACCCCTCGCGATATTCGAACCTAGTAGCTATTGATCTCGTCCGCGAGGGCAACTTCGTGCATTGGTTGAAGTTAGACATTAACACCGTCGGATGCCAGCCGGCTCAGTGGTCTAATGTTTAAGCGTACTCACGCAAGACTAACAGGTCCTGAGTCCAAACCGTGAGGGAGTCGAGATTGTGGATGCGCGTTGGTGAGGAGTCCCAGACAAGGATGAAACAACCGTCCATTGCTACCAGGTTTTCCATGGTGGACTAACTTCAATCGACCCATGATTTCAACCAGTGAAATCAATCAAGAGTTTGTTTTGTGTTGATTCATTGAGAGAATTATTCATTCAAGTTTTATAATCATTAATGATAATTATTAAACGAATAAATATCATCAGTTTAGGGTTGTTGAGATTGTTTAGTTTTGATCCCGCGAGGGGGATCGTATGTTCGCACTTCTGAGGAGACTCACAATAGGACGAAACGGCCATCCAGTGGTTCTAGGTTATCAATGGTAATCTAACATCAATCGATTCATCATCTAAATCAATAACTTAATAATCTCCACAACCCCATCCTGATCATTATATCCTACCTAATATGATACTTTTCATCATTGTACATTAATGACTCCATATGGAATTTAGGATCTAAGAAGTTGGGGTTGAAAAGGACTACTGAACTTGAAAAAAATGAGATGCGATTTTTAAAAAAATGCTTTCAATCCTCAATGATTTACTGGTCTCAGTCTTATGTAAGTTTTGTATTTGTATCCTAGTTTGAAGAGTCGAAAAGAAAATCTCTACAGAAAACTACATTTGAAACTTATGAATAGGACACGCATTGAGGAAAACACCAAACTGCGTCATAAGGCAAGCCCTCACTTAGAATCCTCAAGACCAAATGAGAAGAGGAGGATCAAAGAATACATTACGCCGAGAAATTGAGACAGATATGAGAAAAATGAACAACAATTGGATAGAACTGGAAAGGAAGACTCAGCACAGAATGGGTTGGAGAATGCTGGTCGACGGCTTGTAGTACTCCAGTGGGAATAATAGACGTAAGTAAGTAACTAAACTAAACGTTTATTACAATTTACATTATTCAACTGATAAATACTGGTTTGGACTCTTTTAAAACATGAATCTAGTTGTTAGTCCATCTACCAGTAATTAGGGTTTGAATATATTCTAACGTCATAAGTTTTCTCTTCGTTTTACTCATTCTCTCTCTTTATATATTGTTACATTTAGTTGGGCATAATACAACCGAATTAATGAATCCTAAGATTCCTGAAACTATAATATTTGCATCGTGTAAAAATACAGTTTCATCATTGGCATCACTTGTTCCTTCAGCATCAAAGGTTAGATGAATTCTATGAAATGATTGTTAGTTTATTGAGTTTATTATTTAGTTACTAATCAGATTGTTATTTTCGAGTTGATTTGAGAATTCTAACCTGGCAACCGATGATGATTTATGTATAAGCATTACATAAATTTCTATTCATTTTGTATTGTTAGTTATTTGATCTCATTGATTGAAGCTAGACCACCATGGAAAACCTGGAAGCACTGAACGGCCGTTCCATTCTAGTATGGGACTCCTCAGTAATGTGCATCCACGATCCCTCACCCCGTGAGATTCGAATTCAGGACATATCAGTTTCGCATCAGGCGCTGATCATTAGATAAATTTTATTGATTTCTTAAAGTGTCAATTCAAGAAAGGAAATAACATATACATCATCATGAATGGATGAATATAAGACAATCATTAAAAACCTGGAAACACTGGACGACCGTTCCAATCTAGTATGGAACTAGTGAACAGTTCGGCATCCACGATTCCACCTCTAGACCACTGAGTCGGCATTCAATGGTGTTCTGAACATTTTAATTCAGTTCATTTTAGACATTTTTGATATTAAATATGTGTGAGGACGGTCCACGGGTGAATTCGAGGAAGCTCTAAGAAGCTCAGAAAGAATAGAAGGTATTCCATCCAGTAATTTTTGAAAGAACATTCCAGAATCATGACGTGTAGCTTCCCTATTAAAAAAGTACTAAAAACTACTGTATGCGGGTTAGATGACTAAAATGATGATTTCACTTTTAATAAAAACTATAAATACCTGAGAGTTTTGTACTATATTTGACACTGTTTGAAGTAGCATTCCTTCTCAATTGTCTTCTATCTTCTTATTTGTGACTTGGAAGGTTCTAGCATCTAAATGCTCGAGTTGTATGCGGTATCTCAAGGATCTAAGCCCTAGATATAATAGTATGTACATTTGTATCAGAAAGGGTTTTGTGGTGATTGTATTAAGTTCAACAGTTGAGATCATGAATCAATTAAAGCTAGACCACCATGGAAAACCTGGGACCACTGGACGGCCGTTTCGTCCTAGTATGGGACTCCTCAGCAGTGCGTATCCACAACACTTGTTTTATTGATTAATATTATTGTTTTAAGTTGTTAGTAGCTGACTGGAGCTCTGTTATGGCTTTAGGTTGCGGTGGTTGTTTACCCTGTGCTAATTGTTGTGTCCTTGACTGGAAAATTAGAGAGCAGAGTACTTACCGATCGATTACAGTGACACGTAAACACGTACGGACGGCCTAGAGTCTCGGTTGGTCCCACTTCCCTGTCTAGCCCAGTTAGTTGAGTCCAGAACACAAGTCACAGCCTCGGAGATATAAATCATTATATTTCAAACATACTCTATTTATATACTAACCAAGCATACCACATCGTACCATAAAATAGAAAACAACATTTTGTACAGTATTCAACAAGTGAACAGATATCGACCAATAGGAAATGTCCATTTAAAGTCCAAGGACACCATTGGGCTTAACATGATAATTATTGGTCTATTCCTCCGCATCCACAACAAGCTCTTTATCCAAGTGTTATACCCAGACGAGAATAAATGAGTAGTAACCGTTAGGAATTACTTATGGACTAATATTATACGAATATTCTCATTGTACGACTATATTATATGTACATTCATATTCATTTCATTAGAAGCTTCCATTTGACCTATTGGTTACTGTTATATGATTTACCACTCTTAAATTATTCCCAATCTATTAGTTACAGCATCTCACAATCACAGCCAGTTTATGAATTGATCTTGTACAAATATTATTTTCTATTTTATGGTATGATCTGGTCTGTTTAGCTTGTATGATAAACTCAGTATATTTGAAATATATGAATCGTACCGTGGAGGCTGAGATAGGCGTTCTGAACTCGAAAAGGTAGAGCTAAGTAGGTAGAAAGACCAACCGAAACTCTAGACTACTTGTACTGGTGTATGCATCATTAGTTTGATTATATAAATCAGTGTATCTCATTTGGTAATCGTATTTCTCGATAATCTTATAGTCTAAGGATGTAACAAAGACTATAAACGGGAAAAGTTGTATGAAATATTAATTAAATTATCTGATAATGGTCAGTCAGTCAGTTAGTCAGTCAGTTACAGCGTAGGATCAGGCACGTACATACATCGGTTCAAGTTGCCACACCTCGTTAGCACAACAAGATGAACACCGGATTCATAGAAGTAGTTAACTCAATGGTGTAATATATAAAGCAAAGATTTTGATGGAGTTTTGTTCTCTGAGCTGGATGGTTTGGTCGTGGATCACCCTACCGTACATACAAGGAATATCAGAAACTGCAACGAGACTGCTGAAAACCTTCGGGATAGGTGTGGCACACAAACCAACAAAATCACTACAATCAATCTTATGCAAACCAAAAGATGAAATAACAAAGGAGAACAAATCAAACATTATCTACAAAATAAATTGTACCAACTGCGACAAACACTACATCGGACAAAGCGGACGCCCCTCCACCTACGCCTACATGAACATCAATTAGCAGTCAAACGCCATGATATCTCTTCACTTATTTCAATACACGTGGACAACTGCGGACACTCATTCGATTGGAAAAATGTGGAAATCTTAGACAGAGGAAACTCCAAAAACACCAGAGAATTTTTAGAAGCTTCGCACTCAGGTCAATCAGCAATCAACAAACATATTGAAATCAATCCAATTTATCAACCAATCAGGAAAATCATGCATAAATATAAGAACAAAAATCAAAACAATGGGAGACACAACCAAAACAAAGAAGTGAACAATGATAAATTTAAGGTCAACAAGAACCAATCAACATCGAGGTGCACAGAACAAGCTGTGAAACACATATGGAGAAATTCGAACACTTCACTTCTATCTGAAGTTTGTGCTGATGATGTCGTTCAGAAGAACGATGAAAGCTCCACGACCAAACCATCCAGCTCAGAGAACAAAACTCCATCAAAATCATCCACCTGAGCTACAAATCTTCCTCATCATCTCAAAAGCAAAGATTGCATATAAGGATATAGTACAAGAAGAAAGAAGATAATATGAACTGTAAAGTATAGGTTATTACTTATATATGTTTTTTTTACAAGTAATCAATAATACATTTTATATAAAATTTCTTAATATTTAAGGAGGAGATTACAATGAAACTTAAACAATATGGATTCACTTATACAGATTCATATCCGATTCGTATAGCTAAACGTCGTACTATACCACTTATTCCTCCATCACCTATACAATCTACACCTCAATGGAAGTTGATCAGACCAAGACCATCTGATTTTCCATTTGATTTATCTAACAATAATAATTTACAATGTAATAAAGAGAAAGAACCTATACGTTCATTACTTCTATGGACACCTGTCCAAGAGCATATATTTTATGAACCAGAGAAAGTTATGTATGTTATAAGTATTTATATTAGATTTTGTTGTAATGTTTTGTATTAACTGTAACTATCAATCAAATAGAGATGGATACACTTGTTTCATCCGATTCGAACTCTCATCAACTGTATGTACCTACATCCCAGAGTTGATATTCACTCCAAGAATCGAATTGAATACTGTTCACTTCAAATACCATCACATTATCCACTTAGCTACTCAATCTAAATAGTCACTGGCTTGTGCAACCAATACTAATGAATTATCATTTACATAGATTTGATAAGCTAAATTTTTAATTTTAGATTATTAACCAATTAAAGTCGATAAAGTATTGAAATGAATAAATGGATAGATTGAATTATTTTGTTTAAAGGATTATTTCTCAAATCCAAATCGTATTATTAAGTCATTAACTGATCAAATAAGCATTAAAACAACCTAGTGCTTTTATTATAATATACTGAAACCAAATGATGTCAGTCAGAACAACATAGAACTTCGTACGTACGTATGTAGATCAGTTCAAGTTGCCATACCACATTAGCACAAAAATGTAGTTATCAATTCAATTACCGCAGTGGTAGAGGTGGTAAGAGTATAAGTAGTAATTGGCAAGATTAAGGTTTGAAGATGTTATTCAAGGAGTATAATCCAGTGAAATAGATTTCGAAGGAGAAAAAAGGGGCATGAATAATTCGGAAGATTAGAATTTGGGAGAACACAAAGAGTGGATGAACCTACGCCATTGCAAACGATTTTGAGCCATGTCATTCAAGGTCCCTAACCATCTGTTGTTATCATCTCGCGGATCCCAATCAGGTTGCCTATACCTACCAACATGGCTCAGTCCAGGGATTGAACTTCTACCAGGAGATTCACTTAGAATATGCTAATGACATAGTTCTATTTGGTGAAGACGCTGACAAAATGCAGTCTTCTGATCACTATAAGCAACAATGCTAGCATGTTCGGGATGCGATTTTCCCCCCTCGAAATGCAAAATGATAGGGAGTGATGTAGTCAAGCGTGTCGACCACTTCACTTATATTGGGAGTCTCATCAGCCCTTGCGGTCTGGTGTGACGAAATCTCAGCACGGATACAGAAGGCTCGACTAGTTTTTGCCAACTTGCGTCATTTGTGGCGTAGGCGAGATGTCCGTCTACCAAACAAATGAAGGGTTTACTGCGCAGCAGTTCGTTCTGTCCTACTTTATGGCTGTGAAACATGACCGGTAAGAGTAGAGGATATTCGTAGCTTACTAGTATTCGATCATAAGTGTAATTGAAGCATTGCTCGTATATCCTGTGACCACCGAGTAAGTAATGCAGTTGTTAGGAAACGAGTACTGGGTAAGGATGACAAATCAATTGATGAAGTAGTGAAACTTCATCAGTTGAGATGACTTGAACATGTGTTACGTATGGTCAACTACCGACTGCCCCGACGTGTGGTGTTTTATGGTGTAAGAGTAGGTTGTGTTAGGACTGCAATTAATCAGTCTCTTGTTGGCATATCTATATTTTGTGCGGACTGCCTCGATATTACCTTAAGTCAAAAACATTCTAAGCAAAGATGGATAGAGGCTAGCAGTGAAATCCAGTTTGACACGCGTTTCATCCTATTTGAGTTCTCGTCAACTGAATGTATCTGCATCTCAGAGTTGATGTTCACTACGATACTCGAACTCAGTACCGTTTCCTTCAAACGTCAGCTACTGGGTCCTGTTGAATTATTTAGTTCGCTAGTCTGAAAACACTTCGAAACCATTTTACCGACTATTTTTACCCTTAAACTAATAAGTTGAAGTTTTATATTTAAATACATATTATTATTCCTTTGATTTATAGGACAAGTCCGCCTACTTCTACTGCTGAATCAGTTTATATGTCAAGTTCTTCACCTGATACAGGAAAACAAATTAGTGGGACACTTAAAACTAGATCGAATTCTCAGGCATCACCAACACGTCGTCGACGTGAATCCATTTCAAATAATCCAAGTCCATCTAGATCTCAAGTTAGTAAAAATTTATTCATGATTCATGAAAAATAAGTGGAAATTTAAAGATCATTTATTAAAAGGAATTTATGTTACCTAGGAAACATTGAAACGAGTTAGTATTGGATAGTTCTTAATAATCAAAATGTTTTATAATTGAACTGATCATTACGATCTTTTAAGGTAAATCCTGGAGTGAATATCAACTCTGGAATGCAGGTACATTCAGCTGACGAGTTCCAACTAGGACGAAACATGAGTCAAACTGGATTCCACTGTTAGCCACTATTCATCTTTGTTCATAATTCTTGTGAATTAAGGCAATATCAAGGCAATCGGTACAAGATGTACATATGCTAACAAGAAATGGATCAGTAGCTATCCCAAACATTAATGGAAAGATTCGTCACGGACTATTGATGTCTAATTGTTAGAATTTATAGCTGATGTCAGTTCGTGATGAAAACCCTAAATCTGATTCCTAAGCTTAACCATCAACTATAATTCATAATTCGAATTCCTCACACTGTTTTATAACCCTCATTTTGTTTTAGTTACTAGGTGTGCACTGTCAAGATCACTTAAGTGTCGCTCAAAGGTCGTCCATAGATTATAGTCTCACCACTAAATTTCATGCTAGCTGACATTTATCAGTAGGATATACTTGTAATCTTGAGGAAATAGATTACCCCTGATAGAGGTTGATTTCATTTTTATTTACCTATTCATAGCTAGTGATTAAAATGACATATATGTATCCTAGAGTACTAATTTTCTTCAATTATCTTTTCTAGAAAAGGGGTTCACGTGAAGACATACTAAAGAAAGGTAAGTTACAAAATATAAACCACCCTATAAAGATATGATGACTAGTATTGTAATTGTGAACATTGAGGATGTTGTAAATACTCTGGTACATTGTGACTTATCCCATTACAATAAAACACAAACCATCTTCAACTGAGAAGCTATTTCCATTAGTTATTTAGAACGATGAGTCTATTTTTAACGAGTATCACATCAACAACTCAGGTTCTGAGTTCGAACTCCGTGAGTGGGATCATGGATACACACTGTAGAGGAGTCCCACACTAGGACAAAACGGCGATTCAGTGTTACCAGGTTTTCTATGGTGGTCTAGCTTTATTTGACTCATACATTCAACTATTAAAGTGCTATGATATCCACAAAATCCCTCTCTGATTATAATTATCGTATGCTCATAAGTGACTATCTCCAAGAGGTATTTCCTGGAGTTCTAGTAAGTCTTTTATTCTACAACATATAGTATTTCACTGGCTGAAATCATGAGTCAATTGATGCTACACCATCATGGAAAACCTGAAAGCACTGGAAGACCGTTTCGTTCTAGTATGGGACTCCTCAGCAGTGAGCATCCACGATCCCGCAACCCGAGAGATTCGAACCCAGGACCTACTGGTTTCGCGCGCGAGCATTTAACCGTTAGTGAGATGTCGTTACCAGTGGAGTTCAACCAGGTCTGTTGTGAGATAGGAACTCACTGAAGACAATGGTGTACGGTGGCACAACTTCGTGGATTGGTTGAAGTTAGACATTAACAACGTTAGGTGTCGGCTCAGTGGTCTAGTTGGTTAAGTGCTAGCGCGCGAAGCCAGTAGGTCTTGGGTTCGAATCCCGCGGGGTTCGGAATCGCGGATGCGCACTGCTGAGGGGTCCCACAATAGGACGAAACGGCCGTCCAGTGCTTCCAGGTTTTCCATGATGGTCCAGCTTCAAATGACTAATGACTTCAACCAGTGAAATTTCTGAAAATCTCCACAAAACCCATTCTGATAATATAATATTTATTGTTACATTAATTAGAGTGAAAATGTTTAGTCCCTTAGAATTTACTGTCCTTGCAGGATCTTAATGATGATCAATCAGAATGAAGTTTGATATTCATTGGTTGATTATGAACAATATCGATGAAGGATCTACTGTGGATTATCTAGACTTAAAGATTATCAAAAATGTTTTTTTTTAATCTGATGATCTTTTGTGATTATTCTGTAATAGAACAATAATGAACGATCAGCAAAATATTTCAACGTGAAAGTCTATCACGAGTGAATCTATATTCATTGAATCTAAGTGAGCTTTAAGATAAATTTCATTATCGTTGGTTCGATTAATCGTTGACACGCAATTAACAAGGGAAACTCCATCAAGATAGTTTACATCATGAGTCGATGTAATCTATACAACCACTGAAAGTTGGAAAGTGTTGGACAGGTGTTTAATTCCAGTAGGAGTTTCTTCAGCATTAAGGGTGTATGACCTAATCAGATATTGAATCTATAAACTTAAAGTCTGTAGATCCTAGGATTCTTTGTATGATGTTATATGCCTTTAAATTTCACAAATAAATATATACCGAAAAGCCGTATTTTCATTGATCACTGATGGTCACTAAATTGCTCACATACGGTACTCTATTTAAGCCTTAGCGGTTACTTACTTACTTACGCCTGTAACTTTTAATGCAGCATAGGGCGCTGACCAGTATTCACCAACCCACTCTGTCCTGGGCCTTCCTTTCTAATTCCAGCCAATTCTTGTTCATTTTTCTCGTGTCTATATCCATTTCTCTACGTAATGTGTTTTTTAGTCTTCCTCTTTTCATTTGGCCTTGAGAGTTCCATATGAGGGCTTGTCTTCTGACACAGTTGGGCGATTTCCTCAATGTGTGTCCTATCCACTTCCAGCACTTCTTCCTAATTTCTTCCTCCACTGGGATCTGGTTTGTTCTTTCCCACAGTTGGCTGTTGCTAATGGTTTCCGGCCGACGGATGCGAAGTATTTTTCGTAGACAACTGTTAATAAACACTTACATCTTCTGGATGATGGCTTTCGTAGTTCTCTAAGATTCCACCTCATACAGTAGAACTGTCTTGATATTTGTATTGGAAATTCTGACTTTGGTGTTGGTTAATGGTTGTTTTGAGTTCCAGATGTTCTTAAATTGTAAATATGCTGCTCTTGCTTTACCAATCAACGCCTTCACATCTACATCAGATCCACCGTGTTCATCAGTGACGCTGCCGAAGTATGTAAAGGGTTTTACATCTTCCAAATCTTCTCCGTCAATTGTGATTGGATTGATGCATGCTGTGTTGTATCGAAGAATCTTGCTTTTGCCTTTGTGTATGTTGAGATGTACTGCTGCTGAGGCTGCTGCTACACTGGTCGTTTTCTCCTGCATTTGCTATTGCGATTGCGATAGGATGGCCAGATCATCTGCGAAATCTAGGTCGTTCACTTAACGGCTACAGTGTTAGTTATTTAAATTGTGAGTTTATTCATATTTTCGAATTATCATCCATACCTCTAAATTGATTAAAAAAATGTACTTCAGGGATGACAAGTAAATCAAAAGAAGCTAAAGGACAGAATAAAACTCCAGAAACAAGTGGAAGTAGTCAACAAAATTCTAGTTCACGTACAAACAATTCATTACACATGAAATCATGCAGTGAAGATATTGTACCTGAAGTATCAATAACAACTAGTTCTGTAACGAATCCTAAAGAAATATGGCTTGATATAAAAGATTTTTGTGAAATATTCAAGTAAGTTAATCTTTTGTAAAAATCATTGTTTACGATGAAGTATGGATTCAAACGTTTTTAGACAATAAACATTAAATGGATGCGCACTGATGAGGAGTCCCACAATAGGACGAAACGGCCGTCTAGTGCTTCCAGGTTTCCAAAGGTGGTCTAACATCATCAATCAGTTCATGATCTCAATCAAAAACTAAATAAACTCCACAACCCCTATACTAGTAAATATGAAATGAGTCGAAATTAGAATAAAAACATTAATTAAGGTAATATCGAGGCAATACACACAGAATACACCCCATCACACAAGCAAGTGGCTATTAGGACTTAGTAGCTAAGTGAATAACACGATGGCGTTTGAGCCAAACCGTACTGAGTTCAAGTCTCAGAGTGAACATCAACTCCGAGATGCAGATACATTCAGTTGACGAGTCCGAAAGAGGACGAAACGTGCATGCTGGATTCCAAGGTAACCTGAACAGGATGTACATATACCAATAAGAGACTGACCAGCTGTAGTCCTAACACAACAGTGGGAACATTCAAGTAAGGAACATGGACTAAACGTTTTATAACATTTTGTTTAATTATGATAATCATCATAACTTTTACTGACTAAAGTTACAGTATTGATATCGTAGATAATCATTGACATACGATTCGGCGAGACTCTAATTTATGGAGGACCTTTGAACGAAACTTAAGCGACCTTGAGAACTATTAGTCAATCAGCAAACAGTCAGTATAGAGTAAAAATATGTTATACAAAACCAAGGAAATAAAGTGGATACACTTCTTATACATGGTTCAAAAGTTTGTCAGGGTTAGAAAGAGGTTCAAAGGTTCTAATATCGTAATGCATGCAGTAGAGGAAATCATCCATACGGCTACAGAATAATCGGCCTCTGGAGCCATGATAAAGTCTCGAAAACTTTCAGCCTCGACTACATAGCTGCAATCTTGTTTGTGTGCACTTCGGTTATTCAGTACACAAAAATGTCACTTGTGGATAACGACACGATACACATAACCAAATCTATGTAAGAGTCTGTACGCTTTCCAAACATCCGTATAGATTGTAGTACCTGGCTGCAGCTATTGTTACTGGTGCTTTTATTATCCAGTTCGCAATAATTGTCGTAATTTGCCTTAGTTAGGAATTATATATAAATAGGGTTTTCATCACGAACTGACATCAGCTCTAATGCCAGGAGTTTATTTAACCAAATGGATGAAAGGCTTTCACGTTAAAATCCGAGATCTATTATCTTATAACTGATTGTTTCGTCCACAAATTATAGTCACGCCGTTTTATTTGTAATAGCCGCTCAATGATCACGTTTTGTACAACATTCCCTGTAAACCGATCGTACGTTAGCATTAAGCACTGAAGTTGGCACTTACTTACTTACTTACACCTGTTACTCCTCGTGAAGGAGCATAGGTCGCTCACCAGCATTCGCCATCCAACCCTGTCCTGGGCAATCCTTTCCAGCTCCTTCCAGTTGTAATTCATCGTTTTCATATCTGCTTCTATTATCCGACGTAATGTGTTCTTTGGCCTTCCTCTTTTCCGCTTCCCTTCAGGATTCCAAGTTAGGGCTTGCCTCGTGATGCAGTTTGACGATTTGCGTAATGTATGTCCTATCAATTTCCATCGTCTTTTCCTAATTTCCTCTTCAGCTGGAAGTTGGTTTGTTCTCTCCCACAGAAGGCTATTGCTGATGGTGTCCGGCCAATGGATGTTGAGTATCTTGCGTAGACAGCTATTTATAAATACTTGTACTTTCTTGATTGTGGTTGTTGTAGTTCTCCAAGTTTCAGCTCCATACAGTAGAATTGCCTTGACGTTCGTATTGAAGATTCTCACTTTGATATTGGTTGAAAGTTGTTTTGAGTTCCATATGTTCTTCAATTGTAGGAATGCGACCGTTGCTTTGCCAATCCTCGCCTTTACGTCTGCATCTGAACCTCCTTGTCTATCGACGATGCTTCCCAGATATGTGAAGGAAGTTGGCACCGTAACCTTGAAATCTCTAAAACGCCACTGACTGGCTCGTCCATAAATTAGAGTCTCGCCACGAAATCTACTCTGATTTCAAGATAATTGTAATTTTATTTGTTAATTAGTAACTTCAATGGTTTAAAAATACATTCGTATTTCATTTAAATATATGAAGTCTATTTCTCATAAACCTTCTATTATCATAATGTTAAGCAGTTAATGATCTTCTTAAAGATTTTCTTAACCTATGTTACATTCTGATCGACATTAGTCAAGACAGTATCTTCTAACACAGTAGGATTCCTCTAGAACTGAGGTGCTACATCAAATTATCACGGAGTAATACCAATTGTTATCTCATGTATTTCTTGATTCTGATCATATTCTGTTGATCATAATCTGATCCTTTGAAGAACTTCAACTTCTTCAGGATTGTAGTTGTATTCCATTAACAACTGTTAAACTAGCATGAAAATATGGAATTAATTAGGGTTAATTGTTAATTGGTTTCAAGTATCTAATGTCAAACTCAAATCACATTGTGATTAGTGATCTCATGGTAACGTTGATTCGAACTAAGGATTAGACAAGATTTCATTGATTAATACTCAATGATATTTTAATGTATTCGATAGAACAAATTATAATTGAAGTTTATTTATAAATACCATAGATTTGATTAGAGTACTTTTATTCTGAATTAGTTATTATGTAAATCATCATTTTTGTTCAACTTCATCATAGACCTACTGATGGAAATAATATTCTCGTCGACTGAATCCTCGGGCATTGATCTCCAACCAGGAGGTTCACTTACCGACTTACAGTACGCAGCTGATATAGTACTGTTTGATGAAGACGCTGATGAAACACAGCCTTTTGGTAACACTGAGGGACAATGCCAGAATGTCTAAAATAAGTTTCTCCCTCTTTAAATGCAAGTTGTTGCTTCAGAACTGGCCTGCATCAACACCTGAACTAAGGATAGGAAGTGAAGTAGTTGAACATGCTGAGAATTTCACTTATCTTTGATGTCTGATCAGACCTAATTAGTTAGTGTCTGACTAAATCTCAGCACGGATTCATAAGCCTTGCTTGGCTTTTGCCAAATTACGTCACCTCTGATGAAGGCGAAATATCCGTCTACCAATTAAGGGACAAATATGCTGCGTAGCAATTCGTCTTGTTCTACATTACGGCTGCGAAATATGGTCATTAAGGATAGAAGATACTCGTAAGTTACCAGTATTTGACCACAGATGCATTAGAAATATTGTTTGCATCTGCTGGTACCACCGGCTAAGTAATAGTGAGGTTAGAAAGATACAGGGTATTTGGAAATGATGATGGTAAATTAGTTGATGACATCATGAATCTTCATCGACTGAGATAGTTGAATCACGTGTTACGATTGCATGAACACCGATTACCACAACGTGCAATGATGACTAGTGTTGGGGATGGTCGAAAGAGAGTTAGGGGCAGTCAAACCAGTACGTGGCATCACACCTTGAAGTCACTAAATTCTAGTATGAGCCATGTTGATCGCTGCAGACTACTTGGTTGGTGTCCGTGTCACTATCATAACCAATGGTTGGAGATTGTGTGTGACATGATTCAGAATCGATCGATCACAATAGTATGGGTGTATACACACTCTGTCTACCCTTAAATTGTGAGATTGAAATCGCTTCATATCTTTCTTTGTATCAACTAATTCTTTCTTTCTGTACTATATCCTTACATAAAATCTTTAATTTATATATTACTACTATTGAATTGACTACTTCTATGAATCTGGTGTTCGTGTTGTTGTGCTAATGAGGTATTGCAACTTGAACCGATGCTTATATATGTTCCTGGTGCTTTGTTGTAGCTGACTGACTGACAAATCATCATTTGCGTATCTTCCCTTGTGTATGCCCATTTTGTCGAATTATTAAACTACTACATCCACTAATAGTCAGTTCACCCAATTGTAACAACATGAATGACCTTCGTTTTACTCCTTATCCCCACTAAAAACACTGACTCCAATTGACACATAACTTTTCTCCGGCTTCATCCTGCACAATCAGAGTACCGAAAAACTCCAATGCATTCTGCATATATTATGGCCTAAAACTTACACAATAGTATACATTAATTACTAGACTACAATACATAATTGGTATGAAATCTGAAACCGTACATAACATGAATTTATAATCCCCAGAACACATTCAAGGTGAAATTTCTTTCACAACTCCAGATATTCAAAGGTTAGGTGTTCATTTGAGTTATTATTGTACCTTAATAGGATAAAATGTAATATGATAAACATTCTGTATTTGTTATTTATTGTATCGATTGCCTTATCCAGATCATATCTTGATCAGAATCTATTGTCATTCTACATTAAAATTACAGTAAACAAATAAAGTACCTGATTTACATATCAATAACGTTAATAGTACTACATCAAATAAGTGTACTTATATATATGCTTCATTTTTCCCAAGTATATATAGCTACATACCGATTGAGCTAGGGACAAACTGTTTGAACTTAGTAGCTCATTTGATCGCTTGAAAAGAAAAGGAGTTCTAATGATAAGCCGTGACCAGTGGGGCTGATGCGTGTCGGGTAGAGATAGGTATCTACCTCAGTACAATCGAAGGTGTTCGCGCAGTTTCATGGATTGGTTGAGGTTTGACTAAAGGCCCTGGGTTTGAATCTCATGAGCGGGATCGTGAATGCGCACTGTTAAAAAGTTTCACAATAGGATAAAACGGCTGTCCAATGCTTCTAGGTTTTCAATGGTGGTCTAACATCAATTGGTTCATGATCGCGATCAGAAACTTATTAATCTCCACAACCCTATACTGATCCGAAGAAATATATTAAGTTCGAATCTTAATCCGGATACGAATATAAGAGGTAGATCCGTTTGATGAGTTCCAAACAGGATGAAACACACCTTATATATTATACTGTCGGCGTTAATCCAACTTTATTATAAGAATGCCTATATCTGTAAATAGTATTTGAATCTCTACTATCATGTTATATATCTTATATAGTTTTCTTTTTAATGAATCAATTCAGGACAGTGACCATTTATCATAAGCCAAATACATATTCAATTGTGAAAACATATTCCAATTTAAAAGTGAGTCAATCCAATGTATGATACAATTTTTATGACTTAACATATTGATACAAATCTTTATTTATTTAAACATATAAACATTAGTACATGAAGGCTGGGATACTGCTCGGGTGCTCAAACCAAAACAGGCACTTTTCTTAAGGGCAACAACCAGAGCTTTTGACCCGAAGGCCTGATTCACAAGGCAGTGAAGCAACCCAAGGAAATACATTCTCATGGTAACCTGTAACCAACAATTGGTTCATATACCTTTTGTTTCCTTAGGATCCTGAAGCCCATGTGTACCAGCTGTTTGGAATCGGGGTTTTCCAACTTCCCTAGGTGGATCCTCTATATTCACCAACCTGGTTAGAGCGCCGGACATTCACTTTTCGTCCTCTCAATTTCGTAAACAACACCCCCACCACGAGAAGTCAGTGAGTAGGAATTCACTGGAAGCGGTTGTATGCACGTGGACACTTGAGAGCATTTGGAGAGGGAGAGCCTAATCTCTCCACTCTCGGCCGTATCAGGGCATTTGAGGGCGATACAAATCTGATCCATGGATGTATGAAATAGGTGCACACACAAGAGGAGAAGAAACTTTGATCTCTTTGAATGTTATTATTCAAGCGACCAATGACATCAAATCAGTTTCGTGTCCTAACAGTATTCTTAATTCTAATATCCGCTTTTGGAACTTTATAGTTTTTCTGAAGAACTCATTCATAATTGATATCACGAACCGAATAAAGTTAGACATCCATTATGAACCAGGAAATACTGGATAGCTATTTTGTTCTAATATGAGACTTTTCCGTAGTGACACATCCATGATTTCAACAGTAATCAAACCAAAGATCTTCGATCTCATAGACAATGCCTAAAGTACAGATCATACATACTTACTTACGCCTGTTACTCCCCATGAAGCTTAGGCCGCTAATCACCATTCTACAACCCATTCTATCCTGAGCTTTCCTTTTCAGTTCTATCAAATTGTTGTTCATTCTTCTCATATCTATCTCCATTTCCTATAAACTACCTAGATTTGCCATAAAAAAAGGCATTCTATGATATTGTATTTCAATTTATTTCAGCCATCTGATCAATCAAAAGTACATTATTTATTTTGTGATAGTATTAAACCATGTGAAATTATTCTTCAATTCTCAGTTATTTATCAATGGCCATTACCTATTGCGAAACGTTTAACTCCATCTACTTATTCACGTGGTATTACTTGTATGCCTGAAACAGATGAAACATCAACAATACCAGTAAATGAACATAGTAGTACACATTTCTTACCGATAACTAAGACATCAGGTATGTGTACAAAATTTCAGTTTGTTTTCATTATATGGGTCTTTAGTAGTGTTATGAATGTCGTTCAGATAAGTATGTACATTTTTAACCAATGAATAAAGCGATAGAGTTTGAAGTAAAAGGTACTGGGTTCGAGTCCCAGAGTGAACATCAACTCTCTAAGATGCAGGTACATCCAGATGACGAATCCCAAATAGGATGAAACGTGCATCGAACTAGATTCCACTACTAGTCAGTATCCATCATTGCTTACAAAAAGCTTGTGAATTAAGGCTATACCGAGGCAATCTCCACATGATGCACATATTCCAACATGAGACTGATCAATTGCAGTCCTAAATAACAATGGGAAGATACAGGTTAAATAACACCAAGTGAATTCAATGAACAAACAGTTAAAAGACAAGTTAAATGTAAATTAGTTTTGAGGGTTTCCCTTAACTTATGAATTTTTCAAGAAATCCTAACAGTCTTCTAATCTTATTAAAGAAATTCTATGATAGAAACTCATCTGTTTTAGTGTAGATAAACCTTCTTCCGAAATGTGGATAAATGAATAAAGTTTAATACTTGAGATCATGAATCAATTGAAGCTAGACTACCAGGGAAAATCTGGAAGTACTGGATGACTGTTTCGTCCTATTGTGAGAATCCTCAACAGTGTGCATCCACGATCCCGCCTTGCGAGATTCGAACCCAGGATCTATCGGTCATTGGTTTTACGATATTTTTCAATAATCTTACTGAATTGTAAGACAACGATTTAGATAGTTAATAAACAGAAACTTTGATCTCTTTTAGTACTTTCTAAACCATCGAAGTAGCTTTTATTCGGTGAATTAATGAAAAGATGTTTTACCTTAGAGTTAAACTTGAACTACGGAATGAAAAACTAAATGATTTATTTGTTGTGTACTAGTTGCATCAAAATGAATAAACACTGAGGTTTATAGGACGAGCTGTGAACCACATGTGGAGAAATTCGAACAGTTCACTTCTACTTGAAGTTTGTACTGATGATGTCGTTCAGAAGAACGATAAAATCTCTACGACCAAACCATCTAGCTTAGAGAACAAAACTCCATCAAGACGATGTGTTTCTTTGTCTGTTAATCATTTTGAAAGATTGTGGAATGTCAATCAAGTGCTATGGAGAGTTATTGCACTGTTCACATCCGTTGCGCCTTTTAATCTGTTATATCTTGAAAAATCGATTTTTCTTGATACTACCGCGTATAACTGAGCACTAGAACACCAAAACCCTTCCAAGTCGCAGTAAGAAGAGAGAAGACTAATGAAAGGAATATTATTCCAAACAGTGTCGAACATAGTACAACATTGTCAGGTATTTATAGTTTTAAGTGAGAACGAAATCATCATTACAGTCGTCCAATCCGCGTACAGGGGGTTATTAGCATTATCCAAGGTGGAAGCTACACGTTGGAATTCTAGAACATTCTTCCGAAAGGTGATTGGATGGAACGTCTTCGGCTCCTTCTGAGCCTCTTACAGCTTCCTCGAGTTCACCGGTGGTCCGTCGTCACACAATCTCAAGTTCTTTGGAAAATACTCGGAAATGCGCATATGTTTTCGCCTACAAATTGACTGAATTCTAACATTTAAATCAGTTGATACAACATTAATGATCTATAAGTAACATGCCCACTGAGAAATTTGATATTTCTGGATGTGTTATGATTAAATAGAAATATCGAAGATCTGTCTAATGCTCCATAATTTTAAGTGATGCCTCAAACGTTATACATTCATGACAAGCACTAATTCAGTCAGTCAGTTACAACAAAGGACCAGGAACATATATAAGCATCAGTTCAAGTTGCAATACCTCATTAGCACAACAACACGAACACCAGATTCATAGAAGTAGTCAATTCAATAGTAGTAATATATAAATGAAAGATTTTATGTAAGAATATAGTACAGAAAGAAAGAATTAGTTGATACAAAGAAAGATATGAAGCGATTTCAATCTCACAATTCAAGGAAAGACAGAGAGTGTAAACACTGACGCCATTGTGATCGATCGATTCTGAGTCATGTCACACACAATCTCCAACCATTGATTATGATAGTGACACGGACACCAACCAAGTAGTCTGCATCGATCAACATGACTCACACTAGAATTTAGTGACTTCAAGGTGTGATGCCACGTTTTGGTTTGACTGTCCCTAACTCTCTTCCAACCATCACCAACATTAGTCAGCATTGCACGTTGTGGTAATCGGTGTTCATGCATTCGTAACACGTGATTCAACCATCTCATTCGATGAAGATTCATGATGTCATCAACTGATTTACCATTATCATTTCCAAATACCCTGTATCTTTCTAACCTCACTATTACTTAGCCGGTGGTACCAGCAGATGCAAACAATATTTCTAATGCATCTGTGGTCAAATACTGGTAACTTACGAGTATCTTCTATCCTTAATGACCATATTTCGCAGCCGTAATGTAGAACAAGACGAACTGCTGCGCAGCATATTTATCCCTTAATTGGTAGACGGATATTTCGCCTTCATCATAGGTGACGTAAGTTGGCAAAAGCCAAGCACGGCTTATGAATCCGTGCTGAGATTTAGTCAGACACTAACTAATTATGAGACTAAAAACTGCACTGACAAAAACATATCCTGCAGCTAAATTGATTGTCCTGTCCAAAACAACATGTTCTTTGACACAATCAAAGGTCGACAGGTATCCTTTTCATGTTACCACCAACTGTGTATACAAATTTATATGTATCTGCCAAAGCAGTTACATTGGTAGAACAGAAAGGAGAGCCTACGTCCGATTCAAAGAACATATTCCGAACAGTTTGAGATCAAACGGACTAAAAACATTTAGCAGCGCTGTCGCAAGACATCTCATTGACACAGGACACGAAGTCGATATACTGAAGTCCTTCAGGGTGATCAACAAACAATCAAATTCAAACCTTTTGAAATTCGCGGAAGCAATAGCAATCAAACGTTTAAAACCAGATCTTTGTATACAAAAAGAAACAGTAGTAAATCTTTCTTTGCCCTGGTAACATTCACCCCACCCCCCTTTTATTTTATTTATTTTTATTACGTCATTTCAACTCTTTCTGAATTTTATAATTACATCATTCATAACTTACTAATTTGAATTCATATCTCTCTTTATTAACATTAATCTATTTTCAGTTACTTCATTACATAATCGTCTAATGTGTTTTAATTCCATGATTTCTAATCACTATTTCAATTTTCTGGAACCTTCCCTCCCAAACTCTATATATTCGAAACAAAAAAATTTTATGACCTCAATCACTCTAACGAAATCTTTACCACATTATGTTACATATATTCATCCTTCATCGCCCTCTGTTGTATAAGTATGTCAATATCTATAATAACGTTGAATTTCAAATATTTTAGGTTGTAAGCAGCTGATGAGAACCTAACGAAATAAAATGAATTCATGTATTATTCTGCACCAATCTTTGTTCTTACTCTCTTTAAAATAATTAGGTCTGATCAGACTTCCAAGATAAGTGAAATTGTCAGCATTTTCGACTACTTCACTTTCTATCCTTAGTTCAGATGTTGATGCAGGTCAGTCGATGAAGATTCATGATGTCATCAACTAATTTACCATTATCATTTCCAAATATCCTGTACCTGTCTAACTTCACTATTACTTACCCTATGATTCTAGCACTAATTAATTTATCTTCATATCTAAATACTATAACATTGAAATATCTTCTATTCTTTTTAGCTTCATTTATTAAAGAGAATAATTCAAATTCACAAAATAATTCACCTGATGATTTACAATCTACAACTTATGGTACTAATCCATCGGTACAGACAATATCATCTACATCATCTATATCAAATCATCCATCTACACTTTTAATTGAATCTTATCATTGGAATAAATCAATACAAGGTGATCCAATGAAATATCTTGAAACAACTGGTACTAATTCTATATCATTATTATTAACATTTAGTCGATATTGTTATAAATTAATCATTTATGCACCATTAGGTTATGTTATCACTATTCTTGGACGTCAACGTTCATCAATTAATATCAATAATCAATTCATTCAATCATCTAATAAAAATATTCATCAATCAATCAATATATTATTTGATAATTATGATTATATATTATTAAATGGGATTACAATCTGTCCATTATTAATTAAATATTATGCAAATCAATTAATTGATTGTATGTATAATATTGGACAATCTATAGAAATATTAGTACATTTAACTGAGATCTATGTATCTTACATGACTATCAACACCATCACCACCACCACCAACACCACCAACACCACCACAACTACCACCACTACCACTACTCATAGTAACAATAATAATAGTAGTATTGTGATAAATAATATAGAATTGAATGAATTAGAATTTAAAGAATAATTTACAAATACTATAAACAATTTAATTACTAAAGAAAATGAACTTAAACAATTATTATCTATATGGCCTAATCAAAAAGTAAGGAGGTGTATATTCTTATTGTTATTTAGAAAGTGTAATTGATTAATCTCTTGTTAGTATATATGTGCATCTTGTGAGTATTACCGCGATATTGCCTTAATTCACAAGATTTTTGTAAGCAATGATGGATAGTGATTAGTAGTGGAATTCAGTTTGATGTAGGTTTTGTCCTATTTGGGATTGATCAACTGGATGTACCTGGATCTTAGAGAGTTGATGTTCACTCTGGGACTTGAACTCAGTATTATTCGCTTCAAACGCTATTGTGTTATCTACTTAGCTACTGAGTCCTGATAGCCACTTACTTGTGCAATGGGGTGAATTTAAATTCATATGGTATTATTTGGCTTGTATCTTTCCATTGAGGTTTAAGACTGCAATTGATCAGTCTGTTATTGGCATATTTGCATACTGTGCATATGCCTCGATATTAAATTAATTAAGCTTTTATAATCAAATATGGATAGTGACTAGTAGTGGAATTCAGTTTGATGTAGGTTTTGTCCTATTTGGGATTGATCAACTGAATGTACATGCATCTTAGAGAGTTGATGTTCACTCTGGGACTTGAACTCAGTATTATTCGCTTCAAACGCTATTGTGTTATCTACTTAGCTGCTGAGTCCTGAATCCAGTTTGATGCACGTTTTGTTCTAGTTGGGATTCATCAGCTGGATACATCTGTATCCCAGGGTTTGAAGTGAAAGGTACTTGGTTCGAATCCTGAAGTGAACATCAACTTTGGGGTTCAGGTACATTCAGCCGATGAGTCCTAAATAAAGACGAAACGTGCCTCTTGGATTTCACTGCTAGCCACTATCCATCTTTGATTGGATATATCTGTTTTCTTTTCTTTTTTTTTTGATTTATTTATAATATTAGAATAGGGGGGTTTGTAAAGGATGATGTATGTGTTAAAAGTTAAATTCATCAGTTGATCTATACTAGATCATCATTGAAAACTTGGAAGTATTGGACGGGTGTTTCGTTCTAGTATGGGACTCTAACCTAGAGCCTTCGGTTTCGCGCGCAAATGTTTAAATTTTAGACCAATGATCCGGCCGGCATCCAACAGTGTTAATGTTGAATTCTAGTCGATCTACGAATTGTGCAACCTTTCATTAACTCATGAATTCAACTTTAAACATACTTTATTCTCCACAAACTCCTATTCTAATAATAATCAAGTGCTCACTACTGAATAGTTTTAACATGGATTTCCTGAAGTCCTAGTGAGAAGCCGTAACCAGTGAAGTTCAATCCATGTTGGATAGGAGAGGGTTATCCAACTTAGAAAATGGATGAAGGGTTGCACAAGATCATGGATTGACTGAAATTAAACATTAACACCGTTGAATGTAAGTTTAGTGATCTAGAGGTCAAGCATCCTCTCATGATATCAAAAGTTCTAAGTTAGAATTACAGATGCAAGATCGTGGATGCGCACTTCTGAGAAGTCCCTATTCTGGAACACAACGGCCTTCCAGTGGTTAACTATCATTATGTCTATTAGTTTATTCGAATCGGCATCAATTAATTTACATTGTGTTTGGTTGTGATCAATTATGTACAATCGACTAGTACAAATGTATTCAAATTTTTTTATATTTTTACTTGTAAATTATTTTCCGATTCATCGTTTGGTGAGACTATAATTTATGGACAGCCTTTGAGTTTGATGGAGTTTTGTTCTCTGAGCTGGATGGTTTAATCGTGGAGCTTTCATCGTTCTTCTGAACGACATCATCAGCATAAACTTCAGACAGAAGTGTTCGAATTTCTCCTTATGCGTTTCACAGCTTGTTCTGTACACCTCGACGTTGATTGGTTCATATTGACCTTAAATTTATCATTGTTTACTTCTTTGTTTTGGTTGTGTCTCCCATTGTTTTGATTTTTGTTCTTATATATATGCATGATTTTCCTGATTGGTTGATAAATTGGGTCAATATAAACGTGCTTGTTGATTGCTGATTGACCCGAGTGCCAGGCTTCTAAAATTTTGCTGGTGTTTTTGGAATTTCCTCTGCCTTTGAGTAACGCTAAAGTGACCTTAAGAGTGTAAACCTAGTAACTAGGACAAAATGAGGGTTATAAACTTGTGGGAGGAATTCGAATTATGAATTATAGTCAATGGTTAAGGTTAGGAATTAGATTTAGGGTTTTCATCAAGAACTGACATCAACTATAATGTCAAAACTCTATTTAACCAAATGGATGAGTGAATTTCGCTCGAAAATCCGAAACCTGTTATCTGATACCAGATTGGTTCATCCATAAATTATAGTCTCGTCCTTAAGTTGTTTAGTATATATATATATGAAAGATTTCCCTAGTTGAGATCATGAGTCAATTGAAGCTAGATCGCTATGGAAAATCTGGAAGCACTGGACGACCGTTTCGTCTTATTATAAGACTCTTCAGCAGATATATGAGACTTAGAAAGAACAGAAATAGATTACATTATAATGTGTTCATAACATTCAAATATCATAAGAAGGTTGTGTAGTGATCGAATAGTCAGAGAAGAACAAGGAGGATTTTTATCATGGTTTGTATTTATGAATTCAGAACATGATGAACATTTATTAGATAGAACATAATACGTTTAGATCATATTGTTATATCTCAACGAGAATACTGAATGGTAACTATTCGGATCTATTAATGGATTAATACTATACACATTGTCTTATTTTATAACTATTCAGTAACTAGATCATGTATATCTATATTCCTGTTATTATACGCTTTATTTTGACTCAAAGATTATTATTATACAATTCGCCGTCTTTGAGTTATGCCCTGTCTATTAATTACAGTCACCCACATTCACAGCGACTTTTGGCTTAGATCTTGTATAAATGTTATTTTCCATTTTATAGTATGATGTAGTCTGTTTCGTTTGTATATAAACCCAGTATGTTTGAAATATCATGATTCAGATCATAGAGGCTGAGATTAATGTTCTGAACTTGATAGGCAGAGCCAGGTAGGAAGAATGACCGATAAGAACTCTAGACTTCTCGTACGGGTTTATACATCATAAATCCGGTTGATAAGTCACTATTTTTTAATTGACGGTATCATTACGTCATATATATTGATAGGGGAACAAGGCCACAAGGCTATAATCTGTAATCCAGTTTTAAAGATCGTTAAACTGGAATCTCTATTAGATTCCTCAGTAAATTGTTAGTTGAAGGTATTGTACATCATGGATTGTTACTAACTAGAAAACTATTGAAAATTAAAAGAACACTAGATGGATATCTTATCGGAATATTGTTGAGTCGGCTTTCCGAGAACTGCAGCAGAGCCTCTAGAGGCCCTAAAAGAGCCGAAGAGTCCTAGAAAATCAGAGCATGATGGAGCTTCCTAGAATGCCAACGTGGCGTGCTACTATTGGTCAGTAGCATAATATGTCTTTTAGCGGATTGGCCAAAATATGATGTTGATTTAACAAATGTTAACATCTATAAATACCCATGTTTTCCTGTACAAAAATGAACCTTTGGATTAAAGTGTTTTTTGCTTAATTTGCGCCTTTTCTTTCGTGTTCAGGTCTCTGCGTAGTTCTAGCTTGCGGGTTAATAGAATAGCTTAGGAACCGAATAAAGCGTTCAAATTAAGAAGATTTATCAGATATGGAACTTTTTAGTATACAGCCTAACAATCTAGGAGTAATACAATCTTCAATCGATTTGCGGATATTTAATTTGATCCCTAATAGTTTGTTGATGTCTATTACAAATAAAATTCTAAACTAGGATAAAGTAGATGTTTGTAGTGTGGTGTCGAGTCGAGGTTAACTATGAGCACCACTACAAAAAGACTACGTGCCAGTTAATCGATAAAATCCCCCGTAAGCCAAATATCAGAAGGCAGTTGATGGCTGTAGTCAAGATGCATTTGTTGGCGATCTCGTGGTATCGAATGGATACCGAGATCGTGCCAAAGGAGTACAAGCGTGGTTACCGAGCGTAACCCAATCCGTACAAGGTCACAGTCAATTGAAGGATAATGGAGAAGTAATATGGCTGTCTTTAGCACAGTTAAACAAACGAGCACAGTAAAACAACCACTACATGTTCAGTACTACCTAATACTCACAAATCTCATTCTATGTGTCATAATTATAATCCTAAGTATGATATACTTTTCTATTTAGATAATTAAACCAACTTTATTGTCAATACTACAACGTTTCACTGAGAATTCTGGAACATCCGATATGAATTATGCTTGGCGTATATTACAAACAGATTTTATTACAATCAATCCATTTCGAGTAGTTTATAGTCATGGTAATATGATGTAATAATTGTCTGTTTTGTTATTATTTCATTGATTAGCTCGTTTAGTTATATGTAATGATATGGAGTTCAACAAGTAGATTCATATTGATGACATTTAATTCATGAACCGATTGATGTTAGACAACCACTGAGAACCTGAAAGCACTGGAAGGCTGTTTCGTTCTATTGTGGGACTCCTCAGCGGTGTGTATCCACGACTTTGCACCTTGGGATTCAAACCCATGGCCTTCAGTCTAGCGCGCGAATGCTTAACCTTATCATTTTGAAAATGATGATGTCCTTACTAGCGGCCAAATTTAAGATAGATCTCTGAAGCTCTAGTTATCATCTATGATAGATAGAGTTCAATGATGTTGAAAGTGAGATAGATAACAACGATGGTAAAGGTTGTGAAGGTAGTTAATTTAAGTGAGTTTGGAGGTTGTAGGTGTTTACTACTGAGAAATCTCATACTAGTCTGAAACAACTTTCCACTATTCCTTGGTTTTAGAATGACTGGTAATGAAATATGATTTTACTTATTCAACATGAAGTTTAAAAGTTACATATTGACGATTAACTGTTTGTTGTTTTTTACAATAAAATTGGAGTATCTATATAAAAGCAAATTATTAGTGAGCACTAAACATTACTGTCCCATACACACGGAAAAGTGCAGATGAAGACAACTAGTGAAGCAGAAGTCTCTGCATCAGCAGGCTTCAACATACTTATTTACTTACTTACGACTGTTACTCCACGTGGAGGAGCATAGGCCGCCAATCCACACTTTCCTGTCGTGAGCAGATCTCAACATATACAAGGGAAAAAGGAAGGTCCTCGAATACAACACGCAGAACACAAACCCAATCACATTTGATGGAGAAGCTCAGGAAGATGTGCAATCTTTCACGTATCTGGGGAGCATCATCACCAATGAACAAGGAGGATTTGATGCAGACGTAAAGGCGAGGATTAACAAAGCAAGGACAGCATTCCTACAGTTAAAGAACATATGGAACTAAAAACAACTGTCAACCAATACTAAAGTCACATTCTTCAATACGAACGTCAAGACAGTTCTACTCTACTGAGCTGAAACGTGGAGAACTACTACAACCATCATCAAAAAGATAAAAGTATTTCTAAACAGTTGTCTACGTAAGAAAGTAAATGTCCGTTGGTTGGATATCATCAACAACAACCTACTGTGTGAGAGAATAGACCAACCTCCGGTTGAGGCAGAAATTAGGGGAAGATGTTGGATGTGTATAGGACGCACATTGAGGAAATTATCAAACTGCATCACGAGGTAAGCCCTGACTTGGAGTTCTGAAGGGAAACAAAAAGAGGAAGACCAAAGAAAATACTTAGTCGGGAGTTGGAAGCAGATATGAAAAGGATAAACAGGAACTGAAAAGTATTCTCAAGGACAGAGTTGAATGCAAAATGTCGATGGTTGGCCTATACTCCTCGATCAGTGGTAACAGGCGTAAGTAAAATTACTTTTCTTTCAAATAGTTTTTTTGGTCGACGTAGATAACACTGTGGAGTCCGAAAGAAATACGTAGAAACGGCTATGTTGTCTTTCCAGATTTTAAGTGACTTTCCAGAAAATATGACAGAAATTTAGTTGATCTCCATAGTGTAGTAAACAAGAACACACGTCGGGATAATCAAGTGTCATATACTACTTATGTGGATATAAGTAGCTCACATCACAATAGGAATTATATCTTTTTCTAAAGACTTTTTTTAAAAAAAATATTTCAGAAACGGTTTCAAATCCTGCTCCTTCAGTTATAACAAAACAAAAATCAAAAGTGCTTAGTTCACGTAAGTATCGAATAGATTTATTATTCTTTTCGGGTATTTTATTTGAACTGAAACATCATATTTCCCTTATGACATGATGCACACATCCAAGTTTGTGCAGGTTTCCGTAGGCATCAGGTACTGAAAATAGCGCCATCACCATGAAATCCTTTAACGCTTCTAATTGACTCGTCTCATTTGGTTTGGATATTTATTGTTCAATAATATGTACTTAGGATTGTGTTATTTTCATTCTGTTCTTCTTATTTTTTTCTTTTCTTTTTTAAAATCAATAGTTCGCCACTGATGAAGCACATTATAAATACTACGAAATGTGTATGAATTATAGAAATATCATAATAAAACAATATAAAATTGATAAAGAAGCATCATGCAATCAAACAATGATTGAACATGATAATACAGAACCAATTCTAAATCGAATTGAAAATATAAAAAAAGCACAAGAATTAAATCATCAAGAAGTTCAAAATCTAGTTCAAAAAGTCGATCGAATTCGAATCAACGAAGAAATTGAAAGAAAAATAAATAATTCTTTGTTTTACTCTCTTGTTTTTTCTACTTCTCCCCACCTCCCGTCGTCGTCGTCGTCGTTAATAAATTGTTATATCACTGATCGAAATCATGAGTCAATTGGAGCTAGATCAGCATGGAAAACCTGGAAACACTGGACGGCCGTTACGTCCTTGTATGAGACACCTCAGTAGCAGTGCGCATCCACGATCCCTCACCCCGTGAGGTTCGAACCCATGACCTATCAGTCTCATGCCAGGCGCTTAGCCAACTAAACCATGATGGTCTAGCTTCAATTGACTCATGATTTCAATCAGTGAAATTTCTAAAAATCTCCACAAAACCCCTTCTGATATATTGTTATATGTTTAGAAAATTATATATATATAATTCGTTAGAGTCTATAACAGAGTAAGACCTAATAGTATGACTGGTTAGTATCGATAAGATTTCTCGCCTCGGAAGATTTGACCCCAGGACATATTAGTCTCTGGATTGTGGATACGCAGTGTTGAGGAGTCCCATAATAGGACAAAATGGCTATCCAATGCTTTCATGTTTGTCATGGTGGTTTAGCTTCAATTGATTCATGAATTCAACTATTGAAATTACCAAAATATTCACAAGGACTCCTTCTTATAGTTTTTATTGACATATATAATTATCGGTTCAAATTACAATACCTCATTAGCACAAAAACACGAACACAGGATTAATAAAAGTAGCTAATTCAACAGTATTAATATATAAAAGAAAGATTTTATGTAAGGATATAGCGCAGAAAGAAAGAATTAGTTGGTACAAAGAAAGATATGGAGCGATTTCAATCTCACAGTTTAAGGGTAGACAGAGTGTGTATACACCCATACCATTGTGGTCGATTGATTCTGAGTTATGTCACCCACAATCTCCAACCATTGGTTATGATAGTGACACGGACACCAACCAAGTAGTCTGTATTTACCAAAATGGCTCACACCAGAATTTAGTGATTTAAAGGAGTGACGCCAAGTTTTCGTTTGGCCACCCCTAACTTCGTTCCAACCATTCCAAACACTAGTCAACATTGCACGTTGTGGTAATCAGTGTTCATGCATACGTAACACGTGAGCCAACAATCTCAGTTGATGAAGATTCATAACCTCATCAACTGATTCACCATCATCCCCTAATACCCTGCGTCTAACCTCACTATTATTTACCCGATGATCGCAGCAGATAACAGCAATATTTCTAAGGCATCTGTGGTCAGATACTAGTAGCTTTCAGTATCTTCTATAATTAATGGCCACATTTCGCAGCCGTAATGTAGAACAGAACGAACTGCTGCACAGCATATTTGTCTCTTAATTGATAGACAAATAGCTCTCCTTTGCCTGAGGTGACATAAGTTGGCAAAGGCCAAACGAGCTTTCTGAATCCGTGCTGAGATTTAGCATGTTTTTGATTCGGTTGAACGTTTGTTCGGCAGTCTCAGTTCAGGTAAACTTGGTGTTGCACAACATTTTATATAGGGGTGCTGCTATTTCTTTGAAATTCTTGACAAACCGACTGTAGAACGCCGGTCTTCCCAGGAGCTGTCTCAACTTCCTTTTCGAATTAGGTACTGCAATATTTTTTATGGTAAGAATTTTCTCCGGCAATGGTTTTATTTCTCCATTTCCCACTTTATGTCACAACAGCGTGACGCTATTTCTCGCTATCGGCGACCTGTTCTTAATTATTCGAAGTCCAAATTCGTCAATTCGCTTTAAGACCGCTTCCACGTGCTTGACATGATCTGTTTCTGTCTGACTGTACACAACTACATCGTCGCCATATACCTCGACATTATCTAGATTCTTGAGCAGTAGTGTCATTGATCTTCTGAACGTGAACGGTGCACCCGTCAACCCGAACGGCATTTGTTTAAACTGATACTGTTTATCACGTACATTAAACGCTGTCTTGCTCCGATCGCTCTGTTTTATGAGCACTTGCCAATAGCCTGGCCGTAAATCCAGCACTGTAAACACCGCGACATTGTGTAGTCGATCTAATGTTTCCACCACTGTTGGTATTGCACAAGGTTTCATGTCTCTTATATTATTCAATTCTCTGAAGTCGACACAAAATCTATACTTTCCATTTGGTTTCTTTACCAAGAGTACCGGTGAACTGTCCGCTTCCTCATTTATACCTTCTTTCAACATTTCCTGCACCTGACGATTTACCTCAGCCTCTAAATGCACCGGGACACGACGTGTTGCAAATATATTTACTCGGTGGTTGTTTATCGGGATTTCGTGCTTTATTTTGTCACAAAATACATACGGCTCCCTGCTGGGGTGATACAGAAGTCGCTCGCAAAGGACAAGCAAGCATCAAGAAACACTAAGAAGTGTTTCGTCCAATCAGCGTTCATTTGGAGTTTTGACCAAAAATATCAAGGTAGCTAAACGTCACGTGCGGAAGCTCTGATTGGCTGGCTACTACACTGCTACTATGTTTAGTAGCGTTCCAGAATATTCCAGCAACACAAGGACATTTAGATATATTATAAAAACCCTATATTTTCTGTAATAAAATGAACCTTGGGATAAAGTATTTTCTCTCATACTTGTGTCTTCTCTCTGGTGTTCAAGTCGCTGTGTAGTTCTAGACTGCAGGTTACCGGAATAGCTTAGGAAACTAATAAAGCGTTCAATCCACACGACTTATCAGTGGCGACGGGGATGAAAACTACAGTGAATATTTCCTTGGAGCAATTAGAAGCCTATATGATGCGTCAAGAAAAGAGGTTTGAAGGGTCGCAAGTTAGAATCATGGAAACCCTGATGCAGAAATTCTGCCTGTCCGAGAGAAACCCTGCTTCTAGTGAATCACAAGTATCACATATTGATTCAGTCATTAACGCCATCCATGAATTTAGTTTTGATGGTGTAGCAGGTGTAACTTTCGAGTCGTGGTTTAAGAAGTATAAAGACTTGTTTTACATTGATCTTTGCAAACTGGATGATGCTTCAAAAATCAGAATACTTCCTAGAAAACTTGGGACTATGGAACATGAACGCTATAGCGACTTCATTCTTCCGACGAATCCACGAGATTTGAGTTTTGATGATACAGTCAAAACCCTGTCCCAAATCTTCGGAGAACAATCATCTCCATTTAATATCCGTTACCAGTGCTTCAAGTTAACGAAAGAACCAGGAGATGACTGGGTGAACCATGCAGGAACTGTGAACCGAGAATGTGAAAGGTTCAGATTGTCGTCCATGTCTGAAGATCAGTTTAAATGCTTAGTATTTATCTGCAGCCTGCGTCCACCCGAGGATGCCGATATCCGAACCAGAATCCTAAGCAAACTCGAACACTGCCCTACTATGACCCTGCAGGAAGTGACTACCGAGTGCCAAATGTTAGTAAACTTGAAGCATGATACCTCAATGGTAGAAAACGGTAACTGTTTCCATAACGTCAATGCAGTCAAGAGGAAAGTTTTTAAGGTTCCTTTACCCATAATTTTCGAAATAACAGCGACAAACCATCATCTCCATGCTGAGCATGTAGAGGTTGGCACTATAAGAGGTTTTGCCCATATGAAGAACATCGTTGCAGCAGATGTCATCGGAAGGGGCATAAAGAAAACTGCTGCAGAAAAAGAACCCATAAACGACATTCTTTGAAGCCCTACTCGAAGAAATACAGATATGGTGCTCCAACCAACAAGATATTGGTATCACATAACGGAGCACGAAGTTGCCACCAAAGAAAGTATGTGACCTTGAATATTATTAAACACCGTACCCGCCTTCAGCTTGATACAGCTTCTGATATTACTCTAATCAGCCCAGAAACATGGAAGAACATTGGAAGACTCACAGTTTTCCCAACAACACAGCTGGCACACAGTGCATCTGGGGGGAAGTTAAATATTGTTGGAGAACTGCCATGCACTGTTTCTAAAGGTACTGTAACAACAAATGCAACAGTATATCTTACAAAGAGGCCAGCACTCGACTTAATTGGGTTAGATCTTATAGAAACACTTAAATTAGCAGACCATTCTATTAACAGTATCTGCAGACGAATCAGAACAGACAACACCTCAGAGTGGAGCCAGAAAAATGCCATTCTACGAAGACACCAAACTGTGTTTAAAGAAGGATTGGTTGAATGTACGAAGGCCAAAGCAGTGCTAACTCTAAAACCTGCAGCTACTCCCGTTTTTCAACCTAAAAGACCTGTACACTATGCTGCTCTTCCAATGGTTGAACAAGAATTACAACGACTTCAGCAAGTGGGTGTTATCGAGTCTGTAAACTTCTCGAATTGGGCTGCACCAATAGTGGTGATCAAGAAGTCGAATGGAAGTGTCCGTCTATGTGCAGACTACTCTACGGGATTAAATGAACCTCTAGAGTCCCACCAGTATCCGTTGCCCTTACCGGGAGATCTCTTCGCTAAGCTGAACGGTGGCAGATATTTTGCGAGATCGGACTTATCAGACACATACCTACAAATCCCTGTATCTGATGAAAGCAAAGATCTCTTAACGATCAACACACACAAAGGTCTGTACCGGTATAACCGACTACCTTTTGGAGTGAAGACAACGCCCTCTTTTTCCAGCAAATTATGGGTACCATGTTACAAGGTATTCCAGGGGCAGCAGCTTACTTAGACGACATCATAATTATGGGAGTAGAAAAAATGGACCTGCAGAAGAAACTGGACCAGGTACTAGAACGCATAGCCGATTATGGTTTTCGCCTCCGAGCGGAAAAGTGTGACTTCTATATGCAGCAAGTACGGTACCTTGGGATCATAATAGATAAAGATTGAAGACGACCAGATCGAGAGAACATTGAAGCAGTGAAAACAATGCCTAGACCCAGGGACATTACTACCCTACGATCATTCTTGGGATTGGTCAGCCATTATGGTACCTTCCTCCCCGATCTCAATCGTCTACGTGCTCCTCTAAACAACCTACTACAAAAGAATACAAGATGGGATTGGTCTGCAGACTGCCAAGCGTCTTTCGAGAAGATCAAGCAACTCCTGACTTCCAATCTCTTATTCACACATTATGATCCTTTGCTACCGATAGTCGTCGCTTCAGATGCTTCTAACTATGGTGTGGGCGCAGTTATCTCTCACATTTTCCTGAAGGGTCTGATAAAGCTATCTCACACGCTGCCTAATCTTTGACAACGACCGAAAGGAACTATAGTCAGACCGAGAAGGAAGCATCGTCGATTATCTTCGCTGTCAAGAAACTTCACAAGATGATATTTGGACGTCAGTTCACCCTATTAACTGACCATAAACCATTACTAGCCATCATCAAGTCGAAGAAAGTTATACCTGTATACACTGCAAATAGACTGCAACGTTGGGGAACTGCACTCTTCGATTATGACTTCAAGATCAAGTATCAGCCCACTACTGATTTTGGACAAGCTGACGCTTTATCTAGACTGATTGGCTCACAAGTAAAACCGGAAGAAGACACTTTGGTGGCAGCAATCGGGACGGAAACAGAAGTACATCGAGTTTTGGAAGACGCAGTTGATGGCCATCAAAGAAGCCACGGAAAATGACAAGACTTTAAGAGAAGTTAGTGGTTATCTTCTCACCAAGTGCCGAGCCGTCGTTTTCAAGGAGAAATGCTACAATATTTTCGCCGACGGAACTCACTTATGATGGTCGACTCATGTATTATGTTTGGTGACAGAATTATTGTCCCGAAAGTTTTATGCTATAAGATTCTGAGACGATTCCACAGCGGTCAACGTGGTATCAATAAGATGAAAGCGTTGGCTCGAAGTTACGCATACTGGCCTATGATGAACCAAGATACCGAAACCAGTATCAAGCTGCAAGTAGACCCGCAGAAGAGGTTTTCTTTTTGAAAGGGTGGAGGTGTTGGGGTGATACAGAAGTCGCTCGCAAAGGACAAGCAAGCATCAAGAAACACTAAGAAGTGTTTCGTCCAATCAGCGTTCATTTGGAGTTTTGACCAAAAATATCAAGGTAGCTAAACGTCACGTGCGGAAGCTCTGATTGGCTGGCTACTACACTGCTACTATGTTTAGTAGCGTTCCAGAATATTCCAGCAACACAAGGACATTTAGATATATTATAAAAACCCTATATTTTCTGTAATAAAATGAACCTTGGGATAAAGTATTTTCTCTCATACTTGTGTCTTCTCTCTGGTGTTCAAGTCGCTGTGTAGTTCTAGACTGCAGGTTACCGGAATAGCTTAGGAAACTAATATAGCGTTCAATCCACACGACGTATCACTCTCCATCTCCAGTGAACTGTTTCGCGTACTTTTTGGATAACACGGTAATGTTTGTGTTCTTCGACGAGACATTCGCTGCCACTCTTTTTCAGCCACTTCACTACCTTCGTGTATAGGCAATGAACCATACTTTGTGACCACTCAATCGCTTCTTAGGTGAACTATCCCTTTTACTCCTCATAGAAAATCTACTCCTACTATCAGTCTCTATTAGCTTGTGGTTACGACGAACGGAAAATTTATCTCAGGATCTACTTTTACGATGCTGTTAGATGCCTCCAACACCTCTAACACATGGCCTCCTGTAGTGTGGACAACTAACGTACACGGCCTGAGTCTCTTACATTGTTCTTTGCCTATTAACGATACTGCTGCCCCTGTATCGATCAGAGAAACTAAATGTCGTTCATTTATGTTCACTCTCGTATACACTGCTCCTCTGTCTACTAACGCAACAGCCTCCAGATTCTCAGGATAGAAAGAACACTCGTTGTAACGTCCGAAATATCTGCGCCTTCGTCTTGTTGTACAGTTTATCTTCCAATGTCCTGTCCCTCCACAAGCGTAACATTTATCGTTCCTTTTATGGTTCACTCGAATTGCTGCAATCTCACGCTGCATCTCTTCAATCTTCTTCTCGACGTTATTTATCTCCCGACCGGAGCTACTGCTCGCGTCATCGACTGAAGAGTCACCTTCGCCAGTTCACTGATATCCATTGATTGCGCTGCGTTCACTAGTTTCAGCTATTGGGAGACGGTGGCAGGCACGCTCTCGATAAACTGCGACGCCAGCAACTGTGCCTCCAACTCCTCATCCAGACTCGGCAGCGCACGGCGTAACAATCTGGTAAGCTCCACAGCCAGCACCAGTGGGTCACCATCGACCGGCAACCTTGCCAACCGGAACCTCTGCAGTGCCTCCTCGCTGTCCACTGGACTGTCGAACTCCGTCAACAACCGCCTCGTGACTGTCTCCCATGTCGTCTCTCCGCCCGCACCGTCCAAGCTGTCATATACAGCCTTCGCAATGCCTCTCAGCAGCGTCCCCACTACCACCAGCTTCGCCCTCGGCCCCTTCACCCCCAACAGCTCCGTCACGGCCTCAAACTGCTTCAGGGAGTTCAGCACATCTCCGCCTCAAATGCCTTCGGCCATGGAATCTTAGTCCTTATAGTGGAGCTAGCGACACCAAATGTAGAGAAGGAGAACACAGGTGAGGACAACCGGATTGCATTTAGCACAAAATTACAGAGTTACTTGGTAAAATTAAAAACCATATAGTAAATCGTCAATTTGCAAAATGTCAATGCATCAAATCAACCTGGATTGATCCTGTTGCAAACATCAATCGATTGTCTCACATTTCATTGTTCATGAGTTGCCTTACAAATTGCATTGTGTTGTCACTCTTCCTATCTTGATCTTACCCCATCTTCTACTGCCAGACATTATGTTTTTACTCGCGTCATATACTAATTATATCAATATAAGTAGCACGCACCACAGTACTTTCGTATAATGAGGTGATGCTTAATCGGTTAAACCATTTATATTACTATTAATAAGTTGAAATACACTTTCTGTATACTTAGTCAGTCTACAATATGATACCAGAGACCAAATATATCCTGGAGACTGAAGGCCCTGGGTTCGAATGAAGAAGATATTTAACTTCATTGTTTAATTCAATGGGATACTTTGAGTAGAGGTTGATCACCATAAATAATTCTGTACAATTCACATTTTACACATAGATAATTTAATCGAATCAAGGTGAATGGAATAAACAGTCTTATTCTGTGAAGCAGTAGACAAAACCACTTTCTAAACAAAATTCATTCTAGACATACCAATACCTCTTCAGCATCTACGGATATATGTTAAGGAATATTCTGAAACAACAGTGAAGCAAATATAAACAATTTTCATTGTGTGAAGTTTCCCACTATCGAGTAGATTTATTGAACTGAGCATGCTTGAATGGAAATTCTGGAATGTTTGACAATCCAAAATGTCGTATAATAATTCGAAATGTAGATGATCATTCAGATAACTTCGTTGAAATAGTTTGATTAAGCGACTTTCCATAAACGAAACCTGAGCACCGAAATTTTAAGTGGATCATCGAAATTGAGAACGACGAAGAAAGCGGCGTTTTTACTGATGACGATTGAGTATGTCACAAATCTAGCTTTGATACATACACCAAGCAGTAAACCGCTAGAATCGTAAAAGTGTAGATGATGACTGGTGATTCAAAAAGATTTCTAATTAGGTCACGTTATTGTTCATGATAGAAATTCAAATACGACAGCCTGAAGGCACACATTAAGAAATCAAACATGACCAAATTATAAGTGAATAAATTGGACATCAAAGCTTTTTCAACAAAAAAGTATGAAAGAAAATCAAAATCTATTGAAACAAATTGCATACCATTTAGACAGATAAACGTATACTACTTATATGATGATGAAGTAGTCCATTTTCACAACCGAAAAAACGAATGTTTGCTTGTTGTAAATGATTAAGCAAAACAACTAGTGGTGAAAACCCACTACTACTACTACTTCTACTACTACTACTACTACTACTACTACTACTACTACTACTACCACTACTACTACTACTACTACTAACAACACCAAAATCTTATACAACATCAGCAGCAGTACCATGAAAAACACTGTTATATATATCAGATTCAAAGAGAAGAAATAAGGCAAAGATTACCAAATAAATCAAATTTAAACGAACCGTAAAGGCTTCAAGGAAAGTAATTATTCTAGTTTCTATATTCAGTGAAACATACTCAGTAAATGTAACTAGTCCTAAGAAATACCCATTCAAACAAACATCATGAATAACTGAAGGTTGGTTAAGATGTCTCTCTTCACCTTCAGACGAGTTTGATCCTGTTCGAATACAAAAACGGAAGATTGAAAAGTAAAGAATATAAACAGAGTAAATGCGTGCAAATAAGAAAAATCGGGTTCATCGGAATTGGATAATTATGATTAATTTCATATCTGGGAGACCTACAGTAAGGATAGAAAGCAACGTTGTGACAAAATGTCAATAAAAATGATGACACTACAGGAAAATGTATTACTTTTCCTCAATATTCAAGACTCCCATTGTGAAAATTAGAACAACACAGGTAAGCAAACAATATTGTTTTCAATTAGATCGTCATCATTCAAGTCATCTAGATCTTCTCTTCCATAAACCTCATACTCCTTTTCGTTGCTTGAGATGTCTATCTTGATTAGCAGTACATGTCTTGACAAAAACAAGTTACATCAGACAATAATTCGGTTGAAACAAAAAAATGATTAGTAAGTGAATTTGTTTCCAGACTCCATTTTGAACACACCATTGAATTCACATGAGATCAAGTTCATAACCCTCGAGTATAGCCATGAGCATGATACTGTTGAGTTGTTGGTCCAGGTGTTGGCGAACTCATCAACCTAATCACACATCATCGACGAATAATTGTACCAATTCCTGAGTTTTGCTGTTCCTTCTTGGCCAAATGTATTCAGTCAAAACGTCTAATCAATTTGTAAATCAACATTTTAACCATCCAATTTATTCTTATTATGCTGTTCTTTTAATTGATTATTAATTAGCTAACACTATGTGAATGAAAATCAGGTCATACTACTCCTCATATCTAAATGAGTGAAACTATGTATCGTTGTGAAATAATCAATCAGCCAGACATTTCTCATTTGTGCACTTTTAAATTTCTTACTATTAATCTGGTGAAATGTTAAAAGACTACTTGCGATACATTCTGTACAACGTATAGATTGAAGTTCGGATTAAAAGTACAACGACAGTTGAATTAATCTCCTTTGACTTAGGCACGCGTGAAATATCTCATCACATGGAAGGAAATCAACGACAAGAATTGAGATATGCTATGGCGTTTGACCAATAATTCATGTTCGTGCAGGCGAAGAGGAAGACGGCATTCACTTTGTCCGATGTAGTGATTTTCACAATTGACATAATCTATATTGTAGATGATGTTCAATTATTATTCTTTTGTCGTTTCATCTTTTGATTTGCATAGTATTTGTTGTAATTATATTGTTGCTTTTTGTACGTCTATTCCAAAAGGCTTCAACAATCTCGTTGTAGTTTCATTATGTGGTACATCTATATTAGAAGATTAAGGTACAAACAATTCTCTATGTACAAACAGTTCATTGTATTCACATAATGATTATACAAACTGTTGTAGCATCGGATCGTATACTGAAGAAAATGTGACATTGTCATCGATGACTCTTATCTCTAAACGTACATGTTTCCTTCTGACAATTTTCACTTCCAATTTCCCTCATACGCGATTTTATTCACACACTATTGCTAATGCTGTTGTAATATTAACTGTAACTGTTCTAAAGAAATCGTCATTTTGTTCACTGTTAATAATAATATTAACTCCAAAATCACCGCCAATTGTTATGGCTTATGTATATTAGTCGATTATTATGTCTCAGAAGCTACTCGTGATTTAATCTTCGCTCGGATATAACACAATCCTTCAACAATAATATACCGTCAAACCAGACACAAACCTACATAGTTCATCTTTTAAGCAAATCTGAAACCAGCTTCGACATTGACGTTTCGTAAATACAAGACAATCACAGGTCTAGCACAATGATATAACATTGTAGGAAACAAAATGATGAAATACAAGTTTCACTTAAAAGAGCAGGTCAGTTGGGATATATTTTGAACTTGATTGATTACTGACTAAACATGTCTTCTCCTCTCAATACATTTGACTCATATAAACATTTACGTACCAATATTCCACATTGTAGCAACAGCATGAGTTATCAAGCAACACAGTTCAAGGGAGGACCTGACATCATGTCTGATTTTTCAAATAGTCTCCAATCTAGTTGATTCCATGTATTAGTACACTTTAGTGTGATGTGAAGTTGTTGTCGAGTTTCTTTGCTTGAACACACACAGACACTGATATATTTGCCTACAATTAGTAAACACTAACAATCTTTAAAATCTGGTAACATGTAAACAAGCATGTGTGAGTGTGTGTGTGCGTGCTTCGATGTTGTCATTATCGTCGTCATCTTTGTTGTTCTGTTCCATTCACCAATTTCTCCTTTTATTTGATCTTCTCACTGTTTTCCCACCTACCGGAATTTTTATATTGTTTGTTTGAAATGGTTGTTGTTTAAAAAGAATCCTCACATAAGTAGTATCTTTTGTTACGATCAAATTTATTTTTCCTTTGATGGATTTCATTTGATGGATTGTTGTCTTCTCAAATGTCAAGTGAAGCTTTAGTGTTGAGCTTATTAGCATGGTTGTAAATTTGCAAGTCAGAGGAGAGGTGAGGAAGATATTTCACTGTTGAGAGCCTCTGTAAGGATTCTTTTGTAAACTACTCCATGCGATAAATAGTTTAAATCTATTTTACACAACTAAAGGGTATGACAATATAAGGCAGGCATGAATAAAATGACCAATGTTATATGTGAAAAATGATAATCATTCTCATCTGTGTCTATGGAACTACTTGAAGATGGTGTGATTTGTAAATAAGCCGAGTCAGTTAATGAAGGTCAGAATGAGTTGTAGTGAGGTTTTTCTCAATATAATTATAATCATTATATTAGTAGTAGTAGTAATATAACCGACGTTGTTGTGAATTCAGTATGTAATAAATGCGGTATAGTCGAGGTCAATACGATGAAGAGGAATCAATGTGAATTGGGAAAGATGAATGGGAAGTTTAAGAAAGAAATAAACATAAAAAGAATTTGAATAAGAGATACTGAATACCAGTTACTACCGAGCTAATTAGGCTCTCTGTGTGAGTGAGATTCGTTACATCAATGTTATGTTCTTTCATTCTTTAGAGTTCAGATAATTTTCGAAATACCTAATGGTCTAGTTTCAGATGGAAAGAGACTTAGATTCTCATCTCACAACCACCGTAAGTTCCCTAAAGTGAAGAGATACATCTTTTTGATCATTGTCAACTAACACGATGCATACCTTTATAGGCTCCTCTTGATTGCTTTCAATTACTGGACATTGAACCTTATAATGTGCAACGACATGGAAGAGACCATCTTTATAGATCAACTAATCAATAAGTCGATTCAAAAGATACAACATCAACTTTCTGAGCAACTGATCTTCTCTCTAAAATCCCAATATTTGATCACAGTTTGTAATGTTGAGCATCATCTTATCAAAAGAATTGTAATATGATCGTTACAAATCACTTAACTGGAGGAACAGCTTCATAATAATCAAAATAGTGAATGTTACATATACATTTCAACTCAGAATTCACCACTCGTTAAAATGCAGTTCATTCTCAGTTCAACTAAGAATTTGTTCTTTGCTTCAATCCCACAGATATAAACCTTATTTCATCATGTTGAAGAAAGTAGAAACAGTTATCGAACTAACTAAACTTACAGTAAAAGTGAGTACAACGAATATTTGAATAAACCAGTCAACATTGTAAGAGGGTATTTTGTTGCGGGAAGGTAAGGCCATTCAGATTCAGATTCAACCAGTGTATACCTTCCATCAAATGTTTGTCTCAATGTATCTTGATCCTAACCAAAACCATCTTTCACCTAGTGAACAGTGATTTTCAACTTATCTGGCAATCAATATTAATTGATAACTTGCCAAACTGCTCCTGGTGAGGTAGATGATGATGAAGAAACTTCTGACATGTATGCTGCACTACCTCACTTAATATTCTAAATGATTTTCCCTAAGAGCATTTTGAATCTGAAGATGAACACGACATCTTAATAGTGCAGTTGAGGTAATTTGAACATTCGTATGCATTAGACCATGAATTGAATTATGGTGTTTTGATGTACTGTTAGAAGCTACTGATATTTGTATAAGTAGTAAAGAAATCAATCAGTAATGTCCAACAGAAATGACTGAAGCCGGACTTCATGTTCATCTTCATTTTATAATTAAATATTTGCCACTTTGTGGTAGATCGAATCGCCATTTTTGAAGGCATCATCATCAAAAATGCCACAATGAACCTATTTTTAAATCTTCCAGATCGATTCGTGAATCTCTACAATATTGAAGTCTGTCGGCAATTAGAAGCGGATTAATTTCAGTTTAGAATTATCAGAATGAGGAAACTTATAGAATAATGTGACTTACTCTCCTTAATCACATTAGCTGCATTACACCAATACTCTTTGAATGATACAATTTTCCGGGAATCGAAGAATCATTCAACATATTGTTGACTAAATCACACTATTAAATGATCAGTGAATAACAAAATATCACAATATTCAATCTGTGTAGATTTCGATTATTTCAAGATACAAATCAAACTAAGTGAATAACACGATGGCGCTTGAACGGAATGATCCTGAGTTCGAGTCACGGAGGTAACATCAATTATTGGACGCAGGTACGTCCAGCTGACAAGTCAGAAATAAGGAGAAAGGCACATCATGCATTCCATCGCTAGTCACCAGCCATCTTTCCTGATCAAGATTGAGTTATATTGCGTGACAACTAGATGAGGACAGACCAACGTATTGTGTTCGGAATTCGAAATCGGACAGTCTCCAAGTACAAAGGTATCATTAATTTGTACGAACACCACAAACCTGCATACCGTATGCATTGAGGAATAAGATTTGCAAAGACGAATTGCGAATTCTGTCTGATTCATTGTATTGAATATAACATAACACCACGTTCTTTCATCTTTTCTATATACATCCGATAACATTTTCAAGGTAAAATTGATTACTCCTTCTTCAATCTCAGTGTAAACAACGTGTTTGTCTAATGAACAAAACATATTTGTGTTGACCTCTTTTTGTTTATAGAATCAGCTATGATTATACTTTGTTCATCATTGATCACCTCATTGCATGTCATTAATCAATCAATAATATGGTATTCTCTATTGTGTATCGTGGGTGTCATATGAATGTTGGTTGTTGTTTATTTGGCTGACATCAAAACGGAGTGAAATTCACATTTTGCATATTAATATTTCTGCTTTTCTAAAAATAAGATGAAGTGAAAGCAAATGTTCTGGTTGTCAATTCATAGATGGTCCTGTTCCAGCTGTGAATAATCACTGTAAACATTCACCAACTAATGTCAAATGATTGTAGTGGTGGTCGTTTCTTCTCATAAAACCGTCCAGTTTCAGGTCCGTGATTTATCAATCTGTGAAATGTCCATCATTAAATTCGATTCTTTAAAAGTCGACTAGTTATCACGTCCTGTTTATCATTGGTGAAGGAGACTGTGGAGAATAATCCTGAATAAATAATCCACAACACGTTCTGTGTATCTTTTATACCAATCACTGTGAAGGATACACTCATCGTTAGCCGATATTCTGAATTAACACATTAGACTATTACCCAAGTGTATGCTTTCATTGAACATTAATTAAGTTTGGATATCATAGTTTAATGGAATCCTATGTGTGGCTGGATTCGTTTAGACATATCAGTTGATGTTGAGATTTTTCTTTATAGCTTGAGACCTAGCAACAGAAGACTGCAGTTAACACGAAACTGCTTTGACTAGACAATTCACATAAACTTTTATTCAAGTCAATCCTGTAGCTCGTCTAAGGTTATTGTCGATCATATATTCAAGTAAATGAGGACGATTTAATATGAAATCAGTTTTTCCATAGTTCAGAAAGCAACCTCCCTAAAAGTATGCCAAACACAAGAAACAAATTATAGCATACGAACTCTGACCTGGAATTTGAGGGATGTTCTTACGCCACAGCTGTGATGCTTCAAGGTGAAGTCGAGATTATTCCGAAGTCTCAAGACCAACTCCTCCTAATAACTAGAACAACACTTAATTAATGTAGATACATGGGATGTCCGGACAATGTGTGAGATCAAGAGAACCATTCATTCATTATGTAAATGAGGAAGTGCAACTTGACAGTTATTATAATAATAATAATATTATTATTATTATTATTATCATTATTATTATTAATGGCTTTGTTCAATATTATCTTTTGGTACAATATAGAATTCTCGATATTAGCAAAAAGATTGGACACAACATAGATCAAGCGGTTTATTCAATCATTATGTAAATGAGGAATTGCAACTTGACAGTGCTCGGCATCAGCAAACCCATTGGACACAACATAGACAAATGGTTTTGATTCGTTGGAGATGCTCTGATGCCGTTTAAAGATGCACCCGAAGCACTTGTGCGATGCGAATCTCATGAACCCAGAAACACCAAAGCATCATTCGAAACAAAGAAGGAAGGAATCAAAATGAATGCTACTAAATGTTATGCACACAGCAATGATAGCCGTGACAACGACAAAGATCGAGTTTTCGAGGTTGTGCAATCGATCATGGAGAAGTTCTCGGCAAATGACCTGATCATCCCCATTGGAGGCCTGAACGCCAAAGTAGCAATGTATAACACCGGCTTCGAAAATATCATGGGACGACATTGACTGACTGGGAGAAAGAAATGGAAATGGGGAGAGATTTTTATATCTGTGTGCATTCAACAAATTAATTACAGGCATCACAACATCCCCCACAAATGCATTCACAAAGCTTCACGGCTCTCACCGGATCACACTGCATAGAATCAGACAGATCAGAATAAAAAGAAACATGGAGAAACCAATCAACAACAGCCGAACAATAACATAGGAAATCAAGGCTCGAGCTGAATAAACGGAAGGAAAATAGCAAGTGAAGAGGAGCTTTACAGCAAACAAGCAAACGTACGTGGAAGACCCAGCAACGAGAGCTCATAAAGCTGTAGCTGCAAGAAACATGAAACAACTATACGAAACGACAAACAAACTGGCAGGAAAATATAGTAAACCAGGGTGACCGGTAAAGGACAAAATAGTCAAGTCAGTCAATGAGATCCAAGATCAGAGGAATAGATGGGTGAAATACTTCAAGCAACTCTTGAATAGACCAGCTTTGTTGAGTCCTTCGGTGATCAAAGCAGTACACACTGACCTACTTATATATGTCACTCCCGCTAATGAAACAAAGACCTCTGAACTGTGTGCATTTACGAATATGATTTAAGAATTCGCGAATTCTGTCCAATTCACCGCATTGAATATAACAACACACCAAGTTCTATCATCATTTCTCTTACATCCGATAACATTTTCACAGTAGAATTTATTACTTCTTTAATATCAATGTAAACAACGTGTGCATTTTCTTAACAAACATATTTATGTTGACCTCGTTTGTTTATAGAAACACTAATGATCATACTTTGTTTATCATTGATCACCTCATTCCATCTCATAATGAGATCATATGATAGTGTCTATACTCTATTCTGTCTAGTGGGTGTAATATAAATCTGAGTTAGAATAAAATATTTCGCTTCGTAATAATCTGTTCATGTGACTGACAAAATGATTAGAATTCTGAAGTCATAGAAGATTACTTATTCCGTTAAGGAACATCAAGTGAAAACAATCACTGTTGTGGTATTTATAAAACTCTTGTGTCCAATCCTCATAGCCTTTCATTCGCTGGGGTGTTAATGAAGAAAAACTATCATCAGTACTCATTCATTTATATGTACCACTCTAATCCTTAGGAAATTGATCCATTTCACAGACAATGAAATGAAAATGTCTTTCAGGTCACTTGTGATTGCCATCGGTTGATATTCGCCTTGGACTACTTCTGATTAGCTCTCCATATCATGATATCCCTTATTCATTATAGTTATCTGATTATGAAAATATGTCACTAAATTTTTATGTAACTACAGTATAATTTCCATACAAAAGCTTTCAGGAGTATTGCACAACAATGTTATTCCATCCTGTCGGGTTGGATCACGCACAGTTTCGTTCAAAAGATACTATTTGATTGCTTTATAACACAGAGTGTTTCGAATTCTGGAGGTGTGCTTCAATTCACAATCAAAAGTGAAAGATTCTAGTCAATACAAGCGACATAATCAAAAGTAGGAACAAACCAATATGGCTGCTGTCAAGACTTAGTATCAAGTAAACAGAACATAAATGCAGTTCAGCAAGAAACACAGAAACTTAGTGAAGGCGTAAGAAAAATAAAAACTATAATAAAATACAAATATGACCAATTCAAATGGAATCAAAAAGTATGACAAAATGTACAACTAAACGAACAACAATAGGAACAAACTACAAATGTATACATGGAGGGATTTTCACATACACACACACACACGCACAAAACCATCAAAATGGATCTTTCAGGAGGTATTAGTCCATTCAAAACATCAGTGACAAATGTTGTGTAAACGAATTATTACTTGTGAAATCAATGTTGGATAAAGAGAAGAGTTGAGAGCAAAAGTAATCAGTTTAGAAACGTTTATTTAAACTGGAGGGATAAACGCTGTGATACTTTACAAAACTAGTTCTTTCACACTACGAATGATGAACTGAGTGCTCATTATGGAAGCGGTTATTTCATCATTATGAGATATGTTGTCCAGTGTTGGATCCCTGCTAAAATATCACTCAATATATGAAGATGGGTACATCAGTCTGAGAATAATGTTATGCTTTGAAGAAACTTCGATTGGGGAAGTAACCGTACAACCTTAAACTCGTTGTACTCATAAACCAACTGTTGAATTCTCTGTTAGGTTATTGGGTTTATTGCCCATGTTACATACCTCAAGTACCAATGAAGAGAGTTTGTACGATAAAGAAAATCAGAAAAAATAGCGAATAATAATGATCAGCACCTGCTGGTTAATATGATTGTGTAGGGTTTTTAGAGATGGTTAAATTGTAAGCGAAGCCTATCGCCTCATATCTGATCTAGAATCATAAATGTCAGCTTAATATCTAAGACATTCAATACCAAACACATAAAATGAAACTTCATTTGACTTAATGATGATTTTTTTCTCAAGCAGACTACGAAGAGAGTAGTATGTCATTGACCGTGAGATATTTTATGAAAACCATAATGATTGAGATCATCTGGACAAACATCAACACGTTTAAGATCATTGACTACATTATGGGCCACTTCATGAAATGTGGCTGGAGAACAACTTAAACCAAATGGAAGTGAATTATATTTGAATAGACCACAAAGAGTGATAGTCGTTGTCAAATCTGATCAACGTCTATCCAGAAGAATCCGAACAAGGACTTACTTCAAATCAGCTTCACTGCACACTCTAGAACAATGAGCTTGACTAAACATGTCTGCAGCATCACCTGTGGTGTGCGTTAGCTTCAACAGATGGGAATTCATCGTTGAAGAATGAATTCTTATCCATTCACAGCACTTAACGCAATCAGCCATGAAATTTTCAATCAAAGCATCGGAATCTTCTTTGAAAGCTATTGAAAGCAGGTTCACTTTGTGACTTTGTAAAGTCAAAGTTTTGTATAAAATAACGAAACTGTATACTGCGTTTGTCAACAATCGGATTATGGAACGAACCAAAAGAGGTATATAATCGCCCTTTTATATGGAAGAAACAACCTTAAACATCATGATTAGATGTGGATTATTATCAATAAATGCTCCAATCTCATTAAGATTTAATAACGGGGTTTCGAATCCTCATTAACGAAATGAACAGTAGTTTAACATGTCATCATCTGACAACTTTTCTCATATTTCAAGCACTCAGCATCACGGAGAAGAAATGACGCTTGGGAATGCAGACTGCCACAGGACAAATATTTATCATGTCTTTGTTCACCTCATTATATATATTACACTGAAGTTGTTTGTAGGAGCCAGTGGGTATCCAGACTGAGTAGCTTAGGGGATGACGTGACGATGTTTGAAATAAACAATATCGAGTATGAGTAAAGCAGTGACATATCAATTCTGTGATGCAGATTCAGCTAGCTAACGAGTCTCAAACGTGACGAAATGATGAGTGTCATGCATTTCATTGCTGGCCACTAACAAAACTCCGCTTTTATTTTTGTGACCTTATGGCAATATCGTAGACGCTCGTGCATGATTCACATATAACATGAAAAGACTGAACATTTTTCAGTCCTAAACACCAACGAGAACATTCGAACACGTAATGCAAATGACTTTTTGTCGACTAGTTTCTCACACATCCATGAGAATAGGACCGATTATTAGCCAAGTTATGTTTAATCACAGGATCAATCATTGACGCAAACACTTCAGTATGTTTCTTTCAAATCCCTCATCTTATTGCCAATGCTACGACAGAACCGTTACTAGTTCATCATTCTCTCTACATCTTTTTTCAATCATACTTGAGTATCAGCAAGACCATCTAAAATTAGTTCAAATAACGAAGGATTGAGGTGCTTTGTTAAATATTGATGCCGCATTTCGACAGGTTAGTTTGAAACAATGAACCACGTTAATTTCGAGTGACATTTCTCAGTATTGACACTTTAAGAAAATGGACATTTACAACAGACTCTTGACTGATTTCAATGGCCACATAATCATATATACACGATACTGTTAATTGACAAGTGCAATGTTGTAATCTCTTGTGAAATTACCCATATTTCCATTGAATGAAAACAATGACATAAATACAAAAAATTATATTCTACCAACAAAGTGACATCAGACATTACGTAAACAATCATCAATGTGATATGCAGTTCCATGAAACAATCTTCAATGTATTGAAATGATTAACAAAATAGAAAGTGTATTTCATAAAATACGAAAATGAAAATAACAAAGTGCACTTAATGAAAACAATTGACAAGCTGTTTGTGGGGACTATGGATAAACTCTCTTCCTTCTGTGGAACCATAGCCAAATACCACAGCCAATGCAAACAATAAGGAAAGATATAACTAATGGTACGACGATGTACACGTATTGAGGTGATTTTCTTTCTCCGATGTCTACAGTTGTATCTGTGGTCATGTTCTGAAATGAACGAAATAGTATAATGATTACAAAAATATCAAATATTTACCAAATGTGATTCAGTGCTTGGATTAGTCATCTTCAATTCATTTCCTAGATCAGTTTCAGTAGTTGCTAGAGTTGTTGGTTCAGTGGAGACCTTGACAACCGAGCTCTTCAGAAGAAAGAAACAGTGAGAATATAACTAAATATCAAATATTTCATCATTCATTATACACCATTGTCAGTATTAAAATGAGAGAAGTGAAATCAACAAGTAGTTACATAATTTACACTTGCACAATGTGATAAGTACACACTATCCAACAACTAACCGACGACTTTTGTTTGAGTGATGAGATTTTTTTCCTGGATGTCACATCTTATCACAATCTATACATTACTCAACAAACTTATGACTGACGGCTTTACTGAACCAATTCATTTAGGATACACATTTCTCAACAAGGAATCACAAATACTTGATCTGTACTTAAACAATGGGAATACCAACTTTCACCCATTATCCGAACATGTTACACAATTTTAAACAGATTACGCTTTATCATTCAAACTGATACCATCTGTATTCTTCAACGGTTCACTTGGATATACGGTTTCAAATGGAACATCGGGAATCACTACACATTCTATGAGCTAAAGAATTAACAACTTTCCACATTGAAATCAGTCAGTCAGTCAGTCAGCTACAACGTAGGACCAGGCACATATGTGCATCGGTCCAGGTTGCCATACCTCATTAGCACAGCAAGATGAACATTGAAATAGAGCATAGCATTCATATGTGCTTCAATATCGTATAAGTTACTTTGAATTATGCACTTAGGGTACAGTAGAAATCACTACTAATTCGAACAATACAAATGATTGCAATTTGGAATATCGTAATGCTAAGAACAATCTTTGAAGTCTATCAATCGCTTACTTTTTTTTGGCAACCATTTACTTCGAAGACATCAACATGCTCATCATTGCTGGTAGTGCATATATTGGCTGATTTACACCAAATACACGTTGTATCTGGTGTTGCGCCATGACATGCTTCCATTGAATGATGATTTGGACAATCTTCAGTGAAAGGAAGAAGAAGGTGATTGCATTTCAAGTTATCAAACAAAAGATAAATGAATTACAAATACAAATGTGACTGAAATTCAATGATGGCGATTTCGGAATTAAATGAGAGTTTCATTCTCTGGGCATCTGTCATCACATTGCTCAATCCGAAATTCAATACACCTGCAATGTGATTCACATTTCCTGAAAACATGTTGGAATTAAATAAGATTACGTTGCATGTTGAACGATGAAATTTGTCAGGCGAATGTCACGGATGTCAATGACTGTTAATATTAGAAAAGAAATGTACACGCTAGACGGTCAACGAATCTCTTTCCACTTTACTATTGAAATATTTCGTGTATACCATGTTTACATATGCAAAATGGAGAATAACATTGTTATTTCACTCTAACTGACTATTTAGAAGCCGATGCACGAACGTCAGTTGTACTTAGAGAGAAAATTCATTTTCCATTATGTTCATTCAATCGAACCATAGAGGAATAGTGACATTGGTTCTCAATTCATTGTTGAGATTTTCCTTGAAGAGATTTCCATCAATCTACAGTGATACAAAGTTTCAAACTATGTGGCTACATTCTACTCTGTGTGTCATAAGTTAGCACATTGGACTAGTTGGATCATGAAAATTCGTCGATAATGAATAATATTCTAGTCAACGAATATTGAAGTCGATCTGGACATCAGATTATGGAATGATTCTCTCTGTTGTTGAAATATTATCTCAATAGTTTAATACATGATGAACAAATCAATGTTTGTGGTTATTCACTGTACGTATTCAGGAAAAAGAGAAGGCTTCCATACTGTGAAAACCCTCAGTATTTTTGTTTGGTGTAACGTCAGTTGAGACTGATGGCTTGATATCATTCAATAACTGTGTGAAATCATACTTGAAATTTCCAATTTTATGAAACGAAGGTGATGCATTCAAGTGTGAAAATAGTCAACTCTGATAAAATAAGGTTTGACAAACCCTTGAGAACTCCATATTCCACTAGCGTTCCATTTCTGATCCATTCAAAAGGAACATCTGCACTAGGCCCTAAATAACCTATTGTAATTAATTGCACAGAAGAAGACAGTTAAAATTCAGATTACCATTTTGGATATGACATGTTGTTTGTTCATTTAAGAGGCAATCAAAATAAGAAACTGTTTATTATCTGATTAAAGATAAAATGACTGTCAAATAACATCCTTATTAAATATGCTCTACATCGCTTAATGTTCTGGAAGTGACCGATGTTCAACCACTTAATGAAAGATGATATGGGTAAATTGCTGATGTGTTTCACTAAAGTGTCAGTGCAACATCTACAGAAAAAACATGTTTATCTCGTTATAAATTGTTTCAGAAATTGTCAATATTGAGAGGCTGCAAGTTTGATTGTCTATTAGTGGGTGAGTGAGTAAATGAGTAGATATATCGTCTGTCTAGTATTCTCGTTCATATATTCCTGTCTTGATCGTTAAAACTATACAGAGGTCCTCTCCAAATACCTATCCGCCAATTCGTGATGAAGACATTCACACATCCTAGTTATTTTAATCGATATACCAAGTTAGACAAGCGTCAGCTGTCGTGGATCATTGAAGTTCTTTTTGATAGAGCTCAGCACAAAACGACAAAACAATACGATTCCGATTGAATCACAACAACTCAAATCTGCTTTGCGATATAAACGAGGATGACGGTTGTTCGATTTAGGATACAAATACTTTGGTATCAATTCGTAAGAGAACAAATATTTTCAGGATGAGTTTAGATTAGGAATTTTTATTACATGTGACACTTGAATGTTGCTTCAAGATTTCTAAATACCAAATTGACGTTGAATTTTCAATACACAGTAACATTAGGACAGTGAGTTTGCCTAAATTATTCAGACTCTATTTCACACAATTTTCCTCAGCACTTCAACGACACTTCCATCGCTTTATTGTACATACAGAAAACAACTGAATATTGTAGACTGTAAGAAACACCATTATAAATTACAGAAAATCTTCACGTTGACATGGTGATGATCGTGTACAAACAGAAGGCGACATCATGCTAACAGATGACTACTCATATAAGTCAGTGTAAATTAGAAGGCAAATAACATTTCTTACCTCGATTCTTACATCCGATATAATAAGCAATGCCCGATAGAAAATCGCCTTCCTTAAGTCCTCCAGGAATCTGAAAATAAGTAATGGAAGTCTGAGTTAAGATCTGTCAATACACAACCAACTATATCAAAACCATCCAAACATTGAAGCAATGTGTCGTCATTCACATTATCTTATTCAAAGACAACTAATTACACTCACAGTAAGCATACTGAACCCCTCGTTTCCCTAAGAAATGAACTCCATCTAATTTACAAAGGTATTCTGACTCACCTCAGTCGACAACTTCAGTGAAGTTGGATGAACGGTCTATTTATTATGAAATGAGGCTATACATAGTAAGATGAATATCTACGTCCATTGGTAGAATTGTGATTGTGAATAACTGCAATGTCGCTGAACGTGAATTTGGTTGTTCTGTTGTTTAATTGTGTTTATGTGCCTACTTATATCAATTGCCGTTCATTTCTCAACAGTATTCATTCCACAATTTGTTCTGATTACCTCGAAACAAACAAGACGGATTCAGTTCAACACTCATAAAATTTATCATCTCACCAGCCATTTCTAGTCATCCAGTATTTATCGTATTAAAAATCGATAAAGTTCTAATTAGTGACATTCGAACGAATACAATGTGAGAAGCGATCAAGATTTTAACAACATCTCTCTCTCGAAATATTCAATTATGAACTTTTCTAACAACTGGTCTGTGGAAGTCTGAAAATGACCGTTCACGTACAGAACTCTGACATACACTCTTTGTCGTTATTTGACTCGAAAGTATCAGAATTTGGTTACATATTAGATCACTTCTCTGTTGTTCATTATTTTATTAAAGTTGCTAGAATAAACTGTGTCATGAACGGATTACGAATAGTTTCATAAAGTCTGTATGCACAATACAAATTGCTGGTATCGGTTTATCCTTTTCAATATATTTCGATGTATTTGACAGTACTGATATGCATGAAATAATAGAATAATCCATTCATTTGTGCAACTTACGTTCTCATAATAGAAAGATATCTTCCCATTCGAGTGTATCAGGTACATTACCTTGAATGTATCACCTGCAGAAAAGAAAACTATCGATATTTAAAATTTCAAGGAATAATGTCGAGCATGTCATTGCTAGATGTGACATTGTATGTGCCTACACACACAGTGGGATCAGATTTTAGCAGATATTTACTGTGTTATCTCAAATGTTCTCGTAATGAAAATAATCGTGTGAATGTTGTGTAGATGAAATAAGCATGTATCCTTCATAATGAATATCAGATGCTTAGTTTGTTTAGTTTTCATATTCAAACAATAAATCAACAAGTTTCTAATTAGATCTGATAGTTGGAGTGGTATTCATATTGGTGGAATATTTCCTGTATTTCAGCTGATACAATCGACTCTCGGCTTAAGTGACATGAGCTGCTGTTTGTTTGTATGTTCGTTTATAATCCACATTATGTGTTAAAGATGAGAAGTGAATACACTTAATACGTTCTGTTTTAACGATCTCTTAATTTGAAAGAATAAAAGTTAAGAATGATCGTATAATGAATGAATATCCAGATGAATGTGATGTATACAGAAATGATTTTCCGATGAACACATATGTACAAACTTGTCATCATGTTCGTTTGAAACCTGTCAATGAAGATGAATCTCTATATTCGTTTATCTACAGATGAAATGAGAATATGACCTAATGTATTCAAATATGTATGGCAAATCGATGGATTCTATGTGTATTTAGCCTTTGATTTCGTAGAATGGTCATGCTAAAATACTTTCGTCAAGTTTTTAAAGACGAATTCAATTACTCAAACTGAATAGACAGCAGTTGAGTAATAACAATCAATGATGATGATGATGTAAAGTGTTAATAGTTCACATGAGATCAAACAATCATGGATATGGATACATACTTTTATAATCAATGTTTATAGGACATAACCTTCTGACAGCAAAATATTCCTCTGAAATAATGAAAGTAAAATAAATTTGTGTTCATGTATCTGTATGATGAATATTAACCTCTTTCAATAAAGATACATTTTTCTAACACAAAATATGTATGAACACAAGTTATGATTTTCCTTTTCAAGATTGAAGTGAACCAATTCAACTAAATGACAGTCTCGATGATCTTCGTTCTGAAAAGTTGGGCTTGTAATCATTTGGCTCATTAAACAACCATTAATATCTATTCGACAATAAACATACATAATCATTTTGTGAAATTCTGTTATTCCAATTGAACAGTATTCTCTTAACTGAACTAATGATTGCCCGGGAATGCTACCCCAATGACATTAATTTCGTTAAGTGACTTAAATAAATACCCTTCATCTTGATATTTTCGGTGTTTCAGTTCAAATCAATCATGTTGTACTAGCACATTATTCGTGACTGTTAGTTGATTGGATGTTTGAGGTGGTTCATCAGTTCAAACTTCATGATCAACCGATTATGATAATTAAGAGTGTGTTCAATATCCAATAGTTCAACGACAGTGGATAAGAGGGACTGCATTTTTAAGAACCAAGTAAGTGACAGATAAATTTGGAGGACATCAAATATAAATCGTTGATAGTTCATGTGCTTCAATAATTTAAACTGATTTCTCACACAACATTGCTCATTAATGCATCTGTGATCAGCTTGATTCGCTCAATCTATCAAGAAGTGTCGTATTGATGAAATATCAGTTTCATGTTAGTTTGAACAGATTGAAGAGCAGATAATTTGCTCCTTGGCATTCACATCGTTTGGTTTATTATTTCCACTCAATTAATTCGTGTCTACTTTAAAGTGAATCACTGTTTTATTTAACATTTTCCCTTCACAGTAATGAATACATGTTGTGAACACATTTTTGGGGCATGAGATCAAACAAATAAAATAATCACTGTGTACTGACTAGCTCTCATGTAACAATCAATTTAGATGCTGAATCATTTATGTAAAATAAAAATGAGTAATGTAAAACATAAAACAAAAACACGTCTCTGAATAATAGAAGAACTCACTCCCATTCAAAATCTCAACTTCACACCCAACATCCCTGATATAGTTGAAAATTTGTCTTGAATCCCGCTCTCCGTTTAAAAAAATTGTACCTGTGTTTATCAAATGAAAACATGCAATTTGATTGATAATCCATAGTGAATGAATGAAACACTTTGAAATTCACTGGAGACTAGAATGAATTGCATGAACTGTAATTAGTTTACTACAACGGTACATTTTGAACAAGGAAATACACTAGCAGATGTATTGAATGTGAAACAAAAAATGGCTCAAACTGATCTATTGAAGTAATGAAAACGACTTTGATTCATGGAATTGTAATGTGAGTCAATAAAAATTTATTTCGAGGAAAAGAATTCTCTTACCATAAGTATCTATACTGAATGTGCGAACATCAGCACCGTAAAATGTGAAAGTGAAGTTCAGATTTATTTTCTAGAAATATACAAACATATAGATTATCATCTCCGTTGGAAAATGTCGTTAACTCACCCCATCAACCAATTTCGCAAAATTTCCACTAATCATTGGAGGATTGATCACGGCGAATGAACTGGGAATAGTGATAAAAATGAGACTGAATATTTGTAATGCAAATTGACTGATCACTTACATATTTATATGTAGCAGTTTCGAAAATTACTTTTCCTTTACTAAGTAAATCAAAGTTTTCACAAAATTCATGACAGTTGAAAGATTCCGATGTGAGGACAATGATCGAGTAGATCGTTACCAACTGACCAAACGAAAATGTAGACCTGAAATGGTTCAAATGAATAGAACAATATGTTATCTCATTAGATCAAATTGAAATGGATATAATACAATCATTTGACTTAGGTGTACAGTCAACACTCACATCATTTTCTTGTTTTAGACGTTGGTAGAACGTTTTGAGTCTTATATAGAATTTTTTTGAAGTGTTTGTATGTTTCAGATTGGATGATTCAAATTGACCATTAGGATGATGAAATTTCATAAATTCATTTCATAATTATTAACCAATCGTCATAGGAGATGAACTCATGGTTATGCAATATTCTTACACGTATTGAGGTAATATAGTCTGATATTGATCCATAGTTCATTGAAATTCCTGACCCCCTTATTGATGAAAACTATTTTGCATAGGATTAACGATATTTTAAACTAAGTAATTAGTGCTCATATTTTCATGAACAAACAAACCAACTGTGAGTTGGTTGTCAACGCTGCATAGTTTTGATTTGATTGGTTAAAATTAAATTAGCACACACTGTTTTCATTAGATGACCAAAATTCACATTTTAATGTTTAAATTTTATTTCAATAAAATGAATTCTTTCACTGGTTGAAATTATGGGTCGATTGAAGCTAGATCACCGTGGAAAACCTAGAAGCACTTGACGGCCGTTAGTCAGCAGTGCGCATCCACGATCCCGCCCACCGCGACATCCGTACCCAGGACCTGTCAGTCTCGCACGCGAGCGCTTAACCATTAGACCCCTGAGCCGACCGGCATCCAACAGTGTTCATGTTGAAACTTCAACCAATCCACGAAGTTGCCCCACCGTCACCATTGTCTTCAGTGAGTTGATATCTGACAACAGACCTGGTTGAATTTCGCTGGAGGCGGCCTCTCACCAGGACTCCATGAGTGTCTCTTGAAGTCAGTCACTAATGAGCAAATGATTATAATCACAAAGGGTTTTGTGCACGCGTCACTGATATGTCCTGGGTTCGAATCTCATGGAGTGCGAGATCGTGGATGTGCACTGATGTAGAGTCCCAGACTAGGATGATACAACCGTTCAGTAGCAGTAGTATTAGTAGCAGTAGTAGTACTGGTAGTAGTAGTAGTAGTAGTAGTAGTAGTAGTAGTAGTAGTAGTAGTAGTAGTAGTAGTAGTAGTAGTAGTAATGATAAATCTGAACAGATTGTTTATTTTTCACTTAGGACCATAATATAACAGCATATTTTGTGAATGTAAAACGTTTTCTGCACAGTATGCAATACATGGGTTTCATTTATACCGTGGTTCAATGTACTCAGAGACTTACAATCTATTGTAGATTACAGATATGTCATACTGTCAAGTCTACATATTATAAGTAGTTGTTTAATCACGGTTCCCTACCGATTGGCACCTACCATTTGACATAAATAAATGAGAAATCCATACACATCATATTTAGTGAATATCGAACCAATTAGGAAAGTTGTGCAATACTCCTGAAAGCTTTTGTATGGAAATTATACTGTAGTTACATAAAGATTAGTGACATATTTACATAATTAGATAACTATAATGAATAAGAGATATGTTGATATGGAGAGCTAATCAGAAGTAGTCCAAGGCGAATATTAACCGATGGCAATCACAAGTGACCCGAAAGATATTTTCATTCCATTTTCTGTGAAATGGATCAATTTCCTAAGGATTAGAGTGATATCTGTATATGAATGAGTACTGATGATAGTTTTTCTTGATTAAAAAGCAGCATTTGACTTTGTGGATCGAGAAGTGCTGTGACAGTGTCTGTCATTGAAAGGCTCACATCAGAAGTACATAAACTTTGTGAAGGCTCTTTACTCGAACACTATCAGTGGGGTCAGTGCTTATGGCGAACTGTCATCTGATTTTGCAACATCAAGTTGTGGCTGTCAAAGATGTCCGATTTCTCTAATTTTGCTTAACTTCATCATAGACCTACTGATGGAAATAACGCTATCGTCGATCGAATTCTCTGGCACTGATCTCCTTCATAGAGGTTCACTTATCAACTTACGGTACGCAGATGATATAGTGCTGTTTGGTGAAGTCACTTGCTGACTCCAAACGAAATGAACGACCAAACGGCGATTGTTCAACTGAGATAACGATGTATTCAGCACTCGGTTTCTATGAATTAAGCTGTAGCTAAAATACAACGAGATTCATTTATATGTCTGTTACCAGTGTTTGGTCAGCTGCAAACTGACCATACAATAATGCAGATCTCTGATACACAGTTGAACAACATACAACTACACGTACACCAGCGAATGAAAAGCTATGAGGATTGGACACAAGAGTTTTATAAATACCACAACACTGATTGTTTTCACTAGATTTTCCTAAACGGAAGTAGTAATCTTCTATGACTTCAGAATTCTAATCATTTTGTCAGTCACATGAACAAATTATTACGAAGCGAAATATTTTATTCTAAGTAAGATTTATATTACACCCACTAGACATAATAGAGTATAGACACTACCATATGATCTCATTATGAGATGGTATGAGGTGATAATTGACAACAAAGTACGATCATTAATGTTTCTACAAACAAACGAGGTCAACAGAAATATGTTTGTTAAGAAAATGCACACGTTGTTTACATCGATATTGAAGAAGTAATAAATTTTCCTGTGAAAATGTTATCGGATGTAAGAGAAATGATGATAGAACTTTGTGTTATGTTATATTCAATGCGGTGAATTGGACAGAATTCCCGAATTATTAAATCATATTCGTAAGTGCACTCAGTTCATAAGTCTTTGTTTCATTAGCAGGAGTGACATATATAAGAAGGTCAGTGTGTGCTGCTTCGATCTCTGATGGACTCAACAAAGCTGGTTTATTCAAGAGTTGCTTATCGACTCACAATATGCAGATGATATAGTCCTGTTTGGTGAAAGCAGTGATGAAATGCAAAGTCTTTTGGTAGCACTGAGCAACAATGCCAGAATGTCTGAAATGATTTCCGCCCTCTCCAATTGCAAGTTGTTGATTAAGGACTAGCCTGAATCAACACCTGATCTTAGGATAGGGAATGAAGTAGTCAAACGTGTTGACAATTTCACTTATCTTGGAAGTCTGATCAGCCCTGATGGGTTGGTATCTGATTAAATCTCAGCACAGATTCAGCAACCTCGTTTGCCTTTTGATAACTTGCACCACCTATGATGAAGGCGAGATATCCGTGGAGCACCGTCTTCATCATAAACACAGTACATTAGCATCTACACCGAATGCAAATCATTTGTCTATGTTGTGTCCAATGAGTTTTGCTGATATCGGGAACTGTCAAGTTGCAATCCTTCATTAACATAATAATTGAAGGGTATTCTGATGTGCCTCAGCCCCGCTGACTAGAGGAACAAATCCAAGCTTGGAATGAGGACGTATATTCTGCAAACAGCAAGAAACCAGAGACAACAATAATCATAAATCAAAACGTATATATACAGCACAAAACCGTCCTCGGGGTAACTTACCAAGTAGCATACTGAAAGACGCATTGAATCAACAGCATTTAAGATATTTCCCAACTGGGAAATACCACATGAAGGTGACAAGAACGCGAAAACAAATAAGTTAAAATTTTCTAAATAAAATTACACAATGAGGTCCTTTTCCAAGTGAATTCTGGGGATCCAACGTTCGCAACATCTGTAATAAGAATGCTTCTTTATGGGGTAAATCCATTTTGATTCTGTAGAAAAATGAAGAAAACTTTCAACATCGACTGATATGTCTTAACGAATACAGCCACACATAGGATTCTATTGAACGTCCATTAAAATATGATATTCAACCATAAATATTGTTCAATGAAAGCATACACTTGGGTCTTAGTCTAATGTGTTTATTCACAATATCGGCTAACGATGAGCTAATCCGTCACAGTGATTGGTATAAAAAGATACACAGAACATGTTGTGGATTATTTTATCAGGATTATTCTCCACAGTCTCCTTCACCAATGATAAACAGGACGTGATAACTAGTCGACTTTTAAAGAATCGAATTTAATAATGGACATTTCACAGATTGATAAAACACGGACGTGAAACTGGATGATTTTATGAGAATAAACGACCAACACTACAATCATTTGAAATTAATTGGTGAATGGATACAGTGTTTATTCACAGCTGGAGCAAGACCATCTATGAATTGACAACCAGAACATTTGCTTCCACTTCATCTTCTTTTTAGAAAAGTAGTAATAATAATATGCAAAATGAGAATTTCACTCCGTTTTGATGTCAGCCAAATAAACAACAACCAACATTCATATGACACCCACGATACACAATAGAGAATACCAGATTATTTATCGATTAATGAGATGTAATGAGGTTGTATTCGATTTGGGATTACCGATTGTAGCGTGGCGTCGAGTTGAGGTTAACTATGAACACCGCTACAAGGAAACACGTGCCAAGCGAATCAGAAGGCGTAAGAAGCTCGTTCCAAATGACTCCACAAAATCTCCGAGAAGCCGAATACCAGATGACAGTTAATGGACCAAGTCGAGGTTTATTAGCTGGCGATCTCGTGGCATCGAAAGGATACCGAGATCGTGCCAGGATACAACCTTGGTTACAGAAGGTAACCGAATTCGCGCGAAGTTACAATCAAAGTGTAAGTAAAAGAATGGAAGCACAAAATAGCTGACATTAGCACAGTCAAACAAAAGCACGTTAAAACAAACACTGGTACAGTTGGTTATAATAATAATTGTTTTTATTAAACCAGTCGTGTTCTCGTGATAAACGTGAGTCACTACAAGGTGATCAATGATAAACAAAGTATGATCACAGCTGATTCTATAAACAAAAAAGAGGTCAACACAAATATGTTTTGTTCATTAGACAAACACGTTGTTTACACTGAGATTGAAGAAGGCGTAATCAATTTTACCTTGAAAATGTTATCGGATGTATATAGAAATGATGAAAGAACGTGGTGTTATGTTATATTCAATGCGATGAATCAGACAGAATTCGCAATTTGTCTTTGCAAATCTTATTCCTGAGTGCATACGATATACAGGTTTGTGGTGTTTGTACAAACTAATGATACCTTTGTACTTGGAGACTGTCCGATTTCGAATTCCGAACACAATACGTTGGTCTGTCCTCATCTAGTTGTTACGCAATATAACTCAATCTTGATCAGGAAAGATGGCTGGTGACTAGCGATGGAATGCATGATGTGCTTTTCTACTTATTTGTGACTTGTCAGCTGGATATACCTGCATCCAATAATCGATGGTCCCACCGTGACTCAAACTCCGTATCATTCGGTTCAAGCGCCATCGTGTTATCCACCTAGTTTGATTTGCGTCTTGAAATAATCGAAATCTACACAGATTGAATATTGTGATATTTTATTATTCACTGATCATTTAATTGTCTGATTTAGTCAACAATATGTTGAATGATACTTCGATTCCCGGAAAATTGTATCATTCAAAGAGTATTGGTGTAATGCAGCTAATGTGATTAAGGAGAGTAAGTCACATTATTCTATAAGTTTCCTCATTCTAATAATTCTAAACTGAAATTAATCTGCTTCTAATTGCCGACAGACTTCAATATTGTAGAGATTCACGAATCGATCAGGAAGATTTCGTAATAGGTTCATGGTGGCATTTATGATGAGGATGCTTTCAAAAATGGCGATTCGATCTACCACAAAGTGGCAAATATTTAATTATAAAATGAGGATGAACATGAAGTCCGGCTTCAGTCAGTTCTTTTGGACATTACTGATTGATTTCTTTACTACTTATAAAAATATCAGTAGCTTCTAACAGTACATCAAAACACCATAATTCAATAGATGGTCTAATGCATACCAATGTTCTGAATAACTCAACTACACTATTAAGATGTCGTGTTCATCTTCAGATTCAAAATGATCTTAGGGAAAATCATTCAGAATATTAAGTGAGGTAGTACAGCATACATGTCGGAAGTTTCTTCATCATCATCTACCTCGCTAGGAGCAGTTTGGCAAGTTATCAATCCATATTGATTGCCAGATAAGTTGAAAATCACTGTTCACAAGGTTAAAGGTGGTTTTGGTTATGATCACGATACATTTAAATAAACATTTGATGGAAGGTATACACTGGTTGATTCTGAGGAGGAATGTTCGTCATTACACATGGCTTTACCTTCCCGCAACAAAATACCCTCTTACAATGTTGACTGGTTTATTCAAATATTCGTTGTACTCACTTTTACTGTAGGTTTAGTTAGTTCGATAAATGTTTCTACTTTCTTCAACATGATGAAATAAGGTTTATATCTGTGGGATTGAAGCAAAGAACAAATTCTTAGTTGAACCCAGAATGAACTGTATTTTAACGAGTGGTGAATTCTGAGTTGAAATGTATATGTAACATTCACTATTTCGATTATCATGAAGCTGTTCTTCCAGTTAAGTGATTTGTAACGATCACATTACAATTCACTTGATAAGATGATGTTCAACATTACAAACTGTGATCAAATATTGAGATTATAGAGAGAAGAACAGGTGCTCAGAAGGTTGATGTTGTATCTTTTGAACCGACTTATTGATTAGTTGATCTATAAGGATGGTCTCTTCCATGTCGTTGCATATTATAAGGTTCAGTGTTTAGTAATTGAAAGTAATCAAGAGGAGCCCATAAACGTATGCATCGTGTTAGTTGACAATGATCAAAAAGATGTATCTCTTCACTTTAGGGAACTTACGGTGGCTGTGAGATTAGAATCAAATTCTCTTGATATCTGGGACTAGACCATTAGGTATTTCGAGATTGTCTGAACTCTGAAGAATGAACGAACATAACATTGATGTAACAAATCTCACTCACACAGAGAGCCTAATTAGCTCGGTGGTAACTCGTATTCAGAATCTCTTATCCAAATTCTTTTTATGTTTATTTCTTTCTCAAACTTCTCATTCATCTTTCCCAATTCACATTGATTCCTCTCCATCGAAATTACATCGACTATACCGCATTTATTACATAATGAATGTAAAGTCCATTTTGAATGCTTTGTGTGTTTGTGAAAATCCCTCCATGTATATACTTGCACTTTGTTCCTATTTATCCTCTTAGTTGTACATTGTTAACTTTTTGACTACATTTGAGTTGTTATAATTTGTACTTTATTATAGTTTTTATTTTTATTACGCCTTCACTGAGTCTCCACGTTTCTTCCTGAGCTGCACTTATGTTGTTTTACTTTATACTAAGTCTAGGCGGCAGCCATATTGATTTGTTCCTGCTTTTGATTGCTTGACCTGTGTTGACTGGAATCGTGCATTTTGGTTGCGAATTGAGGCACTATTCCAGAATTGAAAACACTCTGTGTTATAGAGCGACCAATTATTACCTTTTGAACGAATCTGTACGTGATCTATCCAGACAGGATAGAATAACAGTACAACATGACACCCACTCTCTCTTATTATTTCTAGTGGTTGAAATTAGTCAGAGCTGTAACTTGGTTTAGAAGGTTCATCGAATTCCTGATGGTACTTCGTTTACCGAGTTGTGAAGGATCCGTTCATCTAGGTTGTTTAAAGGTCGAAGAGCTTGACATTGCCAAGCGTAAGATTTTATTGATGGTTTAGAGAGAAGTGTATGGAGAATTACTTGATGAATTTAAAAACAGCAGTAAAGTAATAAGTCATGATGATCTAAAAGGTTTAGCATTGATAATGCTTGATGTGTTACTCTGCGTTGAAGGTCGATTAAAATACTCAGATTTCCCAAATGCCTTTTAAACATCCAGTAATTTTACCCAGTCGACACTTAGTGACGGAAATGATAATTAGACATTGTCATAAAGAACCGGGACACATAGGAAGGTCATTAGAAATGGGATATAGATATGTGTTTACTTGTTTGCAAACATGGACAGTACGTATTGAACTGATGTATAGTTTGATTACTGGTTCATTTATAATGGCCTTATTACGCTTTATTAAAAGAAAAAGCAAACCTCCAGAGACTTACAGTGACAGTGCGTCAAGCTTCATGGGTGCCGTTTCTGAGTTAAAGAGGATTATGCAACAGTCTAATCAGCAGAAGATAAATATTGAATTGTCAGCGAGGCCCTCATCCAATAGCATGGGTGGAGTTTGGGCAAGAGTGATTAGGTCTAAACCACGAGTGTTATTGCTGATCACCAGAGAACAAGTGAAGCAGGTCTCCTTGAAGCTTCGGTTTAGTCTTTGTTGTTATTGATGTAGGTAGGTCGAGTAGGCGTACTTTTGTAAGTCCTACTCGTTCCTTTAGTGTCATATGCTACATAATGAACCATGACCATAGGCATCAAGGTAGCTTGTGTGATATGGAGGGATTTTGGGGTCCGGTGTAAGGTCCATTTTGAATGCTTTGTGTGTTTGTGAAAATCCCTCCATGTATATACTTGCACTTTGTTCCTATTTATCCTCTTAGTTGTACATTGTTAACTTTTTGACTACATTTGAGTTGTTATAATTTGTACTTTATTATAGTTTTTATTTTTATTACGCCTTCACTGAGTCTCCACGTTTCTTCCCGAGCTGCACTTATGTTGTTTTACTTTATACTAAGTCTAGGCGGCAGCCATATTGATTTGTTCCTGCTTTTGATTGCTTGACCTGTGTTGACTGGAATCGTGCATTTTGGTTGCGAATTGAGGCACTATTCCAGAATTGAAAACACTCTGTGTTATAGAGCGACCAATTATTACCTTTTGAACGAATCTGTACGTGATCTATCCAGACAGGATAGAATAACAGTACAACATGACACCCACTCTCTCTTATTATTTCTAGTGGTTGAAATTAGTCAGAGCTGTAACTTGGTTTAGAAGGTTCATCGAATTCCTGATGGTACTTCGTTTACCGAGTTGTGAAGGATCCGTTCATCTAGGTTGTTTAAAGGTCGAAGAGCTTGACATTGCCAAGCGTAAGATTTTATTGATGGTTTAGAGAGAAGTGTATGGAGAATTACTTGATGAATTTAAAAACAGCAGTAAAGTAATAAGTCATGATGATCTAAAAGGTTTAGCATTGATAATGCTTGATGTGTTACTCTGCGTTGAAGGTCGATTAAAATACTCAGATTTCCCAAATGCCTTTTAAACATCCAGTAATTTTACCCAGTCGACACTTAGTGACGGAAATGATAATTAGACATTGTCATAAAGAACCGGGACACATAGGAAGGTCATTAGAAATGGGATATAGATATGTGTTTACTTGTTTGCAAACATGGACAGTACGTATTGAACTGATGTATAGTTTGATTACTGGTTCATTTATAATGGCCTTATTACGCTTTATTAAAAGAAAAAGCAAACCTCCAGAGACTTACAGTGACAGTGCGTCAAGCTTCATGGGTGCCGTTTCTGAGTTAAAGAGGATTATGCAACAGTCTAATCAGCAGAAGATAAATATTGAATTGTCAGCGAGGCCCTCATCCAATAGCATGGGTGGAGTTTGGGCAAGAGTGATTAGGTCTAAACCACGAGTGTTATTGCTGATCACCAGAGAACAAGTGAAGCAGGTCTCCTTGAAGCTTCGGTTTAGTCTTTGTTGTTATTGATGTAGGTAGGTCGAGTAGGCGTACTTTTGTAAGTCCTACTCGTTCCTTTAGTGTCATATGCTACATAATGAACCATGACCATAGGCATCAAGGTAGCTTGTGTGATATGGAGGGATTTTGGGGTCCGGTGTAAGGTCCATTTTGAATGCTTTGTGTGTTTGTGAAAATCCCTCCATGTATATACTTGCACTTTGTTCCTATTTATCCTCTTAGTTGTACATTGTTAACTTTTTGACTACATTTGAGTTGTTATAATTTGTACTTTATTATAGTTTTTATTTTTATTACGCCTTCACTGAGTCTCCACGTTTCTTCCCGAGCTGCACTTATGTTGTTTTACTTTATACTAAGTCTAGGCGGCAGCCATATTGATTTGTTCCTGCTTTTGATTGCTTGACCTGTGTTGACTGGAATCGTGCATTTTGGTTGCGAATTGAGGCACTATTCCAGAATTGAAAACACTCTGTGTTATAGAGCGACCAATTATTACCTTTTGAACGAATCTGTACGTGATCTATCCAGACAGGATAGAATAACAGTACAACATGACACCCACTCTCTCTTATTATTTCTAGTGGTTGAAATTAGTCAGAGCTGTAACTTGGTTTAGAAGGTTCATCGAATTCCTGATGGTACTTCGTTTACCGAGTTGTGAAGGATCCGTTCATCTAGGTTGTTTAAAGGTCGAAGAGCTTGACATTGCCAAGCGTAAGATTTTATTGATGGTTTAGAGAGAAGTGTATGGAGAATTACTTGATGAATTTAAAAACAGCAGTAAAGTAATAAGTCATGATGATCTAAAAGGTTTAGCATTGATAATGCTTGATGTGTTACTCTGCGTTGAAGGTCGATTAAAATACTCAGATTTCCCAAATGCCTTTTAAACATCCAGTAATTTTACCCAGTCGACACTTAGTGACGGAAATGATAATTAGACATTGTCATAAAGAACCGGGACACATAGGAAGGTCATTAGAAATGGGATATAGATATGTGTTTACTTGTTTGCAAACATGGACAGTACGTATTGAACTGATGTATAGTTTGATTACTGGTTCATTTATAATGGCCTTATTACGCTTTATTAAAAGAAAAAGCAAACCTCCAGAGACTTACAGTGACAGTGCGTCAAGCTTCATGGGTGCCGTTTCTGAGTTAAAGAGGATTATGCAACAGTCTAATCAGCAGAAGATAAATATTGAATTGTCAGCGAGGCCCTCATCCAATAGCATGGGTGGAGTTTGGGCAAGAGTGATTAGGTCTAAACCACGAGTGTTATTGCTGATCACCAGAGAACAAGTGAAGCAGGTCTCCTTGAAGCTTCGGTTTAGTCTTTGTTGTTATTGATGTAGGTAGGTCGAGTAGGCGTACTTTTGTAAGTCCTACTCGTTCCTTTAGTGTCATATGCTACATAATGAACCATGACCATAGGCATCAAGGTAGCTTGTGTGATATGGAGGGATTTTGGGGTCCGGTGTAAGGTCCATTTTGAATGCTTTGTGTGTTTGTGAAAATCCCTCCATGTATATACTTGCACTTTGTTCCTATTTATTCTCTTAGTTGTACATTGTTAACTTTTTGACTACATTTGAGTTGTTATAATTTGTACTTTATTATAGTTTTTATTTTTATTACGCCTTCACTGAGTCTCCACGTTTCTTCCCGAGCTGCACTTATGTTGTTTTACTTTATACTAAGTCTAGGCGGCAGCCATATTGATTTGTTCCTGCTTTTGATTGCTTGACCTGTGTTGACTGGAATCGTGCATTTTGGTTGCGAATTGAGGCACTATTCCAGAATTGAAAACACTCTGTGTTATAGAGCGACCAATTATTACCTTTTGAACGAATCTGTACGTGATCTATCCAGACAGGATAGAATAACAGTTATTTGTGGTGATTGGTAATTTTCTTGCATCCTTTATCAACTTTCTTATTTATTGTAATTTAGATTTGATCAATTGAACAATTATTGGTTGGATAGCTGAGTGGTTATATTTGTTTAGGTAATAATGTACACTTGAATTTATGATAAATTATAGAACCGCTATCTTATCCAATTACTTTGTTTTGGTTTCAAACGGGCGAGGGCGCGTATCTAACTTATCCAGGCAGCTGTCCAGCAGTCCAAACGTAGTTTGGATCTTACACTGAATTCACAACAACGTCGGTTATACCACTACTACTACTCCTACTACTACTACTACTAATACTACTACTACTACTACTACTACTATTATGATTATTATTATATTGAGAAAAACCTTACTACAACTCATTCTGACCTTCATTAACTGACTTGGCTTATTTACAAATCACACCATCTTCAAGTAGTTCTGTAGAAACAGATGAGAATGATTATCATTTTTCACATATAACATTGGTCATTTTATTCATGCCTGCCTTATATTGTCATACCCTTTAGTTGTGTAAAATAGATTTAAACTATTTATCGAATGGTGTAGTTTACAAAAGAATCCTTACAGAGGCTCTCAAAAGTAAGATATCTTCCTCACCCCTCCTCTGATTTGCAATTTACAACCATACTAATAAGCTCGACGGTAGACCTTCACTTGACATTTGAGAAGACAACAATCCATCAAATGGAATCCATCAAAGGAAAAAATAAATTTGATCGGAACAAAAGATACTACTTATTTGAGGATTATTTTTAAAACAACAACCATTTCAAACAAACAATATAAAAGTTCCGGTATGTGGGAAAAGCAGTGAGAAGGTCAAATAAAAGGAGAAATTGATGAATTGAACAAAACAACAAAGATGACGACGATAATGACAACATTGACACATGCACACACACACTCACACATGCTTGTTTACATGTTACCAGATTTTAAAGATTGTTAGTGTTTACTAATTGTAGGCAAATATATCAGTGTCTGTGTGTGTTCAAGCAAAGAAACTCGACAACAACTTCACATCAAACTAAAGTGTACTAATACATGGAATCAACCAGATTGGAGACTATTTGAAAAATCAGACATGATGTCAGGTCCTTCCTTGAACTGTGTTTCTTGATAAGTCATGCTGTTGCTACAATATGGAACATTGGTACGTAAATGTTTATATGAGTCAAATGTTTTGAGAGGAAAAGACATGTTTAGTCAGTAATCAAACAAGTTCAAAATATATCCTAACTGACCTGCTCTTTTAAGTGAAACTTGTATTTCATCGTTTTGTTTCGTTGTGCTAGACCTGTCATTGTCTTGTATTTACGAAACGTCAATGTCGAAGCTGGTATCAGATTTAATTAAAAGATGAATTATGTAGGTTTGTGTCTGGTTTGACGGTATATTATTGTTGAAGGAGTGTGTTAGATTCGAGAGAAGATTAAATCACGAGTAACTTTTGAGGCATAATAATTGACTAATATACATAAGCCATAAAAATTGCCGGTGATTTTGGAGATGATATTATTATTAACATTGAAAAAAATGGCGATTTCTTTAGAACAGTTACAGTTAGTATTACAACAGTATTAGCAATAATACCAGCAGATCTTAACAGAGTGTGAATGAAATCACGTATGAGGGAAATTGGAAGGTAAAATTGTCAGAAGTAAAGCAAACTAATGGCTCGATAAGGTACGGGAAACATGTACGTTTATAGATAAACGTCATCGATGATTAAGCGTTTCTTCACTGACCATGTCAGGTTTGAATTTTATCAAATTCACTTTAAAATTACTTGATTGAGAATGCTATATTATAAGTATATCTTTAGATGTTTAGTGATGGAATGTTTCAACCGGAAAATGTATGGAAATATCATTGTTTGCAGTAGCAATGCAAATAACTGCAGTCAAAACGAAATGAATATACCGAACAACACAGATGAACAATGAATGATGTCTGTGGTGGAGTTGAATTGCCTGGACTCCAATAGAGAAGTCACTCACTCGGCACATAGAACATGGAAGAGACCATGGTTATAGAGCAACTTATCAATTAGTCGGTTCAAAAGCTACAAGATCAACCTTCTGAGCAACAGATCTTCTCTCTATAATCTCAATATTTGACCAAAGTTTGCAATGTTGAATATGTAGTGACCTACTTTAATCAAGAGAACGCGATGGGTTTAATGCAGACAATCATTATTATAACCGATTGTACCAGTGATGGTTTTACCGTGCTCGTTTGTTTAGCTGTGCTAAAGACAGCCATATTACTGCTCCATTATCATTCGATTGATTGTGACCTTGTACGGATTGGGTTACGCTCAGTAACCACGCTTGTACTCCTTTGGAACGATCTCGGCATCCTTCCGATAAAACGAGATCGCCAACAAATACATCTCGACTACAGCCATCAACTGCCTTCTGATATTTGGCTTACATGGGATTTTATCGGTTAACTGGCACGTAGTCTTCTTGTAGTGGTGTTCATAATCAACCGCGACACCACACCACATATGCAAAATGTGATGGACAAATGATGGATTCGTTTAGACATATCAGTTGATGTTGACATTTTTCTTTATAGCTTGAGACCTAGCAACAGAAAACTGCAGTTAACACGAAACTGCTTTGACTAGACAATTCACATAAATTCTTATTCAAGTCATTCCTGTAGCTCGTCCAAGGTTTTTGCTGATCATATATCCAAGTAAATGAGGACGGTTTAATAAGAAGTCAGCAATTCCATAATTCAGAAAGCAACTTCGCTAAAAATATGCCAAACACAAGAAACAAATTATAGCATACGAACTCTGACCTGGAATTTAAATTATGTTCTTGCACCACAAATTTGATAGTGCATGGCGAGGTCGAGATAATAATAACCAGAACAACACTTAATTAATGTAGATACATGTAATGTCCGGACAATTTGTGAGATCAAGAGGACCATTCAATCATTATGTAAATGAGGAAGTGCAACTTGACAGTTATTATTATTATTATTATTATTATTATTATTAATGGCTTTATTCAATATTATCTTATTGGTACAATATAGAATTCTCGATATCAGCACGCGTGCAAATTCGAGGATAAATCCCTTGATGCTATAGACGACTCCACTTGGGTTACTGTAAACTGTGGATCCCAAATTTATTTACTGGTGGGATGCATATATAGACCACCTCATGCGGATACTAAGTTTGACAGATTACTAACAACTATATTTTCCATTGCTTCGCACCAAGCGCATACTTTTAAAATCATCTCCGATGATTTTAATCTGTCAAAGATTACATGGGGCTTGACTCCGGTACCAGGTCGATATAACAAGCTAGTTGAAACATTAGAAATTTGTGGATGGGTTCAACAGGTCCGAAAACCAACCAGGGGGAATAATACGCTTGATTTATTGTTCACACTCAACATAGACTCTATCTCAGTGCATACCAGTCATGAGTTTTTTATGAGTGACCATAGAATTGTATTGAGTATTATTCACTCTTTAAACGCCATACAATTGAACTCTAAAGCTTCAGTGACGTACCAGAGCAGACATTTTGATCAACAAACATGGAAATGGACTGAAACTCTCATTCAATGTTTACCATGGGAAACTTATTTTAGCACAAATAATGTTGACATTGCGCTTTCCAATCTATACCACAACCTGATATATTGTCTTGACTGCACTGCTCCAGTTATTGGTCGTGTGGCTTATAATGCTAATGGGGGCCAAAATACTTTTAAAAGAAAGCTGAGGAAATTAAAATACCGCTACTATGAACAGAATGATGTGTATGCACTTCAGAGTATACTTAAATTAATCGACAGAAATGCTTGATCTAAACGTAAGTATTTCATGAATATAGAAAATAAAGCTCTACGTAGTAAAAGCCCAGAATTATCAATACTTGACAAAAGTGGATTTATTCACATTGGTCGCTGTCTTAACTTAAATCTGACTGTACAGACACATACACTTGAACCTCTCAACACTGTTCGTGACCTGGGTTTAAGATATAGCAATAGTCTGAACTTTTCTGAACACATTATATCTCAAGTATCCAAAGCTAGAACGCTCATCGGATTGATAATGATAAACTTCAATAATATCGAATCGAGATTGTTACTATACAGAAACTGTATCTTACCCATTCTTGAATATGGTATTTTAGTTTACAGTAATTGTAGACATAATGACCTGATTAGAATTGAAGGTGTTCAAAGAAAGTTCACCAAAGCTGTTCTGGGGTATTCCGATAACAAAGACTAATACCAAAGATGTCAACAACTCAACTTAGAACCTCTTTGGATCAGACGTATCAAATTAAATCTTGCCCCTGAATGCCCTGGTACGGCCGAGATTGGGGACAGTCCGCTCTCCCTCTCGAAATACTCTCACACGGCCGCGCGTATGCAGCCTCTGCCAGGGAAGTTCTTCTCATTGCCTTCTCGTGGAGGGGGTGTTGTTTACGAAAATGAGAGGACGAAAAGCGAATGTCCGGCGCTTTAACCGGATCACAAACCAATGGTGAACATAGGCTCCAGTATCCTGAGGGAACAAATGGTGTATGAACCAATCGTTGGTCACCGGCTACCATGGGATTGTATCTCCTTACGATGCTCCACCGCCTTGTGGGTTAGACCTTTAGGTCAAAGGCTCGGGGTATGGCCCCCAGATAAACACCTGCTTCGGTTTGGGCACCTGGACAGTATCACAGCCCACACACAAATGATGAACTCTTTATGCCTATGGAAATTACTTTCCTCGCTTCGAAAAACAATCAATTGGTTCAAATTATTATCATTACAATTATTGTCATTATTGATACTATCATCATTATTATTACTATTATTGTCATTATTATTATTATTATTATTATTATTATTTTTTTTTTCCCACATTATTCACCTTCTTTTATACTTATACAGCGGCTCGTCTTTGGTGGAAATTCGACTGTATCTAAACGTTCTCGAGTCACTGTCCGGTTGAAAATTGTATGTTACCACCGAATACGAGAACTGAAGCAGTTTTTCTGAAACCACGTGCACCATTTAAACTGGCTGCCTTCAACGTTCACACATTTATGCAGGTCGGACAACAGATAGGGCTTGCTATGTCTTTGGATAGTCTTAATATCGACGTGTGTTGTCTATCCGAGACCCGTATTCAAGACTCTGGCGAAGCACTACAAATTCGATCTCCATCTGTCGCTTCGAAAAGCTTGTTTAACGTGCGCTTATCCGGGGACCCTGTGGCATCTTGGTCTGGTCTTGCTGGCGTTGGTGTCGCACTAAGCGCTAGAGCTGAGGCAGCACTAGTCGATTGGATCCCCATTAACAGTCGGTTATGTGCTGTTAGATTAGAAAGTTCCATCAAAGTGAGAAGAAATCGGCGTGAGAAACGATGTCTTTTCGTCATCTCCGCCTATGCCCCGACAGATTGCAGCCCGGATGCAATCAAGGATGAGTTTTACCACCAGTTAACTGTTATTCTCCAGAAAGTGCGTTCGACAGATATTGTGGTACTAGCCGGAGACTTGAATGCTCAGGTCGGGCGTCTGGGCACAGAAGAGAGTCGTTTAGGTGGCCGATGGGGACTCTTTGGTCGCAGGTCAGATAACGGGGACCGTCTACTGCAACTGTGCACAGACCACAACCTGTTTCTGGCTAGCACTAACTTTCGGCACAGTCATCGCTGATGTGCCACCTGGCGTCCTCCCTCTACATCCCAAGCCTGGACTCAGATTGATCACATCGCGATCAGCTACCGCTGGCGTGGTTGTGTATAAGACTGCCGCTCCTTTTGGAGTACCTGTCTGGACTCTGACCATGCCTTGGTCTGCGCCAATCTTGCCTTACTTTTCAGTGGACAACGAAGTGACCGCCATCAACGGATTGATATTAGCAAGCTGGTTGCAACTTCTGTTGCAAATAAGTATCGAACCGAGCTAGCCTCTAGGCTAGCTACCACTCCACCGAAAAGTATAGATGAGCATTGGTTGCAATTGCATGACGCCATGAAAATGGCGGGAACAGTCAGTTGTGGGTTCGCGAAACGTCCAGCTTATAAGCACTGGGTTTCTGCAGGTTCCTTACAACTCATTGAAGCCCGCCACCGATGACATTCTGGAAACAGCTCTGATGGGTGTAAGTAATGGCGGTGTGGATCTGTTGCCTGGAGAAAGACTTCTCGACCTTGAGTATGCGGACGATATTGTCTTACTGTGCGATAATGCCCAAGGCATGCATTCCGCACTTAATCGGTTGGCAATCAGTGTCCGTAGGTATGGTATGTGCTTTGCACCTTCGAAGTGCAAAGTACTTCTACAGGACTGGCGGGATTCCAATCCTGTACTCACCCTGGATGGTGAGCAGATAGACGTAGTCGAGAAGTTCGTGTATCTGGGTAGCTGCATAAGTGCTTGTGGGGGTGTGAGTGATGAGATCAATGCACGAATAGTGAAAGCCAGAGCGGCTTATGCCAATCTGGGCCACCTTTGGCGCCTTCGTGATGTTAGTCTGGCTGTGAAAGGTCGGATCTACAGCGCGTCGGTGAGAGCAGTTTTGCTCTATGCTTGTGAAACCTGGTCTCTTCGAGTTGATGATGTTAGACGACTCAGTGTTTGATCATCGTTGTTTCCGAAGGATTGCTGACATCCAGTAGCAACATCATGTTAATAATGCAGAGGTTCGGCATCGTGTGTTCGGGCACGGAGACGATAATTTAATTGGTGTCATCACCTTGAAGCACCGACTTCGGTGGCTTGGACATGTTCTCCGAATGTCGTCCCAGAGAATTCCACGTCGTGCATTATTTGCCGACTCTGGGACTGGTTGGAAGAAGCGGAGAGGTGGTCAGTGCATGACATTGTGTCGTGGTATGAAAGAAAGGTGCAAAGGACTGGCTTCTGTCGGTCCTTCGCGACTCCCTGGTTGGGGTCTGAGAGATGGTGCTACACAGTGGCTAGAGACGTTATCAGATCTGGCTCAGAATAGAACGCAGTAGTGATCGTGCTGTAACCTTCTTTTACTTCATAAAAAGTGGTGTTGTCTTCCTTACCTGAAAGATTTCTTCTGATTGTACCTTTCCGTTCCCTCATTACTACCACACTACCTTAAACCAATCTCTTCGTTATTGTTCTCTCTTGTTTTGTTGCGCTCCTTAGCTTTTTTTTTCTATTTCTCTTCGAATTCTCATTGTTTTGTGTGGCGCATACATATTGGCGCTCTCTTGCAACAGTATTCATGTGTTCAAATAAATAAATAAATAATTTATCTACCGGCTTATTAACGGTATTTTCTACTCCTCGGTATCCACCCCTTCATACCTGATGATATCATCCCATAATCTATGCAATAAGGAGAATATTCTAGCGATTCCAAGAACCCACACAAACTTACGTCAGAATTTTTCCTTATTCGCTACTCAACCATGTGGAACAGACTACCAGTGAACCTCCGTTGCAGTGAAACTACAACCCGGTTCAAAAGTCTCCTTGACGATTTTCTTTCCGATAGTGGATTATGTCACTTATTGAATATCAATGTATTCAATAATGATTTATACAAACAAGGTCCGTCATCCATTTAATTGCTTGAAAAGCAAAATAAAACCTTTAAATCTTTCCACATCTATTTTATTTTATTTCTATTTATCTTAATATATGAAATCTGATTATGTTCGTGTTTATCATTAGTACCGTTATAATCACATCATTATTAGTTCCCCGACACATTAGATATTCTTTTTATATCTTCTTATCCTTCTAAACATATTCAACTCCAGATTGTTCTTTGAAATCAATTCTGACTTTCATAGCATCAATCTTATTTATTATTGCATAAATACTTATACTAATATCCGGTTTCACTCTGTATACTATTACATAAATCTAAATGTATTCATCCGAGTGCTTTAAGGGATTTTTATTTTATTTCTCTCAATTGCTGGTTTCCTTCTGAGGTTGATATTCATTACACAATTGTTATTCTTATCATGGATCAAAACTTTTCACTAAGTGTTCACTTCTCTTGTCTCTCTACTTTCCCTCTAAATAAATCTTATTCTTAAGATTACGAAGTTTGTAATGAAGACAATAACTTGTGTTACACTTAAATTAACTTGTCAGACTCGTTTTATCTTCACTATGCATATAGGACTACTCATACATATTGATATTTCACTATCCTTTTCACTCAATTGAGACTTTCATCGCATCACTCCAAGCTATGTGACTGCACAAACATTTATTCTAGCGTCATATCTTACTGCAATTATAAGTTATTTTCTTGTTACTAATTTAATGATACACACATGGTCGTTTATTCTTGTTCTGTGTTCATAAACACGACTATTAGACTGTTTGCGTATTTCACGTCTCCTTTATTTCTCTTGCCTCATTTTCTCCATTTCCTTCTTTAAACTCAATTCAACATTCTTCTCAATTGCATAGACCCGATTTATTATTATTAATTGTCTACTATTATTGCTCTAAATTTTTTTTATTTTTTTAAATGGCAAGTATCATGCTGACATTATTGAAAAGTGTGTATTATTGCATTTTCTGAAGAAACCCGAAATGGTTTCTTCACAACACTTATGTACCCATAAGATGTTTGTGAATAATAATAATAATAATAATAATAATAATAATAATAGTAACTATCTAGTCGTTGATTGCATTGTTAGTCGATGTATATTCACGTTGTATTTAGATAGAGCTAGATGTTTCAACAAGTTTATTCCACAGAAACATATAAATACTATGAAAGCTTGTTAATGAATTATCAAAGCTAATTGATATAGATAATCGGTTATTGGTATCGATTGAGTGAGTATGTTATAAGTAATAATCAATATAACATTACGATAATACATGTTAGCATTAATCAGAGGACTATTAGAATATTGGGTTAACATAAATATAAAATCGATCGACAAGGTTAAAGTGGAAATAAGGATTATTAGTAATAGGTTGCGTTTCTTTAGTCGGGCTTATCAATGTAGAATTATGGTCTACTATGATATTAGTACTCCTTTAATAATAGACCTAATCCTAAAAATTGTAGATTTCTCATGATATAACTGCCTAATCTATAAGATCTTACGTGGAAGTCACATCATCGTCTACACCAACTCACTGTATCGTAACAACTACCAATACATGATGAAGAACAAGCTTAGGCTAGAGAAAGAACAATATATTTATTATGAATAAAAGATATAAGGTAATATTCAGAGGGACCACGCCTGCATGGCTGAGCCATGCCATCCGATTAACTTCAATTCATTCAATTCCTTTTTCGCGCCTTCCCCATCGTTAGGTATTTCTCCACGTTGAATATTCAATATCTATTTTCCGAGTAGTCTCGTGTTCAGCTTTGAGGATTGTGTGATTATGGTCCAATGCCACTACACTACTCTCCCACCAGAATCAACGTGATGTTGGTTCGATACCGAATTCGATGGGATTGTCGTGCGCTTAAGGTCACCAGGACTAGTAAGAATCCTCCGGGTAATGATAAGCTGAAAGATAAATCAAAAGGAAGGCGGCAGCATCTGGTCGGGAAATATTTGTAATAACTTTAAAATACCTACCTTCATGCTTAACACGCTTAAAATGAAAATTTGGGTGAAAATTATTTGAGCTATAGAAAATGGGATTACAATAGTAATAATAAAACGATGCGTGTTAATAGCCTTTGGGTTAATAACTTAACTCATACGTGGTATGTATTTTGTGTTTAGAATTAATAAAATAATGAATATTGTAGAAATGTTACTATTAGTATTAGTTTTGGTTTAAATTATAAAATCAAATAACGTTCATGTTAGTAAGTTGTCCATATGAGTTGACTTCCAATTGCATCTGTATTAGTAGGCTAACTGAAGGAACAAAAGTATTACCGTGGAGAAGAATTCCAAGTAGTGTTCCAGTTAGTTTGATACGGTTTATTTAGTTACGGGGCGATTTTCTCAACCTCATTTTTACTTGACCGTGATAGAATTTAGTAATACTACTAATATACATGATTGTTTATCAAAACAAAATTTAAATACGTGAATGATAATTATATGAATTTTGGACAGATAGCTAAGAACAAATCGTTAAACATGAGTGTATTCGTAAGAGACATACTCTAGACTCAATGTTCTGAGTTGCCATAGACTATTTATACATATTTATACCTGACCGCTGATGATGCATACAAGTTAGTTGCAAGTATGCAGTTTATCATAAGGCGGAATACGATTCAATTGAGATATAGTGATTATAAGTTACTGAAATCAGTTAAGTCAATATACTACATTACTAGGTGATGTGCTGCAAGATGTATTCAGCTAAATAAGTGTTTACAAGATAATCAACAGTGAGTGACGCTCATGTGATTATCAGCGAGGAAACAAGTTGTAACCAAGGGGAGTACACTCCCAACCCAAGTCTATGATAATGGCTTGAACCTTAGTCAGTGTTGGGGTAAATAATGTTTTCAGTTTGCAGGAGATTTGCTCGACTGCTTATACTGATTATTTGCATGCATGGTTGTGTCGCTTAACCATCAATTAGATTGACAAAGTTTTGAGATATTAACTGAATGAACAACTTATAGAGAAACATACTGTAATCATCTGTAGTGAATGAATATAAAAGAAAAACAACACTAGTGATAATTATAAGTCAATTTGCTGACCGATTTCATTAATTTCATCAATTATATTACGTGATTGTCAAGTCGTGACAATCACTTTATGACGAAATCCTGAAACTATTATGTTTGACTAGTTACAGTGTTGATTGAGGATTAGCCAGTGGAAAAAATAGGTATTGTTGCTTTAGGTGATTCGAAATTATCATAAATTTGTAGCGTTAAGGAATCAGAGCTACCTTAATATATTGTAAATTTCAATTCGAAAATATTCGTCAGGCGTTAATTTTAGTAGGCTCCAGAGTTGATAGTCTCTAAATTTCTAATTTTCGTATCTAAACTATATCCGCATTTTAGGCTGCTAATATGATAAACCAATCCATAAACCCAAATACAATCAGCAACAACGACTATGATGGGTTTATTGATAAATGTTAAAGGCGATTCAGATGATTTCTAAATTTAAAAGACATGAAGCCCTTACCTTCGTTTTAAGGGTGTGGCCTATCAGTTTAAAATAGACATCAAATATTCTTATAATTTGAGATGTTATCATTGACGACATTCATCCAACGATTGATACTTTTCTAATCTATGAAATTGTAATTCCTTGGTTTAATAGTTTTGAATTATAGTTGCAACTTCATACGTGTTTGTTTTTCTCTTGATCATTATCAACCATACATGTTTTCTATTTTTCTTCAATTTACATAAGGAATAGGATGAGTCCATTGTCTCCACCATGTTCTTATATTCCAAAACCAAAATCTCCACATTCAATATCTAGTCTTGATGAAAATGAAATAGATGAAGTTCGACAGAAGTTAGATCATCTTCAATCATTACTAATACAAGTTAACAATCAACTCATTTCTTCACCCAATGATGAAGATGATGATGGTGATATGATTGATGAATGAATCTTTCCAAATACTTCAACTGAAGTGAATCTTTTGCAGATTACTGCAAAAAATACTGAAGAAAATGGAGAAAAGATTGATGATTCATGTCAAAATTTGCTTAATTATGTTACATTTTCAGTGAAACAATCACATGAATATGCTGTGAGAAATTGGTTACTATCAAAATTTAATCATATTTAACTACTTATATCGATAAAAGTAGTTAGAAACAATTGTGTTAGTTAATTTCTATGACATGAAGATCAAGTTTGTCTTTATTTTCTTTTAAATACGTGTTTCCTTAAAATATCATTCATCTCATTATAATTAGCATTGGTATGTATAACATTCATCGTATCAGTGTTCATCTTAACTTTGCTCTTTAACGTTAATTGTAGAATGTTTCTGGAAAGATTAGTTGGTTTATTTAGATATTTATGAGTGTAGACTAAATCGATATTATTGGATAAAGTGTTAGATTCTAAGTGAACCAAGAGCTTCTTCACCCAAAGGAATAAACTCGGAATGTGATTAGACAAACTTCATTAGAGTTACTGTTCAGTCAGTCAGTAACAAAGTAGAATTTCGCACGTACATTAGTTGACATACCACATCAGCACACAGATACAATTGTCCATTCAAATCCCATAGTGGTAGAGGTAGTAAAAGTATCAGCAGTAATTGGAAACATTAGTGTTTGAAAATGCTATTCAAGGATTATAATCCAGTGAAATAAATTTCAAAGGAGACAAAATAGAGGGACATGAATAATTCAGAAGATTAGAATTTGGGAGAACACAAGGAATGGATGCACCTGAGCCATTGCAAACGATTTTCAGCCATTTCATTCAGGGTCTATAACCATTGGTTGCTGTCGTCTAGCGGATCTTAACAAGGCAGTCTACATCTATTAATATGTCACAGTAAACTTGTCAGTGAATTCATGAATTTGTGTCATGTTTTGGTTCAGCCGCCTCTAGTTTCCTTCCAACCTACTCCTACACCATAAAACATCACACGTCGGGGCAGTCGGTGTTTGGGCATACGAAACAAATGTCCCAGTGATCTTAACTGATGAAGTTTCACTAATCCATCAATTGATTTTCCATCCTCCTCTAGTACTTGTTTCCTAACAACTGGATTACTCACTCAGTGATACCAGGATATACGATCAATGCTTCAAAGACACCTATGATCAAATACTAGTAACATTAATATCTGAATATTACTGGAGATCACTTTCAATCCTAGTAACTCAATATCAGCTTCTTTGACTGATATTAGGTAATATGGGTTCGATCCCTTCAAGATTGCAGATATGTCATACTGTCAAGTCTACATATTATAAGTAGTTGGATAATCACGGTTCCCTACCGATTGGCCTCGACCATTTGACATAAATAAATGATAAATCCATACACATCATATTTAGTGAATATCGAAGCAATTAGAAATTATACTGTAGTTGCATAAAACATTAGTTACATATTTTCATAATTAGATAACTATAATGAATAAGAGATATGTTGATATGGAGAGCTAATCAGAAGTAGTCTAAGGCGAATATCAACCGATGGCAATCACAAGTGACCCGAAAGACATTTTCATTTCATTGTCTGTGAAATGGATCAATTTTCTTAGGATCAGGGTGGTATATATATATATATGAATGAGTACTGATGATAGTTTTTCTTGATTAAAAAGCAGCATTTGACTCTGTGGATCGAGAGGTGCTGTGACACTGTCTGTCATTGAAAGGCCCACATCAGAAGTACATAAACCTTATGAAGGCCCTTTACTCAAACACTATTAGTGGAGTCAGAGCTTTTGGCGAACTGTCATCTGATTTTGCAACATCAATCGGTGTCTGTGAAGCTTGTCCACTTTTTTTATTTTTGTTTAACTTCATCATAGACCTAATGATGGAAATAACGCTATCGTCTATTGAATTCTCGGGCACTGATCTCCTTCATAAAGGTATACTTATCGACTCTGTATACGCAGATGATATAGTTCTGTTTGGTGAAGTCATTTGGTGATTCCAAACGAAATGAACGACCAAACGGCGATCGTCCCACTGAGATAAGCGATGTAATCAGCAGTCCGTTTCTATGAATTTATCTGGACGGTCGTCCAGTGCTTCCAGGATTTCACTGGTCGTCCAACATCAATTGGTTCATGATCTAAATTAAAATGTATTGATAATTTCTTTTCACAGACTGTCACGCGATTGAGATACGCGCAAAACCGAAGTTCGCAAATCTACGATTTGTCATCAATAGCGGTTCTCTATTAAATAATACACAACATTTACTTACAAACATCAACTTGTGAGGTGTCTGGGGCGTTTGAACGCGTCGTTCAAGAATGCAAATAACAAAGGCTTCCTGTAAGAGTAACATAAGGAATAATTATAACATACGATAGTACAAAGGACAGCTGATAGCTGTGACAAAATTTGATAAATGTTTATCAACAACCAAAACACGAACGAAGAGCAAACAATATGGAAACTGTTGCGTTTAAACACATGCACAAAACTGTGGATAACCGCTGCAGTGATTAAGGTACAGTAATTATAGTGATAAATACAATGACAGGTACAATAAACGTTATAAGTATGTGTGAACATTTCAGAATATTACAGCACAATGTGCGTTATAATATGAGTGTGAAAATTGTCCGGAATACAACTGCTTACTGAATGTAAACCAGTAGTATAATACAGTATACAGAAGAGTAGAAAGGGATAAAGTAGAAACAATGGAAAACAAACTTAACAACATCTTTCGTGTTTTCAATAATCTTTCAACTGATTTCAATCATATCTTCATGAAAATTTATACAATCTCCTTTATCCAGTCATATATCGAGGAGATTATTAAGTTTTTGATTGAGATCATGAAGTGATTGATGTTTGACCATCACCAACAGCATTGGACGGTCGTCCAGTGCTTCCAGGTTTTCAATGGTCGTCTAACATCAGAAAAGGAGATTTTCTTTAATAACGATGCAGTTTACCAAATGCAATTCAGCGAAGAATACTTTCTATACAATCCTATGTATAGTTAATACTAGTAGTCTATAATAAAATAGAATGATGTTGAATAATGAAAACAACAACTTGAAGTGGTGCTTTGACATGAATGTGTTGGAGTGATCCGTGAAATTTCTTGCAAAAGGCAAGCAACTATCAGAAAACGCTAAGAAGCGTTTCATCCAACCAGTGTTCACTTTACGTTTTAGCCAAAAATATCATGGAAGTGAAACGCCCGGTGCAGAGGTTCTGATTGGCTGATTGCTACACGGCTACTATGTTTAGTAGCATTCCAGAATCTTCTAGCAACCCAAGGACATTTAAAAGAGAAAAAACCCGTATTTTCTGTATTGAAATGAACTTTGGAGAAAAGTACTCTTCGCACACTTTGTGTCTTCTCTCTCGTTGTTCTGGTCACTGTATAGTTCCAGCTTGTGGGTTACAGAATAGTTTAGGAAACGAATATAGCGTTCAATCTGCAAGGCTTATCAGAATGGTTTATGAAAATCAGATTTTGAATAGAAGTTATGTATTAATCGGGTAGTGAAAAGAGATAAAGTGAAGATAATTGTCCACTTAGTAGGTAACAAGAACAAAATAATTCGAAGGTGTCATAATGGGTAATTAATAGTTGTGAAAAAAATTGGAAAGGAGTACAAATAATCTTTTTTTCTAAAACGAACAAACAATTGATTATGGAAGATTGAAAGGTAGGTCAAGATCATGGAAGAATGAAGGGCTGAACGAACTGTTTCTTATATGCAAAGGAAAGATTAAAAATGAAGGGACATGAAGAATTCAGAAGATTAGAATTCTTCTCATGTCTATCTCCATTTTTCGGCGTAATGTGATGTTTGGTCTTGATCTGCTCGTTTGACCTTAGTGATTCCAATATGCAGACTACTTGATTGAGGTCCGCGTGACTATCGTAATCAATGGTTGGAGACTCTTGATGACATGGCTCAGTATACACATAGTATTGGTTCATAAATGGATCCAAAAAGTTACCATTCATTATGCTTATCGGGATATAACAGTTTCTATTTAAATGACTTCACAGCTTATATTAACTATAATATTTTACTCCTAAATTAATAATATAATGATCCATCATTTACTGTATTTCTCGTATATTATATAACATTGTGCTTTATGCTACTTATATTGATAGATATTAGTAGTATATAACATCAATCAGTAATAGAATGCCTAATAGTGAAAAAGATTATGAAGACCAAATTAAACAGAATAGAAAGTGAAACAGAGAAGAATTGAAATAACAAACAAAGTTGAGAAATGAAGAATTATGTATAGGACAAGTGAAAGAATGTATAGAAATAATGTATTTAATGTATGATGTTCAAATTTTACCATAGGACTATGATTCATTGATTTGCATCACTTGAGTTCAGATTTATAATCATATGCCTATAATAGTTGGTTAGTGAAGATGTTCTCATACTAACACTGTGATTTTAATTAGTTATATATTCACTTGGTATTGTTTGGCTTGTATTTTCCCATTGAGGTTAAAGGCTGCAATTGATCGAGTCCTAGAGTGAACATCAACTCTGAGATGCAGGTATATCCAGCTGACGATTCCCAAATAGGACGAAATGAGCGTCAAACTGGATTCCACTGCTAGCCACTATCTATATTGATTTGAAGTAAGTAGTTTATAAAAGTTAATTATGAAATTATTTTAAAAGAAAGAAAATATGGTGATTGACACATTGAGCATATATATTTCAACAACACTTTAATTGATCATGAATCAATTGAAAGTAGAGCACCATGATAAACCTAAATGTATTGAAAGGCCGTTTCATCTTATTAAAGGACTCCTAAACAGTGCGTATCCATGATCCTGTTCAGTGCTTTCGGTTTTTCTAGGTGTTAAGTTTGTTTTACGTTGTTCCTGCTCATTCCTTTTCTACACTTTTGTATGTTGGTTTATACTACTTATTTATATTTAGTGAGCAGTTGTATGCCCAACAATTTTCAAACCCATGTTGTAACTCAGGTTGTACTGTAACATTCTGAAATGTTCACATATATCTTGAACGATTATTTTACTTATCACTGTATTTGTCATTGTTATCACTGCAATTTTATTACTGTAACGGTTATCCACAGTTTCGTGCATGTGTTTAAACGCAACAGTTTCCATATTGTTTGCTCTTCGTCCGGGTTTTGATCGTTCATAAACATTTAACAAATTTTGTCACAGCTATCAGCTGTCCTTTGTACTATCGTATGTTATAATTATTCCTTATGTTACTCTTACAGGAAGCCTTTGTTATTTGCATTCTTGAACGACGCGTTCAAACGCCCCAGACACCTCACAAGTTGATGTTTGTAAGTAAATGTTGTGTATTATTTAATAGAGAACCGCTTTTGTAGACAAATCGTTGTTTTGCACGTATCTCAATTGGGGTTACTTGGACGCTTCGATAGAATTAACAGTTCTCAACTTTGGTCTCAATTGGTGTAGATACAGTTCTGAAACTTGTTCCTAATTGGTTAGAATACTTGCTGTAACGAATTTGGTTGAAATTCGATTTGGCTCATTTGTACCAATAATGACGAGGACAAGAAGAATGAAGTACAACGGGGACAGTCTAAAAGTCACAGAAAATTCCAGTTCTGAAAATATTATCCCTCCAGTTTCTTAAAAGAAATAAACTATTTCTTTAAATCTTGCTCTTGATACTGTTAAACTGAACCCCAAAGACAGTTGTTCTGTAGGAGACAACTATGTAGAGACTAGACGCAGCATAGAAGACGATGTAGTTTCTAGGGAAAAGGAAGTAGAAAAGATTGAGCTAAAGACATGACATCGTAGAAGTGTTCTTAACAGAATTGTTAAATGGACCACAACTAATTCAAGACGATTTAATGGGGCTACTGAAAGTAACGAGACTCATGACCAACTGTAAGATAGCCTTGTCACAGATGAACAGAAATGCTGATCTGAATTGTTCGACCAATATGAACGAATAGTGAAACGACAACCACGAGGTATGCAGTTTAAATAGGTGGAAGCCGCAGATGATATTTTAAGAAAGGGGCTAGAGCCCAATTTTGATGACTTGTTGCAATTCTTAGAAAGGAGAGTGTCAATCGCTACGAACACTTAAGGGCAGTTAGTAAGTGGGAGCTATAAAGCTCAAACGACATCGAACAACCGGTCTGCTTCCATTAGAGCTAAGATCCGTACATTGTCGAGTAAAAGAACAGTTCATTGTGTAATTTGCTCTGATACCCACGAAGTCGTATCTTGCCCACAGCTGCTAGCAGTAAATCACAACGAAAGGTTAGAATTACTGAAGAAGTTTAAGCTTTGCTTTAATTGTTTAAAACTCAATCATCGAGCAACAGACTGCCGACAACCCATGTCGTGTGAAATCGATGGATGCGAACGACGTCATCATAGAATTCTTCACGACACAGGACCTGATGTTAAACAAGCACGCTGTTATTCTACTTATTCTACTGGAACGTATTTAGGACTTGTACCAGTCAGGTTACATGGCTCCACAGGACACGTGGATACTTATGCATTATTAGATAACGGCTCAGACACGACACTACTGCTTAGTGATGTGGCAAAGCAGGTGGGAATTTCAGGTACAGTGGCTCGATTAAACATATCCTCTGTAATTGGAGCGTCATATCAGAACGCTGAATTTACTAATTTCGAAATTGAATCTCCAGATAAGACTAACCGAATAAGGATCGAAGGTGCATACACTATCGATAACCTACCTGTTATAAAAACAGAAATGCCACCGACCGACTTCCAGAAAAGGTGGAAACATTTGAAAGGTGTACGGCTACCTACTATTACATGTGACAGAGTAGGGTTGTTAACTGGAGTTGACGTCCCACAAGCCCACTGGGTTCTCGATCAACGTATCGGAAGGACAAGTCATGTCAGATCAAGTCAAGTCAATCAGGTACACAAGTCAAGCGTATTTATACAAATATTTATAATCGATATTGTCATGTTAAAATTTTTTAAACAATAATCAATAAGTCCATCAGTGGACAGCCATTCAAATGTTTAATCGATAAGTTCGTCAATTGACTGCTATTTAATCATTTAATCAATAAGCTAATCAATTGACTGCCATTCTAATAATTAAACATTTAATCGATAAGTTAATCGATATGGTAAAATCACAAAATATGAGTTTTGGCGATCTATCGTCCTCAACAAGTGTTGATTATTTGATCATTATCATGGGTGACTTGACATTAAGTACCCTTTTTTTCTAGTGTTTGGTCGTAGAATGTTATCAAGAAGAGGTATTAGATATAATTCCCAGTGCTATGTACTATCCTTCATCAATACATACTCACAATCTCGAAGAATCCCATTTCTTTTACTGGACTTGAACCCATATCACTCAATGTCATAAAGATGTTACTAATGTGGCTATTTGAGTCGTGATTGATTTTCTGTATAATCAGAATATACACACTGACTGATCAATGAGTATGTCATGTTTATTCTAACATCTTCATTGAAGATTTGATTTATACGTTCTACAATAATGGCAACGTTTTTGACTCTGATACTGGTTAGTGCAGCTTTATGTTTCAGAGTAAATATCTATTTCTTCAAACGAGTAGATACATGCCTTGCTGATACGTTTCATCTAGTATGAAATGTATATGAAATATAGGGATTCCTGTAGATTTCACCTAACCTTCTAACATCAAAAGTGATTTGATAGTCTTAGGTTCCAATAATCAGTCTGAAACCTTTCAAATCGTATGACATTATGTGACCAGTGAAATTCTACTATTTTTTTCATCTATTACTCATTACAAATGAAACTGGCTTTGTTCGAACTAACATATGCCCGAGAAAAGCTTAGTTAGTTTAGTTGTCTGTATTGTATAACTTATTCTTTGACTCTCAGCTTTTATGAAATGATATGCAGATGATCAGTCAGCTATAAGTATAGGTCATTCCTGTAACCACGGTAACTGTACATATATCCCTGTCTGTATCAATCTGGGCACCTATAGATACGTATAGTTTGTCAATAAATTATTTTGAATTTGATGATACAGCTTATTTATTTATTTATTTAAACACAAACATTGGTACAAGGAGGGTAGCTGATATATATATCCACAAAGCAGTGGAGCAAAGTAAGGAGATGCATTCTTATGGTAGCAGGTGACCAACGATTATTTCATACACCATATGTTTTTTCAGGATCCTGGAACGCATGTACGCCACTGATTTATAACCATGGTCTTCAAACTACCGAGTAAACCAACCCGGTTAAAGTACCGGATATTCTTAGTCTCCTCACTCTAAGCCGTACGAGCGTATTTGGGGGCCCAAGTATGTGTTGGAGGTGGGATTCGAACCCACGCCCTCATCATGGACCAGATGATGACACAGCTTCTTAGTCAGTTTATTTTTTCTCTCACTGAATAGTTGGGTTGACCAACTGTTAGAAACATATAATACAGTCATTTAACATGCAAGAATATTGAAACACGATAGGTTGATAAACTGACTTGGTATTTTGGAGATCTGTGAGACAGAAAATGAGTTTCAATCTTATCGCATTCTGTAGACGAGATGATGTAATGAATTTTTCAAGTTTGAACTATGTGAATATTTAAAAAACCAATGAAAGCTTCATGATCTAAACATCAAGCTCAGAAATATGAAAATCGTTCAAAATTGATAAGTTGTAAATCAACTAATATCATGTTGTCTAGTTCGACTCTGAAATTGACTGAAGAAGTAAGAACGTCCAGAGTTGCAGACATGTTTGTGTAACAAATGCTTATAATTACATCATTTAAATCAAAAAAAGCTTTTTTATGTTTAAGTAATTGAATTACTAAATATTTGTTTACGGACTCGGCTTTGAATCACATTGCATATGCTAGTGAAACGACCTAGCTTCCTGAAATGATGAAGGTGAAGAAGGATTCCATTATGTTTAGTTGTTGAAAGATCTCATAACAAGCGATGAATGGATGTGTGAATAGACTCTAGTATGTCAGTGCATTATTCATCGGACCAAAAAATTCCTTGCACACATCTATTTCGGTCAGCCCTGACACATGTATATACTATAGGTTTGTGTCAATTACTATTCGAATTATTGTGGGAATTCAACTTTCTAGGATATATCAGTATAGAGGTTGTGGAGATTGTTAAGTTTTGATTGAGATCATGAACCGAGTGATGATGTTAGACCATCATTGAAAACCTTGAAGCACTGGACGGCCGTTTCGTCCTATTGTGAGACTCCTCAGCAGTGCGCATCTACGATTCCTCTCGCGGGATTCGAACACATGGCCTTCAGTCTCCAGGATATATTTGGTCTTTGGTTTCATATTGTAGACTGGCCAAGTTTTTAGAAAGTGTATCTCAACTTAGTATTAGTGATATAAGTGGTTTAACCAATTAAGCATCACTTCATTATAAGAAAATACTACAACAATAGAATATCATTTGTCTTAATCATCGTTCATTCATTGATTTACTTTTTCAGTAAATAATACAACTTCTCGAAATACTTCAGCTGATAAAAGTTCTGACAGTAGAACTATTAAATCAGCAACAAAATCACCTGGAAACAAAACAGTTGGTATCACTGGTCAAAAATCTGGTTCAACACGTGGTACTTCAGCAAAAATTGATTTTAATCAAGCTCATTGGAAAATGAGAATAATATGTAATAATTCTGTAAGATTTATTCTTAGAATCAGTATGTTTCTTAAGTGGAACTATTTCGATGTTTATCTGTTGTTCATTTATAGCAATTTTTCTAATGGTAGTCAATTTTATTTCATGTTAATAAAAGTGTAGCGTGGTGTCGAGTCCCAATTGACTATGAACACCACTACAAAGAAACACGCGCCAAATAAATCAGAAGGCGAAGGTTGAACGTAACCAAATTTATTCGTTGGTGATCTCGTGGTATCGAATGAATACCGAGATCGTGCTAAGAAAAAGTACAAACGGAATCGGCTGAAGAAATTACGTGCGAACGGAGTCACGAACCGCGAAACAGTAATGGAGAATAATGGAAGAGCAATAAGGCTATCTTTAGCGCAGTTAAACAAACGAGCACAGTAAAACAATCATTGGTAAAATTGGTTATAGTAATAATTGTTTTCATTAAACCAATCGCGTTCTCTTGATAAAAGTAGGTCACCACAGATGCATAGTTGTTAGTAGAACATTACAAATATCTAACTTTAACCAATTCACAAAATTACCCCATCGTCTACTAATATCGTCAGTGAGTTACTGAGGAGTTCTATATTAGGACGAAACAGCCATCCAGTAATTCCATGTTTTCCATGGTAGTCTAGATATAATTGACTTATGAATTCAAGTATACATTTATAAATGTCAATCGTATTGCAGTTTGGGATGCTAATACTGTGTGTTTTATCTAACTAGTCAGTTGAAAAAAGCATGTTCTCGTTTTAATATCAGAAAGGGTTTTGTGGATATTATAATAATTTTAATAGTTGAGATCATAAGTGGATTGAATCTAGATCATCATAGAAAACATGGGAATACTGGACGGCCGTTTTGTCATAGCATAAAACTCTTCAGCAGTGCACATCCACGATCCCGCCTCGCGAGATTCGAACCCAGGGCACATTAGTTTCACGCGCGAACGCTAATCCATTAGATCACTGAGCCGACCGGCATCCAACAATGTTATTGTCTAACTTCAACTAATCCAAGAAATTCAGCGACATATTCACCATTGTTTTCAGTGAATTACTATCTCACAACAGACGCGGTTCAACTTCACTGGTCATTGCTTCTCACTAGAACTTCATGAAATATCTCTTGAAACCAGTCACTAGTGAGCGTATATTGATTATTATCAGAAGGGGTTTTTATAGATATTATAGTAATCTTAATATTTGAGATCATGAGTTCTCGTTTTATTGGTTGGTATAACTGTCATATTGAACTGGGCTGTTTCTTCCTTTTATTATTTGTACCTAACGTTGATTGTTTATTGTTGCCTTCACCATAGCAATTGAAACGTTTTCAGATTACCTACAATGATCATGCAATAGATTTTTCATTCAGAGTAATGCTGCAGTTGATGGTGAAACTCTGGGAGATGTGGAATCCTTCATATACCTGGGAAGCATCATCGGTGAACAAAGAGGATTCGATGCAGACGTAAATGTGAGGATCGGCAAAGAAAGGGCCGCATTCCTGCTGTTGAAAAACAGATTGATCTCAAAACAACTGTCTGTAAGCCAACATCAAAGTCACAATCTTCAATACGAACGTCAACACACTTCTACTATACGGAGCTCAAACTTCGAGAACTACTACAACCATCAACAAAAACGTACAAGTATTTATAAATAGTTGTCTATGCAAGATACTCAACATCCGTTGACCGGATGCCATCAGCAACAGCCTTTTGTGGGAGAGAACAAACCAGCTTCCAGATGAAGAAGAAATTAGGAAAAGACGTTGGAAGTGGATAGGAAATACACTGAGGAAATCACCAAACTGCATCACGAGGCAAACGCTAACTTGGAGTTCTGAAGGAAAGCGGAAAAGAGGAAGGTCAAAGAACACATTACGTTGGGGAATAGAAACAGATATGAATAACAACTGGAAAGAACTGGGAAGGATTGCCCAGGACAGGTTTAGATGGAGAGTGCTTGTCGGTGGCCTATGCTCCTCCACGAGGAGTAACAGGCGTAAGTAAGTAAGTAAGTAATCATTAAGCAATACTATTTATAATTAATTCTGGAGAATAGAAATTGAGTGAAAGAATAGAATGTTGTTGATTTGCCTGCTTTTATGCTTATAGAATGTTTCTACTTTCTTATTATTTTATTAGAATGACATTAAAATCATTAATATGGATAATAAAATATTAGAAATTAAAGCTTTAAAAAGAGCTTGGGAAGAAATGGAACCTGGTAGAGCAATAAGAGCTGAATTATCAAGAGCACGTTATCTTGAAGAATATGGTCTAATGAATAAATTGGATAATAAAACTATTGTAGATGATTCAGGATCGACGATCACAATTAAATCTGATGGTTAGTTGTGTGAATCAATCAACTTTTTTATTGTTAGTTGTGTGTGTTGTCATCAAGAGACCTTGTTTAATCTAAGTTTCAACTCAACCATTACTCATAAACTAAGCATGTCTGTAGTCTTGATGGAACTGATTGTCCTTGTAGGTTTCAAATTGTACAGAATTCGAACATGTCCATTTGAAATTCACAAACTTTATAAATATGAGTATGAAAGAGTTCTGACTGATAATTGTCAATATTGTCGAATCTGAATTCCTAGAACATTCAGTCAGCTGTTAACCACAACCTAAACACGAATGGGGAAGTCACTAGTATTGTGAAATAAAATTATCAATATATGTGTTACGGATACCCAGACATCTATTTCTGTGTACGTACTAAGCTGAGTGATATCATATTGAGATAAGATGGTGGTTTGAAGTAGTCAATAGGAACCCCTTGACCTAGGTTTCGTGCTACTTGGCACTTGTCAGCAATGTGTACCTGTAATCTTGAGTAGACTGATGCTCCCTGGCAGATTCGACCCCATGACACCCAGCTTCATAGTTAGAGACGTAACCACTGAGCTATCCGGGCCTCGACCGACCTCCTGTATGACTGAAATGTATTTACAATTGATTGATCATTGAGTAGTGATCAATGCCATTTATGTCAGTTGGATTTTAGTGCAGATCGAATCTTATCGATCAAGTTGTATAGTGCACGTTATGTCGAATCACCTAGACTGATGGCCACATTACAAATTGGTCGATAGGATTCAATCTGTACTAAGAAGGACCTGACATACATAACATTGATCATCACCCAATGATCAATCGATTGTAATATTTTGTCTTATTGAACATTAACTAGGAACATCGTAAGACATAGAGTTGATCACAGAAAATTATAAATAGTCATTTGAAAACTTGTAAGAACTTTGAAATAATAATTAACTGAACTGTTAAAATGGAAATGAACTTTCATGAAGCAAATGCATTCACCTCTTCTCTTTTACATCTTGAATCTTTCATTTATTCAAACGCTTATTTCTCCCTACTCTTACCAGTGTTTTTATTAGGAAAGTATTTTGTTTGTAATAATATTCACATTGCACTGTAGTTACGACCCTGGTATGAAAACTCAATCATTCAATTCCTTGTTAAATTCACATCTGTATCATTTGAAGAAGTAATAACTCAACAATTCCTATTATGACTTTATATCCGGCTAGTTATCATGTGATTTATCCACCAATCAAAATACGACTTATACAATCTTCGCACTGTGCCAAAACCAATGACGTTCGACTGGTATAGGCAGTCTGGCGTCCTTATTGGTCTTATATCCGCCTAGTCCATCCACTTGAGTCCAGAACACCAATATCAGCTTCCTCTATGCAAATCGAATCGAATCATTTGTTTCACACATACTGGGGTTTATAAATCAATCAAACGGACTGCGACGGAGCATAAAATAGGAAATAACATTCATACACATTAACGCCAAAATGTGACTATGAATGTAGGAGGCAGTAGTTAATAAACTGAACATAGATTAAGAATCGTAAATCGTACAATAATAATATATAGGTTAAAATAAAGCTGTTAACAAGGGGAATATAGATATACACAGTCTAGTTACTGAATATTTATATCATAAGAATATATAAATAATATTAGTGCATTAATAGGTCTCAGAAGTTACTGGTGACTTATTCTTTCTCGGATATAACATAGGGGAGTGGCAACATCTTGATTCACATGGGCTCCAATATCCAAGGAAACAAATGGCATATGAATCAATTGTTGGTAACCAGCTAACATGAGACCACATTCTTGTGGATTAGAGCTTTAGGTTAAAGGCTCTGGTTATGACCCCCTGAGAAACCCACCTGCTTCAGTTAGGGAACTCGAACATTCGATTTATATCCAATTATTGAATGGTTATATCATAAGAATGTATGGATAATATTAGTCAATTAATTTGTCTCAGACGGTACTCGTGATTTTATCTTCGCTCGGATATAACAAATCCTACTCACTTTTTCTCAAAAAGTTTGATTGTTTTCTTTCAACTTTTAAACATCACTAAATAATTTATCAATACATGGTTAACTTATTCTATAACCTGAAGTTAACATGAAATAAAATCGTAAATCATAGATATGAACAATTGACGAATCTCACAAAAAGACGAAACATGCGTTAAATTAGATTTCACTATGTTGATCAATTCATAAATCATTCATTTTCTTTTGTTTTAATAAAATTCTCCATCTCTCTCTCTTTCTCACTCTCTTTCTTTCTTTAGATAATCTAATACAAATGATAAAAGATCATTCTCCATTAGATCACACTTTGTTATTAGATCCATCTCAAATTTATATTTTAAAATTCCCACCAGAATTAAATCGTACACTTTATCCAATTCAATTAATGAATTTAAACAAATTCTATCATCATTTCAATGAGATTGAATGTAAACGTATTGAACAAGTTCAATCTATTATGAATTCTTATTCAATGAATCCATGGTTTATTCTAGAATATTCTTTAAAACAAATTCAATGTTTATCTTATAAAAATTTAAATGACATTTTAAAATTCAAATATCAATTATTTAATGATTATTTAAAAAATTTAAAATTTGAAGATTTAAATTTAAAAAAAAAACAAAATCAATATAAACAAAATTATATTGATTTATTGAAAATGATTCAAGTAAGTATTAATAATCATTGTGATTAATATAATATAACAACTAATTGATGAATGAGTCAATCAAAGGTGTTTAAAAGAGATTTCAAGGTTACGATGCGAATTTCAGTGCTTGATGCTTTTCGTTCTTTCAAGTTCGTAAACAACAGTGAGTAGGACTTCCCTGACAGTGGCTGTGTACGCGTGACCATATGAGCGCATTTCGAGATGGAGAGTGGACTATACCCACCCTCGGCCATAACAGGGCATTCATGGGCAATATTACAGTTAAACACAAAAAATACCTGTCAATTTTAAAAAGACTACGATCATTTATCCATACAGATTAACCTTAATATACTACTGAAGTCAATGGTGCAACTATAATTTATGGACAACCTCTAAGAAACGCTAAAATGACCTTGACAATATTCACCTATTTACTAAGGTTAAATGGCAGTTATAATATAGTTTGAGGAATGAGGATTAGCACTTACAGTCGAATGTTAGACTTGGGAACTAGATTTAGTATTTTCATCATGAATAGACACCAGCTATAATATCAAAATGGTATTTGTTATGTCTTTATGCTGGGCTAGTTATCACGTGATCTATTCGACAATCAAAATATGACTTATTCGCCCGTGTACTGTACTAAACTAACGACATCCAACCAGTCTGATCAGCCTATCGTCCTAATGGTTCGTTGTTCGTTTAACCCGTTCAGCTGAGTCCAGAATGCCAACTACAGCCTCCACTACGCGAATCATTCATTTCAGACATTCTGAGTTTATATATCAAACAAACACACTGCAACACACCATAAAATAGGAAATAACATACACAATAACGTCAAAAATGTGGCTATGAACGTGGAAGGCACTGGTTAATAAACTGAACATAGCTTAAGAACAATAGAGCATATACTAATAATCTATAGGTTGAAATGAAGCTTATAACAGGGAAATATGGATATACACAGTCTAGTTACTGAATATCTATACCACAAGAATATATAAATAATATTAGTCCATTAATAGATCTCAAACGCTACTCGTAATGTAATGTTCACTTGGATATAACAGTATTTAACCAAATCAATGAATGAATTTCATGTCAAAATCCAACATTTTCCATACTTAACTCCAAATGAGTCGTCTATAAATTATAATCTCACCAGTTTTTGTTTTATTACATATTCTAGATGAAGTTTACTTCAGTAAAGTAAATCATTTGACTATGAAGATTTCGTCGCTTTTCTGGACGTTATCATCAGTAATGAAATGTTCGCATTTCTCCACATATAACTCATAGCTTATTCGTGTAGATCTTCATGTTGATTAGTTTCTAGTTGATCTTCAACTCATCATTATTTACTTTTTTAATATTTTGATTATATCTCTTATTGACGAGACTCTATGGAAGACCTTTGAACGAATCTTGAATGTACTTCATAAATATATATATATATATATTACAAAAACCCAAAGAATTAAAGTGGTTCGAAGACTAATCGTGATTTGAAAAAGTTTCAGAGGTACTGAAATAATAGTACATACGATAGAGGGACTCATCCATATGGCTCTATAATAGTCGACCTCTCGAGCCATGATAGGGTCGTAAGAACTTTTCTGGCTTCGACCACATAACTTCAATATTGTCAGTGAGTACTCCAGTTGTAGGGTCCACAAAATAACGCTTGTAAATAACGACATGATGCACACATCCAAGTTTGTGCAGGTTTCCGTAGGCATCAGGTACTGAAAATAGCGCCATCACCATGAAATCCTTTAACGCTTCTAATTGACTCGTCTCATTTGGTTTGGATATTTATTGTTCAATAATATGTACTTAGGATTGTGTTATTTTCATTCTGTTCTTCTTATTTTTTCTTTTCTTTTTTAAAATCAATAGTTCGCCACTGATGAAGCACATTATAAATACTACGAAATGTGTATGAATTATAGAAATATCATAATAAAACAATATAAAATTGATAAAGAAGCATCATGCAATCAAACAATGATTGAACATGATAATACAGAACCAATTCTAAATCGAATTGAAAATATAAAAAAGCACAAGAATTAAATCATCAAGAAGTTCAAAATCTAGTTCAAAAAGTCGATCGAATTCGAATCAACGAAGAAATTGAAAGAAAAATAAATAATTCTTTGTTTTACTCTCTTGTTTTTCTACTTCTCCCCACCTCCCGTCGTCGTCGTCGTCGTTAATAAATTGTTATATCACTGATCGAAATCATGAGTCAATTGGAGCTAGATCAGCATGGAAAACCTGGAAACACTGGACGGCCGTTACGTCCTTGTATGAGACACCTCAGTAGCAGTGCGCATCCACGATCCCTCACCCCGTGAGGTTCGAACCCATGACCTATCAGTCTCATGCCAGGCGCTTAGCCAACTAAACCATGATGGTCTAGCTTCAATTGACTCATGATTTCAATCAGTGAAATTTCTAAAAATCTCCACAAAACCCCTTCTGATATATTGTTATATGTTTAGAAAATTATATATATATAATTCGTTAGAGTCTATAACAGAGTAAGACCTAATAGTATGACTGGTTAGTATCGATAAGATTTCTCGCCTCGGAAGATTTGACCCCAGGACATATTAGTCTCTGGATTGTGGATACGCAGTGTTGAGGAGTCCCATAATAGGACAAAATGGCTATCCAATGCTTTCATGTTTGTCATGGTGGTTTAGCTTCAATTGATTCATGAATTCAACTATTGAAATTACCAAAATATTCACAAGGACTCCTTCTTATAGTTTTTTTATTGACATATATAATTATCGGTTCAAATTACAATACCTCATTAGCACAAAAACACGAACACAGGATTAATAAAAGTAGCTAATTCAACAGTATTAATATATAAAAGAAAGATTTTATGTAAGGATATAGCGCAGAAAGAAAGAATTAGTTGGTACAAAGAAAGATATGGAGCGATTTCAATCTCACAGTTTAAGGGTAGACAGAGTGTGTATACACCCATACCATTGTGGTCGATTGATTCTGAGTTATGTCACCCACAATCTCCAACCATTGGTTATGATAGTGACACGGACACCAACCAAGTAGTCTGTATTTACCAAAATGGCTCACACCAGAATTTAGTGATTTAAAGGAGTGACGCCAAGTTTTCGTTTGGCCACCCCTAACTTCGTTCCAACCATTCCAAACACTAGTCAACATTGCACGTTGTGGTAATCAGTGTTCATGCATACGTAACACGTGAGCCAACAATCTCAGTTGATGAAGATTCATAACCTCATCAACTGATTCACCATCATCCCCTAATACCCTGCGTCTAACCTCACTATTATTTACCCGATGATCGCAGCAGATAACAGCAATATTTCTAAGGCATCTGTGGTCAGATACTAGTAGCTTTCAGTATCTTCTATAATTAATGGCCACATTTCGCAGCCATAATGTAGAACAGAACGAACTGCTGCACAGCATATTTGACCCTTAATTGATAGACAAATAGCTCTCCTTTGCCTGAGGTGACATAAGTTGGCAAAGGCCAAACGAGCTTTCTGAATCCGTGCTGAGATTTAGCATGTTTTTGATTCGGTTGAACGTTTGTTCGGCAGTCTCAGTTCAGGTAAACTTGGTGTTGCACAACATTTTATATAGGGGTGCTGCTATTTCTTTGAAATTCTTGACAAACCGACTGTAGAACGCCGGTCTTCCCAGGAGCTGTCTCAACTTCCTTTTCGAATTAGGTACTGCAATATTTTTTATGGTAAGAATTTTCTCCGGCAATGGTTTTATTTCTCCATTTCCCACTTTATGTCACAACAGCGTGACGCTATTTCTCGCTATCGGCGACCTGTTCTTAATTATTCGAAGTCCAAATTCGTCAATTCGCTTTAAGACCGCTTCCACGTGCTTGACATGATCTGTTTCTGTCTGACTGTACACAACTACATCGTCGCCATATACCTCGACATTATCTAGATTCTTGAGCAGTAGTGTCATTGATCTTCTGAACGTGAACGGTGCACCCGTCAACCCGAACGGCATTTGTTTAAACTGATACTGTTTATCACGTACATTAAACGCTGTCTTGCTCCGATCGCTCTGTTTTATGAGCACTTGCCAATAGCCTGGCCGTAAATCCAGCACTGTAAACACCGCGACATTGTGTAGTCGATCTAATGTTTCCACCACTGTTGGTATTGCACAAGGTTTCATGTCTCTTATATTATTCAATTCTCTGAAGTCGACACAAAATCTATACTTTCCATTTGGTTTCTTTACCAAGAGTACCGGTGAACTGTCCGCTTCCTCATTTATACCTTCTTTCAACATTTCCTGCACCTGACGATTTACCTCAGCCTCTAAATGCACCGGGACACGACGTGTTGCAAATATATTTACTCGGTGGTTGTTTATCGGGATTTCGTGCTTTATTTTGTCACAAAATACATACGGCTCCCTGCTGGGGTGATACAGAAGTCGCTCGCAAAGGACAAGCAAGCATCAAGAAACACTAAGAAGTGTTTCGTCCAATCAGCGTTCATTTGGAGTTTTGACCAAAAATATCAAGGTAGCTAAACGTCACGTGCGGAAGCTCTGATTGGCTGGCTACTACACTGCTACTATGTTTAGTAGCGTTCCAGAATATTCCAGCAACACAAGGACATTTAGATATATTATAAAAACCCTATATTTTCTGTAATAAAATGAACCTTGGGATAAAGTATTTTCTCTCATACTTGTGTCTTCTCTCTGGTGTTCAAGTCGCTGTGTAGTTCTAGACTGCAGGTTACCGGAATAGCTTAGGAAACTAATAAAGCGTTCAATCCACACGACTTATCAGTGGCGACGGGGATGAAAACTACAGTGAATATTTCCTTGGAGCAATTAGAAGCCTATATGATGCGTCAAGAAAAGAGGTTTGAAGGGTCGCAAGTTAGAATCATGGAAACCCTGATGCAGAAATTCTGCCTGTCCGAGAGAAACCCTGCTTCTAGTGAATCACAAGTATCACATATTGATTCAGTCATTAACGCCATCCATGAATTTAGTTTTGATGGTGTAGCAGGTGTAACTTTCGAGTCGTGGTTTAAGAAGTATAAAGACTTGTTTTACATTGATCTTTGCAAACTGGATGATGCTTCAAAAATCAGAATACTTCCTAGAAAACTTGGGACTATGGAACATGAACGCTATAGCGACTTCATTCTTCCGACGAATCCACGAGATTTGAGTTTTGATGATACAGTCAAAACCCTGTCCCAAATCTTCGGAGAACAATCATCTCCATTTAATATCCGTTACCAGTGCTTCAAGTTAACGAAAGAACCAGGAGATGACTGGGTGAACCATGCAGGAACTGTGAACCGAGAATGTGAAAGGTTCAGATTGTCGTCCATGTCTGAAGATCAGTTTAAATGCTTAGTATTTATCTGCAGCCTGCGTCCACCCGAGGATGCCGATATCCGAACCAGAATCCTAAGCAAACTCGAACACTGCCCTACTATGACCCTGCAGGAAGTGACTACCGAGTGCCAAATGTTAGTAAACTTGAAGCATGATACCTCAATGGTAGAAAACGGTAACTGTTTCCATAACGTCAATGCAGTCAAGAGGAAAGTTTTTAAGGTTCCTTTACCCATAATTTTCGAAATAACAGCGACAAACCATCATCTCCATGCTGAGCATGTAGAGGTTGGCACTATAAGAGGTTTTGCCCATATGAAGAACATCGTTGCAGCAGATGTCATCGGAAGGGGCATAAAGAAAACTGCTGCAGAAAAAGAACCCATAAACGACATTCTTTGAAGCCCTACTCGAAGAAATACAGATATGGTGCTCCAACCAACAAGATATTGGTATCACATAACGGAGCACGAAGTTGCCACCAAAGAAAGTATGTGACCTTGAATATTATTAAACACCGTACCCGCCTTCAGCTTGATACAGCTTCTGATATTACTCTAATCAGCCCAGAAACATGGAAGAACATTGGAAGACTCACAGTTTTCCCAACAACACAGCTGGCACACAGTGCATCTGGGGGGAAGTTAAATATTGTTGGAGAACTGCCATGCACTGTTTCTAAAGGTACTGTAACAACAAATGCAACAGTATATCTTACAAAGAGGCCAGCACTCGACTTAATTGGGTTAGATCTTATAGAAACACTTAAATTAGCAGACCATTCTATTAACAGTATCTGCAGACGAATCAGAACAGACAACACCTCAGAGTGGAGCCAGAAAAATGCCATTCTACGAAGACACCAAACTGTGTTTAAAGAAGGATTGGTTGAATGTACGAAGGCCAAAGCAGTGCTAACTCTAAAACCTGCAGCTACTCCCGTTTTTCAACCTAAAAGACCTGTACACTATGCTGCTCTTCCAATGGTTGAACAAGAATTACAACGACTTCAGCAAGTGGGTGTTATCGAGTCTGTAAACTTCTCGAATTGGGCTGCACCAATAGTGGTGATCAAGAAGTCGAATGGAAGTGTCCGTCTATGTGCAGACTACTCTACGGGATTAAATGAACCTCTAGAGTCCCACCAGTATCCGTTGCCCTTACCGGGAGATCTCTTCGCTAAGCTGAACGGTGGCAGATATTTTGCGAGATCGGACTTATCAGACACATACCTACAAATCCCTGTATCTGATGAAAGCAAAGATCTCTTAACGATCAACACACACAAAGGTCTGTACCGGTATAACCGACTACCTTTTGGAGTGAAGACAACGCCCTCTTTTTTCCAGCAAATTATGGGTACCATGTTACAAGGTATTCCAGGGGCAGCAGCTTACTTAGACGACATCATAATTATGGGAGTAGAAAAAATGGACCTGCAGAAGAAACTGGACCAGGTACTAGAACGCATAGCCGATTATGGTTTTCGCCTCCGAGCGGAAAAGTGTGACTTCTATATGCAGCAAGTACGGTACCTTGGGATCATAATAGATAAAGATTGAAGACGACCAGATCGAGAGAACATTGAAGCAGTGAAAACAATGCCTAGACCCAGGGACATTACTACCCTACGATCATTCTTGGGATTGGTCAGCCATTATGGTACCTTCCTCCCCGATCTCAATCGTCTACGTGCTCCTCTAAACAACCTACTACAAAAGAATACAAGATGGGATTGGTCTGCAGACTGCCAAGCGTCTTTCGAGAAGATCAAGCAACTCCTGACTTCCAATCTCTTATTCACACATTATGATCCTTTGCTACCGATAGTCGTCGCTTCAGATGCTTCTAACTATGGTGTGGGCGCAGTTATCTCTCACATTTTCCTGAAGGGTCTGATAAAGCTATCTCACACGCTGCCTAATCTTTGACAACGACCGAAAGGAACTATAGTCAGACCGAGAAGGAAGCATCGTCGATTATCTTCGCTGTCAAGAAACTTCACAAGATGATATTTGGACGTCAGTTCACCCTATTAACTGACCATAAACCATTACTAGCCATCATCAAGTCGAAGAAAGTTATACCTGTATACACTGCAAATAGACTGCAACGTTGGGGAACTGCACTCTTCGATTATGACTTCAAGATCAAGTATCAGCCCACTACTGATTTTGGACAAGCTGACGCTTTATCTAGACTGATTGGCTCACAAGTAAAACCGGAAGAAGACACTTTGGTGGCAGCAATCGGGACGGAAACAGAAGTACATCGAGTTTTGGAAGACGCAGTTGATGGCCATCAAAGAAGCCACGGAAAATGACAAGACTTTAAGAGAAGTTAGTGGTTATCTTCTCACCAAGTGCCGAGCCGTCGTTTTCAAGGAGAAATGCTACAATATTTTCGCCGACGGAACTCACTTATGATGGTCGACTCATGTATTATGTTTGGTGACAGAATTATTGTCCCGAAAGTTTTATGCTATAAGATTCTGAGACGATTCCACAGCGGTCAACGTGGTATCAATAAGATGAAAGCGTTGGCTCGAAGTTACGCATACTGGCCTATGATGAACCAAGATACCGAAACCAGTATCAAGCTGCAAGTAGACCCGCAGAAGAGGTTTTCTTTTTGAAAGGGTGGAGGTGTTGGGGTGATACAGAAGTCGCTCGCAAAGGACAAGCAAGCATCAAGAAACACTAAGAAGTGTTTCGTCCAATCAGCGTTCATTTGGAGTTTTGACCAAAAATATCAAGGTAGCTAAACGTCACGTGCGGAAGCTCTGATTGGCTGGCTACTACACTGCTACTATGTTTAGTAGCGTTCCAGAATATTCCAGCAACACAAGGACATTTAGATATATTATAAAAACCCTATATTTTCTGTAATAAAATGAACCTTGGGATAAAGTATTTTCTCTCATACTTGTGTCTTCTCTCTGGTGTTCAAGTCGCTGTGTAGTTCTAGACTGCAGGTTACCGGAATAGCTTAGGAAACTAATATAGCGTTCAATCCACACGACGTATCACTCTCCATCTCCAGTGAACTGTTTCGCGTACTTTTTGGATAACACGGTAATGTTTGTGTTCTTCGACGAGACATTCGCTGCCACTCTTTTTCAGCCACTTCACTACCTTCGTGTATAGGCAATGAACCATACTTTGTGACCACTCAATCGCTTCTTAGGTGAACTATCCCTTTTACTCCTCATAGAAAATCTACTCCTACTATCAGTCTCTATTAGCTTGTGGTTACGACGAACGGAAAATTTATCTCAGGATCTACTTTTACGATGCTGTTAGATGCCTCCAACACCTCTAACACATGGCCTCCTGTAGTGTGGACAACTAACGTACACGGCCTGAGTCTCTTACATTGTTCTTTGCCTATTAACGATACTGCTGCCCCTGTATCGATCAGAGAAACTAAATGTCGTTCATTTATGTTCACTCTCGTATACACTGCTCCTCTGTCTACTAACGCAACAGCCTCCAGATTCTCAGGATAGAAAGAACACTCGTTGTAACGTCCGAAATATCTGCGCCTTCGTCTTGTTGTACAGTTTATCTTCCAATGTCCTGTCCCTCCACAAGCGTAACATTTATCGTTCCTTTTATGGTTCACTCGAATTGCTGCAATCTCACGCTGCATCTCTTCAATCTTCTTCTCGACGTTATTTATCTCCCGACCGGAGCTACTGCTCGCGTCATCGACTGAAGAGTCACCTTCGCCAGTTCACTGATATCCATTGATTGCGCTGCGTTCACTAGTTTCAGCTATTGGGAGACGGTGGCAGGCACGCTCTCGATAAACTGCGACGCCAGCAACTGTGCCTCCAACTCCTCATCCAGACTCGGCAGCGCACGGCGTAACAATCTGGTAAGCTCCACAGCCAGCACCAGTGGGTCACCATCGACCGGCAACCTTGCCAACCGGAACCTCTGCAGTGCCTCCTCGCTGTCCACTGGACTGTCGAACTCCGTCAACAACCGCCTCGTGACTGTCTCCCATGTCGTCTCTCCGCCCGCACCGTCCAAGCTGTCATATACAGCCTTCGCAATGCCTCTCAGCAGCGTCCCCACTACCACCAGCTTCGCCCTCGGCCCCTTCACCCCCAACAGCTCCGTCACGGCCTCAAACTGCTTCAGGGAGTTCAGCACATCTCCGCCTCAAATGCCTTCGGCCATGGAATCTTAGTCCTTATAGTGGAGCTAGCGACACCAAATGTAGAGAAGGAGAACACAGGTGAGGACAACCGGATTGCATTTAGCACAAAATTACAGAGTTACTTGGTAAAATTAAAAAACCATATAGTAAATCGTCAATTTGCAAAATGTCAATGCATCAAATCAACCTGGATTGATCCTGTTGCAAACATCAATCGATTGTCTCACATTTCATTGTTCATGAGTTGCCTTACAAATTGCATTGTGTTGTCACTCTTCCTATCTTGATCTTACCCCATCTTCTACTGCCAGACATTATGTTTTTACTCGCGTCATATACTAATTATATCAATATAAGTAGCACGCACCACAGTACTTTCGTATAATGAGGTGATGCTTAATCGGTTAAACCATTTATATTACTATTAATAAGTTGAAATACACTTTCTGTATACTTAGTCAGTCTACAATATGATACCAGAGACCAAATATATCCTGGAGACTGAAGGCCCTGGGTTCGAATGAAGAAGATATTTAACTTCATTGTTTAATTCAATGGGATACTTTGAGTAGAGGTTGATCACCATAAATAATTCTGTACAATTCACATTTTACACATAGATAATTTAATCGAATCAAGGTGAATGGAATAAACAGTCTTATTCTGTGAAGCAGTAGACAAAACCACTTTCTAAACAAAATTCATTCTAGACATACCAATACCTCTTCAGCATCTACGGATATATGTTAAGGAATATTCTGAAACAACAGTGAAGCAAATATAAACAATTTTCATTGTGTGAAGTTTCCCACTATCGAGTAGATTTATTGAACTGAGCATGCTTGAATGGAAATTCTGGAATGTTTGACAATCCAAAATGTCGTATAATAATTCGAAATGTAGATGATCATTCAGATAACTTCGTTGAAATAGTTTGATTAAGCGACTTTCCATAAACGAAACCTGAGCACCGAAATTTTAAGTGGATCATCGAAATTGAGAACGACGAAGAAAGCGGCGTTTTTACTGATGACGATTGAGTATGTCACAAATCTAGCTTTGATACATACACCAAGCAGTAAACCGCTAGAATCGTAAAAGTGTAGATGATGACTGGTGATTCAAAAAGATTTCTAATTAGGTCACGTTATTGTTCATGATAGAAATTCAAATACGACAGCCTGAAGGCACACATTAAGAAATCAAACATGACCAAATTATAAGTGAATAAATTGGACATCAAAGCTTTTTCAACAAAAAGTATGAAAGAAAATCAAAATCTATTGAAACAAATTGCATACCATTTAGACAGATAAACGTATACTACTTATATGATGATGAAGTAGTCCATTTTCACAACCGAAAAAACGAATGTTTGCTTGTTGTAAATGATTAAGCAAAACAACTAGTGGTGAAAACCCACTACTACTACTACTACTACTACTACTACTACTACTACTACTACTACTACTACTACTACTACCACTACTACTACTACTACTACTAACAACACCAAAATCTTATACAACATCAGCAGCAGTACCATGAAAAACACTGTTATATATATCAGATTCAAAGAGAAGAAATAAGGCAAAGATTACCAAATAAATCAAATTTAAACGAACCGTAAAGGCTTCAAGGAAAGTAATTATTCTAGTTTCTATATTCAGTGAAACATACTCAGTAAATGTAACTAGTCCTAAGAAATACCCATTCAAACAAACATCATGAATAACTGAAGGTTGGTTAAGATGTCTCTCTTCACCTTCAGACGAGTTTGATCCTGTTCGAATACAAAAACGGAAGATTGAAAAGTAAAGAATATAAACAGAGTAAATGCGTGCAAATAAGAAAAATCGGGTTCATCGGAATTGGATAATTATGATTAATTTCATATCTGGGAGACCTACAGTAAGGATAGAAAGCAACGTTGTGACAAAATGTCAATAAAAATGATGACACTACAGGAAAATGTATTACTTTTCCTCAATATTCAAGACTCCCATTGTGAAAATTAGAACAACACAGGTAAGCAAACAATATTGTTTTCAATTAGATCGTCATCATTCAAGTCATCTAGATCTTCTCTTCCATAAACCTCATACTCCTTTTCGTTGCTTGAGATGTCTATCTTGATTAGCAGTACATGTCTTGACAAAAACAAGTTACATCAGACAATAATTCGGTTGAAACAAAAAAAATGATTAGTAAGTGAATTTGTTTCCAGACTCCATTTTGAACACACCATTGAATTCACATGAGATCAAGTTCATAACCCTCGAGTATAGCCATGAGCATGATACTGTTGAGTTGTTGGTCCAGGTGTTGGCGAACTCATCAACCTAATCACACATCATCGACGAATAATTGTACCAATTCCTGAGTTTTGCTGTTCCTTCTTGGCCAAATGTATTCAGTCAAAACGTCTAATCAATTTGTAAATCAACATTTTAACCATCCAATTTATTCTTATTATGCTGTTCTTTTAATTGATTATTAATTAGCTAACACTATGTGAATGAAAATCAGGTCATACTACTCCTCATATCTAAATGAGTGAAACTATGTATCGTTGTGAAATAATCAATCAGCCAGACATTTCTCATTTGTGCACTTTTAAATTTCTTACTATTAATCTGGTGAAATGTTAAAAGACTACTTGCGATACATTCTGTACAACGTATAGATTGAAGTTCGGATTAAAAGTACAACGACAGTTGAATTAATCTCCTTTGACTTAGGCACGCGTGAAATATCTCATCACATGGAAGGAAATCAACGACAAGAATTGAGATATGCTATGGCGTTTGACCAATAATTCATGTTCGTGCAGGCGAAGAGGAAGACGGCATTCACTTTGTCCGATGTAGTGATTTTCACAATTGACATAATCTATATTGTAGATGATGTTCAATTATTATTCTTTTGTCGTTTCATCTTTTGATTTGCATAGTATTTGTTGTAATTATATTGTTGCTTTTTGTATGCTACGTCTATTCCAAAAGGCTTCAACAATCTCGTTGTAGTTTCATTATGTGGTACATCTATATTAGAAGATTAAGGTACAAACAATTCTCTATGTACAAACAGTTCATTGTATTCACATAATGATTATACAAACTGTTGTAGCATCGGATCGTATACTGAAGAAAATGTGACATTGTCATCGATGACTCTTATCTCTAAACGTACATGTTTCCTTCTGACAATTTTCACTTCCAATTTCCCTCATACGCGATTTTATTCACACACTATTGCTAATGCTGTTGTAATATTAACTGTAACTGTTCTAAAGAAATCGTCATTTTGTTCACTGTTAATAATAATATTAACTCCAAAATCACCGCCAATTGTTATGGCTTATGTATATTAGTCGATTATTATGTCTCAGAAGCTACTCGTGATTTAATCTTCGCTCGGATATAACACAATCCTTCAACAATAATATACCGTCAAACCAGACACAAACCTACATAGTTCATCTTTTAAGCAAATCTGAAACCAGCTTCGACATTGACGTTTCGTAAATACAAGACAATCACAGGTCTAGCACAATGATATAACATTGTAGGAAACAAAATGATGAAATACAAGTTTCACTTAAAAGAGCAGGTCAGTTGGGATATATTTTGAACTTGATTGATTACTGACTAAACATGTCTTCTCCTCTCAATACATTTGACTCATATAAACATTTACGTACCAATATTCCACATTGTAGCAACAGCATGAGTTATCAAGCAACACAGTTCAAGGGAGGACCTGACATCATGTCTGATTTTTCAAATAGTCTCCAATCTAGTTGATTCCATGTATTAGTACACTTTAGTGTGATGTGAAGTTGTTGTCGAGTTTCTTTGCTTGAACACACACAGACACTGATATATTTGCCTACAATTAGTAAACACTAACAATCTTTAAAATCTGGTAACATGTAAACAAGCATGTGTGAGTGTGTGTGTGCGTGCTTCGATGTTGTCATTATCGTCGTCATCTTTGTTGTTCTGTTCCATTCACCAATTTCTCCTTTTATTTGATCTTCTCACTGTTTTTCCCACCTACCGGAATTTTTATATTGTTTGTTTGAAATGGTTGTTGTTTAAAAAGAATCCTCACATAAGTAGTATCTTTTGTTACGATCAAATTTATTTTTCCTTTGATGGATTTCATTTGATGGATTGTTGTCTTCTCAAATGTCAAGTGAAGCTTTAGTGTTGAGCTTATTAGCATGGTTGTAAATTTGCAAGTCAGAGGAGAGGTGAGGAAGATATTTCACTGTTGAGAGCCTCTGTAAGGATTCTTTTGTAAACTACTCCATGCGATAAATAGTTTAAATCTATTTTACACAACTAAAGGGTATGACAATATAAGGCAGGCATGAATAAAATGACCAATGTTATATGTGAAAAATGATAATCATTCTCATCTGTGTCTATGGAACTACTTGAAGATGGTGTGATTTGTAAATAAGCCGAGTCAGTTAATGAAGGTCAGAATGAGTTGTAGTGAGGTTTTTCTCAATATAATTATAATCATTATATTAGTAGTAGTAGTAATATAACCGACGTTGTTGTGAATTCAGTATGTAATAAATGCGGTATAGTCGAGGTCAATACGATGAAGAGGAATCAATGTGAATTGGGAAAGATGAATGGGAAGTTTAAGAAAGAAATAAACATAAAAAGAATTTGAATAAGAGATACTGAATACCAGTTACTACCGAGCTAATTAGGCTCTCTGTGTGAGTGAGATTCGTTACATCAATGTTATGTTCTTTCATTCTTTAGAGTTCAGATAATTTTCGAAATACCTAATGGTCTAGTTTCAGATGGAAAGAGACTTAGATTCTCATCTCACAACCACCGTAAGTTCCCTAAAGTGAAGAGATACATCTTTTTGATCATTGTCAACTAACACGATGCATACCTTTATAGGCTCCTCTTGATTGCTTTCAATTACTGGACATTGAACCTTATAATGTGCAACGACATGGAAGAGACCATCTTTATAGATCAACTAATCAATAAGTCGATTCAAAAGATACAACATCAACTTTCTGAGCAACTGATCTTCTCTCTAAAATCCCAATATTTGATCACAGTTTGTAATGTTGAGCATCATCTTATCAAAAGAATTGTAATATGATCGTTACAAATCACTTAACTGGAGGAACAGCTTCATAATAATCAAAATAGTGAATGTTACATATACATTTCAACTCAGAATTCACCACTCGTTAAAATGCAGTTCATTCTCAGTTCAACTAAGAATTTGTTCTTTGCTTCAATCCCACAGATATAAACCTTATTTCATCATGTTGAAGAAAGTAGAAACAGTTATCGAACTAACTAAACTTACAGTAAAAGTGAGTACAACGAATATTTGAATAAACCAGTCAACATTGTAAGAGGGTATTTTGTTGCGGGAAGGTAAGGCCATTCAGATTCAGATTCAACCAGTGTATACCTTCCATCAAATGTTTGTCTCAATGTATCTTGATCCTAACCAAAACCATCTTTCACCTAGTGAACAGTGATTTTCAACTTATCTGGCAATCAATATTAATTGATAACTTGCCAAACTGCTCCTGGTGAGGTAGATGATGATGAAGAAACTTCTGACATGTATGCTGCACTACCTCACTTAATATTCTAAATGATTTTCCCTAAGAGCATTTTGAATCTGAAGATGAACACGACATCTTAATAGTGCAGTTGAGGTAATTTGAACATTCGTATGCATTAGACCATGAATTGAATTATGGTGTTTTGATGTACTGTTAGAAGCTACTGATATTTGTATAAGTAGTAAAGAAATCAATCAGTAATGTCCAACAGAAATGACTGAAGCCGGACTTCATGTTCATCTTCATTTTATAATTAAATATTTGCCACTTTGTGGTAGATCGAATCGCCATTTTTGAAGGCATCATCATCAAAAATGCCACAATGAACCTATTTTTAAATCTTCCAGATCGATTCGTGAATCTCTACAATATTGAAGTCTGTCGGCAATTAGAAGCGGATTAATTTCAGTTTAGAATTATCAGAATGAGGAAACTTATAGAATAATGTGACTTACTCTCCTTAATCACATTAGCTGCATTACACCAATACTCTTTGAATGATACAATTTTCCGGGAATCGAAGAATCATTCAACATATTGTTGACTAAATCACACTATTAAATGATCAGTGAATAACAAAATATCACAATATTCAATCTGTGTAGATTTCGATTATTTCAAGATACAAATCAAACTAAGTGAATAACACGATGGCGCTTGAACGGAATGATCCTGAGTTCGAGTCACGGAGGTAACATCAATTATTGGACGCAGGTACGTCCAGCTGACAAGTCAGAAATAAGGAGAAAGGCACATCATGCATTCCATCGCTAGTCACCAGCCATCTTTCCTGATCAAGATTGAGTTATATTGCGTGACAACTAGATGAGGACAGACCAACGTATTGTGTTCGGAATTCGAAATCGGACAGTCTCCAAGTACAAAGGTATCATTAATTTGTACGAACACCACAAACCTGCATACCGTATGCATTGAGGAATAAGATTTGCAAAGACGAATTGCGAATTCTGTCTGATTCATTGTATTGAATATAACATAACACCACGTTCTTTCATCTTTTCTATATACATCCGATAACATTTTCAAGGTAAAATTGATTACTCCTTCTTCAATCTCAGTGTAAACAACGTGTTTGTCTAATGAACAAAACATATTTGTGTTGACCTCTTTTTTGTTTATAGAATCAGCTATGATTATACTTTGTTCATCATTGATCACCTCATTGCATGTCATTAATCAATCAATAATATGGTATTCTCTATTGTGTATCGTGGGTGTCATATGAATGTTGGTTGTTGTTTATTTGGCTGACATCAAAACGGAGTGAAATTCACATTTTGCATATTAATATTTCTGCTTTTCTAAAAATAAGATGAAGTGAAAGCAAATGTTCTGGTTGTCAATTCATAGATGGTCCTGTTCCAGCTGTGAATAATCACTGTAAACATTCACCAACTAATGTCAAATGATTGTAGTGGTGGTCGTTTCTTCTCATAAAACCGTCCAGTTTCAGGTCCGTGATTTATCAATCTGTGAAATGTCCATCATTAAATTCGATTCTTTAAAAGTCGACTAGTTATCACGTCCTGTTTATCATTGGTGAAGGAGACTGTGGAGAATAATCCTGATTAAATAATCCACAACACGTTCTGTGTATCTTTTTATACCAATCACTGTGAAGGATACACTCATCGTTAGCCGATATTCTGAATTAACACATTAGACTATTACCCAAGTGTATGCTTTCATTGAACATTAATTAAGTTTGGATATCATAGTTTAATGGAATCCTATGTGTGGCTGGATTCGTTTAGACATATCAGTTGATGTTGAGATTTTTCTTTATAGCTTGAGACCTAGCAACAGAAGACTGCAGTTAACACGAAACTGCTTTGACTAGACAATTCACATAAACTTTTATTCAAGTCAATCCTGTAGCTCGTCTAAGGTTATTGTCGATCATATATTCAAGTAAATGAGGACGATTTAATATGAAATCAGTTTTTCCATAGTTCAGAAAGCAACCTCCCTAAAAGTATGCCAAACACAAGAAACAAATTATAGCATACGAACTCTGACCTGGAATTTGAGGGATGTTCTTACGCCACAGCTGTGATGCTTCAAGGTGAAGTCGAGATTATTCCGAAGTCTCAAGACCAACTCCCTCCTAATAACTAGAACAACACTTAATTAATGTAGATACATGGGATGTCCGGACAATGTGTGAGATCAAGAGAACCATTCATTCATTATGTAAATGAGGAAGTGCAACTTGACAGTTATTATAATAATAATAATAATTATTATTATTATTATTATCATTATTATTATTAATGGCTTTGTTCAATATTATCTTTTTGGTACAATATAGAATTCTCGATATTAGCAAAAAGATTGGACACAACATAGATCAAGCGGTTTATTCAATCATTATGTAAATGAGGAATTGCAACTTGACAGTGCTCGGCATCAGCAAACCCATTGGACACAACATAGACAAATGGTTTTGATTCGTTGGAGATGCTCTGATGCCGTTTAAAGATGCACCCGAAGCACTTGTGCGATGCGAATCTCATGAACCCAGAAACACCAAAGCATCATTCGAAACAAAGAAGGAAGGAATCAAAATGAATGCTACTAAATGTTATGCACACAGCAATGATAGCCGTGACAACGACAAAGATCGAGTTTTCGAGGTTGTGCAATCGATCATGGAGAAGTTCTCGGCAAATGACCTGATCATCCCCATTGGAGGCCTGAACGCCAAAGTAGCAATGTATAACACCGGCTTCGAAAATATCATGGGACGACATTGACTGACTGGGAGAAAGAAATGGAAATGGGGAGAGATTTTTATATCTGTGTGCATTCAACAAATTAATTACAGGCATCACAACATCCCCCACAAATGCATTCACAAAGCTTCACGGCTCTCACCGGATCACACTGCATAGAATCAGACAGATCAGAATAAAAAGAAACATGGAGAAACCAATCAACAACAGCCGAACAATAACATAGGAAATCAAGGCTCGAGCTGAATAAACGGAAGGAAAATAGCAAGTGAAGAGGAGCTTTACAGCAAACAAGCAAACGTACGTGGAAGACCCAGCAACGAGAGCTCATAAAGCTGTAGCTGCAAGAAACATGAAACAACTATACGAAACGACAAACAAACTGGCAGGAAAATATAGTAAACCAGGGTGACCGGTAAAGGACAAAATAGTCAAGTCAGTCAATGAGATCCAAGATCAGAGGAATAGATGGGTGAAATACTTCAAGCAACTCTTGAATAGACCAGCTTTGTTGAGTCCTTCGGTGATCAAAGCAGTACACACTGACCTACTTATATATGTCACTCCCGCTAATAGCATTGATAATGCTTGATGTGTTACTCTGCGTTGAAGGTCGATTAAAATACTCAGATTTCCCAAATGCCTTTTAAACATCCAGTAATTTTACCCAGTCGACACTTAGTGACGGAAATGATAATTAGACATTGTCATAAAGAACCGGGACACATAGGAAGGTCATTAGAAATGGGATATAGATATGTGTTTACTTGTTTGCAAACATGGACAGTACGTATTGAACTGATGTATAGTTTGATTACTGGTTCATTTATAATGGCCTTATTACGCTTTATTAAAAGAAAAAGCAAACCTCCAGAGACTTACAGTGACAGTGCGTCAAGCTTCATGGGTGCCGTTTCTGAGTTAAAGAGGATTATGCAACAGTCTAATCAGCAGAAGATAAATATTGAATTGTCAGCGAGGCCCTCATCCAATAGCATGGGTGGAGTTTGGGCAAGAGTGATTAGGTCTAAACCACGAGTGTTATTGCTGATCACCAGAGAACAAGTGAAGCAGGTCTCCTTGAAGCTTCGGTTTAGTCTTTGTTGTTATTGATGTAGGTAGGTCGAGTAGGCGTACTTTTGTAAGTCCTACTCGTTCCTTTAGTGTCATATGCTACATAATGAACCATGACCATAGGCATCAAGGTAGCTTGTGTGATATGGAGGGATTTTGGGGTCCGGTGTAAGGTCCATTTTGAATGCTTTGTGTGTTTGTGAAAATCCCTCCATGTATATACTTGCACTTTGTTCCTATTTATTCTCTTAGTTGTACATTGTTAACTTTTTGACTACATTTGAGTTGTTATAATTTGTACTTTATTATAGTTTTTATTTTTATTACGCCTTCACTGAGTCTCCACGTTTCTTCCCGAGCTGCACTTATGTTGTTTTACTTTATACTAAGTCTAGGCGGCAGCCATATTGATTTGTTCCTGCTTTTGATTGCTTGACCTGTGTTGACTGGAATCGTGCATTTTGGTTGCGAATTGAGGCACTATTCCAGAATTGAAAACACTCTGTGTTATAGAGCGACCAATTATTACCTTTTGAACGAATCTGTACGTGATCTATCCAGACAGGATAGAATAACAGTTATTTGTGGTGATTGGTAATTTTCTTGCATCCTTTATCAACTTTCTTATTTATTGTAATTTAGATTTGATCAATTGAACAATTATTGGTTGGATAGCTGAGTGGTTATATTTGTTTAGGTAATAATGTACACTTGAATTTATGATAAATTATAGAACCGCTATCTTATCCAATTACTTTGTTTTGGTTTCAAACGGGCGAGGGCGCGTATCTAACTTATCCAGGCAGCTGTCCAGCAGTCCAAACGTAGTTTGGATCTTACACTGAATTCACAACAACGTCGGTTATACCACTACTACTACTCCTACTACTACTACTACTAATACTACTACTACTACTACTACTACTATTATGATTATTATTATATTGAGAAAAACCTTACTACAACTCATTCTGACCTTCATTAACTGACTTGGCTTATTTACAAATCACACCATCTTCAAGTAGTTCTGTAGAAACAGATGAGAATGATTATCATTTTTCACATATAACATTGGTCATTTTATTCATGCCTGCCTTATATTGTCATACCCTTTAGTTGTGTAAAATAGATTTAAACTATTTATCGAATGGTGTAGTTTACAAAAGAATCCTTACAGAGGCTCTCAAAAGTAAGATATCTTCCTCACCCCTCCTCTGATTTGCAATTTACAACCATACTAATAAGCTCGACGGTAGACCTTCACTTGACATTTGAGAAGACAACAATCCATCAAATGGAATCCATCAAAGGAAAAAATAAATTTGATCGGAACAAAAGATACTACTTATTTGAGGATTATTTTTAAAACAACAACCATTTCAAACAAACAATATAAAAGTTCCGGTATGTGGGAAAAGCTGTGAGAAGATCAAATAAAAGGAGAAATTGATGAATAGAACAAAACAACAAAGATGACGACGATAATGACAACATTGACACATGCACACACACACTCACACATGCTTGTTTACATGTTACCAGATTTTAAAGATTGTTAGTGTTCACTAATTGTAGGCAAATATATCAGTGTCTGTGTGTGTTCAAGCAAAGAAACTCGACAACAACTTCACATCAAACTAAAGTGTACTAATACATGGAATCAACCAGATTGGAGACTATTTGAAAAATCAGACATGATGTCAGGTCCTTCCTTGAACTGTGTTTCTTGATAAGTCATGCTGTTGCTACAATATGGAACATTGGTACGTAAATGTTTATATGAGTCAAATGTTTTGAGAGGAAAAGACATGTTTAGTCAGTAATCAAACAAGTTCAAAATATATCCTAACTGACCTGCTCTTTTAAGTGAAACTTGTATTTCATCGTTTTGTTTCGTTGTGCTAGACCTGTCATTGTCTTGTATTTACGAAACGTCAATGTCGAAGCTGGTATCAGATTTAATTAAAAGATGAATTATGTAGGTTTGTGTCTGGTTTGACGGTATATTATTGTTGAAGGAGTGTGTTAGATTCGAGAGAAGATTAAATCACGAGTAACTTTTGAGGCATAATAATTGACTAATATACATAAGCCATAAAAATTGCCGGTGATTTTGGAGATGATATTATTATTAACATTGAAAAAAATGGCGATTTCTTTAGAACAGTTACAGTTAGTATTACAACAGTATTAGCAATAGTACCAGCAGATCTTAACAGAGTGTGAATGAAATCACGTATGAGGGAAATTGGAAGGTAAAATTGTCAGAAGTAAAGCAAACTAATGGCTCGATAAGGTACGGGAAACATATACGTTTATAGATAAACGTCATCGATGATTAAGCGTTTCTTCACTGACCATGTCAGGTTTGAATTTTATCAAATTCACTTTAAAATTACTTGATTGAGAATGCTATATTATAAGTATATCTTTAGATGTTTAGTGATGGAATGTTTCAACCGGAAAATGTATGGAAATATCATTGTTTGCAGTAGCAATGCAAATAACTGCAGTCAAAACGAAATGAATATACCGAACAACACAGATGAACAATGAATGATGTCTGTGGTGGAGTTGAATTGCCTGGACTCCAATAGAGAAGTCACTCACTCGGCACATAGAACATGGAAGAGACCATGGTTATAGAGCAACTTATCAATTAGTCGGTTCAAAAGCTACAAGATCAACCTTCTGAGCAACAGATCTTCTCTCTATAATCTCAATATTTGACCAAAGTTTGCAATGTTGAATATGTAGTGACCTACTTTAATCAAGAGAACGCGATGGGTTTAATGCAGACAATCATTATTATAACCGATTGTACCAGTGATGGTTTTACCGTGCTCGTTTGTTTAGCTGTGCTAAAGACAGCCATATTACTGCTCCATTATCATTCGATTGATTGTGACCTTGTACGGATTGGGTTACGCTCAGTAACCACGCTTGTACTCCTTTGGAACGATCTCGGCATCCTTCCGATAAAACGAGATCGCCAACAAATACATCTCGACTACAGCCATCAACTGCCTTCTGATATTTGGCTTACATGGGATTTTATCGGTTAACTGGCACGTAGTCTTCTTGTAGTGGTGTTCATAATCAACCGCGACACCACACCACATATGCAAAATGTGATGGACAAATGATGGATTCGTTTAGACATATCAGTTGATGTTGACATTTTTCTTTATAGCTTGAGACCTAGCAACAGAAAACTGCAGTTAACACGAAACTGCTTTGACTAGACAATTCACATAAATTCTTATTCAAGTCATTCCTGTAGCTCGTCCAAGGTTTTTGCTGATCATATATCCAAGTAAATGAGGACGGTTTAATAAGAAGTCAGCAATTCCATAATTCAGAAAGCAACTTCGCTAAAAATATGCCAAACACAAGAAACAAATTATAGCATACGAACTCTGACCTGGAATTTAAATTATGTTCTTGCACCACAAATTTGATAGTGCATGGCGAGGTCGAGATAATAATAACCAGAACAACACTTAATTAATGTAGATACATGTAATGTCCGGACAATTTGTGAGATCAAGAGGACCATTCAATCATTATGTAAATGAGGAAGTGCAACTTGACAGTTATTATTATTATTATTATTATTATTATTATTATTATTATTATTATTAATGGCTTTATTCAATATTATCTTATTGGTACAATATAGAATTCTCGATATCAGCACGCGTGCAAATTCGAGGATAAATCCCTTGATGCTATAGACGACTCCACTTGGGTTACTGTAAACTGTGGATCCCAAAATTATTTACTGGTGGGATGCATATATAGACCACCTCATGCGGATACTAAGTTTGACAGATTACTAACAACTATATTTTCCATTGCTTCGCACCAAGCGCATACTTTTAAAATCATCTCCGATGATTTTAATCTGTCAAAGATTACATGGGGCTTGACTCCGGTACCAGGTCGATATAACAAGCTAGTTGAAACATTAGAAATTTGTGGATGGGTTCAACAGGTCCGAAAACCAACCAGGGGGAATAATACGCTTGATTTATTGTTCACACTCAACATAGACTCTATCTCAGTGCATACCAGTCATGAGTTTTTTATGAGTGACCATAGAATTGTATTGAGTATTATTCACTCTTTAAACGCCATACAATTGAACTCTAAAGCTTCAGTGACGTACCAGAGCAGACATTTTGATCAACAAACATGGAAATGGACTGAAACTCTCATTCAATGTTTACCATGGGAAACTTATTTTAGCACAAATAATGTTGACATTGCGCTTTCCAATCTATACCACAACCTGATATATTGTCTTGACTGCACTGCTCCAGTTATTGGTCGTGTGGCTTATAATGCTAATGGGGGCCAAAATACTTTTAAAAGAAAGCTGAGGAAATTAAAATACCGCTACTATGAACAGAATGATGTGTATGCACTTCAGAGTATACTTAAATTAATCGACAGAAATGCTTGATCTAAACGTAAGTATTTCATGAATATAGAAAATAAAGCTCTACGTAGTAAAAGCCCAGAATTATCAATACTTGACAAAAGTGGATTTATTCACATTGGTCGCTGTCTTAACTTAAATCTGACTGTACAGACACATACACTTGAACCTCTCAACACTGTTCGTGACCTGGGTTTAAGATATAGCAATAGTCTGAACTTTTCTGAACACATTATATCTCAAGTATCCAAAGCTAGAACGCTCATCGGATTGATAATGATAAACTTCAATAATATCGAATCGAGATTGTTACTATACAGAAACTGTATCTTACCCATTCTTGAATATGGTATTTTAGTTTACAGTAATTGTAGACATAATGACCTGATTAGAATTGAAGGTGTTCAAAGAAAGTTCACCAAAGCTGTTCTGGGGTATTCCGATAACAAAGACTAATACCAAAGATGTCAACAACTCAACTTAGAACCTCTTTGGATCAGACGTATCAAATTAAATCTTGCCCCTGAATGCCCTGGTACGGCCGAGATTGGGGACAGTCCGCTCTCCCTCTCGAAATACTCTCACACGGCCGCGCGTATGCAGCCTCTGCCAGGGAAGTTCTTCTCATTGCCTTCTCGTGGAGGGGGTGTTGTTTACGAAAATGAGAGGACGAAAAGCGAATGTCCGGCGCTTTAACCGGATCACAAACCAATGGTGAACATAGGCTCCAGTATCCTGAGGGAACAAATGGTGTATGAACCAATCGTTGGTCACCGGCTACCATGGGATTGTATCTCCTTACGATGCTCCACCGCCTTGTGGGTTAGACCTTTAGGTCAAAGGCTCGGGGTATGGCCCCCAGATAAACACCTGCTTCGGTTTGGGCACCTGGACAGTATCACAGCCCACACACAAATGATGAACTCTTTATGCCTATGGAAATTACTTTCCTCGCTTCGAAAAACAATCAATTGGTTCAAATTATTATCATTACAATTATTGTCATTATTGATACTATCATCATTATTATTACTATTATTGTCATTATTATTATTATTATTATTATTTTTTTTTTTTTCCCACATTATTCACCTTCTTTTATACTTATACAGCGGCTCGTCTTTGGTGGAAATTCGACTGTATCTAAACGTTCTCGAGTCACTGTCCGGTTGAAAATTGTATGTTACCACCGAATACGAGAACTGAAGCAGTTTTTCTGAAACCACGTGCACCATTTAAACTGGCTGCCTTCAACGTTCACACATTTATGCAGGTCGGACAACAGATAGGGCTTGCTATGTCTTTGGATAGTCTTAATATCGACGTGTGTTGTCTATCCGAGACCCGTATTCAAGACTCTGGCGAAGCACTACAAATTCGATCTCCATCTGTCGCTTCGAAAAGCTTGTTTAACGTGCGCTTATCCGGGGACCCTGTGGCATCTTGGTCTGGTCTTGCTGGCGTTGGTGTCGCACTAAGCGCTAGAGCTGAGGCAGCACTAGTCGATTGGATCCCCATTAACAGTCGGTTATGTGCTGTTAGATTAGAAAGTTCCATCAAAGTGAGAAGAAATCGGCGTGAGAAACGATGTCTTTTCGTCATCTCCGCCTATGCCCCGACAGATTGCAGCCCGGATGCAATCAAGGATGAGTTTTACCACCAGTTAACTGTTATTCTCCAGAAAGTGCGTTCGACAGATATTGTGGTACTAGCCGGAGACTTGAATGCTCAGGTCGGGCGTCTGGGCACAGAAGAGAGTCGTTTAGGTGGCCGATGGGGACTCTTTGGTCGCAGGTCAGATAACGGGGACCGTCTACTGCAACTGTGCACAGACCACAACCTGTTTCTGGCTAGCACTAACTTTCGGCACAGTCATCGCTGATGTGCCACCTGGCGTCCTCCCTCTACATCCCAAGCCTGGACTCAGATTGATCACATCGCGATCAGCTACCGCTGGCGTGGTTGTGTATAAGACTGCCGCTCCTTTTGGAGTACCTGTCTGGACTCTGACCATGCCTTGGTCTGCGCCAATCTTGCCTTACTTTTCAGTGGACAACGAAGTGACCGCCATCAACGGATTGATATTAGCAAGCTGGTTGCAACTTCTGTTGCAAATAAGTATCGAACCGAGCTAGCCTCTAGGCTAGCTACCACTCCACCGAAAAGTATAGATGAGCATTGGTTGCAATTGCATGACGCCATGAAAATGGCGGGAACAGTCAGTTGTGGGTTCGCGAAACGTCCAGCTTATAAGCACTGGGTTTCTGCAGGTTCCTTACAACTCATTGAAGCCCGCCACCGATGACATTCTGGAAACAGCTCTGATGGGTGTAAGTAATGGCGGTGTGGATCTGTTGCCTGGAGAAAGACTTCTCGACCTTGAGTATGCGGACGATATTGTCTTACTGTGCGATAATGCCCAAGGCATGCATTCCGCACTTAATCGGTTGGCAATCAGTGTCCGTAGGTATGGTATGTGCTTTGCACCTTCGAAGTGCAAAGTACTTCTACAGGACTGGCGGGATTCCAATCCTGTACTCACCCTGGATGGTGAGCAGATAGACGTAGTCGAGAAGTTCGTGTATCTGGGTAGCTGCATAAGTGCTTGTGGGGGTGTGAGTGATGAGATCAATGCACGAATAGTGAAAGCCAGAGCGGCTTATGCCAATCTGGGCCACCTTTGGCGCCTTCGTGATGTTAGTCTGGCTGTGAAAGGTCGGATCTACAGCGCGTCGGTGAGAGCAGTTTTGCTCTATGCTTGTGAAACCTGGTCTCTTCGAGTTGATGATGTTAGACGACTCAGTGTTTGATCATCGTTGTTTCCGAAGGATTGCTGACATCCAGTAGCAACATCATGTTAATAATGCAGAGGTTCGGCATCGTGTGTTCGGGCACGGAGACGATAATTTAATTGGTGTCATCACCTTGAAGCACCGACTTCGGTGGCTTGGACATGTTCTCCGAATGTCGTCCCAGAGAATTCCACGTCGTGCATTATTTGCCGACTCTGGGACTGGTTGGAAGAAGCGGAGAGGTGGTCAGTGCATGACATTGTGTCGTGGTATGAAAGAAAGGTGCAAAGGACTGGCTTCTGTCGGTCCTTCGCGACTCCCTGGTTGGGGTCTGAGAGATGGTGCTACACAGTGGCTAGAGACGTTATCAGATCTGGCTCAGAATAGAACGCAGTAGTGATCGTGCTGTAACCTTCTTTTACTTCATAAAAAGTGGTGTTGTCTTCCTTACCTGAAAGATTTCTTCTGATTGTACCTTTCCGTTCCCTCATTACTACCACACTACCTTAAACCAATCTCTTCGTTATTGTTCTCTCTTGTTTTGTTGCGCTCCTTAGCTTTTTTTTTCTATTTCTCTTCGAATTCTCATTGTTTTGTGTGGCGCATACATATTGGCGCTCTCTTGCAACAGTATTCATGTGTTCAAATAAATAAATAAATAATTTATCTACCGGCTTATTAACGGTATTTTCTACTCCTCGGTATCCACCCCTTCATACCTGATGATATCATCCCATAATCTATGCAATAAGGAGAATATTCTAGCGATTCCAAGAACCCACACAAACTTACGTCAGAATTTTTTCCTTATTCGCTACTCAACCATGTGGAACAGACTACCAGTGAACCTCCGTTGCAGTGAAACTACAACCCGGTTCAAAAGTCTCCTTGACGATTTTCTTTCCGATAGTGGATTATGTCACTTATTGAATATCAATGTATTCAATAATGATTTATACAAACAAGGTCCGTCATCCATTTAATTGCTTGAAAAGCAAAATAAAACCTTTAAATCTTTCCACATCTATTTTATTTTATTTCTATTTATCTTAATATATGAAATCTGATTATGTTCGTGTTTATCATTAGTACCGTTATAATCACATCATTATTAGTTCCCCGACACATTAGATATTCTTTTTATATCTTCTTATCCTTCTAAACATATTTAACTCCAGATTATCCTTTAAAATCAATTTTGACTTTCATAGCATCAATCTTATTTATTATTGCATAAATACTTATACTAATATCCGGTTTCACTCTGTATACTATTACATAAATCTAAATGTATTCATCCGAGTGCTTTAAGGGATTTTTATTTTATTTCTCTCAATTGCTGGTTTCCTTCTGAGGTTGATATTCATTACACAATTGTTATTCTTATCATGGATCAAAACTTTTCACTAAGTGTTCACTTCTCTTGTCTCTCTACTTTCCCTCTAAATAAATCTTATTCTTAAGATTACGAAGTTTGTAATGAAGACAATAACTTGTGTTACACTTGAATTAACTTGTCAGACTCGTTTTATCTTCACTATGCATATAGGACTACTCATACATATTGATATTTCACTATCCTTTTCACTCAATTGAGACTTTCATCGCATCACTCCAAGCTATGTGACTGCACAAACATTTATTCTAGCGTCATATCTTACTGCAATTATAAGTTATTTTCTTGTTACTAATTTAATGATACACACATGGTCGTTTATTCTTGTTCTGTGTTCATAAACACGACTATTAGACTGTTTGCGTATTTCACGTCTCCTTTATTTCTCTTGCCTCATTTTCTCCATTTCCTTCTTTAAACGCAATTCAATATTCTTCTCAATTGCACAGACCCGATTAATTATTATTAATATTCTACTATTATTGCTCTAAATTTTTTTTAAATGGCAAGTATAATGCTGACATTATTGAAAATTGTGTATTATTGCATTTTTGAAGAAACCCGAAATGGTTTCTTCACAACACTTATGTACCCATAAGATGTTTGTGAATAATAATAATAATAATAATAATAATAATAATAATAATAGTAACTATCTAGTCGTTGATTGCATTGTTAGTCGATGTATATTCACGTTGTATTTAGATAGAGCTAGATGTTTCAACAAGTTTATTCCACAGAAACATATAAATACTATGAAAGCTTGTTAATGAATTATCAAAGCTAATTGATATAGATAATCGGTTATTGGTATCGATTGAGTGAGTATGTTATAAGTAATAATCAATATAACATTACGATAATACATGTTAGCATTAATCAGAGGACTATTAGAATATTGGGTTAACATAAATATAAAATCGATCGACAAGGTTAAAGTGGAAATAAGGATTATTGGTAATAGGTTTCGTTTCTTTAGTCGGGCTTATCAATGTAGAATTATGGTCTACTATGATATTAGTACTCCTTTAATAATAGACCTAATCCTAAAAATTGTAGATTTCTCATGATATAACTGCCTAATCTATAAGATCTTACGTGGAAGTCACATCATCGTCTACACCAACTCACTGTATCGTAACAACTACCAATACATGATGAAGAACAAGCTTAGGCTAGAGAAAGAACAATATATTTATTATGAATAAAAGATATAAAGTAATATTCAGAGGGACCACGCCTGCATGGCTGAGCCATGCCATCCGATTAACTTCAATTCATTCAATTTCTTGTTCGCGCCTTCCCCATCGTTAGGTATTTCTCCACGTTGAATATTCAATATCTATTTTCCGAGTAGTCTCGTGTTCAGCTTTGAGGATTGTGTGATTATGGTCCAATGCCACTACACTACTCTCCCACCAGAATCAACGTGATGTTGGTTCGATACCGAATTGGATGGGATTGTCGTGCGCTTAAGGTCACCAGGACTAGTAAGAATCCTCCGGGTAATGATAAGCTGAAAGATAAATCAAAGAAGGCGGCAGCATCTGGTCGGAAAATATTTGTAATAATTTTAAAATACCTGCCTTCATGCTTAACACGGTTAAAATGAAAATTTGGGTGAAAATTATTTGAGCTATAGAAAATGGGATTACAATAGTAATGATAATAAAACGATGCGTGTTAATAGCCTTTGGGTTAATAACTTAACTCATACGTGGTATGTATTTTGTGTTTAGAAATAATAAAAGTAATCAGTATTGTAGAAATGTTACTATTAGTATTAGTTTTGGTTTAAATTATAAAATCAAATAACGTTCATGTTAGTAAGTTGTCCATATGAGTTGATTTTCAATTGCATTTGTATTAGTCGCCTAACTGAAGGAACAAAAGTATTACCGTGGAGGAGAATTCCAAGTAGTGTTCCAGTTAGTTTGATACGGTTTATTTAGTCACGGGGAGATTTTCTCAACCTCATTTTTACTTGACGGTGATAGAATTTATTAATACTACTAATACACATGATTGTTTATCAAAACAAAATTTAAATACGTGAATGATAATTATATGAATTTTGGACAGATAGCTAAGAACAAATCGTTAAACATGAGTGTATTCGTAAGAGACATACTCTAGACTCAATGTTCTGAGTTGCCATAGACTATTTATTCATATTTATACCTGACCGCTGATGATGCATACAAGTTAGTTGCAAGTATGCAGTTTATCATAAGGCGGAATACGATTCAACTGAGATATAGTGATTATAAGGTACTAAAATCAGTTAAGTCAATATACTACATTACTAGGTGATGTGCTGCAAGATGTATTCAGCTAAATAAGTGTTTACAAGATAATTAACAGTGAGTGACGCTCATGTGATTATCAGCGAGGAAACAAGTTGTAACCAAGGGGAGTACACTCCCAACTCATGTCTATGATAATGGCTTGAACCTTAGTCAGTGTTGGGGTAAATAATGTTTTCAGTTTGCAGGAGATTTGCTCGACTGCTTATACTGATTATTTGCATGCATGATTGTGTCGCTAAACCATCAATTAGATTGACAAGGTTTTGAGATATTTACTGAATGAACAACTTGTAGAGAAACATACTGTAATCATCTGTAGTGAATGAATATAAAAGAAAAACAACACTAGTGATAATTATAAGTCAATTTGCTGACCGATTTCATTAATTTCATCAATTATATTACGTGATTGTCAAGTCGTGACAATCACTTTATGACGAAATCCTGAAACTATTATGTTTGACTAGTTACAGTGTTGATTGAGGATTAGCCAGTGGAAAAAATAGGTATTGTTGCTTTAGGTGATTCGAAATTATCATAAATTTGTAGCGTTAAGGAATCAGAGCTACCTTAATATATTGTAAATTTCAATTCGAAAATATTCGTCAGGCGTTAATTTTAGTAGGCTCCAGAGTTGATAGTCTCTAAATTTCTAATTTTCGTATCTAAACTATATCCGCATTTTAGGCTGCTAATATGATAAACCAATCCATAAACCCAAATACGATTAGCAACAACGACTATGATGGGTTTATTGATAAATGTTAAAGGCGATTCAGATGATTTCTAAATTTAAAAGACATGAAGCCCTTACCTTCGTTTTAAGGGTGTGGCCTATCAGTTTAAAATAGACATCAAATATCCTTATAATCTGAGATGTTATCATTGGCGATATTCATCCAACGATTGATCTTTTTTTAATCTATGAAGTTGTAATTCCTTGGTTTAATAGTTTTGAATAACAGTTGCAACTTCATATGTGTTTGTTTTTCTCTTGATGATTATCAACCATAAATGTTTTCTGTTTTTCTTCAATTTACATAAGGAATAGGATGAGTCCATTGTCTCCACCATGTTCTTATATGCTAAAAGAAAAATCTCCACATTCAATTTCTAGTCTTGATGAAAATGAAATAGATGAAGTTCGAAAGAAGTTAGATCATCTTCAATCATTACTAATACAAGTTAACAATCAACTCATTTCTTCACCCAATGATGAAGATGATGATGGTGATATGATTGATGAATGAATCTTTCCAAATACTTCAACTGAAGTGAATCTTTTACAGATTACTGCAAAAAATACTGAAGAAAATGGAGAAAAGATTGATGATTCATGTCAAAATTTGCCTAATTATGTTACATTTTCAGTGAAACAATCACATGAATATGCAGTGAGAAATTGGTTACTATCAAAATTTAATCATATTTAACTACTTATATCGATAAAAGTAGTTAGAAACAATTGGGTGAATTAATTTCTAAGACATGAAGATCAAGTTTGTCTTTATTTTCTTTTAAATACGTGTTTCCTTAAAATATCATTCATCTCATTATAATTAGCATTGGTATGTATGACATCCATCGTATCAGTGTTCATCTTAACTTTGCTCTTTAACGTTAATTGTAGAATGTTTCTGGAAAGAATAATTGATTTATTTAGATATTTGTGAGTGTAGGCTAAATCGATATTATTGGATAAAGTGGTAGATTCTACATGAACCAAGAGCTTCTTAACCCAAAGGAATAAACTCGGAATGTGATTAGACAAACTTTACCATAGTTACTGTTCAGTCAGTCAGTAACAAAGTAGAATTTCGCACGTACATTAGTTGACATACCACATCAGCACACAGATACAATTGTCCATTCAAATCCCATAGTGGTAGAGGTAGTAAAAGTATCAGCAGTAATTGGAAACATTAGTGTTTGAAAATGCTATTCAAGGATTATAATCCAGTGAAATAAATTTCAAAGGAGACAAAATAGAGGGACATGAATAATTCAGAAGATTAGAATTTGGGAGAACACAAGGAATGGATGCACCTCAGCCATTGCAAACGATTTTCAGCCATTTCATTCAGGGTCTATAACCATTGGTTGCTGTCGTCTAGCGGATCTTAACAAGGCAGTCTACATCTATTAATATGTCACAGTAAACTTGTCAGTGAATTCATGAATTTGTGTCATGTTTTGTTTTAGCCGCCTCTAGTTTCCTTCCAACCTACTCCTACACCATAAAACATCACACGTCGGGGCGGTCGGTGGTTGGGCATACCAAACACATATCCCAGTGATCTTAACTGATGAAGTTTCATTAATCCATCAATTGATTTTCCATCCTCCTCTAGTACTCGTTTCCTAACACTTGGATTACTTTCTCAATGGTCACAGGATATACGATCAATGCTTCAAAGACACCAATGATCAAATACTAGTAACATTAATATCTGAATATTACTGGAGATCACTCTCAATCCTAGTAGCTCAATATCAGCTTCTTTGACTGATATTAGGTAATATGGGTTCAATGTACTCAGAGAACTACAATCCCTTCAAGATTGCAGATATGTCATACTGTCAAGTCTACATATTATAAGTAGTTGGATAATCACGGTTCCCTACCGATTGGCCCCTACCATTTGACATAAATAAATGATAAATCCATACACATCATATTCAGTGAATATCGAAGCAATTAGAAATTATACTGTAGTTACATAAAGCATTAGTGACATATTTTGATACATAGATAACTATAATGAATAAGAGATATGTTGATATGGAGAGCTAATCAGAAGTAGTCTAAGGCGAATATTAACCGATGGCAATCACAAGTGACCCGAAAGACATTTTCATTTCATTGTCTGTGAAATGGATCAATTTTCTAAGGATCAGGGTGGTATATATATATATATATATGAATGAGTACTGATGATAGTTTTTATTGATTAAAAAGCAGCATTTGACTCTGTGGATCGAGAGGTTCTGTGACAGTGTCTGTCATTGAAAGGCTCACATCAGAAGTACATAAACCTTATGAAGGCCCTTTACTCAAACACTACTAGTGGAGTCAGAGCTTTTGGCGAACTGTCATCTGATTTTGCAACATCAATCGGTGTCTGTGAAGCTTGTCCACTTTTTTTATTTTGGTTTAACTTCATCATAGACCTAATGATGGAAATAACGCTATCGTCGATTGAATTCTCGGGCACTGATCTCCTTCATAAAGGTCCACTTATCGACTCTGTATACGCAGATGATATAGTTCTGTTTGGTGAAGTCACTTGGTGATTCCAAACGAAATGAACGACCAAACGGCGATCGTTCCACTGAGATAAGTGATGTAATCAGCAGTCCGTTTCTATGAATTTATCTGGACGGTCGTCCAGTGCTTCCAGGATTTCAGTGGTCGTCTAACATCAATTGGTTCATGATCTAAATTAAAATGTATTGATAATTTCTTTTCACAGACTGTCACGCGATTGAGATACGCGCAAAACCGAAGTTCGCAAATCTACGATTTGTCATCAATAGCGGTTCTTTATTAAATAATACACAACATTTACTTACAAACATCAACTTGTGAGGTGTCTGGGGCGTTTGAACGCGTCCTTCAAGAATGCAAATAACAAAGGCTTCCTGTAAGAGTAACATAAAGAATAATTATAACATACGATAGTACAAAGGACAGCTGATAGCTGTGACTAAATTTGATAAATGTTTATCAACAACCGAAAACCCGAACGAAGAGCACACAATATGGAAACTGTTGCGTTTAAACACATGCACAAAACTGTGGATAACCGCTGCAGTGATTAAGGTACAGTAATTATAGTGATAAATACAATGACAGGTACAATAAACGTTATAAGTATGTGTGAACATTTCAGAATATTACAGTACAATTTGCGTTACAATATGAGTGTGAAAATTGTACGGAATACAACTGCTTACTGAGTGTAAATAAGTAGTATACGACAGTATACAAAAGAGTAGAAAGGGATAAAGTAGAAACAATGTAAAACAAACTTAACAACATCATTCGGGTTTTCAATAATCTTTCGAATGATTTCAATCATTTCTTCATGAAAAATTATACAATCTCCTCTATCCAGTCATATATCGAGCATCATCAGTATGATGTTGTGGAGATTATTAAGTTTTTGATTGAGATCATGAAGTGATTGATGTTTGACCATCACCAACAGCATTGGACGGTCGTCCAGTGCTTCCAGGTTTTCAATGGTCGTCTAACATCAGAAAAGGAGATTTTCTTTAATAACGATGCAGTTTACCAAAGGCAATTCAGCGAAGAATATTTTCTATACAATCCTATGTATAGTTAATACTAGTAGTCTATAATAAAATAGAATGATGTTGAATAATGAAAACAACAACTTGAAGTGTTGCTTTGACATGAATGTGTTGTAGTGATCCAGGAAATTTCTTGCAAAACGCAAGCAAGCATCAGAATACGCTAAGAAGCGTTTCATCCAACCAATGTTCACTTTACGTTTTAGCCAAAAATATCATGGAAGTGAAACGCCCGGTGCAGAGGTTCTGATTGGCTGATTGCTACACGGCTACTATGCTTAGTAGCATTCCAGAATCTTCTAGCAACCCAAGGACATTTAAAAGAGAAAAAACCCGTATTTTCTGTATCGAAATGAACTTTGGAGAAAAGTACTTCTCGCATACTTTGCACTTTCTCTCTCGTTGTTCCGGTCACTGTATAGTTCCAGCTTGTGGGTTACAGAATAGTTTAGGAAACGAATATAGCGTTCAATCTGCAAGGCTTATCAGAATGGTTTATGAAAATCAGATATTGAATAGAAGTTATGTATTAATCGGGTAGTGAAAAGAGATAAGTTGAAGATAATTGTCCACTTAGTAGGTAACAAGAACAAAGTAACCAGAAGGTGTCATAATGGTTAATAAATAGTTGTGAAAAAAATTGGAAAGGAGTACAAATAATCTTTTTTTTCTCAAACGAACAAACAATTGATTATGGAAGATTGAAAGGTAGGTCAAGATCATGGAAGAATGAAGGACTGAACGAACTGTTACTTATATGCAAAGGAAAGATTAAAAATGAAGGGAAATGAAGAATTCAGAAGATTAGAATTCTTCTCATGTCTATCTCCACTTTTCGGCGTAATGTGATGTTTGGTCTTGATCTGCTCGTTTGACCTTAGTGATTCCAATATGCAGACTACTTGATTGAGGTCCGCGTGACTATCGTAACCAATGGTTGAAGATTCTTGATGACATGGCTCAGTATACACATAGTATTGGTACATAAATGGATCCAAAAAGTTACCATTCATTATGCTTATCGGGATATAACAGTTTCTATTTAAATGACTTCACAGCTTATATTGTCTATAATATTCTACTTCTAAATTATTAATATAATGATCAATCATTTACTGTATTTCTCGTATATTATATAACATTGTGCTTTATGCTACTTATATTGATAGATATTAGTAGTATATAACAGCAATCAGTAATAGAATGCCTAATAGTGAAAAAGATTATGAAGACCAAATTAAAGAGAATATAAAGTGAAACAGAGAAGAATTGAAATAACAAACAAGGTTGAGAAATGAAGAATTATGTATAGGACAAGTGAAAGAATGTATAGAAATAATGTATTTAATGTATGATGTTCAAATTTTACCATAGGACTATGATTCATTGGTTTGCATCACTTGAGTTCTGATTGATAATCATATGCCTATAATAGTTGGTTAGTGAAGATGTTATCATACTAACACTGTGATTTTATTAAGTTATATATTCACTTGGTATAGTTTGGCTTGTATTTTCCCATTGAGGTTTAAGACTGCAATTGATCGAGTTCTAGAGTGAACATCAACTCTGAGATGCAGGTACATCCAGCTGACGATTCCCAAAAATATTACGAAATGAGCGTCAAACTGGATTCCACTGCTAGCCACTATCTATATTGATTTGAAGTAAGTAGTTTAAGGAAGTTATTTATGAAATCATTTTGAAAGAAAGAAAATATGGTTATGGACATATTGAGCATATATATTTCAACAACACTTTAATTGATCATGAATCAATTGAAAGTAGAGCACCATGACCCAGTTCAGTGCTTTCAGTTTTTCTATGGTTATATAGCTTCAATCGACTGTACTATAATATCCACAAAATCGCCCTCTTCTATGTTGGTCAACAAATAAAAGAATAAATTGGAATGAAAGTAGATGAAGGTTTTCCTGTTCATATGTAAACATGAAATCTAAGTAAAGGAATGAGCAACACAGTTATAAAGTAATTTAACAGTGGTTCACACAACATTAAATCAAATATACTCAAGTAAGATCACATTCTCCCCAAATATCCTGGTACGGTTGAGAATGGGGAGATTAAACTCTCTCGAAATGCTCTCACATGACCATGTGCAGACAACCACTACCAAGGGTGTTCAACTCGCTGCCTTCTCGCGTAAACGTTGTTGTTTATGAAACTGAGAGGACGAGAAGCGAATGTTTGGCGCTTTAACCGTGTTGGTGGATATAGCGGCTCTACCTAGGGGAGTGGCAAAATCTTAACTCCAAACCAATGATGTAAATGGGCTCCAATATCCTAAAGAAACAAATGGCATATGAATCAATTGTTGTTAATCAGCTACCATGAGACTGCATTTCATAAAGTTACTCCACTGTCTTGTAGATTAGACCTTTAGATCAGAGGCTCTGGTTATGGGCCCCTAAGAAAACCATCTGCTTCATTTAGAGCACTAGGAACAATATTCTAACCTTTACATAAATCATTTGATTTATATGAGGGCATATAAATCATACTACTTACAAAACCATTTATATTATATAATGATATATTATCGATCACATTTGTTATATACAAATAAATGTACTTTGTCAATTTTCATATTTGTCAATATTTTCCATCAAGGTCAGTATTTTCATTGTTACTATGGTGATGAATATTGATTTATAATGATATCTTATTGCCTTATTCTTACTTCTGAATTCGTTTCTATACAATTCAGTATTCAACGTAATAATCATAGAAAGAAATTGAAATAGTTCAATGTACAATAAATCGATGCATAGTGATTATAATTCTTATGGAATAGTAAAACAAAAGAGTAAGTGTTATGTCCCGATAATCATAATGAATGATAATCATTTGGGATCCATTTATGCATCTATACTATACGTATATTGTTATTGTATAGTTGTTATCTAACTAAACGATTCATATTCGTCTCCCTCTTGTCATAAGCTTTACTGTGACCTATCAATGATTATTATACGATTTATCATTCTTGAATTACACACTGTCTATCGATGAATACCTCCACTTATTCACATCCACATTTGGTTAGATCTTCTGCAAATGTTATTTCCTAGTTTATGGTACGATGTGGTCTGTTTCGTTTGCATATACACCCAGTATGTTTGAAATATCATGATTCATATTACAGAGGTTGAGAGTGATGTTCCGGATTGAACAGTCATGGTTAGACAGGAAGCAGGACTGATATGAACTCTAGACTAGTCGTACGGGTTTTACGCGTCATTGTTCCAGTCGATAAATTACTGTTCTCTAATTGATGATATCATTACACGATACATTCACAGGGCACAGAGTTCACATGTAATAACAGTAAGTATTCGAAGTATTTGTTGAATTGTGATTTCGGTGGTTGAAATCATGATTCAATTAAAGCTAGACTACCATGAAAAACCTGGAAGCACTGTACGGCCTTTTCGTCCCGATATGGAACTCCTCAGCAGTGCGCGCCCACGATCCCGCCCTCCGCAATATTCGAACCCAGGACCAGTCAGTCTCGCGCAAGGCCCTTGACTAACTAGACCACTGAGCCGGCTGACATCCAACGGTGTTAATGTCTAACTTCAACCATTGTGATTGTTAAAAACAGTTTCCTGTAGAGATTTTATTTTTCAACTCTTCAAACTAGAATACACATACAAACCTTACATAAGACTGAGACCAGTAAATCATTGAGGAGTCATTAATGTACAATGATAAAAAGTTTCATATTAGGTAGGATATAATGATCAGGATGGGGTTGTGGAGATTATTAAGTTATTAACTGAGATGATGAATCGATTGATGATAGATTACCATGGATAACCTAGAAGCACTGGATGGCCGTTTCGTCCTATTGTGAGTCTCCTCAGCAGTGTGAATATACGATCCCTCTCGCGGGATCAAAATTTAACAATCTCATAAACCCCTAAACTGATGATATTTATTCGTTTAATAATTATCATTAATGATTATAAAACTCGAATGAATAATTTTCTCAATGAATCAATCTATATACACACACTACTATTCACGTTTCATATAAACAGTATTTTAGGTCCAAATGAAACACAATTGACTATGAAATCTTTACAAATTGAACAATCAAAACGTAACCATTTGTTATTGACTATCAATCAAAGAAAGGATCATTTATATCCAATGAAATTACATTATGATCAATTACTTGTTCAATTAATGAAAGAAAATGGTCAAATTCAAGTGAATAATTTAATTATTCCTAAATCGTAAGTGATAACATTTAAAGAAACAAAACAAACTCTTGATTGATTTCACAGGTTGAAATCATGAGTCGATTGAAGTTAGATCACCATGGAAAACCTGGTAGCACTAGACGGTTGATTCATCCTTGTCTGGGACTCCTCAGCAGTGTGCATCCACAATCTCGCCTACCGCAAGATTTGGAATCAGGACCTGTTAGTCTTGCGTGAGTACGCTTAACCATTGTACCACTGAGCCGGCTGACATCCAACGGTGTTAATATCTTACATCAACCAATGCACGAAGTTGCTGTCACGCAAGAGATCGATAGGGCCTCTGTTCGAATATCGCGAGGGGTGAGATTGTGGATGCGCGTTGGTGAGGAGTCACAGACTAGGACGAAACAATCGTCCAGTGCTACCAGGTTTTCCATAGTGGTCTAACTTCAATTGATTCATGATTTCAACCAGTGAAATTTCTAAAATCTCCACATAACTCCTTCTCTATTTATTGTCAATGTTTCAGTTGATCAGTAATCTAATCTATTTGGTAATATCGATTCAAGTTTATTCATCAAAGAACATATTTTTGTATTGTGATATGTGGTACTTATATCGACATAAGTAGTATATAATGATAGTCAAGAATAGAATGTCAGACAGCAAAATGTTAAGAAGATCAAAGAGGAAATAACGGGAACAAAGAGCAATTAGTATGAAAGTGCAAGAACAATCAGGTTTAAAACGATTAAGTGATATTTACAAAAGGAATATCGCGGTAGCTCCAATCGCATTTACCAATTTACATGTACATGTCAAAGCACGTACATTGGAAGAATCGAGAGAAGATTACATGTTTGCATTTCTGAGGATGTTCCAAAGAAATTGAGGCTGAGAAGGACTGCGGCTCCAAACAGTGCAATAGCTCGATGTTCACTTGACACCAGGCATATCATCGATATCTCTTATGCTTTTCAAATTATGCTGAAGCGATCGGGATAAAAAAGAACTAAGACCGCATCTTTGTATTCAAAAAAGAGTTAGTAATAAACATATTACTACCCTGGTAATCCCTTCTGTGTGTATGTGTGTTTATTGTTTTGTTTTGTTGGGTCTTTGGTTGTTAGTTTTATTTTGTTAATGTTTAGTTTCCACTGAATTGATTCTCTTAAATTATGTGAACTCTTCAAATTCTATTCAATCATTACGTGATCCAGTTTATCAGTTTTTAGTACCATGAATCTTTCATTACCTACTAAAATGATCACAGGATTACTACCATTGAAATTACTGTGATGTCTACAAAAACACCTTTCTGATATGAATCAGCATATGCTCACTAATGACTGGTTTCAAGAGGTATTTCTTGGAGTTCTAGTGAGAAGCCGTTACCAGTGAATTTCAACCAGGTCTGTTGTGAGATAGTAACTCACTGATGACGATGGTAGATGTATCGCTGAATTTCGTGGATTGGTTGAAGTTAGACATAAAGACCTTTGTATGTGGGCTGGTTCAGTAATCTAGAGGTTAATGGTTCGCGCGCGAGACTGATAGGTCCTGGGTCAGAATCTCTCAAGGTGGGGTCATGGATGCACTTTGCTGAGGAATCCCATTTTAGAATGAAACGGCTATCCAGTACTTCCTGGTTTTCCATGTTGGTATAACTTCAGTTTTTATTTCCATGAATCTTATGTAAACCCTTTATTACTTCTAAAATTTACCACACAATTTATCTTATCTGTCTCTGAACTCAAATCGACTATTTCAGCACCCATTCTTAATTGTTTCCTTGATTCTAGAACATAGACATTAATTACAAGGAGGCACAAAATACATATGTGCCACACAAATCTCATTTGATTTGTTGGAGGGCTGTGATACTGCCCGGGTGCATAAACCGAAGCAGGTGGTTTTCTTAGAGGGCCACACCTCGAGCCTTCGACCTAAAGGTTTGATCCACAGGGCAGTGGAGCATCGTAAGGAGATGCAGTCATATGGTAACCATGACCAACAATTGGTTCATATGCCATTTGTTCCTTCAGGTTACTTGAGCCAATGTGCACCATTGATTTAGTTTGTGACTGGTTGAAGCGTCGGAAATTCTCTTTTCGTCCTCTCATAATCGTAAACAACACCTCAACGACGAGAAGGTAGTGAGTAGGACTTCCCTGTCAGATGCTATATACGTGTGGCCATGTGAGAGTATTTCGAGAGGGAGAGCGGACTCTCCACACTGTCGGCCATACCAGGGCATTTCGGGGCGATTCTAACACCAAATAACCTCTGACCTGTTCTCGCACATATATATAGTTATCATTGATAACCATCGTCATTCCAATTCGTTACATTCACTTATATCAATTGTTCCATACCTATATCTTACCTCTATGTAAAATTCTAATACAAATTTGGTTGTAAGCAGCTGATGATGAGGAACCACGACAGCAATACTGAATTCATAATATTCTACATCCATATTTGTTCTAGCTTCATTTAAAGTCAAGTAGTTGGTGACTACTGAACTTCGACTATATTAGAAGGTATGGAGTACCTGATTTGAAATCACATAATTGATTTTGCATATACCTAGAGATGAGTGAAATGACAGAAATTGTGTTACAACAGCACAGTTGTGGTGATTTTTTCTACTTTACACTAAATATTGAATCAAATGTTATTCGTAATTGGTAATTCTTTTATATTATTTATCAACTTTAGTCTGTACTGCTTTTCGGGTTGGCGGTAATTTTTAGCACGTTAGTTTTCTACAGGATGTAGTCGCTAACCCCATGCCCAACATTCCTCCTTTATCCGGACTTGGGACCGACAGTAGCCCTCGGAAGGACTCCAGGTGAAGTATGTAGGCTGTACTGCATATGTTTACCATTAAAATCATATTGATCTCTTCTTTGATTGCATCAACTTGAACTAATACATATTGAATGATCAGACTTTTCTATTGATTATCTCTAACTGTAATTGGTTTTGTCCATTCAGGATTATAAATCAACAAACATATCGATGGAATGAATTTTCAAGTCCAACAGCGTTGAATAAATCAATACAACTTCGACATATTCGACACATTCATGATTTTAACAATGCCATGGATAATGATAATAATAATAATGTGCAATTAGCTGAGAACATTTTATATCAAACCAATGACAATTCTGCAATTGATATGATCACATTCAATACAGATCGTCGTAAATCCAGAATGAGGTATACTTTTTAAATGTATTACTACAGTATGTGCTTATCTACTTAACAGTTTATTCTATGTCATATCCATCCAGGGCGTTCACGTCATCCGATTGAAATACGCGCAAAATCGAAGTTCGCAAAACAACGATGTGTCCACAATGGAGGTTCGTTATTGAATAATACACTAAATTAGTTACAAACCTCAACTTGTGAGGTGTCTGAGGCGTTTAAACACGTCCCTTTGTATAAAATAAAATGGCTTCTTGTAACGGTAACATAAAAAATAGTTACAACGTACGATAGGACAAAGACAACCTGATGGATGTGTCTAAATTTGATAGCAGTTTATCAGCAACCGAAACCCGAACCAAGAGTAAAACAATATGGAAACTGTTGCGTTTAAACAAATGCACAAAACTGTAGATAACCGATGCAGTGATTAAGGTATAGTAAGTAAAATGATAAATACAATGTTAAGTACAATATACATTTAAGTATAGGTGAATATTTCAGAATGCTACTCGACAACTTGCGTCACAACAGAAGTGAAAAATTGCTGGGAATACAACTGCTTACTTAATATAAATAAGTAGTATAAAACAATATACACAAAAGACTGGAAGAAAAGCGAGTAAGAACAATGTAAAGCAAATTAAACACTCGTATTGAAATAAAATGACTTGATCATGTGAATCAGGTGGAATGAACAAGATCACGTATATAACTCTAACTTCTGGATCATCATTTTTTTTGTCAACTGTGGATTGATAACTAGAAAATTACTAGAAACTAAAGAAGTATTATCAAGATAGTTTGAATGAATTTCCCTCTTTCCTTTCTCTGGTCTTTAAAGAAACGAAAGGTGTTTACTGTTGAATTTACAGATTGAGTACTGTAGTGTAAGTTACTATGTTAATCCCACATAAGTTATTCTAGCTTCAGGATGGACAGGCCAATTTAACGATTCTTCTTGAGTCATATTGTGTATGTGTGTGTACATCCTATCCTACTCATCACATGTGTGTAGCTTATCGATTAAATGGCGTTGGGTTATGTGCCTTCTCCACCACTGATCAGAATTTAACTTCGCACTGTTCTATTCTCATCATCCCTCTGATTGTTTGTCTAGATCAATGATTGTATGAAATATACGTATCCGAAATTCATTCGCGTATTTGACTTATTTTTAGTCCTCTATTCACTAAACCGAGTAAAGTCGATTATTATTACACATGAGGATGGGCGACATATAGATTTCGACATCGTATATTTCAATGATAATCATTCATTTGATCCAATTGAAGTCAGATATGGGGTCACAATAGTACATTCCACAATTAATTTAAAATTCTCTAATCTAACCAAACACATGGATCATTTATGCATGTTGATGATAACATTTCCATCTCTTGGATTATTCCATCATCACTGCTGAATACTTCGAATTTCAATTTCTTCAAAGAATAATTATGGATCGTTATAAACAAAACCCATGAAAGTCAGAACTCCAAAAACCCTGGTATGGTTGAGAGTGCGAAGAATTATCTATCCTTCTCGAAATGCCTTCACATGGCCATGTGAATACAACCACTGTCAGGGAAGACGAATAGCGAATGTCTCACGCTTTAACCAGGTTGATGGACAAGGAGTATCCATCTAGCGAAGATGGAAAACCCTCGTTTCAAGCCACTGATGGCATATAGACCTATTGTTGGTCACCGTGTACCATGGGACTGCATCTCTTGACGTTGTTCCACTGTCCTGTGGATCAAACCTTTAGGTAAGAGGCTGGGGTTGTGGCCACCTAAGAAAACCACCAGCTTCGATTTGGGTACTGAATTAGTATCACAGCCCTCACACAAATCGAATGATGAAGTATGAAGCATATCTATTCGATGCTTCATTGTATCAATGTGTTTAAATAATAATACAAGAATAACAAGTTAGATGAGATGTACTTTTCGATCTATTTTCTATACATGGAAATTGTTACATCCTAGTGAAGATTGAATTACGAGTAGCGTCTGAGACCTATTATTCAGTAACTAGACTGTGTATATCTACATTCCTCTTATTATAAGCTTTATTTTGACCTATATATTATTATTGTACGATTTACTGTTCTTAAGCTATGTTCAGTTTATTAACTACTACCTCTCACGTTCACAGCCACATTTTGGCGTTACTGTGTATGAATGTTATTTCCTATTTTATACTGCGTCGCAGTCTGTTTGGCTGGTATATAAACCCAGTATGTCTGAAATACATGATTCGCATAGTGGAGGCTGTTGTTGAACTCAAGTTGACGGGCTAGGCGAGCACCGAACCATTAGGACGCTAGGCTGATTAGACAGGTTGGATGTCATTAGTTTAGTTGAGTATAAGAGCGAATAAGTCGTATTTTGATTGGCGAATAGATTACGTGACAACAAGCGGATAATAAAGTCACAACAGAAATCAATCTTCATCATTCATCCTCCTATTCTTTTGTTAGTGCACTAAATCGTATAAGTCGAGAAGTAGATGTCCAGAATAGAAGGATTGTGTAGTGACTAGTCTATGGAAAAGTGAACCCCACGTAGAATGGTATTTCATTAGAAATTTTAGTCAAGAAACAAGCAGTCTCTTTATTCATTTGAAGTTAAATCAATCGTTCGAATTGACAGTTTGTCTAGAGAACATATCGATGTATTTTGATTGAGATAATGAACTAAATGATGTTAGACGAACATTGAAGTCCTGGAAGCACTGGACGACCGTACAGTGCTGTTAGTGATGGTCAAACATCAATCACTTCACGATCTAAATCAAAAACATAATGATCTCCACAACCCCATACTGATAATGATCGATATATGACTGGATAGAGGAGATTGTATAATTTTTCATGAAGATATGATTGAAATCAGTTGAAAGATTATTGAAAACACGAAAGATGTTGTTATGTTTGTTTTACATTATTCCTACTTTTCCCTTTCTACTAATATGTATATTGTCTTATTCTACTTATTTACATTCAGTAAGCAGTTGTATTCCACACAATTTTCACACTCATATTGTAACGCAAATTGATGATTATCAACCACAATGGTTTTCTGTTTTTCTTCAATTTACATAAGGAATAGGATGAGTCCATTGTCTCCACGATGTTCTTATATTCCAAAAGAAAAATCTCTACATTCGATATCTAGTCTTGATGAAAATGAAATAGATGAAGTTCGAAAGAAGTTAGATCATTTTCAATCATTACTAATACAAGTTAAAAATCAACTCAATTCTTCACACAATGATGAAGATGATGATGGTGATATGATTGATGAAAGAATCTTTCCAAATACTTCAACTGAAGTGAATCTTTTACAGACTACTGAAAAGAATATCGAAGAAAATGGAGAAGAGATTGATGATTCATGTCAAAAGTTGCCTAATTATGTTACATTTTCAGTGAAAAAATCACATGAATATGCTGTGAGAAATTGGTTACTATCAAATTTTAATCATATTTAACTACTTATATCGATAAAAGTAGTTAGAAACAATTGTGTGAATTAATTTCTATGACATGAAGATCAAGTTTGTCTTTATTTCTTTTTAAATAAGTGTTTTCTTAAAATATCATTGATCTCATTATAATTAGCATTGGTATGTATGACGTCCATCGTATCAGTGTTCATCTTAACTTTGCTCTTTAATGTTAATTGTAGAATGTTTCTGGAAAGATTAATTGATTTATGTAGATATTTATGAGTGTAGACTAAATCGATATTATTGGATAATGTGGTAGATTTAACGTGAACCAAGAGCATCTTAACCCAAAATGTTATCGGATGTAAGAGAAATGATGATAGAACTTGGTGTGATGTTATATTCAATGCGGTGAATTGGACAGAATTCCCGAATTCTTTAATCATATTCGTAAATGCACACTGTTCAGAGGTCTTTGTTTCATTAGCAGGAGTGACATATATAAGAAGGTCAGTGTGTGCTGCTTCGATCTCTGGTGGACTCAACAAAGCTGGTCTATTCAAGAGTTGCTTGAAATATTCCACCCATCTATTCGTCTGATCTTGGATCTCATTGATTGACTTGACTACTTTATCCTTTACAGGTCACCCTGGTTTACGATATTTTCCTGCCAGTTTGTTTGTCGTTTCGTATAGTTGTTTCATGTTTCTTGCAGCTACAGCTTTATCAGCTCTCGTTGCTGGGTCTTCTACGTACGTTTGCTTATTGGCTGTAATGCTCCTTTTCACTTGCTATTTTGCTTCCGTTTATTCAGCTAGAGCCTTGATTTCCTATGTTATTGTTCGGCTGTTGTTGATTGGTTTCTCCATGTTTCTTTTTATTTTGATCTGTCTGATTCTATGCAGTGTGATCCGGTGAGAGCCGTGAAGCTTTGTGAATGCACTTGTGTGGGGATGTTGTGATGCCTATAATTAACTTGTTGAATGTACACAGATATACAGATCTCTCTCCATTTCCAATTCTTTCTCCCAGTCTCATGATATTTTCAAAGCCGGTGTTATACATTCCTACTTTTGCGTTCAGCCCTATCCGTGAACAATCACAACTGTGGTGCAAGAACATCCCTCAAATTCCAGGTCACAGTTCATATGCTATAATTTGTTTCTTGTGTTTGGCATATTTTTAGGGAGGTTGCTTTCTGAACTATGGAAATGCTGACTTCATATTAAACCATCCTCATTTACTTGGATATATGATCGGCAATAACCTTAGACGAGCTACAGGATTGACTTGAATAAAAATTTATGTGAATTGTCTAGTCAAAGCAGTTTCGTGTTAACTGCAGTCTTCTGTTGCTAGGTCTCAAGCTATAAAGAAAATTTTCAACATCAACTGATATGTCTGAAACGAATCCAGCAACACATAGGATTCCATTAAACTATGATATCCAACCTTAATCAATGTTCAATGAAAGCATACACTTGGGTCATAGTCTAATGTGTTAATTCAGAATATCAGCTAATGATGAGTTTATCCGTTACAGTGATTGGTATAAAAAGATACACAGAACGCGTTAAGGATTATTGAATCAAGATTATTCTCCACAGTCTCCTTCACCAATGATACACAGGACGTCACAACTAGTCGACTTTTGCAGATTCAAATTTAACAATGGACATTTCACAGATTGATAAATCACAGAGATGAAAATGGACGGGTTTATGAGAATAAACGACCACCACTACAATCATTTGAAATTAATTGGTGAATGGTTACAGTGTTTGTTCTTAGCTGGAGCAGGACCATCTATGAATTGACAACCAGAACATTTGCTTTCACTTCATCTTCTTTTTAGAAAAGCAGAAATATTAATATGCAAAATGAGAATTTCACTCCGTTTTGATGTCAGCCGAATAAACAACAACCAACATTCATATGACACCCACGATACACAATAGAGAATACCAGATTATTTATCGATTAATGAGATGTAATGAGGTTGTATTCGATTTGGGATTACCGATTGTAGCGTGCTGTCGAGTTGAGTTGTTTACACTGAGATTGAAGAAGGCGTAATCAATTTTACCTTGAAAATGTTATCGGATGTAAATAGAAATGATGAAAGAACGTGGTGTTATGTTATATTCAATACGATGAATCAGACAGAATTCGCAATTCGTCTTTGCAAATCTTATTCCTCAATGCTTACGATATACAGGTTTGTGGTGTTTGTATGAAGTAGGTTTGGAAATTGACAAGTTGTCGTGATAATTCACTTCATTAGGCCACTTTATCTACGATTCAATGAATATTGATTGAGACAGTAACTGAGGAATGCTAAAATAGTTAACTATTTCCATACATTCATACATACACTCTCGGCCATATCACCAGGGCATTTGGCAACCTTGATAAAATATCACAACCATTGCATTGAATCCTTCAATTGTGAATTTCCATCATTTGTCCAACACATTCTGCATGATCCTTCCAGTCTACACTCTCCTTTCTCCCTTATATTCTCTTCAATTCGATCTTCTTAACCTTCAGCTGTCACGTTGTATCTTTTCAACTGACTTATTGTTTAGTTGCTCTATGAACATGGTCTTTTCCATGTTCTATGTGGAATCCAGGCAATTCAACTCCGCCACAGTCATCATTCATCATCGTTCATTGTTTACTGAGCGTAACCCAACTCGTACTAGGTCACAATCAATCGAAGGTTAATGGAGCAGTACTGTCAAACCAGACACAAACCTACATAGTTCATCTTTTAGGTAAATCTGATACCAGCTTCGACATTGACGTTTCGTAAATACAAGACAATGACAGGTCTAGCACAATGATATAACATTGTAGGAAACAAAACGATGAAATACAAGTTTCACTTAAAAGAGCAGGTCAGTTAGGATATATTTTGAACTTGTTTGATTACTGACTAAACATGTCTTTCCCTCTCAATACATTTGACTCATATAAACATTTACGCACCAATATTCCACATTGTAGCAACAGCATGAGTTATCAAGCAACACAGTTCAAGGGAGGACCTGACATCATGTCTGATTTTTCAAATAGTCTCCAATCTGGTTGATTCCATGTATTAGTACACTTTAGTGTGATGTGAAGTTGTTGTCGAGTTTCTTTGCTTGAGCACACACAGACACTGATATATTTGCTTACAATTAGTGAACACTAACAATCTTTAAAATCTGGTAACATGTAAACAAGCATATGCGAGTGTGTGTGTGCGTGCGTCGATGTTGTCATTATCGTCGTCATCTTTGTTGTTCTGTTCCATTCACCAATTTCTCCTTTTATTTGATCTTCTCACTGATTTTCCCACCTACCGGAAATTTTATATTGTTTGTTTGAAATGGTTGTTATTTTAAAAAATAATCCTCATATAAGTAGTATGTTTTGTTCCGATCAAAATTATTTTTTCGTTTGATGGATTTCACTTGATGGATTATTGTCTTCTCAAACATCAAGTGAAGCTTGTTGTGAATTCAGCATGTAATAAATGCGGTATAGTCAAGGTATTTATGATGAAGAGGAATCAATGTGAATTGGGAAAGATGAATGGGAATTTTAAGAAAGATATAAACATGAAAAGAATTTGGATAAGAGATTCTGAATACGAGTTACTACCGAGCTAATTAATCTCTCTGTGTGAGTGAGATTTGTTACATCAATATTATGTTCGTTCATTCTTTAGAGTTCAGACAATTCTCGAAATACCTAACGGTCTAGTCCCAGATATCAAGAGACTTACATTATAATCTCACAGCCACCGTAAGTTCCCTCAAGTGAAGAGATACATCTTTTTGTTCATTGTCAACTAACACGATGCATACGTTTATGGGCTCCTCTTGATTACTTTCAATTACTAAACACTGAACCTTATAATATGCAACGACATGGAAGAGACCATCCTTATAGATCAACTAATCAATAAGTCCGTTCGAAAGATACAACATCAACCTTCTGAGCACCTGTTCTTCTCTCTATAATCTCAATATTTGATCACAGTTTGTAATGTTGAACATCATCTTATCGAGTGAATTGTAATGTCATCGTTACAAATCACTTAACTGGAAGAACAGCTTCATGATAATCGAAATAGTGAATGTTACATATACATTTCAACTCAGAATTCACCACTCGTTAAAATACAGTTCATTCTGGATTCAACTAAGAATTTGTTCTTTGCTTCAATCCCACAGATATAAACCTTATTTCATCATGTTGAAGAAAGTAGAAACATTTATCGAACTAACTAAACCTACAGTAAAAGTGAGTACAATGAATATTTGAATAAACCAGTCAACATTGTGTGAGGGTATTTTGTTGCGGGAAGGTAAGGCCATGTGTGATGACTAACATTCCTCCTCAGATTCAACCAGTGTATACCTTCCATCAAATGTTTGCATCAATGTATCTTGATCATAACCAAAACCATCTTTCACCTAGTGAACAGTGATTTTCAACTTATCTGGCAATCAATATGGATTGATAACTTGTCAAACTGTTCCTGGTGAGGTAGATGATGATGAAGAAACTTCTGACATGTATGCTGTACTACCTCACTTAATATTCTGAATGATTTTCCCTAGGACCATTTTGAATCTGAAGATGAACACGACATCTTAATAGTGCAGTTGAGGTAATTTGAACATTCGTATGCATTAGACCATGAATTGAATTATGGTGTTTTGATGTACTGTTAGAAGCTACTGATATTTGTATAAGTAGTAAAGAAATCAATCAGTAATGTCCAACAGAAATGATTGAAGTCGGACTTCATGTTCATCTTCATTTTATAATTAAATATTTGCCACTTTGTGGTAGATCGAATCGCCATTTTTGAAAGCATCCTCATCATAAATGCCACCATGAACCTATTAAGAAATCTTCCTGATCGATTCGTGAATCTCTACAATATTGAAGTCTGTCGGCAATTAGAAGCAGATTAATTTCAGTTTAGAATTATTAGAATGAGGAAACTAATAGAATAATGTGACTTTGGTGAAAGATTACTCTCCTAAATCACATTAGCTGCATTACACCAATACTCTTTGAATGATACAATTTTCCGGGAATCGAAGAATCATTCAACATATTGTTGACTAAATCACACTATTAAATGATCAGTGAATAACAAAATATCACAATATTCAATCTGTGTAGATTTCGATTATGTCAAGACACAAATCAAACTAGGTGGATAACACGATGGCGCTTGAACGGAATGATCCTGAGTTCGAGTCACGGAAGGAACATCAATAATTGGACGCAGGTACATCCAGCTGACAAGTCACAAATAAGGAGAAAAGCACATCATGCATTCCATCGCTAGTCACCAGCCATCTTTCCTTATCAAGATTGAGTTATATTGCGTGACAACTAGATGAGGACAGACCAACGAATTGTGTTCGGAATTCGAAATCGGACAGTCTCCAAGTACAAAGGTATCATTAATTTGTGCAAACACCACAAACCTGTATATGGTATGCATTCAAGAATAAGATTTGCAAAGACGAATTGCGAATTCTGTCTGATTCATCGTATTGGATATAACATAACACCACGTTCTTTCATCATTTCTATTTACATCCGATAACATTTTCAAGGTAAAATTGATTACGCCTTCTTCAATCTCAGTGTAAACAACTCAACTCGACAGCACGCTACAATCGGTAATCCCAAATCGAATACAACCTCATTACATCTCATTAATCGATAAATAATCTGGTATTCTCTATTGTGTATCGTGGGTGTCATATGAATGTTGGTTGTTGTTTATTCGGCTGACATCAAAACGGAGTGAAATTCTCATTTTGCATATTAATATTTCTGCTTTTCTAAAAAGAAGATGAAGTGGAAGCAAATGTTCTGGTTGTCAATTCATAGATGGTCCTGCTCCAGCTAAGAACAAACACTGTAACCATTCACCAATTAATTTCAAATGATTGTAGTGGTGGTCGTTTCTTCTCATAAACCCGTCCATTTTCATCTCTGTGATTTATCAATCTGTGAAATGTCCATTGTTAAATTTGAATCTGCAAAAGTCGACTAGTTGTCACGTCCTGTGTATCATTGGTGAAGGAGACTGTGGAGAATAATCTTGATTCAATAATCCACAACGCGTTCTGTGTATCTTTTATACCAATCACTGTAACGGATAAACTCATCATTAGCTGATATTCTGAATTAACACATTAGACTATGACCCAAGTGTATGCTTTCATTGAACATTGATTAAGGTTGGATATCATAGTTTAATGGAATCCTATGTGTTGCTGGATTCGTTTCAGACATATCAGTTGATGTTGAAAATTTTCTTTATAGCTTGAGACCTAGCAACAGAAGACTGCAGTTAACACGAAACTGCTTTGACTAGACAATTCACATAAATTTTTATTCAAGTCAATCCTGTAGCTCGTCTAAGGTTATTGTCGATCATATATCCAAGTAAATGAGGATGGTTTAATATGAAATCAGCTTTTCCATAGTTCAGAAAGCAACCTCCCTGAAAATATGCCAAACACAAGAAACAAATTATAGCATATGAACTGTGACCTGGAATTTGAGGGATGTTCTTGCACCACAGTTGTGATTGTTCACGGATAGGGCTGAACGCAAAAGTAGGAATGTATAACACCGGCTTTGAAAATATCATGAGACTGGGAGAAAGAATTGGAAATGGAGAGAGATCTGTATATCTGTGTACATTCAACAAGTTAATTATAGGCATCACAACATCCCCACACAAGTGCATTCACAAAGCTTCACGGCTCTCACCGGATCACACTGCATAGAATCAGACAGATCAAAATAAAAAGAAACATGGAGAAACCAATCAACAACAGCCGAACAATAACATAGGAAATCAAGGCTCTAGCTGAATAAACGGAAGCAAAATAGCAAGTGAAAAGGAGCATTACAGCCAATAAGCAAACGTACGTAGAAGACCCAGCAACGAGAGCTGATAAAGCTGTAGCTGCAAGAAACATGAAACAACTATACGAAACGACAAACAAACTGGCAGGAAAATATCGTAAACCAGGGTGACCTGTAAAGGATAAAGTAGTCAAGTCAATCAATGAGATCCAAGATCAGACGAATAGATGGGTGGAATATTTCAAGCAACTCTTGAATAGACCAGCTTTGTTGAGTCCACCAGAGATCGAAGCAGCACACACTGACCTTCTTATATATGTCACTCCTGCTAATGAAACAAAGACCTCTGAACAGTGTGCATTTACGAATATGATTGAAGAATTCGGGAATTCTGTCCAATTCACCGCATTGAATATAACATCACACCAAGTTCTATCATCATTTCTCTTACATCCGATAACATTTTGGGTTAAGATGCTCTTGGTTCACGTTAAATCTACCACATTATCCAATAATATCGATTTAGTCTACACTCATAAATATCTAAATAAATCAATTAATCTTTCCAGAAACATTCTACAATTAACATTAAAGAGCAAAGTTAAGATGAACACTGATACGATGGACGTCATACATACCAATGCTAATTATAATGAGATCAATGATATTTTAAGAAAACACTTATTTAAAAAGAAATAAAGACAAACTTGATCTTCATGTCATAGAAATTAAATCACACAATTGTTTCTAACTACTTTTATCGATATAAGTAGTTAAATATTATTAAAATTTGATAGTAACCAATTTCTCACAGCATATTCATGTGATTTTTTCACTGAAAATGTAACATAATTAGGCAACTTTTGACATGAATCATCAATCTCTTCTCCATTTTCCTCGATATTCTTTTCAGTAGTCTGAAAAAGATTTACTTCAGTTGAAATATTAGGAAAGATTCATTCATCAATCATATTATCATCATCATCTTCATCATTGTGTGAATAATTGAGTTGATTTTTAACTTGTATTAGTAATGATTGAAAATGATCTAACTTCTTTCGAACTTCATCGATTTCATTTTCATCAAGACTAGATATTGAATGTGGAGATTTTGGTTTTGGAATATAAGAACATCGTGGAGACAATGGACTCATCCTATTCCTTATGTAAATTGAAGAAAAACAGAAAACCATTGTGGTTGATAATCATCAAGAGAAAAAAAAACACGTATGAAGTTGCAACTATTATTCACAACTATTAAATCAAGAAATTGCAACTTCATAGATTAGAAAAAGATCAATCGTTAGATGAATATCGCCAATGATAACAACTCAGATTATAAGGATATTTGATGTCTATTTTGAACGCGCAGAGAATATCAATCTTATCAGAGTTGAACATATGCCTTAGCTAATGGACGCCAACTAGTACAATGAGAGATGAGGTGGGATTCCGTGTAGATCGCCTATAGAGATGTAAATAATGTCAAGAATTAGATAACATGTGATGAAAGCTTTCCATTGGTTTATGATAGAATTGAAAATGTAAACCGTTATATTTTAACTCATAGTGATGATGAGTCTAGAATTCTGAATAGACATCTTTTAAGTCTATCGAAGCGTCCAAGTCACCCGATTGAGATACGTGCAAATCGAAAATTCGGAAAACAACGGTTTGTCTACAATAGCGTTTCTTTATTAAATAATACACTGCTACTATGTGTAGTAGCATTCCACAATCTTCTAGCAACCCAAGGACATTTAAAATGTTATAAAAACCTTATATTTTCTGTATTGAAATGAACTTTGGAGTAACATAAAGAATAATTATAACATACGATAGTACAAAGGACAGCTGATAGCTGTGACTAAATTTGATAACAGATTATCAACAGCCAAAAAACCAAACGAAGAGCAAACTATATGGAAACTATAGCGTTTAAGCACATGCACGAAACTGTGGATAACCGCCGCAGTGATTAAGGTACAGTATTTATAGTGATAAATACTATGACAAGTACAATAAACGTTATAGGTATGTGTGAACATTTCAGAATATTACAGTACAACTTGCGTTACAATATGAGTGTGAAAATTGTGTGGAATACAACTGCTTACTGAATGTAAATAAGTAGAATAAGACAATATACATATTAGTAGAAAGGGAAAAGTAGGAATAATGTAAAACAAACATAACAACATCTTTCGTGTTTTCAATAATCTTTCAACTGATTTCAATCATATCTTCATGAAAAATTATACAATCTCCTCTATCCAGTCATATATCGATCATTATCAGTATGGGGTTGTGGAGATCATTATGTTTTTGATTTAGATCGTGAAGTGATTGATGTTTGACCATCACTAACAGCACTGTACGGTCGTCCAGTGCTTCCAGGACTTCAATGTTCGTCTAACATCATTTAGTTCATTATCTCAATCAAAATACATCGATATGTTCTCTAGACAAACTGTCAATTCGAACGATTGATTTAACTTCAAATGAATAAAGAGACTGCTTGTTTCTTGACTAAAATTTCTAATGAAATACCATTCTACGTGGGGTTCACTTTTCCATAGACTAGTCACTACACAATCCTTCTATTCTGGACATCTACTTCTCGACTTATACGATTTAGTGCACTAACAAAAGAATAGGAGGATGAATGATGAAGATTGATTTCTGTTGTGACTTTATTATCCGCTTGTTGTCACGTAATCTATTCGCCAATCAAAATACGACTTATTCGCTCTTATACTCAACTAAACTAATGACATCCAACCTGTCTAATCAGCCTAGCGTCCTAATGGTTCGGTGCTCGCCTAGCCCGTCAACTTGAGTTCAACAACAGCCTCCACTATGCGAATCATGTATTTCAGACATACTGGGTTTATATACCAGCCAAACAGACTGCGACGCAGTATAAAATAGGAAATAACATTCATACACAGTAACGCCAAAATGTGGCTGTGAACGTGAGAGGTAGTAGTTAATAAACTGAACATAGCTTAAGAACAGTAAATCGTACAATAATAATATATAGGTCAAAATAAAGCTTATAATAAGAGGAATGTAGATATACACAGTCTAGTTACTGAATAATAGGTCTCAGACGCTACTCGTAATTCAATCTTCACTAGGATGTAACAATTTCCATGTATAGAAAATAGATCGAAAAGTACATCTCATCTAACTTGTTATTCTTGTATTATTATTTAAACACATTGATACAATGAAGCATCGAATAGATATGCTTCATACTTCATCATTCGATTTGTGTGAGGGCTGTGATACTAATTCAGTAACCAAATCGAAGCTGGTGGTTTTCTTAGGTGGCCACAACCCCAGCCTCTTACCTAAAGGTTTGATCCACAGGACAGTGGAACAACGTCAAGAGATGCAGTCCCATGGTACACGGTGACCAACAATAGGTCTATATGCCATCAGTGGCTTGAAACGAGGGTTTTCCATCTTCGCTAGATGGATACTCCTTGTCCATCAACCTGGTTAAAGCGTGAGACATTCGCTATTCGTCTTCCCTGACAGTGGTTGTATTGACATGGCCATGTGAAGGCATTTCGAGAAGGATAGATTAATCTCCGCACTCTCAAACATACCAGGGCATTTGAGGTTCTGATTTTCATGCGTTTTGTTTATAACGATCCATTATTATACTTTGAAGAAATTGAAATTCATAGTATTCAGCAGTGATGATGGAATAATCCAAGAGATGGAAATGTTATCATCAACATGCATAAATGATCCATGTGTTTGGTTAGATTAGAGAATTTTAAATTAATTGTGGAATGTACTATTGTGACCCCATATCTGACTTCAATTGGATCAAATGAATGATTATCATTGAAATATACGATGTCGAAATCTATATGTCGCCCATCCTCATGTGTAATAATAATCGACTTAATTCGGGTTAGTGAATAAAGGAATAAAAATAAGTCAAATACGCGAATGAATTTCGGATACGTATATTTCATACAATCATTGATCTAGACAAATAATCAGAGGGATGATGAGAATAGAGGAGTGCGAAGTTAAATTCTGATCAGTGGTGGAGATGGCACATAAGCCAACGCCATTTAATCGATAAGCTACACACATGTGATGAGTAGGATAGGATGTACACACACATACACACTGATATAAAATTAGTCAAGATTGATAAGTGAATAATTAACAAGATCACGATGTGACTCAAGAAGAACCGTTAAATTGGCCTGTCCATCCTGAAGCTAGAATAACTTATGTGGGATTAACATAGAAACTTGCACTACAGCACTCAATCTGTAAATTCAATAGTAACCACCGTTCATTCCTTAAATGACCAGAGAAAGGAAAGAGGGAAATTCATTCAAACTATCTTGATAATACTTCTTTAGTTTCTAGTAATTTTCTAGTTATCAATCAACAGTTGAGAAAAATAACGTTGATCCAGAAGTTAGAGTTATATACGTGATCTTGCTCATTCCACCTGATTCACATGATCAAGTCATCTTATTTCAATTAGAGTGTTTAGTTTGTTTTACATTGTTCTTACTCACTTTCTTCCAGTCTTTTGTATATATTGTTTTATACTACTTATTTATGTTTAGTAAGTAGTTGTATTCCCAGCAATTTTTCACTTCTGTTGTGACGCAAGTTGTTGCGTAGCATTCTGAAATATTCACTTATACTGAAACGTATATTGTAATTAACATTGTATTTATCATTTTAATTACTGTACCTTAATCACTGCAGCGGTTATCTACAGTTTTGTGCATTTGTTTAAACGCAACAGTTTCCATATTGTTTTACTCTTGGTTCGGGTTTCGGTTGCTGATAAACTGCTATCAAATTTAGACACATCCATCAGGTTGTCTTTGTCCTATCGTACGTTGTAACTATTTTTTATGTTACCGTTACAAGAAGCCATTTTATTTTATACAAAGGGACGTGTTTAAACGCCTCAGACACCTCACAAGTTGAGGTTTGTAACTAATTTAGTGTATTATTCAATAACGAACCTCCATTGTGGACACATCGTTGTTTTGCGAACTTCGATTTTGCGCGTATTTCAATCGGATGACGTGAACGCCCTGGATGGATATAACATAGAATAAACTGTTAAGTAGATAAGCACATACTGTAGTAATACATTTAAAAAGTATACCTCATTCTGGATTTACGACGATCTGTATTGAATGTGATCATATCAATTGCAGAATTGTCATTGGTTTGATATAAAATGTTCTCAGCTAATTGCACATTATTATTATTATCATTATCCATGGCATTGTTAAAATCATGAATGTGTCGAATATGTCGAAGTTGTATTGATTTATTCAACGCTGTTGGACTTGAAAATTCATTCCATCGATATGTTTGTTGATTTATAATCCTGAATAGACAAAACCAATTACAGTTAGAGATAATCAATAGAAAAGTCTGATCATTCAATATGTATTAGTTCAAGTTGATGCAATCAAAGAAGAGATCAATATGATTTTAATGGTAAACATAAGCAGTACAGCCTACATACTTCGCCTGGAGTCCTTCCGAGGGCTACTGTCGGTCCCAAGTCCGGATAAAGGAGGAATGTAGGGCATGGGGTTAGCGACCCCATCCTGTAGAAAACTAACTTGCTAAAAATTACCGCCAATCCGAAAAGCAGTACAGACTAAAGTTGATAAATAATATAAAAGAATTACCAATTACGAATAACATTTGATTCAATATTTAGTGTAAAGTGGAAAAAATCACCACAACTGTGCTGTTGTAACACAATTTCTGTCATTTCACTCATCTCTAGGTATATGCAAAATCAATTATGTGATTTCAAATCAGGTACTCCATACCTTCTAATATAGTCGAAGGTCAGTAGTCACCAACTACTTGACTTTAAATGAAGCTAGAACAAATATGGATGTAGAATATTATGAATTCACTATTGTTGTCGTGGTTCCTCATCATCAGCTGCTTACAACCAAATCTGTATTAGAATTTTACATAGAGGTAAGATATAGGTATGGAACAATTGATAAAAGTGAATGTAAAGAATTGGAATGACGTTGGTTATCAATGATAACTATATATATGTGCGAGAACAGGTCAGAGGTTATTTGGTGTTAGAATCGCCCCCAAATGCCCTGATATGGCTGAGAGTGTGGAGAGTCCGCTCTCCCCTTGAAATGCTCTCACATGGCCACGCGTATAAAGCCTCTGACAGGAAAGTCCCCTCACTACCTTCTCGTGGTTGAGGTGTTGTTTACGAAAATGAGAGGACGAAAAGAGAATGTCCAACGATTCAACCGGTCACAAACCAAATCAATGGTGCACATTGGCTCAAGTAACCTGAAGGAACAAATGGTGTATGAACCAATTGTTGGTCATGGTTACCATGTGACTGCATCTCCTTACGATGCTCCACTGCCATGTGGATCAAACCTTTATGTCGAAGGCTCGAGGTGTGGCCCTCTAAGAAAACCATCTGCTTCGGTTTGGGCACCCGTGCAGTATCACAGCCCTCCAACAAATCAAGTGAGATTTGTGTGGCACATATGTATTTTGTGCCTCCTTGTAATTAATGTCTATGTGTTAGAATCAAGGAAACAATTAAGAATGGGTGCTGAAATAGTCGATTTGAGTTCAGAGACAGATAAGATAAATTGTGTGGTAAATTTTAGAAGTAATAAAGGGTTTACATAAGATTCATGGAAATAAAAACTGAAGTTATACCAACATAGAAAACCAGGAAGTACTGGATAGCCGTTTCATTCTAAAATGGGATTCCTCAGCAAAGTGCATCCATGACCCCACCTTGAGAGAATCTGACTCAGGACCTATCAGTCTCGCGCGCGCACCATTAACCTCTAGATTACTGAACCAGCCGACATACAAAGGTGTTTATGTCTAACGTCAACCAATCCTCGAAATTCAGCCATACATCTACCATCGTCATCAGTGAGTTACTATCTCACAACAGACCTGGTTGAAATTCACTGGTAACGGCTTCTCACTAGAACTCCAAGAAATACCTCTTGAAACCAGTCATTAGTGAGCATATGCTGATTCATATCAGAAAGGTGTTTTGTAGATATTACAGTAATTTCAATGGTTGTAATCCTGTGATCATTTTAGTAGGTAATGAAAGATTCATGGTACTAAAAACTGATAAACTGGATCACGTAATGATTGAATAGAATTTGAAGAGTTCACATAATTTAAGAGAATCAATTGAGTGGAAATGTGTGAATTAAAGGTTGGTTTAAGAATTCGCTAATGGAAGAGGAATATAACACAAACTAAACATTAACAAAATAAAACTAACAACCAAAGACCCAACAAAACAAAACAATAAACACACTCACACAAAAGAGATTGCCAGGGTAGTAATAAATTTATTACTATCTCTTTTTTGAATACAAAGATGCGGTCTTAGTTCTTTTTTATCCCGATCGCTTCAGCATAATTTAAAAGCATAAGAGATATCGATGATATGACCGATGTCAAGTAATTTCCGAGCTATTGTATTGTTGGGAGCCCTAGTCCTTCTCAGCCTCAATTTCTTTGTAACATCCTCAGAAATGCAAACATGTAATCTTATCTCGATTCTTCCAATGTATGCGCTTTGACATGTACATGTAAATTGGTAAATGCGTTCGGAGCTACCGAGATATTTCTTTTGTAAATATCACTTAATAGTTTTAAACCTGATTGTTCTTGCACTTTCATACTAATTGCTCTTTGTTCCCGTTATTTCCTCTTTGATCTTCTTAACATTTTGCTGTCTGACATTCTATTCTTGACTATCATTATATACTACTTATGTCGATATAAGTACCACATATCACAATACAAAAATATGTTCTTTGATGAATAAACTTGAATCGATATTACCAAATAGATTAGATTACTGATCAACTGAAACATTGACAATAAATAGAGAAGGAGTTATGTGGAGATTTTAGAAATTTCACTGGTTGAAATCATGAATCAATTGAAGTTAGACCACTATGGAAAACCTGGTAGCACTGGACGGTTGTTTCGTCCTAGTCTGTGACTCCTCACCAACGCGCATCCACAATCTCACCCCTCGCGATATTCGAACCTAGTAGCTATTGATCTCGTCCGCGAGGGCAACTTCGTGCATTGGTTGAAGTTAGACATTAACACCGTCGGATGCCAGCCGGCTCAGTGGTCTAATGGTTAAGCGTACTCACGCAAGACTAACAGGTCCTGAGTCCGAACCGTGCGGGAGTCGAGATTGTGGATGCGCGTTGGTGAGGAGTACCAGACAAGGATGAAACAACCGTCCATTGCTACCAGGTTTTCCATGGTGGACTAACTTCAATCGACCCATGATTTCAACCAGTGAAATCAATCAAGAGTTTGTTTTGTGTTGATTCATTGAGAGAATTATTCATTCAAGTTTTATAATCATTAATGATAATTATTAAACGAATAAATATCATCAGTTTAGGGTTGTTGAGATTGTTTAGTTTTGATCCCGCGAGGGGGATCGTATGTTCGCACTTCTGAGGAGACTCACAATAGGACGAAACGGCCATCCAGTGGTTCTAGGTTATCAATGGTAATCTAACATCAATCGATTCATCATCTAAATCAATAACTTAATAATCTCCACAACCCCATCCTGATCATTATATCCTACCTAATATGATACTTTTCATCATTGTACATTAATGACTCCATATGGAATTTAGGATCTAAGAAGTCGGGGTTGAAAAGGACTACTGAACTTGAAAAAATGAGATGCGATTTTTAAAAAAATGCTTTCAATCCTCAATGATTTACTGGTCTCAGTCTTATGTAAGTTTTGTATTTGTATCCTAGTTTGAAGAGTCGAAAAAGAAAATCTCTACAGAAAACTACATTTGAAACTTATGAATAGGACACGCATTGAGGAAAACACCAAACTGCGTCATAAGGCAAGCCCTCACTTAGAATCCTCAAGACCAAATGAGAAGAGGAGGATCAAAGAATACATTACGCCGAGAAATTGAGACAGATATGAGAAAAATGAACAACAATTGGATAGAACTGGAAAGGAAGACTCAGAACAGAGTGGGTTGAAGAATGCTGGTCGACGGCCTATACTCCAGTGGGAATAATAGACGTAAGTAAGTAACTAAACTAAACGTTTATTACAATTTACATTATTCAACTGATAAATACTGGTTTGGACTCTTTTAAAACATGAATCTAGTTGTTAGTCCATCTACCAGTAATTAGGGTTTGAATATATTCTAACGTCATTAGTTTTCTCTTTATTTTACTCATTCTCTCTCTATATATATTGTTACATTTAGTTGGGCATAATACAACCGAATTAATGAATCCTAAGATTCCTGAAACAATAATATTTGCATCGTGTAAAAATACAGTTTCATCATTGGCATCACTTGTTCCTTCAGCATCAAAGGTTAGATGAATTCTATGAAATGATTGTTAGTTTATTGAGTTTATTATTTAGTTACTAATTAGATTGTTATTTTCGAGTTGATTTGAGAATTCTAACTTGGCAACCGATGATGATCTATGTATAAGCATTACATAAATTTCTATTCATTTTGTATTGTTAGTTATTTAATCTCATTGATTGAAGCTAGACCACCATGGAAAACCTTGGAGCACTGAACGGCCGTTCCACTCTAGTATGAGACTCCTCAGTAGTGCGCATCCACGATCCCACACCGCGTGAGATTCGAATACAGGACATATCAGTTTCGCATCAGGCGCTGATCATTAGATAAATTTTATTGATTTCTTAAAGTGTCAATTCAAGAAAGGAAATAGCATATACAGTTTAGGAATTTAGATTGATATCATGAATGGATGAATATAAGATCACCATTGAAAATCTGGAAACACTGGACGACCGTTCCAATCTAGTATGGGACTAGTGAACAGTTCGCATCCACGATTCCACCTCTAGACCATTCAATGGTGTTCTTAACATTTTAATTCAGTTCATTTTAGACATTTTTGATATTAAGTATGTGTGTATGTACGGGTGAATTCGAGGAAGCTCTAAGAAGCTCAGAAAGAATAGAAGGTATTCCATCCAATAATTTTTTGAAAGAACATTCCAGAATCATGACGTGTAGCTTCCATATTAAAAAAGTACTAAAAACTACTGTATGCGGGTTAGATGACTAAAATGATAATTTCACTTTTAATAAAAAACTATAAATACCTGAGAGTTTTGTACTATATTTGACACTTTTTGAAATAGCGTTCCTTCTCAATCGTCTTCTATCTTCTTATTTGTGACTTGGAAGGTTCTAGCATCTAAATGCTCGAGTTGTACGCAGTATATCAAGGATCTAAGCCTTAGATTTAATAGTATGTACATTTGTATCAGAAAGGGTTTTGTGGAGATTGTAGTAATTTCAACAGTTGAGATAATGAGTCAATTGAACCTAGACCACCATGAAAAATCTGAAAGCATTGGACGTCCGTTTCGTCCTATTGTAGGACTCCTCAGCAGTGCGTATCCACGACATTTGTTTTATTGATTAATATTATTGTTTTAGGTTGTAAGTAGCTGACTGGAGCTCTCTTATGGCTTTAGGTTGTGGTCGTTTTTTACCCTGTGCTAATTGTTGTGTCCTTGACTGGAAAATTAGAGAGCAGAGTACTTACCGATCGATTACAGTGACACGTAAACACGTACGGACGGCCTAGAGTCTCGGTTGGTCCCACTTCCCTGTCTAGCCCAGTTAGTTGAGTCCAGAACACAAGTCACAGCCTCGGAGTAATAAATCATTATATTTCAAACATACTCTATTTATATACCAATCAAGCATACCACATCGTACCATAAAATAGAAAACAACATTTTGTACAGTATTCAACAAGTGAACAGATATCGACCAATAGGAAATGTCCATTTAAAGTCCAAGGACACCATTGGGCTTAACATGATAATTATTGGTCTATTCCTCTGCATCCACAACAAGCTCTTTATCCAAGTGTTATACCCAGACGAGAATAAATGAGTAGTAACCATTAGGAATTACTTATGGACTAATATTATACGAATATTCTCATTGTACGACTATATTATATGTACATTCATATTCATTTCATTAGAAGCTTCCATTTGACCTATTGGTTACTGTTATATGATTTACCACTCTTAAATTATTCCCAATCTATTAGTTACAGCATCTCACAATCACAGCCAGTTTATGAATTGATCTTGTACAAATATTATTTTCTATTTTATGGTATGATCTGGTCTATTTAGCTTGTATGATAAACTCAGTATGTTTGAAATATATGAATCGTACCAGGGAGGCTGAGATAGGCTTTATGAACTCTAATAGGTAGAGCTAGGTAGGTAGAAAGACCAACTGAAACTCTAGACTACTTGTACTGGTGTATGCATCATTAGTTTGATTATATAAATCAGTGTATCTCATTTGGTAATCGTATTTCTCGATAATCTTATAGTCTAAGGATGTAACAAAGACTATAAACGGGAAAAGTTGTATGAAATATTAATTAAATTATCTGGTAATGGTCAGTCAGTCAGTGAGTCAGTCAGTTACAGCGTAGAATCAGGCACGTACATACATCGGTTCAGGTTGCCACACCTCGTTAGCACAACAAGATGAACACCGGATTGATAGAAGCAGTTAACTCAATGGTGTAATATATAAAGCAAAGATTTTGATGGAGTTTTGTTCTCTGAGCTGGATGGTTTGGTCGTGGATCACCCTACCGTACATACAAGGAATATCGGAAACTGCAACGAGACTGCTGAAAACCTTCGGGATAGGTGTGGCACACAAACCAACAAAATCACTACAATCAATCTTATGCAAACCAAAAGATGAAATAACAAAGGAGAACAAATCAAACATTATCTACAAAATAAATTGTACCAACTGCGACAAACACTACATCGGACAAAGCGGACACCCCCTCCACCTACGCCTACATGAACATCAATTAGCAGTCAAACGCCATGATATCTCTTCACTTATTTCAATACACGTGGATAACTACGGACACTCATTCGATTGGGAAAATGTAGAAATCTTAGACAGAGGAAACTCCAAAAAACACCAGAGAATTTCTAGAAGCCTGGCACTCAGGTCAATCAGCAATCAACAAACATATTGAAATCAATCCAATTTATCAACCAATCAGGAAAATCATGCATATATATAAGAACAAAAATCAAACCAATGGGAGACACAACCAAAACAAAGAAGTGAACAATGATAAATTTAAGGTCAACAAGAACCAATCAACATCGAGGTGCACAGAACAAGCTGTGAAACACATATGGAGAAAATCGAACACTTCACTTCTATCTGAAGTTTGTGCTGATGATGTCGTTCAGAAGAACGATGAAAGCTCCACGATTAAACCATCCAGCTCAGAGAACAAAACTCCATCAAAATCATCCACCTGAGCTATAAATCTTCTCCACCATCTCAAAAGCAAAGATTGCATATAAGGATATAGTAAAAGAAGAAAGAAGATAATATGAACTGTAAAGTATAGGTTATTACTTATATATGTTTTTTTTTACAAGTAATCAATAATACATTTTGCATAAAATTTCTTAATATTTAAGGAGGAGATTACAATGAAACTTAAACAATATGGATTCAGTTATACAGATTCATATCCAATTCGTATAGCTAAACGTCGTACTATACCACTTATTCCTCCATCACCTATACAATCTACACCTCAATGGAAGTTGATCAGACCAAGACCACCTGATTTTCCATTTGATTCATCTAACAATAATAATTTACAAAGTAATAAAGAGAAAGAACCTATACGTTCATTACTTCTATGGACACCTATACAAGAGCATATATTTTATGAACCAGTGAAAGTTATGTATGTTATAAGTATTGATATTAGATTTTGTTGTAATGATTTGTATGAAGTGTAACTATCAATCAAATAGAGATGGATACACGTGTTTTATCCGATTCGAACTCTCATCAGTTGTATGTACCTACATCCCAGAATTGATATTCACCCCATGAATCGAATTGAAATAAATAAATGAATAGATGGAATTATTTTGTTTAAAGGATTATTTCTTAAATCCAAATCGTATTATCAAGTCATTAACTGATCAAATCAGCATTAAAACAACCTAGTGCTTTTATTATAATATACTGAAACCAAATGATGTCAGTCAGAACAACATAGAACTTCGTACGTACGTATATAGATCAGTTCAAGTTGCCATATCACATTAGCATAAAAATGTAGTTATCAATTCAATTACCGCAGTGGTAAAGGTGGTAAGAGTATAAGTAGTAATCGGAAAGATTAAGGTTTGAAGATGTATAATCCAGTGAAACAAATTTGGAAAGAGAAAAAAGAGACAAGGATTCAGGAGATTAGAATTTGGGAGAACACAAAGAGTGGATGAACCTACGCCATTGCAAACGATTTTGAGCCATGTCATTCAAGGTCCCTAACCATCTGTTGTTATCATCTCGCGGATCCCAATCAGGTTGTATATACCTACTAACATGGCTAAGTCCAGGGATTGAACTTCTACCAGGAGATTCACTTAGAATATGCTAATGAAATAGTTCTATTTGGTGAAGACGCTGACAAAATGCAGTCTTCTGATCACTATAAGCAACAATGCTAGCATGTTCGGGATGCGACTCTCCCCCCCCTCAAAATGCAAAATGATAGGGAGAGAGGTAGTCGAGCGTGTCGACCACTTCACTTATATTGGGAGTCTCATCAACCTTTGTGGTCTAGTGTGTGACGAAATCTCAGCACGGATACAAAAGGCTCGACTAGCTTTTACCAAATTGCGTCATTTATGGCGTAGGCGGGATATCCGTCTACCAACCAAATCAAGAGTTTACTGCGCAGCAGTTCGTCCTGTCCTACTTTATAGTAGTGAAACATGGCTGGTAAGAGTAGAGGATATTCGTAGGTTGCTAGTAATCGATCATAAGTGTCATTGAAGCATTGCTCGTATATTCTGGGATCACCGAGTAAGTAATGCAGTTGTTAGGAAACGGGTACTGGGTAAGGATGGAAAATCAATTGATGAAGTGGTGAAACTTCACCAGTTGGGATGACTGGGACATGTGTTACGTATGGCCAACCACCGACTGCCCCGACGTGTGATGTTTTATGGTGTAAGAGTAGGTTGTGTTAGGACCGCAATTAATCAGTCTCTTGTTGGTATATCTATAATTTGTGCGGACTGCATCAATATTACCTTAGGTCACAAGCATTCTAAGCAAAGATGGATAGGGGCTAGCAGTGGAATCCAGTTTGACACGCGTTTCATCCTATTTGAGTTCTCGTCAACTGAATGTATCTGCATCTCAGAGTTGATGTTCACTACGATACTCGAACTCAGTACCGTTTCCTTCAAACGTCATCATGTTATCCCCTCAGCAACTGAGTCCTGTTGAATGATATAGTTCGCTAGTCTGGAAACACTTCAAAACCAATTTATCGACTATTTTCACCCTTAAACTAATAAGTTGACGTTTTATATTTAAATACAAATTATTATTACTCCTTTTATTTATAGAACAAGTCCGCCTACTTCTACTGCTGAATCAGTTTATATGTCAAGTTCTTCACCTGATACAGGAAAACAAATTAGTGGGACATTAAAAACTAGATCAAATTCTCAAGCATCACCAACACGTCGTCGACGTGAATCCATTTCAAATAATCCAAGTCCATCTAGATCTCAAGTTAGTAAAAATTTATTCATGATTCATGAAAAATAAGTGGAAATTTAAAGATCATTTATTAAAAGGAATTTATGTTACCTAGGAAACATTGAAACGAGTTAGTATTGGATAGTTCTTAATAATCAAAATGTTTTATAATTGAACTGATCATTACGATCTTTTAAGGTAAATCCTGGAGTGAATATCAACTCTGGAATGCAGGTACATTCAGCTGACGAGTTCCAACTAGGACGAAACATGAGTCAAACTGGATTCCACTGTTAGCCACTATTCATCTTTGTTCATAATTCTTGTGAATTAAGGCAATATCAAGGCAATCGGTACAAGATGTACATATGCTAACAAGAAATGGATCAGTAGCTATCCCAAACATTAATGGAAAGATTCGTTATGGATTATTGATGTCTAATTGTTAGAATTTATAGCTGATGTCAGTTCGTGATGAAAACCTTAAATCTAATTCCTAACCTTAACCATCAACTATAATTCATAGTTTGAATTCCTCACACTGCTTTATAACCCTCATTTTGTCTTAGTTACTAGGTGTGCACTGTCAAGATCACTTAAGTGTCGCTCAAAGGTTGTTCCATAGATTAAAGTCTCACCCCTAAGTTTCATGCTAGCTGACATTTATCAGTAGGATATACTTGTAATCTTGACGAAATAGATTACCCCTGATAGAGGTTGATTTCATTTTTATTTACCTATTCATAGCTAGTGATTAAAATGACATATATGTATCCTAGAGTACTAATTTTCTTCAATTATCTTTTCTAGAAAAGGGGTTCACGTGAAGACATACTAAAGAAAGGTAAGTTACAAAATATAAACCACCCTATAAAGATATGATGACTAGTATAGCAATTGTGAACATTGAGGATGTTGTAAATACTCTGGTACATTGTGACTTATCCCATTACAATTAAACACAAACCATCTTCAACTGAGAAGCTATTTCCATTAGTTATTTAGAATGATGAGTCTATTTTTAACGAGTATCACATCAACAACTCAGGTTCTGAGTTCGAACTCCGTGAGTGGGATCATGGATACACACTGTAGAGGAGTCCCACACTAGGACAAAACGGCGATTCAGTGTTACTAGGTTTTCTATGGTGGTTTAGCTTTAATTGACTCATACATTCAACTATTAAAGTGCTATGATATCCACAAAATCCCTCTCTGATTATAATTATCGTATGCTCATAAGTGACTATCTCCAAGAGGTATTTCCTGGAGTTCTAGTAAATCTTTTATTCTACAACATATAGTATGTCACTGGCTGAAATCATGAGTCAATTGAAGCTAGACCACCATGGAAAACCTGGAAGCACTGGAAGACCGTTTAGTTCTAGTATGGGACTCCTGAGCAGTGAGCATCCACGATCTCGCAACCCGAGAGATTCGAAGCTGGGACCTACTGGTTTCGCGCGCGAGCATTTAACCATTAGTGAGAAGTCGTTACCAGTGGAGTTCAACCAGGTCTGTTGTGAGATAGGAACTCACTGAAGACAATGGTGTACGGTGGCACAACTTCGTGGATTGGTTGAAGTTAGACATTAACAACGTTAGGTGTCGGCTCAGTGGTTAAGTGCTCGCGCGCAAAACCAGTAGGTCGTGGGTTCGAATCCCGCGGGGTTCGGAATCGCGGATGCGCACTGCCGAATAGTCTCACAATAGGACGAAACGGCCGTCCAGTGCTTCAAGGTTTTCCATGGTGGTCCAGTTTCAAATGACTCATGACTTCAACCAGTGAAATTTCTAAAAATCTCCACAAAACCCATTCTGATAATATAATATTTATTGTTACATTAATTAGAGTGAAAATGTTTAGTCCCTTAGAATTTACTGTCCTTACAGGATCTTAATGATGATCAATCAGAATGAAGTTTGATATTCATTGGTTGATTATGAACAATATCGATGAAGGATCTACTGTGGATTATCTAGACTTAAAGATTATCAAAAATGTTTTTTTCTTAATCTGATGATCTTTTGTGATTATTCTGTAATAGAACAATAATGAACGATCAGCAAAATATTTCAACGTGAAAGTCTATCACGAGTGAATCTATATTCATTGAATCTAAGTGAAGTTTAAGATAAATTTTGTTATCATTGGTTTGATGAATCGTTGACACACAATTAACAAGGGAAACTCCATCAAGATAGTTTACATCATGAGTCGATGTAATCTATACAACCACTGAAAGTTGGAAAGTGTTGGACAGGTGTTTAATTCCAGTAGGAGTTTCTTCAGCATTAAGGGTGTATGACCTAATCAGATATTGAATCTATAAACTTAAAGTCTGTAGATCCTAGAATTCTTTGTATGATGTTACATGCCTTTAAATTTCACAAATAAATATATACCGAAAAGCCGTATTTTTATTGATCACTCATGGTCACTAAATTGCTCACATACGGTACTCTATTTAAGCCTTAGCGGTTACTTACTTACTTACGCCTGTTACTTTTAATGCAGCATAGGGCGCTGACCAGTATTCACCGACCCACTCTGTCCTGGGCCTTCCTTTCTAATTCCAGCAAATTCTTGTTCATTTTTCTCATGTCTATCTCCATTTCTCGACGTAATGTGTTGTTTAGTCTTCCCCTTTTCATTTGGCCTTGAGGATTCCATGTGAGAGCTTGTCTTTTGACGCACGAACTTGGGTGCTTTCCTCAATGTGTGTCCTATCCATTTCCAGCACTTCTTCCTAATTTCTTCCTCCACTGGGATCTGGTTTGTTATTTCCCACAGTTGGCTGTTGCTAATGGTTTCCGGCCGACGGATGCGAAGCATTTTGCAAAGACAACTGTTAATAAACACTTACATCTTCTGGATGATGGCTTTCGTAGTTCTCTAGGTTTCTGCCCCATACAGTAGAACTGTCTTGATATTTGTATTGGAAATTCTGACTTTGGTGTTGGTTAATGGTTGTTTTGAGTTTCAGATGTTCTTAAATTGTAAATATGCTGCTCTTGCTTTTCCGATCAACGCCTTCACATCTACATCATATCCACCGTATTCATCAGTGACGCTGCCGAAGTATGTAAAGGTTTTTACATCTTCCAAATCTTCTCCGTCAATTGTGATTGGATTGATGCATGCTGTGTTGTATCGGAGAATCTTGCTTTTGCCTTTGTGTATGTTGAGATGTACTGCTGCTGAGGCTGCTGCCACACTGATCGTTTTCTCCTGCATTTGTTGTTGCGATTGCGATAGGATAGCCAGATCATCTGCGAAGTCTAGGTCGTCCACTTAGCGGCTACAGTGTTAGTTATTTAAATTGTGAGTTTATTCATATTTTCGAATGATCATCCATACCTCTAAATTGATTAAAAAAATGTACTTCAGGGATGACAAGTAAATCAAAAGAAGCTAAAGGACAGAATAAAACTCCAGAAACAAGTGGAAGTAGTCAACAAAATTCTAGTTCACGTACAAACAATTCATTACACATGAAATCATGCAGTGAAGATATTGTACCTGAAGTATCAATAACAACTAGTTCTGTAACGAATCCTAAAGAAATATGGCTTGATATAAAAGATTTTTGTGAAATATTCAAGTAAGTTAATCTTTTGTAAAAATCATTGTTTACGATGAAGTATGGATTCAAACGTTTTTAGACAATAAACATTAAATGGATGCGCACTACTGAGGAATCACACAATAGGACGAAACGGCCGTCCAGTGCTTCCAGGTTTCCAAAGGTGGTCTAACATCATCAATCAGTTCATGATCTCAATCAAAAACCTAATAAACTCCACAACCCCTATACTAGTAAATATGAAATGAATCGAAATTAGAATAAAAACATTAATTAAGGGAATATCGAGGCAATACACACAGAATACACCCCATCACACAAGCAAGTGGCTATTAGGACTTAGTAGATAAGTGAATAACACGATGACGTTTGAGCCAAACCGTACTGAGTTCGAGTCTCAGAGTGGACATCAACTCCGAGATGCAGATACATTCAGTTGACGAGTCCGAAACAGGACGAAACGTGCATGCTGGATTCCAAGGTAACCTGAACAGGATGTACATATGCCAATAAGAGACTGATCAGCTGTAGTCCTAACACAACAGTGGGAACATTCAAGTAAGGAACATGGACTAAACGTTTTATAACATTTTGTTTAATTATGATAATCATCATAACTTTTACTGACTACAGTTACAGTATTGATATCATAGATAATCTTTGACATACGATTCGGCGAGACTCTAATTTATGGACGACCTTTGAACGAAACTTAAGCTACCTAGAGAATTACTAGTCAGTCAGCAAACAGTCAGTATAGAGTAAAAAATATGTTATACAAAACCAAGGAAATAAAGTGGATACACTTCTTATACGTGGTTCAAAAATTTGTCAGGGTTAGAAAGAGGTTCAAAGGTTCTAATATCGTAATGCATGCAGTAGAGGAAATCATCCATACGGCTACAGAATAATCGGCCTCTGGAGCCATGATAAAGTCTCAAAAGCCCTCTCAGCCTCCACCACATAGTTTCAATATTGTTTATGTGCACTCCGATTGTTGATCGCACAAAATGCTACTTGTGGATAACGACACGATACACATAACAAATCTATGTAAGAGTCTGTACGCTTTCCAAACATCCGTATAGATTGTAGTCCCTAGCTGCAGCTAGTGTTACTGGTGCTTTTATTATCCAGTTCGCAATAATTGTCGTAATTTGCCTTAGTTAGGAATTATATATAAATAGGGTTTTCATCACGAACTGACATCAGCTCTAATGCCAGGAGTTTATTTAACCAAATGGATGAAAGGCTTTCACGTTAAAATCCGAGATCTGTTATCTTATACCTGATTGTTTCGTTCACAAATTATAGTCCCGCCGTTTTATTTGTTATAGCCGCTCAATGATCACGTTTTGTACAAAATCCCCTGTAAACCGATCGTACGTTAGCATGCAGCACTGAAGTTGGCACCGTAACCTTGAAATCTCTAAAACGTCACTGATTGGCTCGTCCATAAATTAGAGTCTCGCCACGAAATCTACTCTGATTCCAAGATAATTGTAATTTTATTTGTTATCTAGTAACTTCAAAAGTTTAAAAATACATTCGTATTTCATTTAAATATATGAAGTCTATTTCTCATAAACCTTCTATTATCATAATGTTAAGCAGTTAATGATCTTCTTAAAGATTTTCTTAACCTATGTTACATTCTGATCGACATTAGTCAAGACAGTATCTTCTAACACTGTAGGATTCCTCTAGAACTGAGGTGTTACGTAAAATTATCGCGGAGTAATACCAATTGTTATCTCATGTATTTCTTGATTCTGATCATATTCTGTCGATCATAATCTGATCCTTTGAAGAACTTCAACTTCTTCAGGATTGTAGTTGTATTCCATTAACAACTGTTAAACTAGCATGAAAATATGGAATTAATTAGGATTTCTTGTTAATTGTTTTCAAGTATCTAATGTCAAACTCAAATCACCTTGTGATTAGTGATCTCATGGTAACGTTGATTCGAACTAAGGATTAGACAAGATTTCATTGATTAATACTTAATGATATCTTAATGTATTCGATAGAACAAATTATAATTGAAGTTTATTTATAAATACCATAGATTTGATTAGAGTACTTTTATTCTGAATTAGTTATTATGTAAATCATCATTTTTGTTCAACTTCATCATAGACCTACTGATGGAAATAATATTCTCGTCGACTGAATCCTCGGGCATTGATCTCCAACCAGGAGGTCCACTTACCGACTTACAGGACGTAGCTGATATAGTACTGTTTGATGAAGACGCTGATGAAACACAGCCTTTTGGTAGCACTGAGGGACAATGCCAGAATGTCTAAAATAAGTTTCTCCCTCTTTAAATGCAAGTTGTTGCTTCAGAACTGGCCTGCATCAACACCTGAACTAAGGATAGGAAGTGAAGTAGTTGAACATGCTGACAATTTCACTTATCTTTGATGTCTGATCAGACCTAATTAGTTAGTGTCTGACTAAATCTCAGCACGGATTCATAAGCCTTTCTTGGCTTTTGCCAACTTACGTCACCTCTGATGAAGGCGAAATATCCGTCTACCGAGTAAGGGACAAATATGCTGCGTAGCAATTCGTCTTGTTCTACATTACGGCTGCGAAATATGGTCATTAAGGATAGAAGATACTCGTAAGTTACCAGTATTTGACCACAGATGCATTAGAAATATTGTTTGCATCTGCTGGTACCACCGTCTAAGTAATATTGAGGTTAGGGAGATACAGGGTATTAGGAAATGATGATCGTAAATCAGTTGATGACATCATGAATCTTCATCGACTGAGATAGTTGGGTCACGTGTTACGATTGCATGAACACCGATTACCACAACGTGCAATGCTGACTAGTGTTGGTGATGGTTGGAAGAGAGTTAGGGGCAGTCAAACCAAAACGTGGCATCACTCCTTGAAGTCACTAAATTCTAGTGTGAGCCATGTTGATCGATGCAGATTACTTGGTTGGTGTCCGTGTGACTATCATAACCAATGGTTGGAGATTGTGTGTGACATGACTCACAATCGATCGATCACAATGGTATGGGTGTATACACACTCTGTCTACCCTTAAATTGTGAGATTGAAATCGCTTCATATCTTTCTTTGTATCAACTAATTCTTTCTTTCTGTACTATATCCTTACATAAAATCTTTCATTTATATATTACTACTATTGAATTGACTACTTCTATGAATCTGGTGTTCGTGTTGTTGTGTTAATGAGGTATTGCAACTTGAACCGATGATTATATATGTCCCTGGTCCTTTGTTGTAGCTGACTGACTGACAAATCATCATTTGCATATCTTCCCTTCTGTATGCCCATTTTGTCGAATTAATAAACTACTACATCCACTAATAGTCAGTTCACCCAACTGTAACAACATGAATGACCTTCGTTTTACTCCTTATCCCCACTAAAAAAAACACTGACTCTAATTGACACATATAACTTTTCTCCGACTCCATCCTGCACAATCAGAGTACCGAAAAACTCCAATTCATTCTGCATATATTATGGCCTAAAACTTACACGATAGTATACTTTAATTACTAGACTACAATACATAATTGGTATGAAATCTGAAACCGTACATAACATGAATTTATAATCCCCAGAACACATTCAAGGTGAAATTTCTTTCACAACTCCAGATATTCAAAGGTTAGGTGTTCATTTGAGTTATTATTGTACCTTAATAGGATAAAATGTAATATGATAAACATTCCGTATTTGTTATTTATTGTATCGATTGCCTTATCCAGATCATATCTTGATCAGAATCTATTGTCATTCTACATTAAAATTACAGTAAACAAATAAAGTACCTGATTTACATATCAATAACGTTAATAGTACTACATCAAATAAGTGTACTTATATATATGCTTCATTTTTCCCAAGTATATATAGCTACATACCGATTGAGCTAGGGACAAACTGTTTGAACTTAGAAGCTCATTTGATCGCTTGAAAAGAAAAGGAGTTCTAATGATAAGCCGTGACCAGTGGGGCTGATGCGTGTCGGGTAGAGATAGGTATCTACCTCAGTACAATCGAAGGTGTTGAGGTTTAACTAAAGGCCCTGGGTTCGAATCTCATGAGCGGGATCGTGAATGCGCACTGTTAAAAAGTTTCACAATAGGATAAAACGGCTGTCCAATGCTTCTAGGTTTTCAATGGTGGTCTAACATCAATTGGTTCATGATCGCGATCAGAAACTTATTAATCTCCACAACCCTATACTGATCCGAAGAAATATATTAAGTTCGAATCTTAATCCGGATACGAATATAAGAGGTAGATCCGTTTGATGAGTTCCAAACAGGATGAAACACACCTTATATATTATACTGTCGGAGTTAATCCAACTTTATTATAAGAATGCCTATATCTGTAAATAGTATTTGAATCTCTACTATCATGTTATATATCTTATATAGTTTTCTTTTTAATGAATCAATTCAGGACAGTGACCATTTATCATAAGCCAAATACATATTCAATTGTGAAAACATATTCCAATTTAAAAGTGAGTCAATCCAATGTATGATACAATTTTTATGACTTAACATATTGATACAAATCTTTATTTATTTAAACATATAAACATTAGTACATGAAGGCCGGGATACTGCCCGGGTGCTCAAACCAAAACAGGCACTTTTCTTAAGGGCCACAACTAGAGCTTTTGACCCGAAGGCCTGATTCACAAGGCAGTGGAGCAACCCAAGGAAATACATTCTCATGGTAACCGGTAACCAACAATTGGTGCATATACCTTTTGTTTCCTTAGGATCCTGAAGCCCATGTGTACCAGCTGTTTGGAATTAGGGTTTTCCAACTTCCCTAGGTGGATCCTCTGTATTCACCAACCTGGTTAGAGCGCCGGACATTCACTTTTCGTCCTCTCAATTTTGTAAACAACACCCCCACCACGAGAAGTCAGTGAGTAGGAATTTCCTGGAAGCGGTTGTATGCACGTGGACACTTGAGAGCATTTGGAGAGGGAGAGCTTAATCTCTCCACTCTCGGCCGTATCAGGGCATTTGAGGGCGATACAAATCTGATCTATGGATGTATGAAATAGGTGCACACACAAGAGGAGAAGAAACTTTGATCTCTTTGAATGTTATTATTCAAGCGATCAATGACATCAAATCAGTTTCGTTTCCTAACAGTATTCTTAATTCTAATATCCGCTTCTGGAACTTTATAGTTTTTCTGAAGAGCTCATTCATAATTGATATCACGAACCGAATAAAGTTAGACATCCATTATAAACCAGGAAATACTGGATAGCTATTTTGTTCTAATATGAGACTTTTCCGTAGTGATGCATCCATGATTTCAGCAGTAATCAAACCAAAGATTTTCGATCTCATAGACAATGCCTAAAGTACAGATCATACATACTTACTTACGCCTGTTACTCCCCATGAAGCTTAGGCCGCTAATCACCATTCTACAACCCATTCTATCCTGAGCTTTCCTTTTCAGTTCTATCAAATTGTTTTTCATTCTTCTCATATCTATCTCCATTTCCTATAAACGACCTAAATTTGCCATAAAAAAAGACATTCTATGATATCGTATTTCAATTTATTTCAGCCATCTGATCAATCAAAAGTACATTATTTATTTTGTGATAGTATTCAACCATGTGAAATTATTCTTCAATTCTCAGTTATTTATCAATGGCCATTACCTATTGCGAAACATTTAACTCCATCTACTTATTCACGTGGTATTACTTGTATGCCTGAAACAGATGAAACATCAACAATACCAGTAAATGAACATAGTAGTACACATTTCTTACCGATAACTACGACATCAGGTATGTGTACAAATTTCAGTTTGTTTTCATTATATGGATCTTTAGTAGTGTTATGAATGTCCTTCAGATAAGTATGTACATTTTTAACCAATGAATAACGCGACAGAGTTTGAAGTGAAAAGTACTGGGTTCGAGTCCCTTTCGGAGTGAACATCAACTGTGCGATGCAGGTACATCCAGCTGATGAGTCCAAAATAGGATGAAACGCGCATCAAAAACTCGATTCCACTGTTAGCCACTATCCATCTTTGCTTAAAAAGCTTGTGATTTAAGGCTATACTGAGACAATCTTCACATGATGCACATATTCCAACATGAGACTGATCAATTGCAGTCCTAAATAACAATGGGAAGATACAAGTTAAATAGCACCAAGTGAATTCAATGAACAAACAGTTAAAAGACAAGTTAAATGTAAATTAGTTTTGAGGGTTTCCCTTAACTTATGAATTTTTTCAAGAAATCCTAACAGTCTTCTAATCTTATTAAAGAAATTCTATGATAAAAACTCATCTGTTTTAGTGTAGATAAACCTTCTTCCGAATTGTGGATAAATGAATAAAGTTTTATACTTGAGATCATGAATCAATTGAAGCTAGACTACCAGGGAAAATCTGGAAGTACTGGATGACTGTTTCGTCCTATTGTGAGAATCCTCAACAGTATGCATCCACGATCCCGCCTTGCGAGATTCGAACCCAGGATCTATCGGTCATTGGTTTTACGATATTTTTCAACAATCTTACTGAATTGTAAGACAACGATTTAGATAGTTAATAAACAGAAACTTTGATCTGTTTTAGTACTTTCTAAACCATCGAAGTAGCTTTTATTCGGTGAAATAATGAAAAGATGTTTTACCTTAGAGTTAAACTTGAACTAAGGAATACAAAACGAAATAATTTATTTGTTATGTACTAGTTGCATCAAAATGAATAAACATTGAGGTTTACAGGACGAGCTGTGAACCATATTTGGAGAAATTCGAACAGTTCACTTCTACCTAAAGTTTGTACTGATGATGTCGTTCAGAAGAACGATGAAATCTCTACGACCAAACCATCCAGCTCAGAGAACAAAACTCCATCAAGACGATGTGTTTCTTTGTCTGTTAATCATTTTGAAAGATTGAGGAATGTCAATCAAGTGCTATGGAGAGTTATTGCACTGTTCACATCCATTGCGCCTTTCAATCTGTTATATCTTGAAAAAACGATTATTCTTGATACTATCGCGTATAACTGAGCACTAGAACACCAAAACCCTTCCAAGTCGCAGTAAGAAGACAGAAGACTAATGAAAGGAATATTATTCCAAACAGTGTCGAACATAGTACAAAATTGTCAGGTATTTATAGTTTTTAGTGAGAACGAAATCATCATTACAGTCTTCCAATCCGCGTACAGCGGGTTATTAGCATTATCCAATGGGGAAGCTACACGTTGGAATTCTAGAACATTCTTCCGAAAGGTGATTGGATGGAACGTCTTCGGCTCCTTCTGAGCCTCTTACAGCTTCCTCGAGTTCACCGGTGGTCCGTTGTCACACAATCTCAAGTTCTTTGGAAATGCGCATATGTTTTCTTTTACAAATTGACTGAATTCTAACATTTAAATCAGTTGATACAACATTAATGATCTATAAATAACATGCCCACTGAGAGGTTTGATATTTCTGGATGTGTTATGATTAAATAGAAATATTGAAGATCTGTCTAATGCTCCATAATTTTAAGTGATGCCTCAAACGTTATAGATCCATGACAAGCACTAATTCAGTCAGTCAGTTACAACAAAGCACCAGGAACGTATATAAGCATCGGTTCAAGTTGCAATACCTCATTAGCACAACAACACGAACACCAGATTCATAGGAGTAGTTAACTCAATGATGGTATTATATAAATGAAAGATTTTATGTAAGGATATAGTACAGAAAGAAAGAATTAGTTGATACAAAGAAAGATATGAAGCAATTTCAATCTCACAATTTAAGGGTAGACAGAGTGTGTATACACCCATACCATTGTGATCGGTCGATTCTGAGCCATGTCACACACAATCTCCAACCATTGGTTATGATAGTCACACGGACACCAACCAAGTAGTCTGCAGCGATCAACATGGCTCATACTAGAATTTAGTGACCTCAAGATGTGATGCCACGTTTTGGTTTGACTGCCCCTAACTCTCTTCCAACCATCCCCAACACTAGTTATCATTGCACACCGTGGTAATCGGTGTTCATGCATTCGTAACAGGTGATCAAACCATCTCAGTCGATGAAGATTCATGGTGTCATCAACTGATTTACCATTATCATTTCCAAATACCCTGTATCTTTCTAACCTCACTATTACTTAGGCGGTGGTACCAGCAGATGTAAACAATATTTCTAATGCATCAATGGTCAAATATTAGTAATTTACGAGTATCTTCTATCCTTAATGACCATATTTCGCAGCCGTAATGTAGAACAAGACGAATTGCTACGCAGCATATTTGTCCCTTAATCGGTAGACGGATATTTCGCCTTCATCAGAGTTGACGTAAGTTGGCAAAAGCCAAGCAAGGCTTATGAATCCGTGCTGAGATTTAGTCAGACACTAACTAATTAGGTCTGATCAGACATCAAAGATAAGTGAAATTCTCAGCATGTTCAACTACTTAGTTCAGATGTTGATGCAGGTCAGTCGATGAAGATTCATGATATCATCAACTAATTTACCATTATCATTTCCAAATATCCTGTACCTGTCTAATTTCACTATTACTTACCCAATGATTTCCAGCACTAATTAATTTATCTTCATATCTAACTACTATAACATTGAATTATCTCCTATTCTTTTTAGCTTCATTTATACAAGAGAATAATTCAAATTCACAATATAATTCACCTGATAATTTACAATCTACAACTTATGGTATGAATCCATCAATACAAACATTACCATCTACATCATCTACATCTATATCTAATCATCCATCTACACTTTTAATTGAATCTTATCATTGGAATAAATCAATACAAGGTGATCCAATGAAATATCTTGAAACAACTGGTACTAATTCTATATCATTATTATTAACATTTAGTCGATATTGTTATAAATTAATCATTTATGCACCATTAGGTTATGTTATCACTATTCTTGGACGTCAACGTTCATCAATTCATATCAATAATCAATTCATTCAATTATCTAATAAAGATATTCATCAATCAATCAATATATTATTTGATGATTATGATTATATATTATTAAATGGGATTACAATCTGTCCATTATTAATTAAATATTATGCAAATCAATTGATTCAGTGTATGTATAATATTGGACAATCTATAGAAATATTAGTACATTTAACTGAGATCTATGTATCTTACATGACTACCAACACCATCACCACCACCACCAACACCACCAACACCACCACAACTACCACCACTACCACTACTCATAGTAACAATAATAATAGTAGTATTATAATAAATAATACAGAATTGAATGAATTAGAATTTAAAGAAAAATTTACAAATGCTATAAACAATTTAATTACTAAAGAAAATGAACTTAAACAATTATTATCTATATGGCCTAATCAAAAAGTAAGGAAGTGTATATTCTTATTGTTATTTAGAAAGTGTAATTAATCAATCTCTTGTTAGTAATATATGTGTATCTTGTGAGTATTACCGCGATATTGACTTAATTCACAAGATTTTTGTAAGCAATGATGGATAGTGATTAGTAATGGAATTCAATTTGATGTAGGTTTTGTTCTATTTGGGATTGATCAACTGAATGTACCTGGATCTTAAAGAGTTGATGTTCACTCTGGAACTTGAACTCAGTATTATTCGCTTCAAACGCTATTGTGTTATCTACTTAGCTACTGAGTCCTGATAGCCACTTACTTGTGCAATGGGGTGAATTTAAATTCACATGGTATTATTTGGCTTGTATCTTTCCATTGAGATTTAAGACTGAAATTGATCAATCTGTTATCGGCATATGTGCATACTGTGCGTATGTCTCGATATTACATTAATTAAGCATTTATAAGCAAATATGGATAGTGACTAGTAGTGGAATCCAGTTTGATTCACGTTTCATCCTATTTGGGATTCATCAGCTGGATATATCTGTATCCCAGGGTTTGAAGCGAAAGGTACTTGGTTCGAATCCTGAAGTGAAAATCAACTTTGGGGTGCAGGTACATCCAGCCGATGAGTCCTAAATAAAGACGAAACGTGCCTCTTGGATTTCACTGCTAGCCACTATCCATCTTTGATTGGATATATCTGTTTTCAGCATAAACTTCAAATAGAAGTGAAGTGTTCGAATTTCTCCTTATGCGTTTCACAGCTTGTTCTGTACAGCTCGATGTTGATTGGTTCTTATTGACCTTAGATTTGTCATTGTTTACTTCTTTGTTTTCGTTGTGTTCCCCATTGTTTTGATTTTCGTTCCTATATTTGTGCATAATTTTTCTAATTGGTTGATATATTGGATCAATAACAATGTGCTTGTTGATTGCTGATTTACCTCAGTGCCAGGCTTCTAAAATTTTTCTGGTGTTTTTGGAATTTCCTCTGCCTTTGAGTAACGGTAAAGTGAGCTTCAGAGTGTAAACCTAGTAACTAGGACAAAATGAGGGTTATAAACCTGTGGGATGTTGGTGGAGTTCTGTGCACAGAACAAGCTGTGAACACACATATGGAGAAATTCGAACACTTCACTTCTATCTGAAGTTTGTGCTGATGATGTCGTTCAGAAGAACGATGAAAGCTCCACAACCAAACCATTCAGCTCAGAGAACAAAACTCCACCAAAATCATCCATCTGAGCCACAAATCTTCTCCACCATCTCAAAACCTGTGAGAGGAATTCGATTTATGGATTATAGTTGATGGTTAAGGTTAGGAATTAGATTTAGGGTTTTCATCAAGATTTGACATCAGGTATAATGTCAAAACTTTATTTATCCAAATGGATGAGTGAATTTCGCTACAAAATCCGACACCTATTATCTTATACCTGATTGGTTCATCCATAAATTATAGTCTCGTCCTTAAGTTGTTTAGTATATATATATATATATGAAAGATTTCCCTAGTTGAGATCATGAGTCAATTGAAGCTAGATCACTATGGAAAATCTGGAAGCACTGGACGACCGTTTCGTCTTATTATAAGACTCTTCAGCAGATATATGAGACTTCAAAAGAACAGAAATAGATTACATCATAAAGTGTTCATAACATTCAAATATCATAAGAAGGTTGTGTAGTGATCGAATAGTCAGAGAAGAACAAGGAGGATTTTTATCATGGTTTGTATTTATGAATTCAGAACATGATGAACATTTATTAGATAGAACATAATACGTTTAGATCATATTGTTATATCTCAACGAGAATACTGAATGGTAACTATTCGGATCTATTAATGAATTAATACTATACACATTGTCTTATTCTATAACTATTCAGTAACTAGATCATGTATATCTATATTCCTGTTATTATACGCTTTATTTTGACTCAAAGATTATTATTATACAATTCGCCGTCTTTGAGTTATGCCCTGTCTATTAATTACAGTCACCCACATTCACAGCGACTTTTGGCTTAGATCTTGTATAAATGTTATTTTCCATTTTATAGTATGATGTAGTCTGTTTCGTTTGTATATAAACTCAGTATGTTTGAAATATCATGATTCATATCATAGAGGCTGAGATTAATGTTCTGAACTTGATAGGCAGAGCCAGGTAGAAAGAATGACCGATAAGAACTCTAGACTTCTCGTACGGGTTTATGCATCATTAATCCGGTTGATAAGTCACTATTCTTGAATTGACAGTATCATTACATCATATATATTGATAGGGGAACAAGGCCACAAGGCTATAATCTGTAATCCAGTTTTAAAGATCGTTAAACTGGAATCTCTATTAGATTCCTCAGTAAATTGTTAGTTGAAGGTAGTGTACATCATGGATTGTTACTAACTAGACAACTATTGAAAATTAAAAGAACACCAGATGGATATCTTATGGGAATATTGTTGAGTCGGCTTTCCGAGAACTGCAACAGAGCCTCCAGAGGCCCTAAAGGAGCCGAAGAGTCACAGTCAATCAGAGCATGATCGAGCTTTCTAGAATGTCAACGTGGCGTGCTAATATTGATCAGTAGTATAATATGTCTTTTAGCGGATTGGCCAAAATATGATGTTGATTTAACAAATGTTAACATCTATAAATACCCGTGTTTTTCTGTACAAAGAATGAATCTTTGGAGTAAAGTGTTTTTCGCTTAATTTTCGCCTTTTCTCTCGATTTCAGGTCGCTGCGTAGTTCTAGCTTGTGGGTTATCAGAATAGCTTAAGAACTGAATAAAGCGTTCAAATTAACAAGACTTATCAAATATGTAGCTTTTTAGTGTATACAACCTAACAATCTTGGAGTAATACAATCTTCAATCGATTTGCGGATATTCAATTTGATCCCTAGTGCTTTGTTGATATCTATTACAAATAAATTTCTAAACTAGGATATAGTAGATGTTTGTAGTGTGGTGTCGAGTCGCGGTTGACTATGAACACCACTACAAGAAGTCTACGTGCCATTGAACCGATAAAATCACCCGTAAGCCAAATATCAGAAGGCAGTTGATGGCTGTAGTCGAGATGTATTTGTTGGCGATCTCGTGGTATCGAATGGATACCGAGATCGTGCCAAAGGAGTACAAGCGTGGTAAGCGAGCGTAACCCAACCCGTGCAAGGTCACAATCAATCGAAGTTTAATGGAGCAGTAATATGGCTGTCTTTAGCACAGTTAAGCAAACGAGCATAGTAAAACAATCACTGGTACAATTGATTATAATAATGATTGTTTCCATTAAACCCATCGCGTTTTCTTGATAAAAGTAGGTCACTACATGTTCAGTACTACTTGGTACTCACAAATCTCATTCTATGTGTCATAATTATAATCCTAAGTATGATATACTTTTCTATTTAGATAATTAAACCAACTTTATTGTTAATACTACAACGTTTCACTGAAAATTCTGGAACGTCCGATATGAATTATGCTTGGCGTATATTACAAACAGATTTTATTACAATCAATCCATTTCGAGTAGTTTATAGTCATGGTAATATGATGTAATAATTGTCTGTTTTGTTATTATTTCATTGATTAGCTCGTTTAGGTATATGTAATGATATGGAGTTCAACAAGTAGATTCATATTGATGACATTTAATTCATGAACCGATTGATGTTAGACAACCACTGAGAACCTGAAAGCACTGGAAGGCTGTTTCGTTCTATTGTGGGACTCCTCAGCGGTGTGTATCCACGACTTTGCACCTTGGGATTCAAACCCATGGCCTTCAGTCTAGCGCGCGAATGCTTAACCTTATCATTTTGAAAATGATGATGTCCTTACTAGCGGCCAAATTTAAGATAGATCTCTGAAGCTCTAGTTATCATCTATGATAGATAGAGTTCAATGATGTTGAAAGTGAGATAGATAACAACGATGGTAAAGGTTGTGAAGGTAGTTAATTTAAGTGAGTTTGGAGGTTGTAGGTGTTTAATACTGAGAAATCTCATACTAGTCTGAAACAACTTTCCACTATTCCTTGGTTTTAGAATGACTGGTAATGAAATATGATTTTACTTATTCAGCATGAAGTTTAAAAGTTACATATTGACGATTAACTGTTTGTTGTTTTTTACAATAAAATTGGAGTATCTATATAAAAGCAAATTATTAGTGAGCACTAAAAATTACTGTCCCATACACACGGAAAAGTGCAGATGAAGACAACTAGTGAAGCAGAAGTCTCTGCATCAGCAGGCTTCAACATACTTATTTACTTACTTACGACTGTTACTCCACGTGGAGGAGCATAGGCCGCCAATCCACACTTTCCTGTCGTGAGCAGATCTCAACATATACAAGGGAAAAAGGAAGGTCCTCGAATACAACACGCTGAACACAAACCCAATCACATTTGATGGAGAAGCTCAGGAAGATGTGCAATCTTTCACGTATCTGGGGAGCATCATCACCAATGAACAAGGAGGATTTGATGCAGACGTAAAGGCGAGGATTAACAAAGCAAGGACAGCATTCCTACAGTTAAAGAACATATGGAACTAAAAACAACTGTCAACCAAAATCAAAGACACATTCTTCAATACGAACGTCAAGACAGTCCTACTATGCGAAGCTGAAACATGGAGAACTACTACAACCATCATCAAAAAGATAAAAGTATTTCTAAACAGTTGTCTACGTAAGAAAGTAAATGTCCGTTGGTTGGATATCATCAACAACAACCTACTGTGTGAGAGAATAGACCAACCTCCGGTCGAGGCGGAAATTAGGGAAAGATGTTGGATGTGTATAGGACGCACATTGAGGAAATTATCAAACTGCATCCCGAGGTAAGCCCTGACTTGGAGTTCTGAAGGGAAACAAAAAGAGGAAGACCAAAGAAAATACTTAGTCGGGAGTTGGAAGCAGATATGAAAAGGATAAACAGGAACTGGAAAGTATTCTCAAGGACAGAGTTGAATGCAAAATGTCGATGGTTGGCCTATACTCCTCGATCAGTGGTAACAGGCGTAAGTAAAATTACTTTTCTTTCAAATAGTTTTTTTGGTCGACGTAGATAACACTGTGGAGTCCGAAAGAAATACGTAGAAACGGCTATGTAGTCTTTCAAGATTTTAAGTGACTTTCTAGAAAATATGACAGAAATTTAGTTGATATCCATAGTGTAGTAAACAAGAACACACGTCGGGACAATCAAGTGTCATATACTACTTATGTGAATATAAGTAGCTCACATCACAATAGGAATTATATTTTTTCTAAAGACTTTTTTAACAAAAAATATTTCAGAAACGGTTTCAAATCCTGCTCCTTCAGTTATAACAAAACAAAAATCAAAAGTGCTTAGTTCACGTAAGTATTGAATAGATTTATTGTTCTTTCCGAGTATTTTATTTGAGCTGAAATACCATATTTTCGTTATTTATTTATTTAACCACATAAACATTGATAAAAGAAAGCACCAAATAGATATGAGCCACATAAATCATTCAATTTATATGGGTGCTGGGATACTGTCCGGGCGCCCAAACCGAAACAGGCACTATTCTTAAGGGCCACAACAGAGCCTTCGACCCGAAAGCCTGATCCACAAGGCAGTGGAGCAACCCAAGGAAATACATTCTCACGGTAGCTGGTAATCAACGATTGGTTCACACACATTTTGTTTCTTTATGATCCTGGAGCCCATGTGCACCAGCTGTTTGGAATGAGGGTTTTCCAACTTCCCTAGGTGAACCTCTCGTGTCCACCAACTCGTTTAAAGCACCAGATATTTGCTTTTTTGTTCTCTCATTTCTGTAAACAACAGTAATGCGGTGATAAGTCAGTGAGTAGGACGTCACTGACATTGGCTGTATACGTGTAACCATGTGAGAGCATTTGGGAGTGAGAGCCTAATGTCCCCACTCTCGACCGTACCGTGGAATTTGGGGGCAAATCGCCTAGTTCAATGTGATTTTCATTAGCGGTTGTCACTGTATGAGTTAAATTCTAACATTACCATCTCAAAGAATGAACATCCTATTTACTTCCACTTCTAAAGGTCAAATTTTTTATTTGAGCGATAACAATGCTAAATATCAGAAGGGGGCTTTGTGGAGATTTTAGGGATTTCAATAGTTTAAATCATGATTTAATTGAAGCTAGATCACCATGGAAAACCTGAAAGCACTGGATGGTCGTTTCGTCCGTGTGTGGGACTCCTGGGTTTGAATTTCGCGGGGGATTGTGGATGCGTAGTGCTGAGGAGTACCACAACAGGAGTAGACGGCCGTTCAGTGCTTCCAAGTTTTCCATGGTGGTCTAGCTTCAACTGTTTCATGATTTCAACTACTGAAATGCTAAATATGTGTTTAAAGCTTCCTGCTGATAATCAACACTCACAAATTCAACATCTTTTACAATAATTGAAAAAAGTTTTTGGTGGAGTTTTGTTCTCTGAGCTGGATGGTTTGGTCGTGGAGCTTTCATCGTTCTCTGAACGACATCATCAGCACAAACTTCAGATAGAAGTGAAGTGTTCGAATTTCTCCATATGTGTTTCACAGCTTGTTCTGTGCACCTCGATGTTGATTGGTTCTTGTTGACCTTAAATTTATCATTGTTTACTTCTTTGTTTTGGTTGTGTCTCCCATTGGTTTGATTTTCTTCCTATATTTATGCATGATTTTCCTGATTGGTTGATAAATTGGATTGATTTCAATATGTTTGTTGATTGCTGATTGACCTGAGTGCGAAGCTTCTAAAAATTCTCTGGTGTTTTTGGAGTTTCCTCTGTCTAAGATTTCTACATTTTCCCAATCCAATGAATGTCCGTAGTTATCCACGTGTATTGATATAAGTGAAGAGATCTCATGGCGTTTGACTGCTAATTGATGTTCATGTAGGCGTAGGTGGAGGGGACGTCCGCTTTGTCCGATGTAGTGTTTGTCGCAGTTGGTACAATTTATTTTGTAGATGAAAACACAAAACAAATCAAACATCATCTACAAAATAAATTGTACCAACTGCGACAAACACTACATCGGACAAAGCGGACGTCCCCTCCACCTACGCCTACATGAACATCAATTAGCAGTCAAACGCCATGAGATCTCTTCACTTATATCAATACACGTGGATAACTACGGACATTCATTGGATTGGGAAAATGTAGAAATCTTAGACAGAGGAAACTCCAAAACACCAGAGAATTTTTAGAAGCTTCGCACTCAGGTCAATCAGCAATCAACAAACATATTGAAATCAATCCAATTTATCAACCAATCAGGAAAATCATGCATAAATATAGGAAGAAAAATCAAACCAATGGGAGACACAACCAAAACAAAGAAGTAAACAATGATAAATTTAAGGTCAACAAGAACCAATCAACATCGAGGTGCACAGAACAAGCTGTGAAACACATATGGAGAAATTCGAACACTTCACTTCTATCTGAAGTTTGTGCTGATGATGTCGTTCAGAAGAACGATGAAAGCTCCACGACCAAACCATCCAGCTCAGAGAACAAAACTCCACCAAAATCATCCACCTGAGCTACAAATCTTCTCCACCATTGAAAAAAGTATCATTTTAAACTTTCAGTTCTAGGGATTTGTTCATATTCAGTTTCAGATTTATACGCTTCATAAACATTACTGCGGACTCGTATGCTATAATTGAATAGGATTGGATCCAAACCTATCTAGCTTAAGGGAATAGTTACAAAGCATCATTTAGAAATTATTTTATAGATTCAGCTTAGTTGATCGAGGATCTGAGCTTTCGAATCTAAACTATGATCTGTGTAATCAGAGATTAGTTGAGTAGAATCAGCAATCATTGAAGATTCACTACGATTTTGTTGGGGATGCTAGAACACCCAGAACTAACTTGGTAAATGTCTTGCTTTTGTGATTTTATTTCTGGATTTCGCACCAAAAGCGCCCATTCTTACCTTCAAATTGTATTTTCTACTTGAAAGGATCCTAAATGTCATTGGTGCGTTGTATCTATTAATATGTGACGTTTCCCAGGGAAATTTTTATGTGCTATATATTCGCCTAAGTTGTGTGCTTGTTATTGTTTTTGCTTTTGACGGCTTGTGAAATATACTTTCTCTCATCTTAACCTGAAATTCTCACTCTAATTAGTGAGGCTGGGGTGCATTGGAATAATTTAGCTGTCCTATGATTGGGTCTCTGAGTCTTCGTTCCGTATACTGCCCGGCAGTTCGTTCTGTTTTACTTTACGGCTGCGAAACGTGACCATTAAGAGTTGGAGATATTCTTAAGCTACCAGTATTTGATTACAGATGCCTGAGAAATATTACTCACATCTGCCGGGGTCACCGGGTAAATAATAGTAAGGTTAGACGCAGTGTATTAGATAATGATGGTAAGTCAGTTGATGAGGTTGTATTTCTTCACTAACTGAGATGGTTAGGCCACGTGTTGCATATGCTTAAACACCGATTACCACAACATGCAATGCTGACTGGTGTTGGTGATGGTTGGAAGAAAGTTAGGGGCAGTCAAACCAAAACGTGGCATCACACCTTGAAGTCACTAAATTCTGGTGTGAGTCATGTTGATCGATGCAGACTACTTGGTTGGTGTCCGTGTGACTATCATAACCAATGGTTGGAGACTGTGTGACATGACTCAGAATCGATCAATCACAATGGCGTCAATGCATAAACTCTCTGTCTTTCCTTAAATTGTGATATTTAAATTGCTTTATATTTTTCTTTCTACCGACGAACTCTTTCTACCAGTACTATATCCTTATGTGTAATCTTTCTCTTATATATTACCACGATTGGGTTAACTACTTCTATGAATCTGGTGTTCATTTTACTGTGCCAATGAGGTATGGCAACTTGAACCGATGCATATATGTTCCTGGTCCTTTATTGTAGCTGACTGACTGACTTCGTCCTGTTCACCAATTTAGGTGATTTTTTAATGTTTTCAAATATAGCAGATTCATAACAGAGAAACATATTTATTAATTTTTTACTACATTGCATTAGGTTAACAATGAACGTTGTATAAATGAATCAACTCGAATAGAAACTATAGTGAAATGAAATTCAAGTAGTGATTACTACTACTAACACTACTAGTACTATTCGCACTACTATTACTACTATATATATCAAACATTTTTCTCTTTCAATAGGTGGAGAGAAAGCTAATCAATCAGTTAAAATGTGAGTTGATTTTCATGTTTTGTATAAAATCAGTGTTATAAAAAATGATCCCGCTTTGATGGATGAATGAATGAAGTTGATATGATTGTTTGTTTAACTGTTATTTCATTTATTTATTTATATATTTAAACACAAGGACGCACCAAATAGATATGCGCCACATAAATGATTCGATTTGTTTGAGGGCTGGGATACTGTCCGGGTGCCCAAACTGAAGCAAGCGGTTTACTCAGGGTCCACAACCAGAGCCTTCGACCCAAAGGTCTAATCCAAAAGGCAGTGGAGCAACGTAAGGAGATGTAGTTCCAGAGTAGTCGATGACCAACAGTGGTTGCATACACCATTTGTTTCCTTAGGATCTTGGAGCCCATGTTCACCATTAGTTTGGAATGAGGGTTTTCCAACTTCCCTAGGTGGATCTGTAGATCACCAACGTAGATGATCTATGTCGAAATGATTGGAGGCCGACTCGAGTTAGACGTGAATAGTGTGACGAACCAACTAACGTCGAAGTCACACCTCGTGGTCAGCACCTTACGTGGACTACCTTCATTGACGTAACAAGGTACTATAGATGCTTTGAAGACTGTACAACACAAAGGACGTTATTACAGAAATATATTAGTTAAAGTAGATACAAGCGAAAGTAAGACCACTGCCGCACGGGCCAGTCCATGGCGTATGATTAACTAATGCGCGTTGCTTGTACATGACCTTGGCAGGGAGCGATGATCTGTTCGACATTCAGTGATCCAACTGCCAGATGATTTGGCTAGGGCTCAGTGACATTTCACTGGCCCTACAATACTCCCCACCAGATTCAACGGCCGTTTGAATCGGTACCAAACATGTTGGGAGCAGTCGCGCGCCAGAGAGTGCCAAACGAATATTATAAATTCTCCAGGTATTGCTTATCTGTAAAAGAAATGGAAAGGAGGCGGCAGAAACTGGTCGGGAAACAGCGAGTCATAATATGTTAGTAGGACCTTGGTTAAACGTAAAGCGATTAACCATAGAAATAATGAAAAGAACAAAACGTTTTATTGTTCTATCAAGTCGCGCTGAAATATATAGCCTTGACAAGTAATTCAGTTCCTCCGATGACAAACGTTAAGTCTGCCGCAAGAGTAATGATGCTATAGCGATAGTAGGATAAGTGTTTTATCAATCGACATCCATATTTGTACTGTCATTAGTTTAAAGTTGTAAGTCGGACAGTGTCGTTGACAGCTATTAATTAGTGTCGAATTCTAGTTATATCTATATCTAACAGACTAACCGTAAGTACAGAAGTATAACAGTGAAGAGTGGTCGTGATTTCGTTGTGCGAAGCTATTGACCAACTTGTAGTCACAGTTTGAAAAGTCGATGACTGCTGTTACAGTCAGTAAGGGTTGAAGGCTACAAATCGACAGCAAAAGGTGGCACGATGAAGTCTCTAAAAGATGATAAACGGTGAATGCTGCGTGTTTGTCCGGTTAGTGAACAGAAAAATATCGAAAAGAACATAAGAAACCAAGAGTGTCACTCTGGACTCATGTCAATGATACCCGTGAAAAACGCTGTCAGTGTTGGGATAGAGGCGACAATATCGTTTTCAGTTTGCAGGAGATTCGCTCGACTGCATAAACTGATGATTCGCGCGAATGATATTGTCGTCAGACCACCAATTGAACTGGACAGGTTGTAAATCGTCGAGTAGTTGAACAGCCGATTGATGTACCGGAATCATCTGTTAAATAACAGCCACGAGGAAACAATACTTCATAAAATGAAGTACGACATCGAAGTAGAACAACTACAATTGTTCAGATGTGTTACAATGTCAAGTCTAAATAACATCGTCCTTACGTATACTGACAGTTGCACTGAACGTTCGTTTAGGTATAGTTAGCGTAACAGTTGGATGTGTGAATAAAAACATATACGAAAACTATGGTTGGGTTCGTGGAGAATTTTCGAGGACGTTTAGATATTTTTCAAACCCGTATCGCATGTAAATAAACCGAAAATAGAATTAAAATGACTGTCGTGTAATAAGGAAGTCGAGCCATGATTTACCGTGTGAATTAATAGCAAATACTAGGGGTATAATAAACATTAATTAAAATGGTAACCACCAATGAAACTAAGGTTTAGAGGGTCCAGGTAACGTGGCCATTTCGTAAAAGGCTGATGCAAAGAGCTTATTACCTAGCGTTAAGTGACATATTAAATACGACAACATGTGTACTTGGGACATGGACTAAGCGTGCTCGTGTACATGCAATATGTTTTACCACAGTACGTCGACTAACGAGTCATAAATGTACATGATTTCGACTAAAACTTGACGGCAGTGACAGAACATATGACTAGTTTACGTGAAAGCAACTACGAAATGTTATCACGCATCATAAATATAGTACGAAATAATCTAATGAAATTATGAAACTCGCCTGGGTTACTCTTGCCTTTAAGTAATGAAGTAGGCAGTAGTTTGAATCTGGATTATGTACGAGGTACTGTTGATTAAATTTTTCGATTAACACAGAGTTGTAGACTGACGAACAGTCTAAACGAGATCTAAGATCGCAGGAAATTTATAGTTCAAACTCACCGTGAATTTCTAGCATTCGTATCCTCTGTTTGGCCATGGAACTCAGCAATTGGAAATTAGGCAGGCAGTGGTAAAAAAAAAGCAGAACATTCTAGTAGATAGTGGTTAAGCAGAAAGATGAATTTATAGTCGATAGTTAATCTTGTCTTATTTATACCAGTGGATAAGGTACAAAGAGATATGCGTTCGTGTTGCCTTGTGGCTATACTCACGAGTGGTTGATATTTTAACAGACATATTACACAGGAGCATTTACATGCTGCTAATGCTTGTTAAAGAACCACAATAGCCGATTATAATCGTAGTTGATTGGTTAGTTCTGTCGATTGAACGAATTATCTAGGTTTAAATGCTAATCAACATTGACATGAAGCAACGAAAGTTCACAGATTAACATAGGCGATGATAAAAATGAAAAAGAATAAGTATAGAATACAATAATAAAGATTATAGTGATAGGTTGCGTTATTCGAAGTCTTGCTCACCAGTGTAGATCACCAACGTAGATGATCTATGTCGAAATGATTGGAGGCCGACTCGAGTTAGACGTGAATAGTGTGACGAACCAACTAACGTCGAAGTCACACCTCGTGGTCAGCACCTTACGTGGACTACCTTCATTGACGTAACAAGGTACTATAGATGCTTTGAAGACTGTACAACACAAAGGACGTTATTACAGAAATATATTAGTTAAAGTAGATACAAGCGAAAGTAAGACCACTGCCGCACGGGCCAGTCCATGGCGTATGATTAACTAATGCGCGTTGCTTGTACATGACCTTGGCAGGGAGCGATGATCTGTTCGACATTCAGTGATCCAACTGCCGGATGATTTGGCTAGGGCTCAGTGACATTTCACTGGCCCTACAGATCCTCTATATTCACCAACCTGGTTAGAGCGCCGAACATTCACTTTTTGTTCTCTCAATTTCGTAAACAACACCCCCACCACGAGAATGCAGTGAGTAGGACTTCCTTGACGGTGGTTATATGCACGTGGCTATATGAGAGCATTTGGAGGGGGATAGTTTAATCTCTCCACTCTCGACCGTACCAGAGCATTTGGGGGCCATTGTTTCATATATTCTTGCATATCAATCATAACAATATGATAAGTATCTTTTCATGAATTTCGACTTCAAGTCATTCAACACTATTATTGATAATGGTAACAATAAACTATAGGAGCAAATTTTAAACCTGATTGTAACTAGAATAGTATGACATTTATATGTGCTTTTAGTTTATTCCTAAAAACGCTAACTAATAATATAATACTTTTAACCCGTCGTAAAGGTTGATGGCTATCTGTTCAGTGAATGATACGTTAGTAGTTGACATGTAAATTATTGGACTTGAGGTTAAGTGTAAACATCAACCTTGAGGAGTTATAGCAGGTAAATACAACTGATAATCTCTAAATAGGATGAAATGCTCAATCGGGATTCTAATATTATTCACACATTGTACACTTTAAAACAATCGTTTAGTTCAAATTAGACTATCCCATTTTTTCTTAACTGAAATGTTCTAAGTGATGAACATACCTATAAATTTTATCACTATGATAACTGTAAAATTGAGTCTCTCGGCACTTTTGTAACTGGATAAGCAGCTATTAAAAATATAGGGGATTGTCGCTTTTTATGTGCGTATCGACTCTGTTGAATTCACAGTCTTATTGCCTTGATAATCTTGATAAGTTGGAACCACTGACGTCCTTCCATCCACTCCAATTCCCACAACACAAAATGAGAACACGAAAGATTGTTGTGATGAAGATTTACTGACTCTTTGAAAACCCGTCTCCAAAAAAATTTCAAAATCACACCATCTTTAGACTATAATACAATCATTTATATAACAACTTTATAGTACATAAAGGAGGAAGTAGTTACAGTTACTGTAAAAACGCATACAATAAATGTAGTTCACCTGAATTATCAGAGGGAATAAAGTTGTCACTATGGACGAGAGTTCACATTTGTCATGTAGAACAAAGTTTATACTGAATTGATACAAAAAATGTTTTTGATTCAGATCATGAACTGATTGATGTTAGACCACCACTGAAAACCTGGGAGCACTGGAAGGCCGTTTCGTCCTATTGTGGGACTCCTTAGTGGAGCGCATCCACGATCCTCCTCGCGGGTTCGAACCCGGGGCCTTTAGTTTCACGCACGAACTCTTAACCTCTTGACCACTGAGTTGGCCGGCATCCGATGGTGTTAATGTCCAACTTGAACAAATCTACGAAATCGCGCGATCATCTTCCATTGTAATGAGCTAGATACCTATCTCTATCCAACACGGACTAGCTCCACTGGTCATAGCTTCTCACTAGAACTCCCAGAATTCCCTCGCGAAGCTAGTCACTAGTGAGGAGGAAAAAGGATTGACCTTAAAATGTCACCTTAAACGTAGTTCAAACTCTGACCAACGTTCATAATGGATTGATAATATATATATATATATTGCCCTAACAAATTTCATCTTCTTATCATCCCTTTCTCATCAAGCGTATATATTACTTATATGACTCCATGACCTACGAATTTAGCACTATTCCTTACGATTAATCACATGATATTCTCTTGTTTTAGTCGAAACTTTGTTTGTATAAGAACTGATTCAATGTACTGACTGAAGATCTTGAATTTATGTGTGATAACCTAACTATATTTATCCACTAATAATTCACTATCATTTATGGACAACCTTTGAGCGACGCCAGACTGACTATGAGAGTTTGCACCTAATAACTAGGATCAAACAAAGGTTATAAACCAGTGTGAAGTATTAGAATTATGATTCACAATTGATGGGGGGGGGTTGTTCATCACGAACTGAAATCAGCTATGATATCAGAACTCTATTTAACGAAATAAATGAATGAATTTTGCTCTAACCCCCGAAACCCAATGAACTTATACCTGATTAGTCCATCGTTTGCCCCCAAATGCCCTGGTACAGCCGAGAGTGGGGAGAGTGCGCTCTCCCATTCGAAATGCTCTCACATGGTCACGCGTATATAGCCTCTGCCAAGGAAGTCCTACTCACTGCCTTCTCCTGGCGGAGGTGTTGTTTACGAAATTGAGAGGACGAAAAGCGAGTGTCCAGTGCTTTAACCGGATTCCAAACCAATGGTGCACATGGGCTCCAGTATCCTGAAGGAACAAATGGCGTATGAACCAATTTTTGGTCACCGGTTAGCATGAGACTGCATCTCTTTAAGATGATCCTTTGCCTTGTGGATCAGACCTTCAAGTCATACGCTCGGGGTGTGGCCCCTAATAAAACCACCCGCTTCTGTTAGGGCACCTGGGCAGTATCACAGCCCTCATACATATCGAATGAGATTTGTGTGGCGCATATGTTCATCCTTCAATTATAGTTTCACCAATAACTCTTCTTTTTTTTCTTATTTCATTGATTTACTTTTGTTTATAGTAATCCAATTGAAGAAACAATTATTAATCGTTGGAATCAACCAATCATTAATCCTGATCTATTAATTGCTATAGTACGTATACAATCATTCTATCGTGGTTGTCGTATTCGAAATACAATACGTTTAAGTCAAACCAAATATCTAATAGAAACTTTATTATCTATCATCAATTCACAGAATAAATCAAATATAGATAATAATCATTTGATGCATAAGCGATCATTATTAAGAATTAAACGTTTATCAATTGGTTGGATGTCTTGTTTAAATGTATTACAACAAGGTCATTTACAATGTGAGGCGGGAAATCGATTAATTGAAAACTTAATTCTTACTAATTCCAAAACTACTACTGATAATATTAATAATAATAGTAGTATACAAAATAAATTATATAAAGATATGAATTCTTATTTAAGTATTAAAGAATATTCTGGTAACTATGGTGATATACCATCACCATGTCCAATGCATCATACAGGATCAGAATTACATCATATGAATCGATTACATAATTCATTACATCAAGATTGGATTCATTTATTATTTCGTGATTGTATTTATTCATCAAAATGTTTAAAAAATGAGAGCATAATAATCAATGATGAAGAAGAAATTCAATATTCATTTCGTTTAAAAACTACTATACCGGATAGTTATATCCTATTGATCAATAATGATAATGGTAAGTTTACAAATACGTACAATAAGTAACTATTTATGAGTAGTATATAGTTATGGATGAGCCAATCAGTAGTGTCTGAGGGATTTCAAGGTTACGGTGCCAATTCCACTACCTGATGCTAACGGACAATCGGTTCATACAGAACGTGATAATTGAGGAACTATAACAAATAAAATGGCGAGACTATGATTTATATTGGTGCTAAAGTCATTTATCTATTTGGCTAAATAAAGTTTTGTCTGATAAGTCTTGCGGATTGAACGCTATATTCGTTTCCTAAGGCATTCTGTAACCCCCAAGCTAGAACTATACAGCGACCTGAACACGAGAAAGAAGACGCAAAGTATGCGAGAAGTACTTTACTCCAAGATTCATTTTTATATAGAAAAACATGGGTATTTATAGATGTTAACATTTCCTAAATCAACATCATATTTTGGCCAATCCGCTAAAAGACATATTATTCTACTGACCAATAGTAGCACGCCACGTTGACATTCTAGAAAGCTCCATCATGCTCTGATTAGCTAGGACTCTTCGGCTCCGTTTCAGTTCTCGGAAAGCCGACTCAACATTATCATTATAGCTGATGTCAGTTCATGACGAAAACCTCATATATATATAATTCCTAACCAAGGCAAATTATGACAATTATTGCGAACTGGATAATAAAAGCACCAGTAACACTGGCTGCAGCCAGGTACTACAATATATACAGATGTTTAGAGAGCGTACAGACTCCTACATAGGTTTGGTTATGTGCATCGTGTCGTTATCCACAAGTGACATTTTGTGCACTCAACAACCGGAGTGCACATAAATAATATTGAAACTATGTGGTGGAGGCTGAGAGAGTTTTTGAGACTTTATCATGGCTCCAGAGGCTGACTATTCTGTAGCCGTATGGATGATTTCCTCTACTGCATGCAATACGATATTAGAACCTCTTTCTAACCTTGACAAGTTTCTGAACCATGTACATGAAGTGTATACACTTTATTTCTTTAGTTTCGTATAATATAATTTTACTCTATACTAAGTGTTTCTTGATTAGCTAATATTTTTCAAGTTCACTTAAGATTCGTTCAAAGGTTGTCCATAAATTATAGTCTCGTCTAGTTATCTTATGTAATTTATTTCATTGTTTAATTAAATACCAGATCTATTTAAGTAGTTCGTACAAGACAAGAATGTTTACCTTGAATATGTACTTACTGATATGGTTTATTCGACTGTGGGACTCCTCTGCAGTGTGCATCCACGACCTCTCCCTCTGCGAGATTCAAACCCAGGTTTTCCATGGTGGTCTAGCTTCAACTGACTCATGATCTTAACCATTAAAATTACTATAATATCCACAAAGCCCATCTCATATGGTTTAGTTGAGAGTTTACTGTAATTAAAAGAGTAACGTAAAAATTGTTTTATTAAACTATCCTAAAGACTATCTATATCAAATGAATTATACATGATAGGTTATGAATAAGTGAATTTTTCTAGTTATCTTGTCATCGTCAGTATTCATATGTTTCCATTAGTCGGATAACCTCTGAAGATGTTGATGAACTGTTAACACTATCACCACATTTTTGGTAATAAAGCGCTACCACGTAGTCTAGGTTTTTAATCTCTACCTATTTGGTTAGTCAATCGTTATGATTGATATAGTAAATGAATTGGATGTAACAGAACATAACACGAGAAATATTCTTCAAATGTTCTAATTGTGAATTGAAATCTGATAATTTGATTAACTGAGTACAAATATTATCTGATAAGAGCCAATCACAGCACACTGATGAAATGAAGTTCATTAACCCTTAATATATCTCTTCAGAACGATAGATATCTGTTATATCTAGAGCTTAGATTCTTAATATACAGCTTATAACTCAATTACTCGGACGCTAGAACTGTTCCAAGTTTCAAATGAGAAGACAGAAGACAAGTGAAAGGAATGTTATCCCAAACAGTGTCAATTATGGTACAAAACTGCCAGGTATTTATAGTTTTTAGTAAAAACGAAATCATCATTATAGTTATCCAATCCATGCACTTGTCCATACATTTGTCCAATAGGAAAGCTGAACGTAGGGATTCTGGAATATTCTTCCATAAGCTGATTGGATGGGATATCTTCTTAGAGCTTCCTTGAGTTCACCCGTGGATCATCCTCACAATATCCTAAGTTACAAATTAGGGTAACAACATGTGTTTACAAAATAAGGAGTAGCTTTTAAGTAGTTTGATGAATAATATTCAAGATTTTAGAGTAATAAATGTTCAGTTGAACCTTATGACCGGCACCAATACAAATTCAGTTCTAACCTGTTAACTGATAAAAGTCTGGATAAAATATTGGTCAAGCATCCCACAGTCAGTTACTCTATAAGAAACAGCTAGTCTATTGGATAAATTTAAAAGGTCAATTTTACTTGGTGATAAGATTTGACACTGAAAACCAATAGATTAAAATATCACTGAAAACCAGGGGACACAGGTAAATAGTTTTATTCATATTCATGACTATCGAGTCATCTAGCGTTATCTAATTTTCAGTCATTCTGATACATCTTATATTCGACCGATTTCGCACAAATTTCCTTATTATTTCCTGCTCCCCAAAACTCTTATACTCTTGAACGACGAACGAATAGTAAATATGAAAGAAGTTTAACTTTGGAGCTTAGTTTATGTACAGAGTTGGGAAAATGTAAGTACTCGAGCAGCTTTCACGCTGTGAAACATCGGATCTAATTCCTGCTTGATGATTTAGTGAACACAGTACAAGGATATTAATGTAATTAGATGTGAGATTCTGGAAAACATGCTAAAATTGGTAGTTGTCCACTCAGGATAATGAAAAAATAAAGTCTTTCTCTGAATTCTCTCAGATGTTTCTAAAAAACTCTGATTATTCGAAGTAATTTCAGTATTTATCTTAGTTCTTATAATTTTCAAGTTAATTGTATATATACGCATGAGTTGCGTTCTTCCGGGCTCCTTGTGAAGTACATATTTTTCCGATTGCGGCTTGCCTTCTCCTTTTAGTTAACAGCGCTGAGGTACAGGTAAATAGCCTAGCTTGTCCTGTTGTTTTCTTGCTGTCTTTCGTTCCGTTTGCTGATCCTAGGTGATATCTTAATCCCTTGAACATAGAACCAATAAATGACCATTTTCAACGGAGTGAAATGGGAAATATGAAGTGTTGGATTGTGAATTGGTAGTTTAACACTATCATGTTCACTGTTGATCATATGTTGGATAACGAATTGAACTATGATTATGTATTACTCAAAATGATGAAATAAATGTAATACATAAAGTTTTATAGTTTTCTAAAGCTTTTTATCTCATATCAATCAGTGATATTGATCTGTAGTTATGAATGTAAAATATGATTGTTCATTGAGTGTGAACGAATAGGCACTTGACCTATGAACTAGAAAATATGTGATTTCCATTCCTCTCCTTGATTTATACACCGGACTCATGGAGAGTGATCACTTGTAACTTCATTGTGAAACATGGCCTGTAAGAGTAGAGGATATTCGTAGGTTACTAGTATCCGATCATAGGTGTCTTCGAATCATTGATCGTATATCCTGAGGCAACTGAGTAAGTAATCCAGTTGTTAAGAAACGGGTACTAGATAAGGGTGGCAAATCAATTGATGAAGTAGTGAAACTTCATCAGTTGAGATGGCTGGGACACGTGTTATGTATGCCCAAACACCAACCGCCTCGAAGAGCAATGTTTTACGGTATAGGAGTAGGTTGGAAGAAGACTAGGAGCGGCCAGAACAAAACACGGCACGAATTCATGAAGTCACTGGCAAGTTAACTGAGCCATATTGGTAGGTGTAGACTACCTTGTTGGGATCCGCGGGACGATAGTAAGCGATTGTTAGAGACCTTGAATGACATGACTCAAGATTGTTTGAAATGGTGTGCGCAAGGTGCATTCACTCTTTGTGTTCTCCCAAATTCTAATCTTCTGAATTCTTCATATCCCATTTTTTCTTTCCAAATTCCTTTCACTGTATTATACTCATTGAATAACATTTTCAAACCTCAATCTTTCCGATTACTTCTTATACTTTTACTAACTCTACCACTATAGGATTTAGATGGACAATTGTATCTCTGTGCTGATGTGGTATAGCAACTTGAAATGATGTACATACGTACAAAATTCTACTTTGTTACTGACTAACTGATTGAATCTGGTTGTTTATTCTGGATTGTAAATCCTAGATATGATATGAAGTGATTAATTATATAAAGTACTTCTAAAAACAAGAAAAAATATCATAAACTATCCACTTTACCACTCCCCTTTCTATATATATGTATGTTTTCTTTTTTTGTAGGTGAAATCATTCATCCATCCATTGAATATCCTTATAGTTGGTTAAATCTTAACGAAAATAAACATGGATATAGTTTATTAGGATTAGTAACTAATCATATAACACCTATATCAAATGGTAAATGGAATTTACAATTATTAGGACCTGGTATCATTGGTAATGAAAATCTTCCTAAACCATTAAATACAACATTAAATTTATGGTCAAATTTTCATATTATTGAATTAGAAGATTATTATGAACCAAATCGGAAAAATCTATTATTTCGACGTAGAATTATAGTAAGTTTATTTATATAGTAACTGCCTTATTTGTTGTTAGGGAATCATTTTTAAAACTAGTTAACCCTGAACAACTATTTCATTTAAGTATATGACTGATTAACAAAGTATGTTCATAACTTTACCTTTGGATTGAACATAAGAGATCTAGAACCTTTATTAGACTATGAGGCTTAGGTTTAAACATTGATATGTCTAACGTCAGTCAATTCATGACATAACTATTTCATTCTAGTATGTGATTTATCAACACAGCATGTTCATAACCCTGACTTTGGATTGAATATAGGAGATCCCAAACCTTTAGACTACTAAGTATGGATGTAAAGATTTCTATTTCTAAATTCAATCAATTTCTGAATTCTATAGCTTATAGGTTCTTATTCGAATTTCAAGAATTACTAGTAAACATATGATGATTGTTATGATAGGGTATATATTCCAGTTTATGTAATTTGAAGTTCATATTATCAATCTCATATAGCATCATTGTTCACTTCTGCGAAGAAGTTATGAAGAAACGATTGTTAAGTGCTATGTAGATTTCAATGGTTCTCTATCTCATAACAGTTATCGAATAAGCTAAATAAAATTAGAGTTGAACTCATGAGTCCACCATAGAAAACATGGAAAAACTGGACGGCCGTTTCGTCTTAGTATGGGACTCCTCAACAGTGAGCATTCACCATCCCGCACACGGGATTCAAGCACAGGATTTATCAGTCTCACGCGATAACGCTTAACCACTAGACCACTGAGCCGACTGGTACGTAACGGTGTTAATGTCTAACTTCAAACAATTCACGAAATCTCACCACTGTCCATCATTGTCATCAGTGAGTGATTATCACACAACAGACCCCTTTGAACTTCACCGTTCATTGCTTCTCACTAGAAGAACTCCACGAAATATCTCTTGAAACCAGTCACTAGTGAGCATATGTTGATGAATATCAGAAGAGGTTTTTATGGATATTATAATAATTTCAATAGTTGAGATTATGAGTCGATTGAAGCTAGATCAACATGGAAAATCTGGAAGAAAACAACTACTTATTCACCGTGACCAGTGGAGCTAATCCATATCGGGTAGAGATAGGTATCTGTCTCAGTACAATGGAAGATGGTCGCGCGATTTCGTGGATTTGTTGAAGTTGGACATTAACACCGTCGCATGCCGGCCAACTCAGTGGTCTAGAGGTTAAGCGTTCGCGCTCGAGACCGAAGGCCCTGGGTCCGAATCCCACGAACGGGATCATGGATGCGCACTGCTGAGGAGTCCCACAATAGGGCGAAACGGCCGTCCAGTGCTACCAGGTTTCCAAAGGTGGTCTGACATCAATCGGTTCATGATCTCAATCAAAAAATTCTAACCATTTATATTTTCTTTTTTTTTCTCATTTACTAATAGGCTTCTAATGATAGTTTGATAACGGTTCATTTACGATTATCTGTACCAAATGTTTATACGCGTTTATGCATTAAAATGGGCAATAAAGAAATGATCTCTGCTGAAGGTTTTGGTGCAGCATGTATTTTTGCTTATATTATATTAGCTGATACAATAATAGATGACAGAAATAGTCAAACATCTAATTCAGGACGTCTATTAGAAGTGAATAAAGGTGACAATGTCAAGTTAAATATAAAAGATGTGACCAATTCAAAAGTTATATCGAATAAATTGAATACTACTAAAGTATCTCCAAGAAGATCTGCATCAGTGAAGAAAAATATGAAACCGGGAGTAAGTTGAATAAATTCTATCAATGAAAATAATTACGTATTTTATGTAATCAATCCATTAGTTATGACGTTGTATTCATCATGGTTACTAATCTCATAGAACATTCAAATTTTTCCAACCTTACAAAAAAAAAACAGAACATTAGAAGGTCTGATGAATGATTGCAAATAGTCAATTGAAGCCAGATCTGGGTTCGAATCCCGCGAGTCAGGGTCGTGGATTTGCACTACTGAAGAGTCCCACAATAGGACGAAACGGTCGTCCAGTGCTTCCGGGTTTTTCATCGTGGTCTAGCTTCAATTGACTCATGATCTCAATTATTGATATCTTTTATACTCCCAATGGAGTATAGACCGCCGGCTAGCATTCTCCGACTCACTCTATCCTGAGTCTTCCTTTCTAGTCCTATTCAATTTTTTAAATTCTTCTCATGTCTGTCTCCATTTTTCGGTATAATGTAATCTTTGGTTTTCTTCTTCTTCTTCGGCCTAGAGGATTTCAGATGAGGACTTTCCTTGTGACGCAGTTGGGTGATTTCCTCAATGTGTGTCCTATTCACTTCCAGCGCTTCTTTCTCTAAAAATACGATGACCAGAAAAAAACAACTCATTACAAATAATAACTTTATATAATGAAATAGCGACATAGTTATGGATGTAAAGTTGGGTAACACATTGATTGTTAATCAGCTATCATTTACAAATGGTAAAGAATAAAGTAACAATTGATTAGGCAAATGAAAACTTATAATCAAGGTTTTTCGAAAATTCCATAAACCAACTAAGTAATAAGCAAAGATGGATGGTGACTAGCAGTAGAATACAGGATAACGCGATGACGTTTGAAGCGAACGGTATTAAGTATGAGTCTCGGGGTAAACATTAACTCTAGGATGCAGGTACGTCCAGTTGAAGAGTCTCAAATAGGACGAAACGCGCTACCTGGATTCCATTATCAGCCATCATCCACCTTTACTTATAATGCTTGTACAGTAAGGTAATATCGAGGCAATCCCTACAGTATACACATTAGCCAACTAGAGACTGATCAATTGCAGTCCTAAACATCAATGGTAAGATACAAATAAACAATACCAAATCAGAATGGGTTTTATGTAGAGTTTTAGCAATTTCACAGGTTGAAATCATGAGTCGATTGAAGCTAGACCACCATGGAAAAACTGGAAGCACTGGACGGCCGTTTCGTCCTAGTATGGGACTCCTCAGCAGTGCGCATCCACGATCCCGCACCACGCGGGGCTCGAACCCAGGACCTACTGGCTTCGCACGCGAGCACTTAACCACTAGACCGGGATCGTGGAAGCGCACTGCTGAGGAGTCCCATACTAGGACGAAACGGCGGTCCAGTGTTTCCAGGTTTTCCATGGTGGTCTAGCTTCCATCGACTCATGATTTCAACCTGTGAAATACCAAATCAACTAATTAATAGATTTATATTAGAGTGATGCGAACTAATTCTTCAAATATTAGCTTCCAGAGTTTTTATACAGTTAGAAGCTAATTTTCATGAGAACTAGAAGTTACTTAATAATAATTTTGTGCTTACTAATGAGTAGTTTCGGTATGAATTTCGAGAAGTCTTTAAATGGTAGACTTAGATTATTTAGACCATTCAACCTGAGAATGAATTATAAGCTCACTAGTGACATTGGTTAGGGATCATATTATGTCACATATTATTTGTAGCTGAGAATTTGGATTATTGCATTCATGACTTGCCAAACGTCAAGATTCTGGGATCTATCCAGTTTAAGGTTGTGTCTATACACAACTGGTTAGTGACAAACTAAGACAAAATAGTTGGAGTCTCTTATTTCAGTAAATTTTGAATTGGGTTCTAATCCCATAGGAATAATAAGTTCTACTAGAATGAGCACTGTAAACATCTCAGTAGTGATGTCTCAGATTGTAAGGTTATATGACGCACGATCAAGTTTACTAAGGGACACCAGTTTACTAAGAGTTACAGGTATTCTTTGTTAACGAGATATAAATAACACAAAGCCTAGTTCTAGAGATTCCAGTCGACTACCTCCGACCACTTCAAACATTTACTGAGAAAAATAATCAGTACGGTCATCTTAGTAATTACGGCGTTGTATCGAAAGAACAACAACAGTATATAATAAATATATTTATATGTAGTAGTGAAATACAGGAAGCGAGTTTCATCCTGTTTGAGATTCGTCAGCTGGATGAGCCAGCAGCCTAATGTTTATATTCATATTTGAAATTAAACTCAGTACCTTCCTCGACAATTTACCATTATGATGGGTTTTAATTCTTTCATAATACTGAGTAAGCACATACATTTGGGTATCCTAATTATTCACTTCAAACAAATGTAAAACAGAATAGTTATTTAGAAAGATATTGTACAATTGGAAAATAGGTAATGCGAACGTTTAAACATAAACTAAAAACTTTAAATGAAGACATTCTAACTTTCAGAGCAGAGTTTAAATGGTTTGAATTATTTTTAGCGAGTTCGTTTTCTACGGGATGGGGTTGCTAACCCCATGCCCAACCCTCCTTTATTCGAGCTTAGGATCGGCAGTAGCCCAAGAGGGGCTCCAGGCGGAGTTAAACGTTTGAACAGGTTGCCATTATTTTCTAATATATTTGATAACTTTACTTAACTTAGTATTCTACTCCTTTTAAATAATTAACAACAATGTTTCCTCTATACAAATCAATTCATAATTTAGAGTAGTTCTGGCAGTTCAACTGGTGGTAGTACAACAGGAAGTGGTCGAGGTTCTAGTAGTACTAATAGTGCTAATATAGAGCGATCAAATCAATATGAACAATTCAATTCCAGTTCACCACATTCACATAGATCAGATAGTCAGCAAATAGAAGGAGAAAAAGAAGAAGAACGATATTATTGGATTGAAGCTTATGTAGATGGTAAAAATTGGCCATTGAGTATAAGTAATTGGGCATTTTTAGAAGAACAGCGTTGTAATAAACTTGAAGAGTGTCAAGGTTAATTATTGATTACTTTATTTGTTCTTTCTTTCTTTCATTATTTGTTTGTTTATTTGATATTGAAGCAGATAATTTAAGTAAGTTTTATGAAAACAATTGTCCATGGTTTGATCAAGGCTATTATATACTGACTGATCAGTCAGTCAGTCAACAACAACGTAGAACGTCGTACGTATGTACGTACGTACGTACGTACATCAGTTCGAGTTGCTATACCACATCAGCACACACATACAATTGTCCAGTCAAATCCCATACTGGTAGAAGTAGTAAAAGTATAAGCAGTAATCGGAAACATTACAGTTTGAAAATGTTATTCAGGGAGTACAACCCAGTGAAATAAAGTTGCAAAGAGAAAAGAAATAAAAGGACATGAAGAATTCAGAAGATTATAACTTGGGAGAACATAGAGGGTGGATGCACCCACACAATCGCAAACGATTATGAACCATGTCACTCAAGGTCTCTAACCATCAGTTACTATCATCTCGTGGATCCCAATCAGGTAGTATACACCAACCAATATGGCTCAGTCCACTTGTTAGTGACTTCATGAATTCGTGTCATGTTTTGTTTTGGCTGCCCCTGGTTTTCTTCCAGCCTACTCCTACATCATAAAACATCACATGTCGGAGCAATCGGTGGTCGGGCATACGTAACACATGTCCCATTGATCTCAACTGATTAAGTTTCATCATTTCATCAATTGATTTGCCATCCTTATCTATTACTCGTTTCCTAACAACTGGATTACTTACTCGGTTGTTCCAGGATATACAATTATTGATTCGAAGACACCATTGATACTGATTTATCAAACTCATTCTTGTCTAGTTTTAGTGTGTTGGGTTCATTAAGCTTGAATGGTACTACTGATTCGGCATATTAGGAACTAGACAGGTATTGCAATCTAATTCTGCCTCTAAATCCACGCGATCGTTCATTCTTGGACACTGTCCAGTCATTGAGCCAACAATTCGGAGACAACTCACTATTCAATGCGCGCTATCGATGTTTGAAGTTCACTATGAATGAAGATGATGATTTTCTCACACATGTGGGTATCGTCAACCAAGAATGTGAACGCTTCCGGTTGAAGTCGCTTACTGAAGACCAACTTAAAGCACTCATTCTCATCTGCAGCCTTCAATCGCAGAAGTTCAGTGACATTAGAACACGCTTGCTAAGTCGTTTGAATCAAGATCCAAAACTAACTCTTAATGATAGTGCAAACGAATATCAACGCCTAATCAACCTACAGCGTGATACTACGATGGTACAGAGTGGTGGTTCAGATCGTGCCGAAGTTCATGTAGTCCAACAACCACCCAACTCGCATAAAACTACCACAGCGACATCTAGTAAGCTTTGTATCTGTTAACATCTGAATAAGTTTCATCTGCTGCTCGAGTAATAATTCAAGTTTAGAAGGATCCATGTTCCCGAAACCACCGCCGCCAAATTGTTAGGTTCGTTAAGCTTGAATGGTACTACTGATTCGGCTTATTCGGAACGGAACGAAGGATCAGGATTCAGAGATTCGATGAACTATTCCGGTCCGTTGTCCCCGACTCAGCTAACTCGATCAAGAAGTCTTGGTAAGACGTAGAAGTGTATTCTACAGGTAACCAGCAGATACCAAGTCATGTCAGATCAAGTCAAGTCAATCAGGCACACAAGTCAAGCGTATTTATGCAAATATTTATAATCGATATTGTCATGGTAAAATATTTTAAACATCAATCAATAAGTCCATCGATGGACAGCCATTCAAATATTTAATCGATAAGTTCGTCAATTGACTGCTATTTAATCATTTAATCGATAAGCTCATCAATTGACTGCCATTCAAATATTTAAACATTTAATCGATAAGTTAATCGATATGTGGAATCACAAAATATGAGTTTGGGGATCTATCGTCCTCAACAAGTGTTGATTATTTGATCATTATCATGGGTGACTTGACATTAAGTACCCTATTTTTCTAGTGTTAGGTCGTAGAATGTTATCAAGAAGAGGTATTAGATATAATTCCCAGTGCTATGTACTATCCTTCATCAAAACATACTCACAATCTCGAAGAATCCCATTTCTTTTACTGGAATTGAACCCATATCACTCAATGTCATAGAGATGTTACTAATGTGGCTATTTGAGTCGTGATTGATTTTCTGTATAACCAGAATATACACACTGACTGATCAATGAGTATGTCATGTTTATTCTAACATCTTCATTGAAGATTTGATTTATATGTTCTACAATAGTGGCAACTTTTTTTACTGTGATACTGGTTAGTGCAGCTTTGTGTTTCAGAGTAAATATCTATTTCTTCAAACGTGTAGGTACATGCCTTGCTGATACGTTTCACCTAGTATGAAATATAGGGATTCCTATAGATTTCACCTAACCGTCTAACATCAAAAGTGATTTGATAGTCTTAGGTTCGAATAATCAGTCTGAAATCTTTCAAATCGTATGACATTATGTGACCAGTGAAATTCTACTATTTTTTTCATCTATTACTCATTACTAATGAAACTGGCTTTGTTCGAACTAACATATGCCCGAGAAAAGCTTAGTTAGTTTAGTTGTCTGTGTTGTATAACTTATTCTCTGACTCTCAGCTTTTATGAAATGATATGCAGATGATCAGTCAGCTACAAGTATAGGTCATTCATGTAACCACGGTAACTGTACATATATCCCTGTCTGTATCAATCTGGGCAGGGAGTAGCATTATTCATCGGACCAAAAAATTCCTTGCACACATCTATTTCGGTCAGCCCTGACACATGTATGTACTATAGGTTTGTGTCAATTACTATTCGAATTATTGTGGGAATTCAGCTTTCCAGGATATATCAGTATAGAGGTTGTGGAGATTGTTAAGTTTTGATTGAGATCATGAACCGATTGATGATGTTAGACCATCATTGAAAACCTTGAAGCACTGGACGGCCGTTTCGTCCTATTGTGAGACTCCTCAGCAGTGCGCATCTACGATTCCTCTCGCGGGATTCGAACCCAGGGCCTTCAGTCTCCAGGATATATTTGGTCTTTGGTTTCATATTGTAGACTGGCCAAGTTTTTAGAAAGTGTATCTCAACTTATTAATAGTGATATAAGTGGTTTAACCAATTAGGCATCACTTCATTATAAGAAAATACTACAATAATAAAATATCATTTGTCTTAATCATCGTTCATTCATTGATTTACTTTTTCAGTAAATAATACAACTTCTCGAAATACTTCAGCTGATAAAAGTTCTGACAGTAGAACTATTAAATCAGCAACAAAATCACCTGGAAACAAAACAATTGGTATCACTGGTCAAAAATCTGGTTCTACACGTGGTACTTCAGCAAAAATTGATTTTAATCAAGCTCATTGGAAAATGAGAATAATATGTAATAATTCTGTAAGATTTATTCTTAGAATCAGTATGTTTCTTAAATGGAACTATTTCGATGTTTATCTGTTGTTTATTTATGACAATTGTTCTAATGGCAGACAATTTATTTCCTTTTGATAGATGCATAGTTATTAGTAGAACATTAAGAATGTCCAACTTTAACCAATTCACAACATTGCCCCATCGTCTGTTATTATCTTCAGTGAGTTACTGAGGGGTTCTATACTAGGACGAAACAGCCATCCAGTAATTCCATGTTTCCATGGTAGTCTAGATATAATTGACTTATGAATTCAAGTATACATTTATAAATGTCAATCGTATTGTAGTTCGGGATGCTAATAGTCAGTTGAAAAAAGCATGTTCTTTTTTTAATATCAGAAAGCGTTTTGGTTGATATTATAATGATTTTAATAGTTGAGATCATAATTCGATTGAAGCTAGATCATCATAGAAAACATGGGAATACTGGACGGCCGTTTTGTCATAGCATAAAACTCTTCAACAGTGCACATCCACAATCCCGCCTCGCGAGATTCGAACCCAGTACACATCAGTTTCGCGCGCGAGCGCTTAGCCATTAGATCACTGAGCCGACCGGCATCCGACAGTGTTAATGTCTAACTTCAACTAATCCACGAAATTCAGCGACATATTCACCATTGTTTTCAGTGAATTACTATCTCACAACTGACCCGATTGAAGTTCACTGGTCATTGGTTCTCACTAGAACTCCATAAAATATCCTTTGAAACCAGTCACTAATGAGCATATGTTGATTAATATCAGAAGAGGTTTTTATGGATAGCATAGTAATCTTAATATTTGAGATCATGAGTTCTCGTTTTATTGGTTGATATAACTGTCATACACTTTGTCATATTGAACTGGGCTGTTTCTTCTTTGTTATTTTTATCTAACGTTGATTGTTAATTGTTGCTTTCACCATAGCAACTGAAACAGTTTCAGATTATCTACAATGATCATGCAACAGATATTTCATTCAGAGTAATACTACAGTTGATGGTTAAACTTTGGAAGATGTGGAATCCTTCACATACCTGGGAAGCATCATCGATGAACAAGGAGAATCCGACGCAGAAGTAAAGGTGAGGATCGGCAAAGCAAGGGCTGTATTCCTGCTGTTGAAAAACATATAGAACTCAAAACAACTGTCTGTAAGCCAATATCAAAGTCACAATCTTCAATACGAACGTCAACACAGTTCTACTATACGGAGCTCAAACTTCGAGAACTACTACAACCATCAACAAAAACGTACAAGTATTTATAAATAGTTGTCTATGCAAGATACTCAACATCCGTTGACCGGATGCCATCAGCAACAGCCTTTTGTGGGAGAGAACAAACCAGCTTCCAGATGAAGAAGAAATTAGGAAAAGACGTTGGAAGTGGATAGGAAATACACTGAGGAAATCACCAAACTGCATCACGAGGCAAACGCTAACATGGAGTTCTGAAGGAAAGTGGAAAAGAGGAAGGTCAAAGAACACATTATGTTGGGAAATATAAACAGATATGAATAACAACTTGAAAGAACTGGGAAGGATTGCCCAGGGCAGGTTTAGATGGAGAGTGCTTGTCGGTTGCCTATGCTCCTCCACGAGGAGTAACAGGCGTAAGTAAGTAAGTGAGTAATCATTAAGCAATACTATTTATAATTGATTCTGGAGAATAGAAATTGAGTGAAAGAATAGAATGTTGTTGATTTGCCTGCTTTTATGCTTATAGAATGTTTCTACTCTCTTATTATTTTATTAGAATGACATTAAAATCATTAATATGGATAATAAAATATTAGAAATTAAAGCTTTAAAAAGAGCTTGGGAAGAAATGGAACCTGGTAGAGCAATAAGAGCTGAATTATCAAGAGCCCGTTATCTTGAAGAATATGGTCTAATAAATAAATTGGATAATAAAACTATTGTAGATGATTCAGGATCGACGATCACAATTAAATCTGATGGTTAGTTGTGTGAATCAATCAACTTTTTTTATTGTTAGTTGTATGTGTTGTCATCAAGAGACCTTGTTTAATCTAAGTTTCAACTCAACCATTACTCATAAACTAAGCATGTCTGTAGTCTTGATGGAACTGATTTACATTGTAGGTTTCAAATTGTACAGAATTCGAACATGTCCATTTGAAATTCACAAACTTTATAAATATGAGTATGAAAGAGTTCTGACTGATAATTGTCAATATTGTTGGATCTGAATTCCTAGAACATTCAGTCAGCTGTTACCCACAACCTAAACACGAATGGGGAAGTCATTAGTATTATGAAATAAAATTATCAATATATGTGTTACGGATACCCAGACATATATTTCTGTGTACGTACTAAGCTGAAGTGATATCATATTGAGATAAGATGGTGGTTGGAGGTAGTCAACAGGAACCCCTTGACCTAGGTTTCGTGCTACTTGTCACTTGTCAGCAAGATGTACCTGTAATCTTGAGTAGACTGATGCTCCCTGGCAGATTCGACCCCAAGACACCCAGCTTCATAGTTAGAGACGTAACCACTGAGCTATCTGGGCCTCCACCGAGCTCCTGTATGACTGAAATGTATTTACAATTGATTGGTCATTGGGTAGTGATCAATGTCATTTATGTCAGGTGGATTTTAGTGCAGATCGAATCTTATCGATCAAGTTGTATAGTGCACGTTATGTCGAATCACCTAGGCTGATGGCCACATTACAAATTGGTCGATAGGATTCAATCTTAACTAAGAAGGACCTGACATACATAACATTGATCATCATCCAATGATCAATCGATTGTAATATTTTGTCTTATTGAACATTAACTAGGAACATCGTAAGACATAGAGTTGATCACAGAAAATTATAAATAGTCATTTGAAAACTTGTAAGAACTTTGATATAATGATTAACTGAACTGTTAAAATGAAAATGAACAATCATGAAGCCAATATATTCATTCACTTCTTCTCTTTTACATCTTGAATCTTTCATTTATTCAAACGCTTATTTCTCCCTACTCTTACCAGTGTTTTTATTAGGAAAGTATTTTGTTTGTAATAATATTCACATTGCACTGTAGTTACGACCCTGGCATGAAAACTTAATCATTCAATTCCTTGTTAAATTCACATCTGTATCATATGAAGAAGTAATAATTCAACAATTCCTATTATGACTTTATATCCGGCTAGTTATCATGTGATTTATTCACCAATCAAAATACAACTTATACAATCTTCGCACTGTGCCAAAACCAATGACGTTCGACTGGTATAGGCAGTCTGGCGTCCTTATTGGTCTTATATCCGCCTAGTCCATCCACTTGAGTCCAGAACATCAATACCAGCTTCCATTATGCAAATCGAATCGAATCATTTGTTTCACACATACTGGGGTTTATAAATCAATCAAACAGACTGCGACGGAGCATAAAATAGGAAATAACATTCATACACAGTAACGTCAAAATGTGACTATGAATGTAGGAGGCAGTAGTTAATAAACTGAACATAGATTAAGAACCGTAAATCGTACAATAATAATATATAGGTTAAAATAAAGCTGTTAACAAGGGGAATATAGATATACACAGTCTAGTTACTGAATATTTATACCATAAGAATATATAAATAATATTACTGCATTAATAGATCTCAGAAGTTACTGGTGACTTAATCTTCTCTCGGATATAACATAGGGGAGTGGCAACATCTTGATTCACATGGGCTCCAATATCCTAAGGAAACAAATGGCATATGAATCAATTGTTGGTAACCAGCTAACATGAGACTGCATTTCCTAAAGTTACTCCACCGTCTTGTGGATTAGATCTTTAGGTTAGAGGCTCTGGTTATGACCCCCTGAGAAACCCACCTGCTTCAGTTAGGGAACTCGAACATTCGATTTATATCCAATTACTGAATAGTTATATCATAAGAATGTATAGATTAGTCAGTTAATTTGTCTCAGACGTACTCGTGATTTTATCTTCGCTCGGATATAACAAATCCTACTCACTTTTTCTCAAAAAGGTTTGATTGTTTTCTTTCAACTTTTAAACATCACTAAATAATTTATCAATACATGGTTAACTTATTCTATAACCTGAAGTTAACATGAAGTAAAATCGTAAATCATAGATATGAACAATTGACGAATCTCACAAAAAGACGAAACATGCGTTAAATTAGATTTCACTATGTAAATCATTCATTTTCTTTTGTTTTAATAAAATTCTCCATCTCTCTCTCTTTCTCACTCTCTTTCTTTCTTTAGATAATCTAATACAAATGATAAAAGATCATTCTCCATTAGATCACACTTTGTTATTAGATCCATCTCAAATTTATATTTTAAAATTCCCACCAGAATTAAATCGTACACTTTATCCAATTCAATTAATGAATTTAAACAAATTCTATCATCATTTCAATGAGATTGAATGTAAACGTATTGAACAAGTTCAATCTATTATGAATTCTTATTCAATGAATCCATGGTTTATTCTAGAATATTCTTTAAAACAAATTCAATGTTTATCTTATAAAAATTTAAATGACATTTTAAAATTCAAATATCAATTATTTAATGATTATTTAAAAAATTTAAAATTTGAAGATTTAAATTTAAAAAAAAACAAAATCAATATAAACAAAATTATATTGATTTATTGAAAATGATTCAAGTAAGTAGGATTAATCATTGTGATTAATATAATATAACAACTAATTGATGAATGAGTCAATCAAAGGTGTTTAAAAGAGATTTCAAGGTTACGATGCTAATTTCAGTGCTTAATACGTTATTGGTCCGATCGATAATTCACTGTTCTCTAAATATCATTCCATTATTGTCATTAATGAGTTACTATTTCATAACAGATCCAGTTGAACTCCACTGGTCATTGCTTCTCACTAGAACTCTAGGATAAACCTCAAGTCAGTCACCAATGAGAATATATTTAATAGTATCAGAAAAGGTTTTGTGGAGATTAACACTATTAAATGATGAGGATCTCTGTGGTCTAGAAGTTAAGCGTTTGCGTGCGAGACTGAAGGCCTTAAGTTTGAATTCCGTGAGCGGGAGTGTGGATGCGCAATACTCAGTGCCACAATAGGATGAAACGGCCTTCCAGTGCTTCCAGGTATTTAGTGGTGGTCTAACATCAATTGGTTCATGAACTCAATCAATGAATTAATAATCTCCACTACCCTTATACGGATAGTTAAGCTCATATAACATATTTTAGCTTTTGGGTGAACAGGCTAATTAGACCTTTTGACTTATTCCCTTAACAACCTTAACTGATTGTATATGAGTGTATGTGTGGGCATTGCTTATCTTATTCATCACATGGTTGTAGCTTATTTTTGTGTAACTACAACTATTGAATAAAGCTTGGTTAAATGGAGTTGGCTTACACTCCTTCTCCACTGTGTGTCGTTTCACTTCATTCTCTTCTATTTTTATCGTTCCTCTGAATGTCTGTCCAGATTAACGGTTGTAAGAAATATACATATTCAAAATCCTTTCTCGTATTGAACTTATTTTAATTCCCTCATGTCGCTAACGCGAATTGAATTATAATTTATCTAAGAGGAATGCCAGGATATATATTTCGATAACATTTTTAGTGGCCAGATATATGACTCCAGTTGGAACGTGTGATTAATTGCTGTTGAAACATACATGTTGCCAATTGTCGTGTATTATTATCAACTTCATCTACGTTAGTGATTAACGGAATTATATAAGTCAAATACGTAAATGGATTTTGAATATATATATATATATATATATTGTACACTCCTGATCTGGGCAGACATTCAGATCGACGAAGCGAAATGATGAGGTGTGGAGAATGTACAAAAGTCAACTCTATTTAACCAAGCGTTAATCAATATTTATAGTCACACAAAAGTAAGCTACAGACATATGATGAGTTGGATAAGCAGTGTACACATATATATATACACTCGTATAGAAACAGTCAAGGTTGATAAGTAAATAATTAACAAGTTGAAAACGTGACTCAAGAAGAACCGTTAAATTGACCTGTCCAGAGGCTAAAATAAGCTATGTGGGCTTGACATAGGACCAGCCACTACACACTCATGCGATTCAACAGGAGTCAGAACCTGGACCACTAAAGTTACTTGCTCAGTCATGAGAATTGACTAGATTTGGAAATGTGTATTAATGACAGTGGATTTCAATGGTCAAAAGATATCTGATCATGTGGACTAAATGCTATAAGCTCGATTGTCAGTTGAAAGATACTGTCCGAGAATAGAATAGTTATTCAGTGTTATATGATTTTTGACAGCTCGCTGGGTAGTATCAACTTGTAACAAATTAATTACCTTTTAAAGTTCGACTGTTTGTGTGTGTGTGTGTGACAATCCGATAACTAAACGAACGATCAGATGTATACAAAGATTAGGTACCTTTGGAAAGTTACTAGTTGACAGTCTTAGTGCCAACATTAACACTCAGTGTAAGTACACCTAATCTAGGAGTTCTGCATAGGACAAAATCCCATTTCTAGGTTCCATTGCCATCTATTATATAACATTATTTCAATCTTGCAACTAAATAGAACTATATAAGACGTTCTCTGAAGGTGTACATACTTTAAAAGAGATTGATCAGTTTGATCCTTAACAATAATGACAACGAGAGAACATAAATACTTACAAATATTATGCGCTAGATAGTTTATCTTTATTGTTTTAACGACCAACCAGCTGAAAAACCACAAAACATCTTATATAAATGGTAGATACAAGCAAATACTGAATCAGATATTCTAGTTGAGTTTGTAGTTCATTCTTAGTCTTTATGTTAACCTATTTAAACACTTGTATGAACACTTTTAGCTATTTTTGAGCAATCCTAGAGTTAACTGCATGTCTGTGATAATGTGGTGTGGCAACTCGAACTGATGTACCTACGCTCGAAGTTGTACGTTGTTACTGACTGACGAACTTTATTTATTTGAACACATAAATATTGATACAGAGGGGCACGGAAAACATGTACACCACACAAATCACTTGATTATAGTATGGGCTGTGATACTAACCAAGTGCTTAGACCAAAGCAGGTGGTTATCTTAGTGGGCCATATCCCAAGCCTTTGACCTACAGGTGTCATCCATAAGGCAGTGGACAAACGTCGCGAGATGCAGTCCCAAGGTAGCCGGTGATCAACAATAGGTTCATATGCTATTTGTTTCCTTAGGATCCTGGAGCCCATGTACAAAATTGTTTCGGAATCAGGGTTTTCCAACTGCCCTAGGTGGACTCTCCTTGTCCATCAACCCAACGCCGGACTTTCGCTTTTCGTTCTCTCAATTTCGTAAACAACAGTGAGTAGGACTTCCCTGATAGTGGCTGTGCACGTGGGACCATATGAGCGCATTTCGAGAGGGAGAGTGGACTATACTCACCCCCGACCATACCATGGCATTCATGGGCAATATTACAGTTAAACACACAAAAATACCTGTCAATTTTAATAAGACTACGATAATTTATCCGTACAGATTAACCATAATATACTACTGAAGTCAATGGTGCGACTATAATTTATGGACAACCTCTAAGAAACGCTAAAATGACCTTGACAATATTCACCTATTTACTAAAGTTAAATGAGAGTTATGAATTAGATTGAGGAATGAGGATTAGCACTTACAGTCGAATGTTAGACTAAGGAACAAGATTTAGTATTTTCATCATGAATAGACACCAGCTGTAATATCAAAATGGTATTTGTTATGTCTTTATGCTGGGCTAGTTATCACGTAACCTATTTTCCTATCAAAATATGACTTATTCGCCCGTGTGCTGTACTAAACTAACGACATCCAACCGGTCTGATCAGCCTATCGTCCTCATGGTTCGTTGTTCGCCTAACCCGTTCAGCTGAGTCCAGAATGCCAACTACAGCCTCCACTACGTGAATCATTCATTTCAGACATACTGAGTTTATATATCAAACAAACATACTGCAGCACACCATAAGATAGGAAATAACATACACAATAAGGTCAAAAATGTGGCTATGAACGTGGAAGGCACTGGTTAATAAACTGAACATAGCTTAAGAACAATAAACCATATACTAATAATCTATAAGCTGAAATGAAGCTTATAACAGGGGGAATATAGATATACACAGTCTAGTTACTGAATATCTATACCATAAGAATATTTAAATAATATTAGTCCATTAATAGATCTCAAACGCTACTCGTAATGTAATGTTCACTTGGATATAACAGTATTTAACCAAATCAATGAATGAATTTCATGTCAAAATCCAACATTTTCTATTCATAACTCCAAATGAGTCGTCTATAAATTATAATCTCATCGCTTTTTGTTTTATTAAATATTCTAGATGAAGTTTTCTTCAGTAAACTAAACCATTTGGTTTTGAAGATTTCGTCGCTTTTCTGGACGTTATCATCAGTAATGAAATGTTCACATTTCTCCACATATAACTCATAGCTTATTCGTGTAGATCTTCATGTTGATTAGTTTCTAGTTGATCTTCAACTCATCATTATTTACTTTTTTAATATTTTGATTATATCTCTTATTGACGAGACTCTATGGACGACCTTTGAACGAATCTTGGATGTCCTTCAGAAATATATGTATTCCAAAAAACCCAAAGAATTAAGGTGGTTCGAAGACTAATCGTGATTTGAAAAAGGTTCAGAGGTACTGAAATAATAGTACATACGATAGAGGGACTCATCCATGTGGCTCTATAATAGTCGACCTCTCGAGCCATGGTAGGATCGTAAGAACGTTTTTGGCTTCGACCACATAACTTCAATATTGTCAGTGTGTACTCCAGTTGTAGGGTCCACAAAATAACGCTTATAAATAAGGACATGATGCACACATCCAAGTTTGTGCAGGTATCCGTAGGCATCAAGCAAAAATACTGCAACACACCATAAGATAGGAAATAACATACACAATAAGGTCAAAAATATGGCTTTGAAATAGGATCAGGCACATATATGTATCGGCTCAAGTCGCCATACCTCATTAGCACAACAAGACCAACACAGGTTTCATAGAAGTAGTTAACTCAATCGTGGTAATATATAAGAGCAAGATTTTATGTAAGGATATAGTGAAGAAAGAAAGAATTAGTTGGTACAAACAAAGATATGAAGCGATTTCAATCTCACAATTTAAGGGTAGACAGAGTGTGTATACACCCATATCATTGTGATCGGTCGATTCTGAGTCATGTCACCCACAGTCTACAACCATTGGTTATGATAGTGGCACGGACACCAACCAAGTAGACTTTATCTACAAACATGGTTCACATCAGAGTTTTGTGATTTCAAGGAGTGATGCCAAGTTTTCGTTTGACCACCCCTAACTTCCTTCCAACCATCCCCAACACTAGTCAACATTGCACGTTGTGGTAATCGGTGTTCATGCATACGTAACACGTGACCCAACTATCTCAGTCGATGAAGATTCATAACCTCGTCAACTGACTCACCATCATCCCCTAATACCCTGCGTCTAACCTCACTATTACTTACCCGATGATCGCAGCAGATGGGAGCAATATTTCTAAGGCATCTGTGGTCAGATACTAGTAGCTTTCAGTATCTTCTATACTTAATGGCTATATTTCGCAGCCATAATATAGAACAGAAGGAACTGCCGCACAGCATATTTGCCTCTTAATTGATAGACAAATATCTCTCCTTTGCCAGAGGTGACAAGTTGGCAAAAGCCAAACGAGCTTTCTGAATCCGTGCTGAGATTTAGCGTGCTTTTGAATCGGTTGAACGTTAGTTTGGCAGTCTCAGTTCACGTATACCTGCTGTTGCACAACAACTTATATAGGGGTGCTGCTATTTCTTTGAAATTCTTGACAAACCGACTGTAGAACGCCGCTCTTCCCAGGAACTGTCTCAACTTCCTTCTCGAAATAGGTACTGCAATATTTTCTATGGTAAGAATTTTCTCCAGCAATGGTTTTATTTCTTTATTTCACACTATAAGTCACAACTGCGTGACGCTATTTCTCGCTATCTGCGACTTGTCCTTATTAATTCGAAGTCCAAATTCGTCAATTCGCTTTAAGACCGCTTCCACGTGCTTGACATGATCTGTTTCTGCCTGACTGTACACAACTGCATCGTCGCCATATACCTCGACATTATCTAGATTCTTGAGCAGTAGTGTCATTAATCTTCTGAACGTGAACGGTGCACCCGCCAACCCGAACGGCATTTGTTTAAACTGATACTGTTTATCACGTACAGTAAACGCTGTTCTGCTCTGATCGCTCTGTTTTATAAGCAGTTGCCAATAACCTGATCGTAAATCAAGCACTGTAAACTCCGCGACATTCTGAAGTCGATCTAATGTTTCCAACACTGTTGGTACCGCACAAGGTTTCACGTCTCATATATTATTCAATTCTCTGAAGTGGACACAAAATCTATACCTTCCATTTGATTTCTTTACCAAGAGTACCGGTGAACTGTCCGCTTCCTCATTTATACCTTCTTTCAAAATTTCCTGGACCTGTAGAATTATCTCAGCTTCCAAATGCATCGGGACACGACGTGTTGCAAATATATTTACTCGGTCGTTGTTTATCGGGATTTCGTGCTGTATTTTGTCACCAAATCCATACGGCTCTCTGTTGGCGTGGTACAGAAGTCGCTCGCAAAAGACAAGCAAGCATGAAGAAACACTAAGAAGTGTTTCGTCCAATCAGCGTTCATTTGGAGTTTTGGCCAAAAATATCAAGGTAGCTAAACGTCACATGTGGAAGCTCTGATTGGTTGGCTACTACAGTGCTACTATGTTTAGTAGCGTTCCAGAATATTCCAGCGACTCAAGGACATTTAGATATATTATTAAAATCCTATATTTTCTGTAATAAAATGAACCTTGGGACAAAGTATCTTCTCTCATACTTGTGTCTTCTCTGTGTTGTTCAAGTCGCTGTGTAGTTGTAGACTGCGAGTTACCGGAATAGCTTAGGAAACTAATATAGCGTTCAATCCACACGACTTATCAGTGGCAACGGGGATGAAAACTACAGTGAATATTTCCTTGGAGCAATTAGAAGCCTATATGGTGCGTCAAGAAACGAGGTTTGAAGAGTTGTAAATTAGATGCATGGAAACCCTGATGCAGAAATTCTGCCTGTCCGAGAGAAACCCTGCTTCTAGTGAATCACAAGTATCTTCAGTCATTAACGCCATCCATGAATTTAATTTTGATGGTGTAGCAGGTGTAACTTTCGAGTCGTGGTTTAAAAAGTATGAAGAATTGTTTTATATTGATCTTTGCAAACTGGATGATGCTTCAAAAGTCAGGATACTTCTTAGAAAACTTGGGACTATGGAACATGAACGCTATAGCAACTTCATTCTTCCGAAGAACTAAAATCTAGTGGCCACGAGATTTTAGTTTTGATGATACAGTCAAAACCCTATCCCAAATCTTCGGAGAACAATCATCTCTATTTAATATTCGTTACCAGTGCTTCAAGTTAACGAAAGAACCAGGAGATGACTTTGGTGAAGCATGCTGGAACTGTGAACCGAGAATGTGAAAGGTTCAGATTGCCGTCCATGTCTGAAGATCAGTTTAAATGCTTAGTATTTATCTGCAGCTTTGGTTCATCCGAGGATGCCGATATCCGAACCAGAATCTTGAGCAAACTCGAACACTGCCCTAACATGTCCCTGCAGGAAGTGACTACCGAGTGCCAAATGTTAGTAAACTTGAAGCATGATACCTCAATGTAAGAAAACGGTAACTGTTTCCATAACGTCAGTGCGGTCAAGACGAAAGTCTTTCAAGGTTCCAGTACGCATAATTATCGAAATAACAACGGCCAACCATCATCTCCATGCTGTTCATAAGGAGGTTGGCACTATAAACGGTTCTGCCCGTACAAAGAACATTGTTGTGGTAAGTGCTTTTGGAAGAGGCATAAAGAAAACCTCTGCAGGAGAAGAAACTGTAAACAACATTCCTTGAAACCTAACCCAAAGAAATACAGAGATACTGCTCCAACCAACAAAATATTGGTATCACATAACAAAGCACGAAGCTGCCACCAAAAAAGTATGTAACCTTGAATACTAATAAACAACGTAATCGCCTTTAGTTTCCTACAGCTTCTGATTTTACTCTAATCAGCCCAGAAACATGGAAGAACATTGGAAGACTCACAGTTTTCTCAACAACACAGCTGGCACACAGTGCGTCTGGGGGAATTTAAATATTGTTGGACAACTGCCGTGCACTGTTTCTAAAGGTACTGTAACAACAAATGCAACAATATATCTTACAAAGAAGCCAGCAGTTGACTTAATTGGGTTAGATCTTATAGAAACTTAAATTAGCAGACCATTCTATTAACAGTATCTGCAGACGAATCAGAACAGACAACACCCCAAAGTGGAGCCAGAAAAATGCCATGCTTCAAAGACACCAAAACGTGATTAAAGAAGGATTGGGGGAATGTACGAAGGCCAAAGCAGTGCTAACTCTAAAACCTGCAGCTACTCCTGTTTTTCGACCTAAACGACCTGTATCCCATGCTCTTCTTCCAATAGTTGAACAGGAATTACAACGACTTCAGCGAATGAGTGTTGTCGAGCCTGTAAACTTCTCGAATTGGGCTGCACCAATAGTGCTGGTCAAGAAGTGGAATGGAAGTGTCCGTCTATGTGCAGACTACTCTACGGAATTAAATGAACCTCTAGAGTCCCACCAGTATCCGTTGCCCTTATCGGGAGATCTCTTCGCTAAGCTGAACGGTGGCAGATATTTTGCAAAATCGGACTTATCAGACGCATACCTACAAATCCCTGTATCGGACGAAAGCAAAGATCTCTTAACGATCAACACACACAAAGGTCTGTACCGGTATAACCGACTACCTTTTAGAGTGAAGACAACGCCCTCTATTTTCCAGCAAATTATGCGTACCATGTTACGAGGTATTCCAAAGGCAGCAGCCTTTATGTCAAAGAAAGGTATACCTGTATACACTGCAAATAGACTGCAACGTTGGGGAACTACACTCTTGGGTTATGACTTCAAGATCAAGTATCAACCCACTACTGATTTTGGACAAGCTGACGCTTTGTCTAGACTGATTGGCTCACAAGTAAAACGGGAAGAAGACACTTTGGTGGCAGCAATCGGGACGGAAACAGAAGTACATCGAGTTTTGGAAGACGCAGTTGATGGCCATCAAAGAAGCCACGGAGAATGACAAGACTTTAAGAGAAGTTAGTGGTTATCTTCTCACCAAGTGGCCGAGCCGTCGTTTTCAAGGAGAGATGCTATAATATTTTCGCCGACGGAACTCACTTATGATGGTCGACTCATGTATTATGTTTGGTGACAGAATTATTGTCTCAAAAGTTTTACGCTATAAGATTCTGAGACGATTCCACAGCGGTCATCCTGGTATCAATAAGATGAAAGCGTTGGCTCGAAGTTACGGATACTGGCATACGATGAAACAAAAGATCGAAACCAGTATCAAGCTGCACGTAGACCCGGAGAAGAGGTTTTGTTTTTCGTAAGGTGGGAGGTGTTGGGGTGATACAGAAGTCGCTCGCAAAAGACAAGCAAGCATGAAGAAACACTAAGAAGTGTTTCGTCCAATCAGCGTTCATTTGGAGTTTTGGCCAAAAATATCAAGGTAGCTAAACGTCACATGTGGAAGCTCTGATTGGTTGGCTACTACAGTGCTACTATGTTTAGTAGCGTTCCAGAATATTCCAGCGACACAAGGACACTTAGATATATTATTGAAACCCTCTATTTTCTGTAATAAAATGAACCTTGGGACAAAGTATCTTCTCTCATACTTGTGTCTTCTCTGTGTTGTTCAAGTTACTGTGTAGTTGTAGACTGCGAGTTACCGGAATAGCTTAGGAAACTAATATAGCGTTCGATCCACACGACTTATCACTCCCTATCTCCAGTGTACAGTTTCGCGTACTTTTTGCATAACTCGGTAATGTTTGGTTTCTTCGACGAGACATCCGCTGCCACTCTTATTTCAGCCACTTCGCTAGTTTCGTGTATTGGCCGTGAACCATACTTTGTGACCACCTTATCGCTTCTTAAGTCAACTATCGCTTTTACTTCTCATAGAAAATCTACTCCTAATATCGGTCTCGATAAGCTTGTGGTTACCACGAACGGAAAATTTATCTCAGCATCTCTCACTTTTACGATGCTGTTAGATGCTTCCAACAGCTCCAACATATGGCCTCTTGTAGTGTGGACAGCTAATGTACACGGCCTGAGTCTCTTATATTGCTCCTTGCCTATTACTGATACTGCTGCCCCTGTATCGATCATACAAATTATATCTCGTTCATTTATGTCACTCTCGTATGCACTGCGCCACTGTCTACTAACGCAACAGCCCTCAGATTCTCAGGATAGAAAGAACACTCGTTGTAACGTCCAAAATATCTGCGTCTTCGTCTTGTTGGACAGTTTATCTTCCAATGTTCTGTTCCTCCACAAGCGTAACATTTATCGTTCCTTTTATGGTTCACTCGTATTGCTGCAATCTCACGCTCCATCTCCTCAATCTTCTTCTCGACGTTATTTATCTCCCGACCGGAGCTACTGCTCGCGTCATCGGCTGACGAGTCACCTTCGCCAGTTCACTGATATCAATTGGTTGCGCTGCGTTCACTAGTTTCAGCTGTTGGAAGACGGTGGCGGGGACGCTCTCGATAAACTGCGACGCCAGCAACTGTTCTCCGGACTCCACATCCAGACTCGGCAGCGCAAGGCGTAACAATCTGGTAAGCTCCATAGTCAGCACCAGCGGGTCACCATCGACCGGCAACCTCACCAACTGGAACCCCTGCAGTGCCTCCTCTCTGTCCACTGGGCTGTCGAACTCCGTCACCAACCGCCTGGTGACTGTCTCTCATGTCGTCTCTCCGCCCACACCGTCCAAGCTGTCATATACAGCCTTCGCCCTGGCTCTCAGCAGCGTCCCCAGCACCACCAGCTTCGCCCTCGGCTCCTTCGCCCCCACCTGCTCCGCCACGGCCTCAAACTGCTTCAGGCAGTTCAGCACATCTCCGTCCTCCAATAACTTCGGCCATGGAATCTTCGTCCTTAGTGGAGGCGGCGCCGCCAAATGTAGTGAAGGAGAACACAAGTGAGGTCAACCGAATTGTATTTAGCGCAAAAATACAGAGTTACTTGGTAAAATTGAAAAACCATATAGCAAATCGTCAATTTGCAAAATGTCAATGCATCAAATCAACCTGGATTGATCCTGTTGCAAACATCAATCGATTGTCTCACATTTCATTGTTCGTGAGTTGCCTTACAAATTGCATTGTGTTGTCGCTCTTCCTATCTTGATCTTACCCCATCTTCTACTGCCAGACATTATGTTTTTACTCGCGTCATATACTAATTATATCAATATAAGTAGCACGCACCACAGTACTTTCTTATAATGAGGTGATGCTTAATCGGTTAAACCATTTATATTACTATTAATAAGTTGAAATACACTTTCTATAAACTTAGTCAGTCTACAATATGAAACCAAAAACCAAATATATCCTGGAGACTGAAGGCCCTGGGTTTGAATGAAGAAGATATTTACCTTCATTGTTTAATTCAATGGAATACTTTGAGTAGAGGTTGATCACCATAAATAATTCTGTACAATGCACATTTTACACATAGATAATTTAATCGAATCAAGCTGAATGGAATAAACAGTCTTATTCTGTGAAGCAGTAGACAAAACCACTTTCTAAACAAGATTCATTCTAAACATACCAATACCTCTTCAGCATCTACGGATATATGTTAAGGAATATTCTGAAACGACAGTGAAGCAAATATAAACAATTTTCATTGTGTGAAGTTTCCCACTATCGATTAGATTTATTGAATTGGGCACGCTTGGATGGAAATGCTGGAATGTTTGACAATTCAAAATGTCGTATAATAATTCGAAATGTAGATGATCATTCAGATAACTTCGTTGAAATAGTTTGATTATGTGACTTTCGATAAACGACACTTGAGCACCGAAATTTTAAGTGGATCATCGAAATTGAGAACGACGAAGAAAGCGGCGTTTTTACTGATGACGATTGAGTATGTCACAAATCTAGCTTTGATACATACACCAAGCAGTAAACCGCTAGAATCGTAAAAGTGTAGATGATGACTGGTGATTCAAAAAGATTTCTAATTAGGTCACGTTATTGTTCATGATAGAAATTCAATTACGACAGCCTGAAGGCACACATTAAGAAATCAAACATGACCAAATTATAGGTGAATAAATTGGACATCAAAGCTTTTTCAACAAAAAGTATGAAAGAAAATCAAAATCTATTGAAACAAATTGCATATCATTTAGACAGATAAACGTATACTACTCATATGATGATGAAGTAGTCCATTTTCACAACCGAAAAAACGAATGTTTGCTTGTTGTAAATGATTAAGCAAAACAACTAGTGGTGAAAACCCACTACTACTACTACTACTACTAAGAACACCAAAATCTTATACAACATCAGCAACAGTACCGTGAAAAAAAGAGAAGAAATAAGGCAAAGATTACCAAATAAATCAAATTTAAACCAACCGTAAAGGCTTCAAGGAAAGTAAATATTCTAGTTTTTATATTCAGTGAAACATATTCAATAAATGTAACTAGTCCGAAGAAATGCCCATTCGGACAAACATCATGAATAAATGAAGGTTTGTTAAGATGTCTCTCTTCACCTTCAGATGAGTTTGATCCTGTTCGAGAACATAAATGGAAGATTGAAAAGTGAAGAATATAAGCGGTGTAAATGCGTGCAACTAAGAAAAATCGGGTTCATCGGAATAGGATGATTATGATTAATTTCATATCTGGGAGACCTACAGTAAGGATAGAAAACAACATTGTGGCAAAATGTCAATAAAAAGGATGACACTTCAGGAAAATGTATTAATTTTCTTCAATATTCAGGACTCCGATTGTGAAAATTAGAACAACACATGTAGGCAAACAATATTGTTTTCAATTAGATCGTCATCAGTCAAGTCATCTAGATCTTTTCTTCCATAAACCTCATATTCCACTTCATTGCTTGAGATGTCTATCTTGATAAGCAGTACATGTCTTGACAAAAACAACAGTTATATCAGACAATAATTCGGTTGAAACAAAAACTAAATGATTAGTAAGTGAATTCGTTTCCAGACTCCATTTTGAACACACCATTGAATTCACATGAGATCAAGTTCAAAACCCTTGAGTATGGCCATGAGCATGATACTGTTGAGTTGTTGGTTCAGGTGTTAGCGAATTCGCCAACCTCATCACACATCATCGACGAATAATTGTACCAATTCCTGAAATTTGCTGTTCCTTCTTAGTCAAATGTATTCAGTCAAAACGTCTAATCAATTTGTAAATCAACATTTCAATCATCCACTTTATTCTTATTATGCTGTTCTTTTAATTGATTATTAATTAGCTAACACTATGTGAATGAAAATCAGGTCATACTACTCGTCATATCTAAATGAGTGAAACTATGTATCGTTGTGAAATAATCAATCAGCCAGGAATTTCTCATTTGTGCACTTTTAAATTTCTCACTATTATTCTGGTGAAATATCAAAAGACTACTTGCTATATATTCTGTACAACGTATAAAGTGAAGTTGTGATTAAAAGTACAACGACAGTTGAATTAATCTCCTTTGACTTAGGCACGCGTGAAATATCTCATCACATGGACGGAAATCAACGACAAGAATTGAGATATGCTATGGCTTTTGACCAATAATTCATGTTCATACAGGCGAAGATGAAGAGGGCGTCCATTTTTCCGATGTAGTGATTTCCACAATTAACATAATCTATTTTGTAGATGATGTTTGATTATTATTCTTTTGTCATTTCATCTTTTGATTTGCATATTATTTGTTGTGGTAATATTGTTGTTTCGTGCTACGTCTATTCCGAAAGGCTTCAACAATCTCGTTGTAGTTTCATTATGTGGTCCATCTTTAACAGAAGACTAAGCTACAAACAGTTCTCTATCGATAAACAGTTCATTTTATTCACATAATAATTATACAAACTGTTGTTGTATCGGACCGTATACTGAAGAAAATGTGACATTGAAAAGATCTACGAACTATGGTTATCACTACTACTCACACTACTTCTACTACTACTACTACTACTACTACTACTACTACTACTACTACTACTACTACTACTACTACCATACTATGCCCGTGACCGGTCTCTTGTAAATATTCAGTTGTACAGTGACCTCTCTCCGATTTCAGTGTACGATCGAAGGTCATGGGTTTGGGTCACGAATGTGCGATCATGGATGCACAGTGCTTTTGAGTCTCGTACTTAGACGAAATGACCATCCTGTGTTCCAGGTTTTCAATGGTTGTCTAGCATTGATCGATTCATAATACAAATCAAAACTCAGGCTGGTGGCTAATTTTTTATCCATGCCTTTGAACTATTTACAAGTAGGACAAATGTTTTCAAAGATCATTGTCCCACAAAAGTAGTAGTCAATTTTCATTATTTGGAATGTCAATATGACCACCATCAGACTTCAATCATCCTCTCCTCATGAATTGTCGTCAATTTATGTCGTGCTCGATCTGGAATTGACTGAATGTGCATTATAATGAATGATGCGTTTGTATCGCTACCTGTATTTAGAATGACGGTAACAAAAGTCACGTAACTACTGCAGAATGTAACGTTACTCCGGTAGGAATTGACTGGTTGCATGAATCTTTTTAAAATATAAGCTACTACTGAAGTCAATTAACTTGAAAAACAGTTCCATTGAAGGCTGATATCAAAACAATCACAGATATTACTGAACATAAATATCGTTCCAGTTTATGATGAAATCTCTTCTGTTCAAGCGTAATAAACCTCAACAGAGCACAACAGCTATTTTACCGAAGACAAAACCGAGATCTGCAGACATTTTCTACGATGCATCAGTTGATTTACTACTCTAACTTCAGTCCATTTATCATATTGTTACTACTCCATTTATAAATACCGTTCTGTATCTCTGATCCTGCTCGTTTAATGAATTTAGATAAACTACTTTTGTTGACCAACAGTTATCAAGTGAAAATTTCTATTTCATAACTAAATTCACTCTATCCGTTTCTAGCTACAACGCTACTGCATTGTAATGTGATGGAATTGTAAACTGTCCAATTACTCGTAATCCCATATAGCTTATACTTAACAAATTTCAAATACAACTGAGCATTAGAATATACGTTGCCTCAGTAGGAGCATCTCTTCGACAGTTTTGATATTTCTTTATAACTACCTGTATTATCGAATCTCCTGTATTACCGCTCGTGTTTGAGTGTTTGTAATCGATGACTCTTATCTCTAAACGTACATGTTTCCCGTACCTTATCGAGCCATTAGTTTGCTTTCTTTCTGGCGATTTTTAAATCCAAATTCCTTCATACGTGATTTCATTCACACACTGTTAACATCTGCTGGTACTATTGCTAATGCTGTTGTAATATTAACTGTAACTGTTCTACAGAAATCGCCATTTTTTTCAGTGTTATTAATAATATTAACTCCAAAATCACCGGCAATTTTTATGGCTTATGTATATTAGTCAATTATTATGCCTCAGAGGTTACTCGCTCGGATATAACACACTTCTTCAACAATAATATATCGTCAAATCAGACACAAACCTACATGGTTCATGTTTTAAGTAAATCTGATTCCAGCTTCGACATTGACGTTTCGTAAATACAAGACAATGACAGGTCTAGCACAATGATATAACATTGTAGGAAACAAAACAATGAAATACAAGTTACACTTAAAAGAGCAGGTCAGTCAGGATATATTTTGAACTTGATTGATTACTGACTAAACATGTCTTTTCCTCTCAATACATTTGACTCATATAAGCATTTACGTACCAATATTCCACATTGTAGCAACAGCATGACTTGTCAACCAACACAGTTCAAGGGAGGACCTGACATCATGTCTGATTTTTCAAATAGTCTCCAATCTGGTTGATTCCATGTATTAATACACTTTAGTGTGATGTGAAGTTGTTGTCGAGTTTCTTTGCTTGAACACACCCACACACTGATATATTTGCCTACAATTAGTAAACACTAACAATCTTTAAAATCTGGTAACATGTAAATAAGCATGTGTGAGTGTGTGTGTGCATGTGTCAATGTTGTCATTATCGTCGTCATCTTTGTTGTTTTGTTCCATTCAGCATCTTCTCCTTTTATTTGATCTTCTCACTGTTTTCCCACCTACCGGAATTTTAAATTGTTTGTTTGAAATGGTTGTTGTTTTAAAAATAATCATCAAATAAGTAGTATCTTTTGTTCCGATCAAATTTATTTTTTCCTTTGATGGATTCCATTTGATGGATTGTTGTCTTCTCAAATGTCAAGTGAAGCTTTAGTGTTGAGCTCATTAGTATGGTTGTAAATTTGCAAGTCAGAGAAGAGGTGAGGAAGATATTTCACTTTTGAGAGCCTCTGTAAGGATTCTTTTGTAAACAACTACATTCGATAAATAGTTTAAATCTATTTTACACAACTAAAGGGTATGACAATATAAGGCAGGCATGAATAAAATGACCAATGTTATATGTGAAAAGTGATAATCATTCTCATCTGTTTCTACAGAACTACTTGAAGATGGTGTGGTTTGTAAATAAGCCAAGTCAGTTAATGAAGTTCGGAATGAGTTGTAGTGAGGTTTTTATCAATATTATAATAATAATCATAATATTAGTAGTAGTAGTAGTAGTAGTGATATAACCGACGTTGTTGTGAATTCACTATGTAATAAATGCGGTAGAGTCAAGGTAATTACGATGAAGAGAAATCAATGTGAATTGGGGGAGATGAATGGGAAGTTTTAGAAAGATATAAACATAAAAAGAATTCGGATAAGAGGTTCTGAATTCGAGTTACTACCGAACTAATTAAGCTCTCTGTGTGAGTGAGATTTGTTACATCAATGTTATGTTTGTTCATTCTTTAGAGTTCAGACAATTCTAGAAATACTTACTGGTCTTGTTCCAGATGGAAATAGACTTAGATTCTCATCTCACAAACACCGTTAGTTCCCTAAAGTGAAGAGATACATCATTTTGGTCATTGTCAACTAACACGATGCATACGTTTCTAGGCTCCTCTCGATTGCTTTCAATTACTGAACATTGAACCTTATAATATGCAACGACAAGACTGATGGTGACGCTACAATAAAAGCATTAAACAAACATGACTCTGGTAATCAGTCAGTTCACACATGGGATCAATGAACACATGGTATACATTTATTTGTAAAATAAATAAGATAATCCCTTGATTATCCAGAATTATTGAACCTCAAAGAACGTTGAATGAGAATGTTATGTTATACTTATATCTACAGAAATTTGGTGATGCAATAGTTTGACCGGAAAATGCATGGAAGTATCATTGTTTGAAGTTGCAATGTGAATTCAGTCAGTCAGTTACAACGTAGAACTTCGTACGGACGTACGTCACTTCGAGTTGCCACATCGATTTGTGAAATAATACAGTAATTACAAAGCGATTGTACTGAGCAACACAGATGAACAATAAATGATGATGTATGATGACTGTGGTGGAGTTGAATTGCCTGGACTCCAATAGAGAAGTTAAGTACTCGGCTCCTAGAACAAGGAAGAGATCATGTTTATAGAGCAACTAATCAATAAGTCAGTTGAAAAGATATAACATCAACCTTCTGAGCAACAGTTCTTCACTCTATAATGTCAATATTTGATTACAGTTTGCAATGTTGAATATGTAGTTACCTACTATCATCAAGAGAACGCGAAGGGTTTAATGGAAACAATCATTATTGTACCCAATTGTACCAGTGATTGTTTTACTGTGCTCGATTGTATAATCGACAACAGCCATCACCTACCTTCTGATATTTGGCTTACGTGGGATTTTATCGGTTAACTGGCACGTAGTTTTTGTAGTGGTGTTCATAGTCAACCACGACGCGACACCACACTACAATTATCATCTTAGCAAGTGAAATCTAATGTGATCGTTAGAAATCAAGTGATTGGAAGAACAGTTTAATGATACTCAATGATGATAATGATAATGATGATGATTTGGATGATAATGATGATAATAATAATAATAATAATAATGATCCCGGACATAATGCTCATATTCACTTTATAAATATATATTTGCTACTTTGTGGTTCATCGAATCGTCAATGTTGTTAGCACCCTCATCATATATACCGCTATAGACCTTCTAAGAAATCTTCCAGATCAATTCGTGAGTATCTACAATACTGAGGTCTGAACGCAGTTAGGATCAGATTAATTTCCATTCGGAATTGTTGAGGAAACCAAACTAACAGAATCTGAATCTTATTAGCAGCATAACACCAATGTCTTCTGAATGATACACGAATCGAACTACTATTGAACATTTGCTTGAATACATCAATCTATTAAATGAGTGAATAGCACAATATCACAGTATTTATTCTGTGTGGATTTCATTTATTCAAAACGAAAATCGGAATGTGTATTTCTGTGTTGATGAAACACAAAGATAACCATGTGTGATACATCATCAAAGAGATTGATGTTTGAAGTCACGAATTGTTATTGAGTTGTGATTCATTGGTTTATTTTTCATAGATTACATGTTAAGACTGAAAGGCTGAGTGAACAATAGCATGTAAATAAGAGCTGTGATTGAGTCGTGTATTGTAGCGAGATATAGGTTGTTGTATATTCATCAGAATTTCCCTAGCTAGCATAAGTCAGTAACGGGGAAAGCGAGTAACGTGGAATGAAAAATCATACAGCTGTGGCGTATACTGCTTTTGTCTGTCGATATATGTAGTTTGTAACACCGATCGGAAGTGGAAAACCTGACAGCTGAAGGCTAAGAAGATCGAGTTGAAGAGAATATAAGGGAAAAAAGAGCATGTGGACTGGAAGAATCATGCGGAATGTGATGAACAAATGATGGAAATTTGCAAATGAAGTATTCAATGCGATGGTTGTGATATTTTATCAAGGTTGCCAAATGCCCTGGTGGTATGGCCGAGAGTATACGTATGAATGTATGGAAATAGTTAACTATTTTAGCATTCTTAAGTTCCTGTCTCAATCAATATTCATTGAACCGTAGATGAAGTGGCTTTATGAAGTGAATTATCACGAGAACTTGTCAATTTCCAAACCTACTTCATACAAACACCACAAAGCTGTATATCGTATGCATTGAGGAATAAGATTCGCAAAGACAAATTGCGAATTCTGTCTGATTCATCGCATTGAATATATAACATAACACTACGTTCTATCATCATCTCTCTTTACATCCGATAACATTTTCAAAGTAAAATTGATTACTCCTTCTTCAATCTCAGTGTAAACAACGTGTTTGTCTAATGAACAAAACATATTTGTGTTGACCTATTTTTGTTTATAGAATCAGCTATGATCATACTTTGTTTATCATTGATCACCTCATTGCATCTCGTTATTCAATAAATAATATGGTATTCTCTATTGTGTATCGTGGGTGTCATATGAATATTGGGTGTTGTTTATTTGGCTGACATCAAAGATGAGTGAAATGCTCATTTTACATATTATTACTACTTTGCTAAAAAGAAGATGAAGTGGAAGCAAATGTTCTGGTTGTCAATTCATAGATGGTCTTGCTCCAGCTTAGAATAAACTCTTCAATCATCGACCATCTCAGTTGTATTGTTCAACTAACTTCATATTTTATGAAAAGAATAAGTGTTTTTGTGATTCCTGTTTTGTCACACTCCTGGTAGATTTACATACACTGGATGAGTTGCGAAGCGTAAAACATGAAGTGTATCTCTCAGGTGATGTAAAATTAAACTACTATGGTGAATAGGACAATGCCTGAACCCAAGTATCAATCTGGGCTAGGCCACCATTAAAAACTTGGAATCATCAGAAAGCCGTTTAGTATAATACTCATGAATCCCAACGTGAAAATTACTGCGATGTCAACGGATACCCACTCTGACAATATTCTAATGCTGTTTGAAGTTTTATTGGGAAAAGAGATGTCTCTTATATATTCCATCATTCAATGCCAGAATTAACGCTAACACTCCATTTAGAGAAAATCTCAATGACGTTAAATCACCTTCTATAACTTCGTAAATTTTCTGGTACATAAGTTTTGTTTTCATAATTTGAAAGATACTTCATTTTAATTAACGTACAAATTCTTGGAAGTGTTAGATGCAAACTAAGATTTGGACTAAAGAATGACTGTCTAGGTGGGTTAGATAGGCGCCCTTGCCCAGTTGAAAGCAAAACAATGTGTGTGGGTAAAATGACATTTCTGAAATTCATTATAAACTTAAAAATATACCCTATCACCTGAACAAATATGACCACTCAGCTATTCAGCCAACAATTGTCAAATCAATCAAATCTAAATTACAATAAGTAATGAAGTTGATAAAGGATGCCCAAAAATTACCAATCGCAACAAATCAATGTTATTCCATCCTGTCTGGGTAGATCACGCACTAGTTGGTTCAAAAGATACTATTTGATTGCTTTATAATAAAGAGTGCTTCGAATTCTGGAGGTGCGCTTCAATTCACAACCGAAAATTGCACAAGTCTAGTCAATACAAGCAACATTATCAAAAGTAGGAACAAACCAATATGGCTGCTGTCAAGACTTAGTATCAAGTAAACAGAACATAAATGCAGTTCAGCAAGAAACATGGAAACTTAGTGAAGGCGTAAGAAAAATAAAAACTATAATAAAATACAAATATGACCAATTCAAATGGAATCAAAAAGAATAACAAAATGTACAACTAAACGAACAACAATAGGAACAAACTACAAATGTATACATGGAGGGATTTTCACACACACACACACACACACACACAAAACCATCAAAATGGATCTTACAGGAGGTATTAGTCCATTCAAAACATCAGAGACAAATGTTGTGTAAACGAATTATTCTTTGTGAAATCAATGTTGGATAAAGAGAAGAGTTCAAAGCAAAAGTAATCAGTTTAGAAACGTTTATTTAAACTGGAGGGATAAACGCTGTGATACTTTACAAAACTAGTTCTTTCACACTACGAATGATGAACTGAGTGCTCATTATGGAAGCGGTTATTTCATCATTATGAGATATGTTGTCGAATGTTAGAACCTGCTAAAATATCACTCAATATATGTAGATGAGTATATCAGTCTGAGAATAATGTTGTGGTTTGAACAAACATCAATCGGGAAGTAACCGTACAACCTTAAACTCGTTGTACTTATAAAAGAACTTTTTAATTCCCAGTTTGGATATCGCCTGTGGCCTCTAGTAACGCAACAGTTATAAATAAGTATTCATGAACGTTCGATTGTCAAAAGTGTTTGTGAAACGATTTAGTTGAAACAAAAGTTGAGTAGGTTGATGTTAGCGTTCAATGGTGCTTGACTTAATACTGAACGATCAACGAATTGTTAATGTACTTTACTTGACAGCTTTTTCGAATAACGAAACAAAGTTGTTCTAGTGAACACAGTGTGAACTTCACGAGTAACGTACTGCGGAAATATTTCCACAGTATTTATAGATAAAATATTTCACAGTCAGTGGTATGGATGAAAATTCAAACTGAAATATCACCGTCACAATCATCATGAAACGAAAATTTTTATTCTTCACATAGTCTATAAAAATGACTACAATAAACGCAATGTGTGATGCTTTGTTAATGAAACAAGATGGATTGCTGGATATATGAGTTTTGATTGAAATCATGGACCGATAAATGTTGGGACTGTATTAAAAACCCGGAATCATTCAGAAGCCTGTTTGTTGTATTACAAGACCCCATAACAGTACCTATTGACAATCATGAAAGCAGAAATCGAATCTAAGACGTTCAGTTTTACAAGGACGTTCAGTCTCTTGCCACTGAGTAGCAATCAATGGTGTTCACGTGTAACTTCAACCGATTCAGGAGATTACACGACCATCTACCATTGTTTCTGGTAGGTAACTGCCTCACACTGAACACAGTCGAACTCATCTGGAATAAAAGAACAATGAAGTGAGTGAGAGTCAACTGACGGAAGACATGCAAGCGAAGTGTAGAATGTGTGGTTTTTATATTTTATGAAGACACTCTGGGATACTGCAACCAACAATCAACGTTTCATATCAGAGCTCGCACATGATTCACATATAACATTAAAAGACTGAACACTTTTCAGTCCTAAGCACTAACGAGAACATTCGAACACGCAATGTGAATGAATTTTTGTCGACTAGTTTCTCACAAATCCATGAGAATAATGCCGATTATTAGCCAAGTCATGTTTAATAATGTGATCAATCATTGACGCAAACACTTAAGTGTGTTTCATTCAAGTCTCTCATCTTATTACCAATGCTACGAGAGAACCGTCACTAGTTCATCATTCACTCTACATCTTTTTCAGTCATACTCGAGTATCTGCTAGACCATCTGAAATTAGTTCAAATAACGAAGGATTGAGGTGCTTTGTTAAATATTGATGCCGCATTCCGACAGTTTAGTTTAAAACAATGAACCGCGTCAATTTCGAATGGTATTTCTCAGTATTGAGTCTCTAATATAATGGACATTTACAACGGACTCTTGGCTGATTTCAATGGTCTTATAACCATGTATACACGATAGTGTTAATTGACAAGAGCAATGTTGTAATCTCTTGTGAAATGACCCATGTTCCCATTGAATGAAAACAATGACATAAATACAAAAAGGTTATGTTTTTATATTCTACCAACAAACTGACATCAGTCATTACGTAAACATTCATCAATGTGATATGCAGTTCCATGAAACAATCTTCAATGTATTGAAATGATTAACAAAATAGAAAGTGTATTTCATAAAATACGAGAATGAAAATGACAAAGTGCAGTTAATGAAAACAATTGACAAGCTGTTTGTGGGGACTATGGATAAACTCTCTTCCTTCTGTGGAACCATACCCAAATACCGCAGCCAGCGCATACAATAAGGAAAGATATAACTAATGGTACAACGATATACACGTATTGCAGTATTTTTGTTTCCTCAGTGTCTTCAGTTGTATCTGTAGTCATGTTCTGAAATGAGCAAAATAGTGTAATGATTACAATCTATCGAATATTTACCATATGTGATTCAGTGGTTGGATTAGTCTTCTTCAATTCATTTCCTAGATCAGTTTCAGTAGTAGCTAGAGTTGTTGTATCTGTGGACATGTTCTGAAATGAACGAAATAGTATAATGATTACAAAATATCAAATATTTACCATATGTGATTCAGTGGTTGGATTAGTCTCCTTCAATTCATTTCCTAGATCATTTTCAGTAGTTGCTGGAGTTGTTGGTTCAGGGTAAACCTTGACAACCGAGCTCTTCAGAAGAAAGAAACAGTGGAAATATAATTAAATATCAAATGTTTCATCATTCATTATACACCATTGTCAGTATTGTGATGAGAGAAGTGAAATCGACAAGTAGTTACATAATATACATTCGCACAATGTGATAAGTATACACTATCCAACAACTAACTGACGACTTTTGTTTGGGTAATGAAATTTGTTTCCTGGATGTCACATCATATCACAATCTATACATTATTCAACAAACTTATGACTGGCGGCCTTATTGAAGCAATACATTCAGGGTAAACATTTCATAACAAGGAATCAGAAATACTTGTTCTGTACTTCAACAATGGGACTACGAACGTTCACTCATTATCCGAACATGCTACACAATTTTCAACAGATTACGCTTCATCATTCAAACTGATTTCATCTGTATTCTTCAACAGTTCACGTGGATATACGGTTTCAAATGGAACATCGGGAATCACTACACATTCTATGAGCTAATGAATTAACATCTTTCCACATGAAAATAGAGCATCGCATTCATATGTGCTTCAATATCGTATAAGTTACTTTGATTTATGCACTTAGGGTACACTAGAAATCACTACTAATTCGTAACAATACAAATGATTGCAATTTGGATTATCGTAATATAAGAACAATCTTTGAAGTCTACCAACTGCTTACTTTTTCTGGCAACCATTTACTTCGAAGACATCAACATGCTCATCATTGCTTGTAGTGCATATATTGGCTGATTTACACCAAATACACGTTTTATTCAATGTTGTTGCGCCATGACATGCTTCAGGCGAGCTGTGATTTGGGCAATCTTCAGTGAAAGGAAGAAGAAGGTGATTGCATTTCAAGTTATCAAACAAAAGATAAATGAATTACAAATACAAATGTAACTGTAACTCAATGATGGCGATTTCGGAGTTAAATGAGTATTTCATTCTCTGGGCATTTGTCATCACATTGCTCAATCCGAAAATTAATACACTTTCAATGTGATTCACATTTCCTGAAAACATGTTGGAATTAAATAAGATTACGTTGCATGTTGAACGATGAAATTTGTCAGGCGAATGTCACGGATGTCAATGACTGTTAATATTAGAAAAGAAATGTACACGCTAGACGGTCAACGAATCTCGTTACTGCTTTATGATTGAAATATTTCATGTGGCTACATTCTACCCTGTGTGTCATCAGTTAGCATGTTAGACTCGTTGGTTCATGAAACTTTGTCGATAATGAATAATATTCTAGTCAACGAATATTGAAGTTGATCTGGACATCAGATTATGGAATGATTCTCTCTGTTGTTGCAATATTATTTCAATAGTTTAATACATGATGAACAAAACAATGTTTGTGGTTATTCACTGTACGTAGTCAGGAGAAAGGAAACGCTTCCATACTGTGAAAACCCTCATTGTTTTCGATAATGTACAAATATTTACTGACTATGATAAATTGAAATTTGAACACGTGATTTTTCTACTCCTTCAGTTTATCGGATGAGTAGGATAAAGTCGAGGTTTTGAAAATTAAACTATTGTTTCCAAGGCAATAACAGTTTCATGAAGTGTTTCTGTAATGTCAATTCCTCGGTGAAATTCGATATTGCATGCACCAAATGAAAATCAAATAACACTTCCCAGTGAATGCAAAATCAACTAACTGACTGATATCATCTCATCCATTGTCTTGCGACATTTTGTTCAAGTAAATTTCATCAAAATGAAAACTTCTATTGTAGTCCAAATGTGTCTATAATCATTTTAAATGTTCAACAGTGAGTCGTTGTTTGATGTAACGTCTAATTGAGACTGATGGCTTGATATCATGTAATAACTGTCTGAAATCATACATGAAATTTCCAATTTTATGAAACGAAGATGATGCATTCAAGTGTGAAAATTGTCAACTCTGATGAAATAAGGTTTGACATACCCCCAAGAACTTCATATTCCACTAGCGTTCCACTTCGGATCCATTCGAAAGGAACTTTCACACTAAGCCTTTGATAACCTACTATGACTAATTGAACAGAAGAAGACAGTTAAAATTCTGATTTCAATTTTGGATATAACACGTTGTTTGTTCGTTTAAAAGGCGAGCAAAAAAGAAACTGTTTAATATCTGATTAAAGATAAAATGACTGTCAAATAACATCCTTATGAAATATGCTCTACATCGCTTAAGGTACTGAAATTGACCGATGTTCAACCACTAAATGAAAAATGATCTCGTCAAATTGCTGATTTGTTTCACTAAGGTGTCAATGCAACATATACAGAGAAAATATGTTTATCTCGTTACAAATTGTTTCAGAAATTGTCAATATTGAGAGGCTGCAAGTTAGACTGTCTATTAGTGGGTGAGTGAATAAATGAGTAGATAAATCGTCTGTCTAGTATTCTCGTTCATATATTCCTGTCTGGATCGTTAAGACTTTACAGAGGACTTCCCCAAATATCTATTCGCCAATTCGTGATGAAGACATTCACACATCTTAGTTATATAAATCAGTATTCCAAGTTAGACAAGCGTTAGCTGACGTGGATCTTGGAATTCTTTTTATGGAGCTTAGCTCAAAACGACAAAACGATACGATTCCGATTGAATCACAACAATTCAAATCTGCTTTGCAATATCAACGTGGATGACGGTTGTTGAATTGAGGATACAAATACTTTGGTATCAGTTTGAAAGACAAAATATTTTCAGGATGAGTATTGATTATGCGTTTTTATTACATGTGACACATGAATGTCGCTTCAAGATTTCTAAACATCAAATTGACGTTGAATTTTCAATACACAGTAACATTGGGACAGTGAGTTTGCCTAAATTATTCAGATTCTATTTCACACAATTTTCCTCAGCACTTCATCGGCACTTTCATCAATTTATTGTACATACAGAAAACAACTGAATACTGTAGACTGTAAGAAACAAAAATTCGGTCACCATTATGAATTACAGAAAATCTCCACGTTGACATAGTGATGATCGTGTACAAACAGAAGGCGACATCATGCTAACAGATGACTAATCATGTAAGCCAATGTAAATTAGAATGTAAATAACATATGTTACCTTGATTCTCACACCAGATATAATAACCAATGCCTGATATAACATTGTAATCCTCAAGTCCTCGAGGAATCTGAAAAGAAGTAATGTAAGTCTGAGTCAAGATCTGTCAATACACAACCACCTATATCAAAACCAGCCAAACATTGAAGCACTGTGTCGTCATTCACATTAACTTATTCGAAGACAAGTAATTACACTTACAGTAAGCAAACTGATCTCCCCAGTTCCCTAAGAAATATTCTACATCTAATTTACAAAGTTATTCTGACTCACCTCAGCTGACAACTTCAGTGAATTTAGATGAACGATCTACTTATCACGGAATGAGGCTATGCACAGTAAGATGAATATCTACGTCCGTTGGTAGAAGTGTGATTGTTAATAACTGCAGTGTCGCTGAACGTGAATTTGGTTGTTTTGTTGTGGACTTGTGTTTATGTGCCTACTTATATCAATTGCCGTTCATTTCTCAACAGTATTGATTCCAAAATTTGTTCTGATGACCTTCAAACAAACAAGACGGATTCAGTTCAACACTCATAAAACTTATCATCTCACCGGTCAGTTCTAGTCATCCAGTATTTGTTGTATTGCAAATCGATTAAGTTCTAAATAGTGACATCCGAACAAATACAATCTGAGAAGCGATCAAGATCTTAACAACATCTCTCTCTCGAAATATTCAATTATGAACTTTTCTAACAACTTGTCTGTGGAAGTCTGAAAATGATCATTCACGTACAGAACTCTGACATACACTCTTTGTCGTTAATTGGCTCGTTGGTATCAGAATTTGGTTACAAACTACATCACTTCTCTGTTGTTCATTATTTTATAAAATGTGCTAGAATACACTGTGTCATGAACGGATTATGAGTAGTTTCATAAAGTCTGTATGCACAATACAAAGTGCTGGTATCGGTTTATCCTTTTCAATATATTTCGATGTATTTGACTATACTGATATGCATGAAATTATAGAATAATCCATTCATTTGTGCAACTTACGTTCTCATAATAGAAAGATATCTTCCCATTCGAGTGTATCAGGTGCATTGCCTTGAATGTATCATCTGCAAAATGGAAAACTATCGATATTTAAAATTTCAAGGATTAGTGTCGAGCATGTCATTGCTAGATGTCACATTGTATGTGCCTACACACACAGTGGGATCAGATGTTTGCAGATATATACTGTGTTATCTCAAATGTTTTCGTAATGAAAATAATCTCGTGAATGTTGTGTAGATGAAATAAGCATGTATCCTTCATAATGAATGTCAGATGCTTAGTTTGTTTAGTTTTCATATTCAAACAATAGATCATCTAGTTTCTAATTGGATCTGGTAGTTGGAGTGGTATTCAAATTGGTGGAATATTTCCTTTATTTCAGCTGATACAATCGACTTTACACTTAAGTGACATGAGCTGCTGTTTGTTTGTTTGTTTATAATGTGAGTTTTAGAATTCATTTAGTTATGTAACACATTGGTATATCTTTCGATCAAATGACTTTGTCCACATTATGTATTAAAGATGAGAAGTAAATACGCTTAATACATTTTGTTTTAGCGATCTCCTAATTTAAAAGAATAAAAGCTAAGCATGATTGCATAGTGAGTGAATATCTAGATGAATGTGATGTATACAGAAATGATTTTCCGATGAACACATATGTACAGACTTGTCATCATGTTCGTTTGAAACCTGTCAATGAAGATGAATCTCTATATTCGTTTATCTACAGATGAAATGAGAATATGACCTAATGTATTCAAATATGTATGGCAAATCGATGGATTCTATGTGTAGAATGGTTACACTTGAATACTGTCGTCAGTTTTTGAAGAAGAGTTCAATTACTCAAACGAAATAGAAAACATTTGAGTAATAACAATCAATGATGATAATGATGTAAAGTGTTCATAGTTCATACGTGGTCAAACAATCATGGATATGGATACATACCTTTATTATCGATGTTTGTAGGACAAGACACTTTGACAGCGAAGGATTCCTCTGAAACAATGAAAGTAAAATAAATTTGTGTTCATCTATCCGTATGATGAATATTGACCTCTTTCAATAAACAGACATTTTTAACACGAAATGTGTTTCAACACAAGTTATGATGTTCCTTTTCAAGATTGAAATGAAACAATTCAACTCAATGAGAGTCTCAGTGATCTGCACTATTATTTCACCGATATGATGAACGTTTCATTTTAATCGACTGAGTAAAATATCATACTTCTGCAATGTTCGACTTGTTTGTAAGCTTTTGGCTACCTAAACCACCGTTAATATCTATTCGGCAATAAACATACATAATTATCTTGTGAAATTCTGTCATTCTAATTGAACAGTATTCTCTTAACTGAACCCATTATTGCCCGAAAATGTTACTCCAATGACATTAATTTCGTTAAGTGACTTAAATAAATACCCTTCATCTTGATATTTTAGGTGTTCCAGTTCAAATCAATCATGTTGTACTAGCACATTATTCGTGATTGTTGGTTGATTGTATGTTTGAGGTGGTGCATGAGTTCGAACTTCATGATTACCCGATTATGATCATTAAGAGTGAGTTTAATATCCAATAGTTCAACGACAGTGAATAAAAGGGACTGCATTTTTAAGAACCAAGTAAGTGACAGATAAATTTGGAGGACATCAAATATAAATCGTTGATAGTTCATGTGCTTCAATAATTTAAACTGATTTCTCACACAACATTGCTCATTAATGCATCTGTGATCAGCTTGATTCGCTCAATCTATCAAGAAGTGTCGTATTGATGAAATATCAGTTTTATGATAGTTTGAACAGATTGAAGAGTAGATAATTTTCACCTTCGCATTTACATTGTTTGATTTCTTATTTCTACTCAATCAATTTGTGTCTACTTTGAAGTGAATCACTGTTTTATTCAAGATTTTCCCTTCACAGTAATGAAAACATGTTGTGAACACATTTTTGGGGCATGAGATCACACAAATAAAATAATCACTGTGTACTGACTAGCTCTCATGTAACAATCAATTTAGATGCTGAATCATTTATGTAAAATAAAAATGAGTAATGTAAAACATAAAACAAAAACACGTCTCTGAATAATAGAAGAACTCACTCCCATTCAAAATCTCAACTTCACACCCAACATCCCTGATATAGTTGAAAATTTGTCTTGAATCCCTTCTCCGTTTAAAAAAATTCTACCTGTGTTAATCAAATGAAAATATGCAATTTGATTGATAATCTATAGTGAATGAATGAAACACTTTGAAATTCACTGGAGACTAGAATGAATTGCATGAACTGTAATTAGTTTACTACAACGGTACATTTTGAACAAGGAAATACACTAGCAGATGTATTGAATGTGAAACAAAAAATGGCTCAAACTGATCTATTGAAGTAATGAAAACGACTTTGATTCATGGAATTGTAATGTGAGTCAATAAAAATTTATTTCGAGGAAAAGAATTCTCTTACCATCATCATCTATATTGAATGTGCTGAGATCAGCACCGTAAAATGTAAAGGGAAATTCAGATCTATTTTCTAGAAATATGCAAACATATAGATTATCATCTCCGTTGCAAAATGTTGTTAACTCACCTCATCATCAACCAATTTCACAAAATTTCCACTAATCTTTGGAGGGGATTGATCTAGGCGAATGAACTGGGAATAGTGATAAAAAAGAGACTGAATATTTGTAATGCAAATTGACTGATCACTTACATATTTATATGTAGCAGTTTCGAAAATAACTTTTCCTTCACTAAGTAAATCAGGTTTTTCACAAAATTCATGACAGTTGAAAGATTCCGATGTGAGGACAATGATTGAATAGATCGTTACCAACTGAACAAATGAAAATGTAGATCTGAAATGGTTCAAATGAATAGAACAATGTTATCTCATTAGATCAAATTGAAATGGGTATAATACAATCATTTGACTTAAGTGTACAGTCAACACTCACATCATTTTCTTGTTTTAGACGTTGGTAGAACATGTTGAGTCTTATATAGAATTTTGTTGAAGTGGTTGTATGTTTCTGTCAGATTGGGTGATTCAAATTGACCATTAGGATGATCAAATTTCATAAAATCATTTCATAATTATTAACCAATCGTCACAGGAGATGAACTCATTGTTATGTTATAGTCTTACACGTGTTGACGTAATATAGTCTGATATTGATCCATAGTTGATTGAAATTCCTGACCCCCCACCTTATTGATGAAAACTATTTTGGATAAGATTAACAATATTTTAAACTAAGTAATTAATGCTCATATTTTCACGAACAAACATTATGTGTTACTTGTAATCAACTATGAATTGGTTGTCACCGATGCATAGTTTTGATTTGATTGGTTAAAATTAAAGTAGCACGCTGTTTTCATTAAATGACCTAAATTCACATTTATATGTTTAAATTTTATTCCAATAAATTGAATTCTTTCGCTGGTTGAAATCATGAGTCAATTGAAGCTAGATAACCATGTAAAATCTAGAGGCACTTGACGGCCGTTCCTCAGCAGTGCGCATCCACGATCCCGCCCACCGCGAGATCCGTACCCAGGACCCATCAGTCTCGTGCGCGGTCGCCTAACCATTAGACCACTGAGCAGGCCAGCATACGACGGTGTTCATGTCTAACTTCAACCAATCCATGAAGTTGCGCCACCGTCACCATTGTCTTCAGTGATTTGATATCTGACAACAGACATGGTTGAACTCCAATGGTAGCGGCTTCTCACTAGAACTCCATGAGTGTCTCTTGATGTCAGTCACTAGTGAGCAAATGATTATTATCAGGATAGGTTTAGTGCACGAGACACTGATATGTCCTGGGTTCGAATAGCACGTGCTGCGGCATTTTGGATGTGCACTGGTCAGGAGTCCAGACTAGGATGAAACAACCGTCCAGTGCTTCCGGGTTTTCCAAGGTGGTCTAAATTCAATTGATTTATGATTACAATCAATGGAATGAATAACAGTCCATACTTTCGTAAATCAATAATCATTTCATTGAGAAAAGCAAAAATATTTATGTTTTGATTACATTTGTAAAATAGTAATTCTTGATAATATGAAAGCGAATTGTGCATTTCACAAAGATGATGATAGAGTAAACGTAATAGTAGTAGAAGTAGTAGTAGTAGTAGAAGTAGTAGTAGTAGTAGTAGTAGTAGTAGTAGTAGTAGTAGTAGTAGTAGTAGTAGTGGTAGTAGTAGTAGTTGCAGTAGTTGTAGTAGCAGTAGTTGTAGTAGCAGTAGTAGTAGTAGTTGTTGTTGTTATAGTAGTTGTAGTAGTAGTAGTAGTAGTAGTAGTAGTAGTAGTCGTAGTAGTTTAGTAGTTGTAGTAATTGTAGTAGTAGTAGTAGTGGTTGTAGTAGTAGTAGTAGTAGTTGTAGTTGTAGTAGTAGTTGTTGTTGTAGTAGTTGTGGTAGGTGTAGTATTTGTAGTAGTTGCAGTAGTTGTAGTAGGTGTAGTATTTGTAGTAGTTGCAGTAGTTGTAGTAGTAGTAGTAGTAGTAGTAGTAGTAGTGGTAGTTGTAGTAGTAGTAGTAGTAGTAGTAGTGGTAGTTGTAATAGTAGTAGTAGTTGTAGTAGGTGTAGTATTTGTAGTAGTTGTAGTATTTGTTGTAGTTGTAGTAGTTGTAGTGTTTGTAGAAGTTGTAGTAGTTGTTGTATTTTAGTAGGTGTAGTAGTTGTAGTATTTGTAGTAGTTGTAGTAATTGTAGTAGTACTATTTGTGGTATTTGTAGTAGTTTTTGATGGAGTTTTGTTCTCTGAGCTGGATGGTTTGGTCGTGGAGCTTTCATCGTTCTTCTGAACGACATCATCAGCCCAAACTTCAGATAGAAGTGAAGTGTTCGAATTTCTCCATATGTGTTTCACAGCTTGTTCTGTGCACCTCGATGTTGATTGGTTCTTGTTGACCTTAAATTTATCATTGTTCACTTCTCTGTTTTGGTTGTGTCTCCCATTGGTTTGATTTTTGTTCCTATATTTATGCATGATTTTCCTGATTGGTTGATAAATTGGATTGATTTCAATATGTTTGTTGATTGCTGATTGACCTGAGTGCCAGGCTTCTAGAAATTCTCTGGTGTTTTTGGAGTTTCCTCTGTCTAAGATTTCTACATTTTCCCAATCGAATGAGTGTCCGTAGTTATCCACGTGTATTGAAATAAGTGAAGAGATATCATGGCGTTTGACTGCTAATTGATGTTCATGTAGGCGTAGGTGGAGGGGTGTCCGCTTTGTCCGATGTAGTGTTTGTCGCAGTTGGTACAATTTATTTTGTAGATAATGTTTGATTTGTTCTCCTTTGTTATTTCATCTTTTGGTTTGCATAAGAGTGATTGTAGTGATTTTGTTTGTTTGTGTGCCACACCTATCCCGAAGGTTTTCAGCAGTCTCGTTGCAGTTTCTGATATCCCTTGTATGTACGGTAGAGTGATCCTTTTACTGATTTTTGTGCTTGACTTGGGTTGTGATGCTGTGTGCCGTTGGTGCTTTTTGATGAAGTTGATTGGGTAGCCGTTCTTTTGAAATATGTCCTTCAGGTATTTCTCTTCATTTCTTCGTGCTGCCAGTGTGCTGCAGTGTGTCCTCGCCCTCTTGAACAATGTATGTACGCAGTTGATTTTGTGAGCCCTTGGGTTGTTGCTGTTGTAGTTGAGAATTTGATCTGTATGGGTTGGTTTCCTATATACTTGAGTTTCCAGTTTTCCTGTATCAGTTCTAGTGATCAATATATCCAAAAATGCTAGTTGGTTGTATTAGCGGTAGTGGTTGTAGTAGTTGTATTAGTTGTAGTAGTTGTATTAGTTGTAGTAGTTTTAGTAGTTGTAGCTGTAGTAGTTGTAGTAGATGTAGTGGTAGTAGTAGTTGTAGAATTGTAGTGTTTGTAGTAGATGTAGTAGTAGAAGTAGTTGTAGAATTGTAGTGTTTGTAGTAGTTGTAGTCGTTGTAGTAGTTTTAGTAGTACTAATAGTGTTAGTTGTAGTAATTGTAGTAGCAGTAGTAGTGGTAATTGTAACAGTTATAGTAGACTTATTTGTAGTTGTATTAGTATTATTTGTAGTTGCAGTAGTAGTAGTATTAGTAGTTGTTGTCGTAGTGGTGGTAGTAGCAGTTGTAGTATTAGTATTAGTTGTAGTAGTAGTAGTAGTAGTAGTAGTAGTAGTAGTAGTAGTAGTAGTAATAGTAGTAGCTTTGACGCAAATATACAAGTATCAGTAATGATCAATCTGAACAGATTGTTTACTATTGACGTAGGACCAGCAACATATTCCTTGAATGTAAGACTTTTTTTGCACAATATGCAATATATGACTTTCATTTTTCCCTTGAACTCTGAAATGATTTATCTTCTTATTTTGAGCAACATCTGACACATTTAGATCTCGTGACTTCTAAAGAATTTCTACTTTCACCATAAGAAGTCGTAATTATTTTAAATTAAGTTTTCGCATAACTCGTAGCGCTGAGTTAATTTGCTTTAGATGATATTTTTAGATCAGACGTTTTTAAAACATAGTTACATATATAAACAATGATGAACATTCTCATCTGTTACCATGGAAATATTTGGAGATGGTGTGATTAGGAAGGTCACTTCATAAGTATCGGAATGACTTGTAGTGAGATTCCACATTTTTATCAATATAATAATACTACTAATAATAATGGTGATAATAATAACAACGTTGTGTGATCATAATATGTAATAAAAGGAGTAGTATAGTCAAGGTAATTACGAAGAAAAAGAATCAATGTGGATTAGGAAAGAGATAATCACAAAAAGAATTGGAATAATAAGTTTATAACATGAATTTGAAGTGTCTGCGGATTCAGTTGTAGACCACGGTGAACATGAAGGCTGTATATACCACTTCTCGATATATTAGTTCGGTTTTCAAGGGTTGGTCCAGATAACTTCAGTTATGCTGAGTACACGTAGTCTAGCTCCTATTATGTCCCCATATAAATCGTGCTTTTGATTCACGGTTTCTTTACTGACCATGTCAGGTTTGAATTTTATCAAATTAACTCCGAAATTACTAGATTGAGGATGTTATATTATAAGTATATCTATAGATATTTAGTGATGGAATGGTTTGACCGGAAAATGCATGGAAGTATCATTGTTTGGAGTTGCAATGTGAATTATTACAGTAATAACAAAGCGATTGTACTGAGTAACACAGATGAACAATGAATGATGATGTAAGATGACTGTGGTGGAGTTGAACCGCCTGGGCTCCAATAGAGAAGTCAAGTACTCGGCATATGGAACATGGAAGAGACCATGTTTATAGAGCAACTAATCAATACGTCAGTTCAAAAGATAAAACATCAACCTTCTGAGCAACAGTTCTTCTCTCTATAATGTCAATATTTGATTACAGTTTGCAATGTTGAATATGTAGTTACCTACTATCATCAAGAGAACACAAAGGGTTTAATGGAAACAATCATTATTGTAACCAATTGTACCAGTGATTGTTTTACTGTGCTCGCTTGTATAATCGCCAACAAATACATATCGACAACAGCCATCACCTACCTTCTGATATTTGGCTTACGTGGGATTTTATCGGTTAACTGGCACGTAGTCCTTTTGTAGTGGTGTTCATAGTCAACCATGACGCGACATCACATTACAGATATGATGATGATGATGATGATGATGATGATGATGATGATGATGATGATGATGATGATGATGATGATGATGATGATGATGATGATGATGATGATGATGATGATGATGATGATGATGATGATGATGATGATGATGATGATGATGATGATGATGATGATGATGATGATGATGATGATGATGATGATGATGATGATGATGATGATGATGATGATGATGATGATGATGATGATGATGATGATGATGATGATGATGATGATGATGATGATGATGATGATGATGATGATGATGATGATGATGATGATGATGATGATGATGATGATGATGATGATGATGATGATGATGATGATGATGATGATGATGATGATGATGATGATGATGATGATGATGATGATGATGATGATGATGATGATGATGATGATGATGATGATGATGATGATGATGATGATGATGATGATGATGATGATGATGATGATGATGATGATGATGATGATGATGATGATGATGATGATGATGATGATGATGATGATGATGATGATGATGATGATGATGATGATGATGATGATGATGATGATGATGATGATGATGATGATGATGATGATGATGATGATGATGATGATGATGATGATGATGATGATGATGATGATGATGATGATGATGATGATGATGATGATGATGATGATGATGATGATGATGATGATGATGATGATGATGATGATGATGATGATGATGATGATGATGATGATGATGATGATGATGATGATGATGATGATGATGATGATGATGATGATGATGATGATGATGATGATGATGATGATGATGATGATGATGATGATGATGATGATGATGATGATGATGATGATGATGATGATGATGATGATGATGATGATGATGATGATGATGATGATGATGATGATGATGATGATGATGATGATGATGATGATGATGATGATGATGATGATGATGATGATGATGATGATGATGATGATGATGATGATGATGATGATGATGATGATGATGATGATGATGATGATGATGATGATGATGATGATGATGATGATGATGATGATGATGATGATGATGATGATGATGATGATGATGATGATGATGATGATGATGATGATGATGATGATGATGATGATGATGATGATGATGATGATGATGATGATGATGATGATGATGATGATGATGATGATGATGATGATGATGATGATGATGATGATGATGATGATGATGATGATGATGATGATGATGATGATGATGATGATGATGATGATGATGATGATGATGATGATGATGATGATGATGATGATGATGATGATGATGATGATGATGATGATGATGATGATGATGATGATGATGATGATGATGATGATGATGATGATGATGATGATGATGATGATGATGATGATGATGATGATGATGATGATGATGATGATGATGATGATGATGATGATGATGATGATGATGATGATGATGATGATGATGATGATGATATGATGATGATGATGATGATGATGATGATGATGATGATGATGATGATGATGATGATGATGATGATGATGATGATGATGATGATGATGATGATGATGATGATGATGATGATGATGATGATGATGATGATGATGATGATGATGATGATGATGATGATGATGATGATGATGATGATGATGATGATGATGATGATGATGATGATGATGATGATGATGATGATGATGATGATGATGATGATGATGATGATGATGATGATGATGATGATGATGATGATGATGATGATGATGATGATGATGATGATGATGATGATGATGATGATGATGATGATGATGATGATGATGATGATGATGATGATGATGATGATGATGATGATGATGATGATGATGATGATGATGATGATGATGATGATGATGATGATGATGATGATGATGATGATGATGATGATGATGATGATGATGATGATGATGATGATGATGATGATGATGATGATGATGATGATGATGATGATGATGATGATGATGATGATGATGATGATGATGATGATGATGATGATGATGATGATGATGATGATGATGATGATGATGATGATGATGATGATGATGATGATGATGATGATGATGATGATGATGATGATGATGATGATGATGATGATGATGATGATGATGATGATGATGATGATGATGATGATGATGATGATGATGATGATGATGATGATGATGATGATGATGATGATGATGGTAATGATAATGATCCCAGACATCATGCTCATCTTCACTTTATAAATATATATTTGCTACTTTGTGGTTCATCGAATCGTCATTTTTGATAGCACCTTGATCATATATACCGCAATAGACTTTCTAAGAAATCTTCCAGATCAATTCGTGAACATCTACAATACTGAGGTCTGAATGCAGTTAGGATCAGATTAATTTCCATTCGGAACTGTTGAGGAAAGCAAACTAACAGAATCTGAATCTTATTAGCAGCATAACACCAGTGTCTTCTGAATGATACACGAATCGAACTACTATTCAACATTTGGTTGAATACATCAATCTATTAAATGAGTGAATAGCACAATATCACAGTATTCAATCTGTGTAGATTTCATATATTAAAAACAAAAACCGGAATGTGTACTTCTGTGTAGATCAAACACAAAGATAACCATGTGTGATACATCATCAAGGAGGTTGACGTTTGAAGTCATGAATTGTGATTGAGTTGTGATTCATTGGTTTATTTTCATAGACTACATGTTAAGACTATAAGGCTGAGTGAACAAAGGCATGTAAAGAAGAGCTGTGATTGGGTCCCGAATTTTAACGAAATATAGATTTATAGCAATTAGTCCCTTTTATAAACTTCGATAGAACAATAAGAAGACGGAGTTGATTTGACAAATTTGATGTATTTGCGCTCTACATTTCGAACAATCTGGTCATACATGTACTTGTCAGGGCATTTTTATATGAAAATTAGTAAAGGTCAAACAAATAAGAGTACAATTAAAATAACTAAGGGGAGAGAATGAATACGAAATTGTCGCGTTATCCTAAGCCATAGAATGACTTAAGGATTACCAAGGTAAATTCAAGGTTACGACAAATTGTTTTTCTACACGTAAGCCGGATCCTGACTCACCATTCGATTGTCTAAAATGAGGGGTCATTCGTGTCACATCTCTCACCAACCAACAGACAATTTATCAACTTTTAGCCAACGTGTAGCTAGGTGACAATACACCATCACAGTTAAAACACCACATGACAAACTTATTAGGAAATCGTACAGTAGACTAACGTCTATTATATCAATTGAGGCTCAGACGTCTTCCACGAAACATCCAACAGATACTTGCAATTGGAGACGAAGACGTCGACTTTGATAGGCTAGCGGACATAGCCGACAGAATTTACGGGCGGTCTAAGACTCATCCTGCATCTCACATCCAATCAAGCTGGACTGACGAGATCGCCGAGTTACGACGGCCAGTTGACACGCTTACCAAACTAGTAGCCCAGATCAAATTATTGAATGCTTCCCATCGTGAGTGTAGAGGAACACCCAGAAGCCGTAGAAGTCGTAGTTCAAGCACTACTAGACACAACATTTGTTGGTACCACAGAACGTGCGGCAAAAAGCTAGAAAATGTACTCCGCCTTGTAACTTTGCAAGCACACAGAAAAAGGGACGTCAAGACTGCCGGTAAATGACGACTGCAGTCACTGACCACAACCCTGAAGACAGTCGTCTATTATATGTTATAGACATAAGAACCGGCACACAGTTTTTAGTCGACACTGGGGCAGAGGTTAGTGTAGTACCACCCACTGCACTTTAGAAAATCACACCTGACCCCAAACTAAAACTACGAGCTGCAAATAGGTCTGACATCAAGACGTACGGCAAAAGGCGGTTACAATTAAATTTCGGTCCTGAATTTGATTTTTCATGGCGCTTCATCATAGCGGACGTCCTCGTTCCTATAATCGGCATTGATTTTCTGCAATTCCACAAAATACTGGTAGACGTCAGAAATAGGAAACTTGGCCTTGCCAAACAGAGTAGAGAAGTTAGAGGAAGTATATCAAATGAGACTTCCATACTTTTATTAGTTAAACCTCATCACGAGAGCGACAAATACGTCAACTTACTTAATCAGCTTCCAGACTTATTACGACCGAGTTTCGAACACGACAAACCGACACATACCGTTGTACATCACATAAAGACAGAGGGTCCAACAGTGTTGGCACGCCCAAGATGCCTTGAACCCTCTCGTCCGGCACTCGCAAAGAACGAATTCAACAAAATGATTGAGTTGGGTATCATACGCCCCTCCAATAGTCCATGAGCATCATCGCTCCATATGGTACCCAAGTAAAACTCTTCAGAAGTTAGTCCTTGCGGTGACTATAGAGCTCTCAACGGTCGGACCGTACCAAATAGATACTCTCTCCCACATTTTCACCATTTCACTCATGGCCTATCTGATGTGTCGATTTCTTCAAAAATTGATCCCGTCCGTGCTTACCATCACATTCCAATTCATCCGGACGATGTTTCTAAAACAGCCATTACTACCTTCTTTGGACTATACGAATTCGTCCGTATGCCTTTCGGACCAAGAAATGCTGCACAAAGTTTCCAGTGTTTTATTGACCAAGTGGTACGGGGCTCACCGTTTATATATGCTTACATAGATGACAAACTTATAGCAAGCAAAGATTAAAATGAACATCTAACTCATCTGAAAATTCTTTTAGAGAAGCTAAACGACTATGGGTTGGCAGTCAACCCTGACAAATGTTAGTTCGAAAAACAATCCTTCACCATTTTAGGTCACATACTTGATAATCAAGGCATTAAACCAGATCCTGTGGAAGCACATGCTATCAAAAATCATCCTTTACCTGATTCATTCAAGAAACTACGACGTTTCCTTGGGATGATCAACATTTACAGACGTTTTGTCCCTAAATGTGCAGACTTAGCAAAACTGCTGACTGATTTACTAAGGGGACGAACTAAATCATTAGCAATGACACCACAAGCAATTCAAGCATTTGACCAGTTGAAGAGCGCTTTAAGCTCAGAAGCATTGCTCGCACGACGAAAGGTTGATACACCATTAGCAGTAATGACCGACGCTTCTAATTTAGCAGTAAGTGCTGTACTTGAGCAACGTGTCAATCAACAATGGCAACCTCTTGCATTTTTCGCAGAAAAGCTAAACGCAACGCAAACAAAATATAGCACATTCGGTAGAGAACCGTTGGCTATCTACTTAGCCGTCAAACACTTTCGCTATATGTTAGAAGGCAATTCTTTCACGATATACAATGATCACAAACCTCTAACTACGTCCTTGATGCACAACCATGATAAATGCAGTCCTCGCGAAATTCGTCAACTAGAATTCATTTCACAATTTGCAGCTGATATGCGCTATAATAAAGGCAATGCAAATCAGGCAACAGATGCACTATCGAGAATAAATATCAATACCTTCTCGATCCCTTATATAGACTATCAAGAAATGGCAAAGCATCAATAGCTCGATACGGAGCTACAAAAACTTTTGCAGTCTAAGGAAACGAAATTATTATTTTACAACATCCCAATAAACAGCAAGGACACCTTAGCTTGTGATACCTCATCAGGTAAAACTCGCACCCCTGTATCTTACGGTATGAGACGAAACAGTTTTGAGAAATTACACAATATATCTCATCCAGGTATAAAAGCCACTGTAAAGGTTGTCACAGATAGATTTGTATGTCCAAACATAAACAAAGACGTACGAAAATGGTTACGGGAATGCGTCGAATGCCAAAAGCCAAAAGTACATGGGCACATCATATCCCCTACAGGAATTTTTCCCGCCGCTAGCGCTAGGTTCGACCACACTCATATCGACATTGTTGGACCGTTGCCAATTTCTAATGGTTACACGCATATATTAACATATATAGATAGATTTGCTAAGTTGCCCATAGCTGTTCCGTTAAAAGACACGTCAAAATCAACAGTGGCAAAGAAGCTGGTGAAACACTGAATTACAAACTTCGGTGTCCCTACAACAATTACGACCAACCGTGGAACGCAATTGGAACGCAAACTATTTCAGCAACTTACTGATACTCTCGGTATAATGAGAATTAGAACCCCCGCTTATCATCCGTCTGCTAAAGGAATGATAGAAAGGTTCCACAGACAGTTAAAAGCCTCTTTGACGGCCGCACGTGGGGATTACAAATGGTTCGTCAAGCTTCCTTTGATACTATTAGGCAATCGCTCAACCATCAAACAAGACCTCGGTTGTTGTGCTGCTGAGTTGGTTTTTGGAACACCGTGCAACAGATATTCCAGCAGATATAACCAACTACGTGCAACAATTAAAGCAGCAGATGGAATCCATTAAGTCGGTTAAACCACGAACCCAAAAGGCGAAATCATTCGTGCCCAATGAACTGGACAAATGCTCACATGTATTCGTCAGAAATGATAGAGTACGACAACCGTTACAGACTACTTACGACGGCCCTTTTAAAATCATCCGAAAGGACAACAAAACGGTTACAGTGGAAAGAGCAGGTAAACATGATTCTGTTAGCATCGACAGAGTAAAACCAGCATTTTTCGAGAACACTGAAAAACAGACAACTGTAAAACCGTCTAAACCTGCAGCAGAGCAAGCGCCATTCAAACTACCTGCAACAAACAATACTTCAGATCGAAGTTCAGCAGCAGCAAAAGCTGCAACAAGATCAGGAAGAAGAGTTCACTGGACAGATAGGTAAGTAGCAACCACCATATTTATCTAGACCAAATCCTGAGATTGCTCTCATAACACAAGAAAATCCTACTTTATATGGATTACTATTTTTTTATTGGCCCCACGGATTATCAATATGCTTACATTTTAACTTTATGCAATTCGTTAATGTTAAATAAACACTTGTATAAACATGATATAAAACGTTTCAACACACAAGCTGTTGTTATTGAAACTTAACTTGTAGCACCGATCGGAAGTGGAAAACCTGACAGCAGGAGGCTAAGAAGATCGAGTTGAAGAGAATATAAGGGGAAAAAGAGAGTGTGGACTGGAAGAATCATGCAGAATGTGATGGACAAATAATGGAAATTCGCAAATGATGTATTCAATGCAATGGTTGTGATATTTTATCAAGGTTGCCAAATGCCCAGGTAGTATGGCCGAGAGTGTGTGTATGAATGTATGGAAATAGTTAACTATTTTAGCATTCGCAAGTTAGAGGTTCAATCAATATTCATTGAACCGTAGATAAAGTGAATTTTTGAAGGGAATTATCACGACAACTTGTCAATTTTCAAACCTACTTCATACAAACACCACAAACCGGTATATCGTATGCATTGAGGAATAAGATTTGCAAAGACAAATTGCGAATTCTGTCTGATTCATTGCATTGAATATAACATAACACCACGTTCTATCACCATTTCTATTTACATCCGATAACACCTTCAAGGTAAAACTGATTACTTCTTCTTCAATCTCAGTGTAAACAACGTGTTTGTCTAATGAACAAAAACATAATTGTGTTGACCTCTTTTTTGTTTATAGAATCAGCTATGATCATACTTTGTTTATCATTGATCACCTCATTGCATCTCATTAATCAATAAATAATCTGGTATTCTCTATTGTGTATCGTGGGTGTCATGTGAATGTTGGTTGTTGTTTATTTGGCTGACATCAATGATGAGTGAAATTCTCATTTTACATATTATTATTACTACTTTTCTAAAAAGAAGATGAAGTGAAAACAAATGTCCTGATTGTCAATTCATAGATGGTCTTGCTCCAGCTATGAATAAACACTATAACCATTCACCAATTAATTTCAAATGATCGTAGTGGTAATTTTATTTAGAAAATTTGAATTGTTTTGTTTTTGTCGTAAAAGCGTTCCTGTCACCTTCATGTAGTATTTCCCAGTTGAGAAATATCTTAAATGCTGTTGGTTTATTGCGCCTTTCAGTGTGCTGTTTGTCAAGTCTCCGCGAGGACGGCTTTGTGCGGTATATATACGTTTGGATTCATGATTATTGTTATCGCTCGTTTCTGGCTGTTTGCAGAATGTACTTACCCATTCCAAACTTGGAATTCTTCCTCTAGTTAGCGGGGCTGGGGCGCATCACAATGTCTAGCTTATTGGTCTTTGGTCACTGAGTCTTTGTTCTCGTTCGCAGATTAAGTGAAATCGTAATAGCTTGAGACCTAGCAACAGAAGACTGCAGTTAACACGAAACTGCTTTGACTAGACAATTCACATAAATTCTTATTCAAGTCATTCCTGTAGCTCGTCTAAGGTTATTGCAGATCATATATCCAAGTAAATAAGGACGGTCTAATATGAAGTCAGCATTTCCATAGTTCAGAAAGCAACGTCGCTAAAAATATGTCAAACACAAGAAACAAATTATAGCATACGAACTCTGACCTGGAATTTGAAGGATGTTCTTGCACCACAACTGTGATGGTGCATGGCGAGGTCGAGATTATTCCGAAGTCACAAGACAAACTTCCTTGTAATAGCCGGAACAACAATTAATTTAGATACATGGAATGTTCGGACAATGTGTGAGACCAGGAGGACCATTCAATCATTATGTAAATGAGGAAGTGCAACATGACAGTGGTCGATATCAGCAAAATCCATTGGACACAACTTAGACAAATGGTTTGGATTCGGTGTAGATGCTAATGTACTGTGTTTACGATGAAGACGGTGCTCCACGGATATCTCGCCTTCATCATAGGTGACGCAAGTTGGCAAAAGCCAAACGAGGTTTCTGAGTCCGTGCTAAGATTTAGTCAGACACCAACACATTAGGGCTGATCAGACTACCAAAATCGGTGAAATTGTCAACACGTTCGACTACATCATTCCCTATCCTCAGTTCAGGCGTTGATTCAGGCCAGTCCTGAATCAACAACTTGCATTTGGAGAGGGCGAAACTCATTTCAGACATTCTAACATTGTCGCTCAGTGCCACCGAAAAACGTTGCATTTCATCAGTGTTTTCACCAAACAGGACGACATCATCTGCGTATACTGAGTTGATAAGCGGACCTCTTGGAAGGAGATCAATGCCCGAGAATTCAATCGACGAGAACTTCATTTTTATCAGTAGGTCTATGATGAAGTTAAACAAAAGTTGAGAAGGTGGACAGTTTTGACAGACACCACGTTGCAAAATCAGATGACAGTTCGCCATAAGCTCTGACTCCACTAGTAGTGTTCGAGTGAACAGCCTTCACAAGGTTTATGTACTTCTGAGGTGTGCCTTTCAATGACAGACACTATCACAGCACCTCTCAATCCACTGAGTCAAATGCTGCTTTTTAATCAAGAAAAACTATCATCAGTACTCATTCATATACATATACCACTCTAATCCTTAGGAAATTGATCCATTTCACAGACAATGAAATGAAAATGTCTTTCAGGTCATTTGTGATTGTCATCGGTTGACCTTTGCGTTAGAACACTTCTGATTGGCTCTCCATATCAACATATGTCTTATTCATCAGAGTTATCTAATCATGAAAAAATGTAATTATGTAATTATAGGATTACGCTTAACTGATCTGTTTGTAAGTGAATAATTTCCATAAAAAACTTTGAGAAGTATTACACAACTTTCCTAAGTGATTCGATATTCACTTAATATGATGTGTTTGGATCTGTCATTTATTTATGTCAAATGGTATGGGCCATTCAGTGGGAGGCCGTGATTATCCAACTACTTATAATATGTAGAACTTGACAGTATGACATATCTGTAATCTTGAGAGGATTGACTTTCTCTGAGTACGTTGAACCCATATTACTCAATTTCAATCAGAGAATCAGATATTGAGCTGCTAGGATTGAAACTGATCTCCAGTAATATTCAGATATTATTGTTACTAGTATTTGATCATTGGTGTCTTTGAAGCATTGATCGTATATCCTGAGACCATTGAGTAAGTAATCCAGTTGTTAGGAAACGGGTACTAGGTAAGGATGGCAAATCAATTGTAGCATAGTATCCATAGCTTATTGGGAGATTGAAGGGGCGGTCTCTACTCCAAAAGGAAGTCCGTTGTATCGAAACAAACCCTTTTGAGTGTTTATTCTCAAGTAATGCTCACACTCATCCGCTACCGGAATCTGTAGATAAGCGTCTGATAGGTCTGATTTCGCAAAATACTAACACCCATTCAGTTTCGCAAATAAATCCTCTGCTACCGGCAATGGGTATTGATGGGCTTCCAGTGCTTCATTTAATCAGGCTGAATACATCACTTGAGTTCTGATTTATAATCATATGCCTATAATAGTTGGTTAGTGAAGATGTTATCATACTAACACTGTGATTTTATTAAGTTATATATTCACTTGGTATTGTTTGGCTTGTATTTTCCCATTGAGGTTTAAGACTGCAATTGATCGAGTCCTAGAGTGAACATCAACTCTGAGATGCAGGTACACCCAGCTGACGATTCCCAAATAGGACGAAATGAGTGTCAAACTGGATTCCATTGCTAGCCACTATCTATATTGATTTGAAGTAAGTAGTTTAAGGAAGTTAATTATGAAATTATTTTAAAAGAAAGAAAATATGGCTATGGACACATTGAGCATATATATTTCAACAACACTTTAATTGATCATGAATCAATTGAAAGTAGAGCATCATGATAAACCTGAATGTATTGAAAGGCCGTTTCATCTTATTATAGGACCCGTAAACAGTGCGTATCCATGATCCAGTTCAGTGCTTTCAGTTTTTCTATGGTTATATAGCTTCATCTGACTCTACTATAATATCCACGAAAACGGCCTCTTCTATGTTGATCAACAAATAAAAGAATAAATTGGAATGCAAGCAGATGAAGGTTATCCTGTTCATGTGTAAACATGAAATCTAAGTAAAGTAATGAGTAACACAGTTACAAAGTTATTTAACAGTGGTTTGCACAACATTAAATCAAATATACTCAAGTAAGATCGCATTCTCCCCAAATATCCTGGGACGGTTGAGAATGGGGAGATTCGACTCTCTCGAAATGCCCTCACATAACCATGTGCAGACATTCACTACCAGGGATGTTCAACTCGCTGCCATCTCGCGTAAACGTTGTTGTTTATGAAATTGAGAGGACGAGAAGCGAATGTTTGGCGCTTTAACCGAGTTGGTGGATATGGAGGCTCTACCAAGGGGAGTGGCAAAATCTTAACTCCAAACCAATGATGTAAATGGGCTCCAATATCCTAAAGAAACAAATGGCATATGAATCAATTGTTGTTAATCAGCTACCATGAGACTGCATTTCATAAAGTTACTCCACTGTCTTGTAGATTAGACCTTTAGATCAGAGGCTCTGGTTATGGGCCCCTAAGAAAACCATCTGCTTCATTTAAAGCACTAGGAACAATATTCTAACCTTTACATAAATCATTTGATTTATATGAGGGCATATAAATCATACTACTTACAAAACCATTTATATTATATAATGATATATTATCGATCACATTTGTTCTATACAAATAAATGTACTTTGTCAATTTTCATATTTGTCAATATTTTCCATCAAGGTCAGTATTTTCATTGTTACTATGGTGATAATGATATCCAAAAAAACTCATCATATTGCTATATTCCTACTTCTGAATTCGTTTCTATACAATTCAACATTTAATATAATAATCATAGAAAGGAATTGAAATAGTTCAATATACAATAAATCAATGCATAGTGATTATAATTCTTATGGAATAGTAAACCAAAAGAGTAAGTGATATGTCCCGATAATCATAATGAATGGTAATCATTTGGGATCCATTTATGGATCAATACTATACGTATATTGTTATTGTTAAATATTCGTCTCCCTCTTGTCATAAGCTTTATTTTGACCTATGGATGATTATTATACGATTTATCATTCTTGAATTATACACTAGACGGCCTTTTCGTCCCGATATGGGACTCCTCAGCAGTGCGCACCCACGATCCCGCCCTCCGCAATATTCGAACCCAGGACCTGTCAGTCTCGCGCAAGGCCCTTGACTAACTAGACCACTGAGCCGGCTGACATCCAACGGTGTTAATGTCTAACTTCAACCATTGTGATTGTTAAAAACAGTTTTCTTCTTTTCTTTTCGTTTCTTTTCTTTGTCTTGCTCTTCTTTCCTTCTTTTTCATTCAACTTAGAAAAGAGGATCCTTTAAACAGAAAATTCATTTGCAATAACATTTACAATAGAAATACGTTATGAATCCAATGGATTTATGCCGAAAATCTAAGAGGTAATAAGTTTCTTATTTACTTATTTAGTGAGTTAATTAAAACTAAGACACCGTGAAAAACTTGGAATCACTGGATGACCGTTTCGTCCCAATATGGGTATCTTCAGTGGTGTGTATCCATGATTATTATTCCTCGAGATTTGAACGTAACGCTTATTGATTTTGTGCATCAATACTTACCCTTTAGACGATTGAGTCAGTATCCAATGGTGTTAATGTTAAACTCTAAACAATTGAAGAAATTACATCACCGTTTCCATATTGATTATTATTGTTGATTTGTAGTTAATGTGTAGTTATGCATAATGATCTTATTAATACCTACTGATTTGAATCGTATGAATAACAATATTGAGTTCTTCAACAAAAGTGTTATATCCCAACGAGAATTATGAATGGCAACTTTTGAGAATTATTTATGGAACCAGTACTAAACTCGTATTGTTATTGTATAATAGTTAAGTAGCTAAGCTATACATATTCATGTTTCCCATATTATAAGCTTTATTTTTGTTGTAACGGGTGTGAAACTGCAGGTTTTAATAAGCAGCGTATTTATATCGATCGATTACAGTGAACACGCAAACACGTAATGGACGACCTAGTGCCCTGATTGGCCCTGCTTCTCTGTCTGTCCTAGCCAGTTGAGTCAAGAACACAAGTCACAGCCTCTGAGTTATGAATCATTGTATTTCAGACATACTCTATTTATATAACAAACAAACAAACAAACCAAATCGTACCATAAAATAGAAAACAACATTTACACAATATTTAACAAGTGAAATAAACATCGACCAATAGGAAATGTACATTTAATGTCCAAGGCCACCGTAGACTTAGCACGATAATTATTGGTATATTTTTCCGACTATCCTAACAATTTTAACCTATGAACAATTATTATACCATTTAATGTCCTTGAGACGTCAACATTTGAACGAAAACATGGGATACAGTGGACAACTAAGATGCAGTTGGATGATATAGACTTCGCAGATGATCTGGCCCTCCTATCGCAATCGCAACAACAAATGCAGGAGAAGACGACCAGTGTAGCAGCAGTCTCAGCAGAAGTAAGTCTCAATATACACAAAGGGAAAAGCAAGATTCTCCGATACAATGCAACACAACATGCACCAATCCAGTCACAATTGACGGAGAAGATTTTGAAGATGTGAAAACCTTTACATATTTGGGCAGCATCATTGATGAACAGGGTGGACCTGATGCAGATGTGAAGGCGCGGATCGGCAAAGCAAGAGCAGTATATTTACAACTGAAGGACATTTGGAACTCAAAACAACTGTCAACCAACACCAAGGTAAGGATTTTCAATACAAATGTCAAGACAGTCCTACTGTATGGGTTGGAAACTTGGAGAACTACGAAAGCCATCATCCAGAAAATACAGGTGTTTATTAACAGTTGTCTACGCAAAATACTTCAGATCAGTTGGCCGGACACTATTAGTGACAACGTACTGTGGGAGAGAACAAACCGGATCACAGTGGAGGAAGAAATCGGGTAGAAACGCTGGAAGTGGATAGGACACACATTGAGGAAAACACCTAACTGCTTCACAAGACAAGCCTTCACATGAAATCCTCAAGGCTAAACGAAAAGAGGTAGACCAAAGAACACATTACGCCGGGAAATGGAGATAGTCATGAGAAAAATGAACAAGAATTGGATGGAACTAGAAAAGAAGGCCCAAGACAGAATGGGTTGGAGAATGCTGGTTGGCGGTCTATGCTCCATTGGGAGTAACAGGCGTAAGTATGCAAGTAAGTAAGTAAGTACCGTCCTTGAGTTAAACCCTGTCTATTAATTACAGTGTCTCACATTCACAGCTACTTTTGGCTTGACCTTGTACAAATGTTATTTTCTATTTTATGGTGCAATGTGGTCTGTTTGGTTTGTATATAAACCCAGTGTGTTTGAATTATATGATTCATATTTCAAAGACTGATATTTGTGTTTTGGATTTAACATTCAGGGCTAGACAGAATGCAGAACCAATATAGACTTTAAACTGCTCGTACGGGGTTTAGGCTTTATTGGTCCTTTTGATAAATCACTGTTCTCTATTTGGCGTTATCATTAGGTTATATATATAGAAAGGGGGAACACAGGCCACAAGTTATAACTGAAGGCGGTTATGTTTTTGTTGATAATCATGAATGAAGAAGATACTTAAATTGAAATTCGCTTGTCGATTCCCTCTAATTATGATAAGTACTGACTTACCTAGGTATAATTTATCAAGAATTCAATTCACTTAGCTTGACAGACGTTTTATCATAAGTTTCATATGTAGTTTTTTGAAGAGATTTTCTTTTTCAACTCTTCAAACTAGAATACACATACAAACCTTACATAAGAGTGAGACCAGTAAATCATTGAGGATTGAAAACATTTTTATTTAAAAATTGCATCTCATTTTGTTCTAGTTCAGTAGTCCTTTTCAACCCCAACTTCTTAGATCCTAAATTCCATATGGAGTCATTAATGTACAATGATAAAACGTTTCATATTAGGTAGGATATAATGATCAGGATGGGGTTGTGGAGATTATTAAGTTATTGATTGAGATGATGAATAGATTGATGTTAGATTACCATTGATAACCTGGAAGTACTGAATGGCCGTTTCGTCCTATTGTGAGTCTCCTCAGCAGTGTGAATATACGATCCCTCTCGCGGGATCAAAACTTAACAATCTCAACAACCACTAAACTGATGATATTTATTCGTTTAATAATTATCATTAATGATTATAAAACTTGAATCAAGAATTTTCTCAATGAATCAATCTATATACACACACTACTATTCACGTTTCATATAAACAGTATTTTAGGTCCAAATGAAACACAATTGACTATGAAATCTTTACAAATTGAACAATCAAAACGTAACCATTTGTTATTGACTATCAATCAAAGAAACGATCATTTATATCCAATGAAATTTCATTATGATCAATTACTTGTTCAATTAATTAAAGAAAATGGTCATATACAAGTAAATAATTTAATTATTCCTAAATCGTAAGTAATAACATTAAAAAAAACACAATCTCTTGGTTGATTTCACTGGTTGAAATCATGAGTCAATTGAAGTTAGACCACCATGGAAAACCGGGTAGCACTGGACGGTTGTTTCATCCTTGTCTGAGACTCTTCAGCAATGTGCATCCACAATCTCGCCTCTCGCATGATTTGGATTGAAGACTTGTTAGTCTTGCGCCAGAACGCTTAACCATTAGACCACTGAGCCGGCTGGCATCCAACGGTGTTACTGTCTAACTTCAACCAATGCACGAAGTTGCTATCACGCACGAGATCGATAGGTCCTCTGTTCGAATATCGCGACTGGTGAGATTGTGGATGCGCGTTGTTGAGGAGTCACAGACTAGGACGAAACAACCGTCCAGTGCTACCAGGTTTTCCATGGTTGTCTAACTTCAATTGATTCATGATTTCAACCAGTGAAATTTCTGAAGTCTCTACAATATCCCTTCTCTATTTATTGTCAATGTTTCAGTTGATCAGTAATCTAATCTATTTGGTAATGTCGATTCAAGATTATTCATCAAAGAACATATTTTTGTATTGTGATATGTGGTACTTATATCGACATAAGTAGTATATAATGATAGTCAAGAATAGAATGTCTGACGGCAAAATGTTAAGAAGATCAAAGAGGTAAGAACGGGAACAAAGAGCAATTAGTATGAAAGTGCAAGAACAATCAGGTTTAAAACGATTAAGTGATATTTACAAAAGGAATAGTCAAATTTTCTCAGTAGCTCCAATTGCATTTACCAATTTACATGTACATGCCAAAGAACATATATTGGAAGAATCGAGAGAAGATTACATGTTTACATTTCTGAGGATGTTCCAAAGAAATTGAGGCTGAGAAGGACTAGGGCTCCCAACAGTGCAATAGCTCGGTATTCCCTTGACATCGGGCATATCATCGACATATCTTATGCTTATGGTGAAGCGATCACGATAAAGAAAACTTAGACTGGATCTTTGTATTCAAAAAGGAGATAGTACATATGCGGCAAGCAAATCTCCTTTGATTTGTTGGAGGGCTGTGATACCGCACGAGTGCCCAAACCGGAGCAGATGGTTTCCTTAGAGGGCCACACCTCGAGCCTTCGACCTAAAGGTTTGATCCACAAGGTAGTGGAGCTTCGTAAGGAGGTGCAGTTCCATGGTAGCCGGCAACCAGCGATTGGTTCATACGTCATTTGTTCCCTCAGAATACTGGAGCCAATGTGCACCATTGATTTGGTTTGTGACCAGTTAAACCGTTGGACATTCTCTTTTCGTCCTCTCATGTTCGTAAACAACACGAGAAGGTAGTGAGAGGGACTTCCCTGTCAGAGGCTATATACGCGTGGCCATGTGAGAGCATTCAAGAGGGAGAGCGGACTCTCCCCACTCTCGGCCATATCAGGGCATTTGGGGGCGATTTGAGGAACCACGACAACAATACTGAATTCATAATATTCTACATCTATATTTGTTCTAGCTTCATTTAAAGTCAAGTAGTTGGTGACTACTGAACTTCGACTATATCAGTAGGTATGGAGTACCTGATTTGAAACCACATAATTAATTTTGTATATACCAAGAGATGAGTGAAATGACAGAAATTGTGTTACAGTTAGTTTTCTACAGGATGGTGTCGCTAACCCCATGCCCAACCCTCCTTCCTTATCCGGGGTTGGGGCCGGCAGTAGCCCTCGGAAGGACTGCAGGCAGAGTTTGGAGTCTACACTGCTTATGTTTACCATTAAGATCATATTGATCTCTTCTTTGATTCCATCAACTTGAACCAATACATATTGAATGATCAGAGTATTCTATTGATTATCTCTACCTTTAATTGGCTTTGTCTATTCAGGATTATAAATCAAAAAACATATCGATGGAATGAATTTTCAAATCCAACAGCGTTGAATAAATCAATACAACTTCGACATATTCGACACATTCACGATTGTGACAATGCTATGCATAATAATAATAATAATAATAATAATAATAATAATAATAATAATAATAATAATGAACAATTAGCTGAGAACATTTTATATCGAACCAATGACAATTCTGCAATTGATATGATCACATTCAATACAGATGGTCGTAAATCCAGAATGAGGTATACTTTTTAAATGTATCACTACAGTATGTGCTTATTTACTTAACAGTTTATTCTATGTTAAATCCATCCAGGGCGTCCAAGTCATCCGATTGAAATACGCGCGAAATTGAAGTTCGCAAAACAACGATGTGTCCACAATGGCGGTTCGTTATTGAATAATACACTAAATTAGTTACAAACCTCGGTTTGGGCACCCGTGCAGTATCACAGCTTTCACACAAATCGAATGATAAAGTATGAAGCATATCTATTCGATGCTTCGTTGTATCAATGTGTTTAAATAATAATATAAGAATAACAAGTTAGATTAGATGTTCTTTTTGATCTATTTTGTATACATTATAATTGTTATATCCTGGTGAAGATTGAATAACGAGTAGCGTCTGTGACCTATTATTCGACTAATATTATCTATTTATTCTTATGGTATACATATTCAGTAACTAGATTGCGTATATCTATATTTCTCTTACTATAAGCTTCATTTTAACCTATAGATTATTAGTACACTCTTTATTGTTCTTAGATTACTTTCAATTTATTATTTACCGTAACCACGTTCACAGCCACATTTTGGCGTTACTGTGTATGAATGTTATTTCCTATTTTATGGTGCATCGCTGTCTGTTTGGTTGGTTCATAAACCCAGTATGTCTGAAATACATGATTCGCTTAATAGAGGCTGTTGTTGACATTCTGGACTCAAGTGGACGGGATAAGCAAGCAACGAACCATTAGGACGCTAGGCTGATCAGACGGTTCGGATGTCATTAGTTTAGTACAGTACACGGGTGAATAAGTCTTATTTTGATTGGTGAATAGATTACGTGATAACAAGCGGATCAAAAAGTCACAACAGAAATCAATCTTTATCATTCATCCTCCTATTCTTCTGTTAGTGTACTAAGTCGTATAAGTCCAGAAGTGAGTGTCTAGAATAGAAGGGTTGTGTAGTGACCAGTCTATGGAAAAGTGAACTCCACGTAGAATGGTATTTCATTAGAAATGTTAGTCAAAAAACAAGCAGACTCTTTATTCATTTCAAGTTAAATCAATTGTTCGAATTGACAGTCTGTGTAGAGAACTTATCAATATATTTTGATTGAGATCATGAACTAAATGATTTTAAACGACCATTGAAAACCAGGAAGCACTGGATGACCGTCCAGTGCTGCTGGTGATGGTCAGATATCAATCACTGATAATGCTTGATATATGACTGGATAGAGGAGATTGTATAATTTTTCATGAAGATATGATTGAAATCATTTGAAAGATTATTGAAAACACGAAAGATGTTGTTAAGTTTGTTTTCCATTGTTTCTACTTTATCCCTTTCTACTCTTCTGTATACTGTATTATACTACTGGTTTACATTCAGTAAGCAGTTGTATTCCGGACAATTTTCACACTCATATTATAACGCAAATTGTACTGTAATATTCTGAAATGTTCACACATACTTATAACGTTTATTGTACTTGTCATTGTACTTATTATTATGATTACTGTACCTTAATCACTGCAGCGGTTATCCACAGTTTCGTGCATATGTTTAAACGCAACAGTTTCCATATTGTGTGCTCTTCGTTCGGGTTTTCGGTTGTTGATAAACATTTATCAAATTTAGTCACAGCTATCAGCTGTCCTTTGTACTATCGTATGTTATAATTATTCTTTATGTTACACTTAAAGGAAGCCTCCCTTAGTTTCATTCTTGAAGGACGCGTTTAAACGCCCCAGACACCTCAAAAGTTGAGGTTTCTAACTGAATGTTGTGTATTATTTAATAAAGAACCGCTATTGTAGACAAATCGTTGTTTTGGAACTTCGGCTTTTCGCGTATCTCACTCGGGTGAGTTGGACGCTTCGATAGACTTAAAAGATGTCTATTCTAAATTATAGACTCATCATCACTATGAGTTAAAATATAATGGTTTACATTTTCAATTCTATCATAAACCATTGGAAACCTTATTTATCACAAGTTATCTAATCCTTGACATTATTTACATCTCTATAGGCGATCTACACGAAATCCTACCTCATCTCTCATTGTACTAATTGGCGTTCATTAGCTAAGGCATATGTTCAACTCTGATAAGATTGATATTCTCTGCGCGTTTAAAATAGACATCAAATATCCTTATAATCTGAGATGTTATCATTGGCGATATTCATCCAACGATTGATCTTTTTTTAATCTATGAAATTGTAATTCCTTGGTTTAATAGTTTTGAATGACAGTTGCAACTTCATACATGTTTGTATTTCTCTTGATGATTATCAACCATATTTGTTTTCTGTTTTTCAATTTGCATAAGGAATAGGATGAGTCAATTGTTTCCACGTTGTTCTTATATTCCAAAAGGAAAATCTTCACATTCAATATCTAGTCTTGATGAAAATGAAATAGATGAAGTTCGAAAGAAGTTAGATCATCTTCAATCATTACTAATACAAGTTAAAAATCAACTCAATTCTTCACCCAAAGATGATGATGATGATAATAAGGACAGCCATAAGATCGATGAAAGAATCTTTGCAAATACTTTGACTGAATTGAGTCTTTTACAGACTACTGAAATGAATACTGAAGAAAATGGACAAAAGATTGATGATTCATGGCAAAATTTGCCTAATTATGTTACATTTTCAGTGAAAAAATCACATGAATATGCTGTGAGAAATTGGTTACTATCAAATTTCAGTCATATTTAACTACTTATATCGATAAAAGTAGTTAGAAACAATTGTGTGAATTAATTTCTATGACATGAAGATCAAGTTTGTCTTTATTTCTTTTTAAATAAGTGTTTTCTTAAACTATCATTCATCTCATTATAATTAGCATTGGTATGTATGACATCCATCTTATCAGTGTTCATCTTCACTTTTCTCTTTAATGTTAATTGTAGAATGTTTCTGGAAAGAATAATTGATTTATTTAGATATTTGTGAGTGTAGACTAAATCGATATTGTTGGATAATGTGGTAGATTTAACGTAAACCAAGAGCTTCTTAACCCAAACGAATAAAGTCGGAATGTGATTAGACAAACTTCATTATAGTTAATGTTCAGTCAGTCAGTACAATTTCTCACTTACGTACGTACGTACATCAGTTCAAGTTGCTATACCACATCGGCACACATATACAAATGTTCATTCAAGTCCCATAGTGGTAGAGGTAGTAAAAGTATCAGCAGTAATCGGAAACATTAGGGTTTGAAAATGTTATTCAATGATGTGACGACGGAACATCCGGTGAACTTGAGGACACCTATGATCAAATACTAGTAACATTAATATCTGAATATTACTGGAGATCACTTTCAATCCTAGTAGATCAATATCAGCTTCTTTGACTGATATTTGGCAATATGGGTTCAATGTACTCAGAGAACTGCAATCCTTTCAAGATTACAGATATGTCATACTGTCAAGTTCTACATATTATAAGTAGTTGGATAATCACGGTCCTCTACCGATTGGCCCCTTCCATTTGATATAAATAAATGATAAATCCATACACATCATATTTAGTGAATATCGAACCAATTAGGAAAAATGAGCAATACTCCTGAAAGTTTGTGTATGGAAATTATACTGTAGTTACATAAAAAATTAGTGACATATTTTCATAATTAGATAACTATAATGAATAGGAGATATGTTGATATGGAGAGCTAATCAGAAGTAGTCTAAGGCGAATATCAACCGATGGCAATCACAAGTGACCTGAAAGACATTTTCATTTCATTGTCTGTGAAACGGATCAATTTCCTAGGGATTAGAGTGGTATATATATATGAATGTGTACTGATGATAGTTTTTCTTGATTAAAAAGCAGCATTTGACTGCGTGGATCGAGAGGTTCTGTGATAGCGTCTGTCATTGAAAGGCTCACCTCAGAAGTACATAAACACGTAAAGGCTCTTTACTCGAACACTACTGGTGGAGTCAGAGCTTACGGCGAACTGTCATCTGATTTCTCAACATCAATTGGTGTCTGTCAAGGTTGTCCACTGTCTCCATTTTTGTTTAACTTCATCATGGACCTACTGATGGAATTATTGTTCTCGTCGATTGAATTCTGGGGCACTGATCTTCTTCCTAGAGGTCCTCTTACCTACGTACAGTACGCAGATGATATAGTACTGTTTGGTGAAGTCTCTTGCTGATTCCAAACGAAATGAACGAGCAAATCGCGATCATTCCTCTGAGATAAGAGATAAAATCAACAGTCCATTTCTATTAATTTAGCTGTAGCTAAAATACAATGTGATACATTTCTATGTCTGTTACCAGTGTTTGGCCAGTTGCAAACTTACCATACAATAATGCAGATCTCTGATTCACAGTTGAACAACATACAACTACACGTACATCAGCGAATGAAAGGCCATGAGGATTGGACACAAGAGTTTTATAAATACCACAACAGTGATTGTTTTCACTTGATTTTCCTTAACGGAAGTAGTATTCTTTTATGACTTGAGAATTCTAATCATTTTGTCAGTCACATTAACAGATTATTACGAAGAGAAATATTTTATTCTAACTAAGATTTATATTACAGTCACTAGACAGAATAGAGTATAGACACTACCATATGATCTCATTATGAGATGGAATGAGGTGATAATTGACAACAAAGTATGATCATTAGTGTTTCTATAAACAAACGAGGTCAACACAAATATGTTTGTTAAGAAAATGCACACAGTTCAGAGGTTTTTGTTTCATTAGCAGGAGTGACATATATAAGAAGGTCAGTGTGTGCTGCTTCGATCTCTGGTGGACACAACTAAGCTGGTCTATTCAAGAGTTGCTTGATGTATTCCACCCATCTATTCCTCTGATCTTGAATCTCATTGATTGACTTGACTACTTTCTCCTTTACCGGTCACCCTGGTTTTCTGTATTTTCCTGCCAGTTTGTTTGTCGTTTCGTATAGTTGTTTCATGTTTCTTGCAGCTACGGCTTTTTCTGCTCTTGTTGCTGGGTCTTCCACGTACGTTTGCTTGTTGGCTGTAATGCTCACCTTCACTTGCTATTTTGCTTCCGTTTATTCAGCTCGGGCCTTCATTTCCTATGTTATTGTTCGGCTGTTGAGGATTGGTTTCTCCCCGTTTTTTTTATCTTGATCTGTCTGATTCTATGCAATGTGATCCGGTGAGAACCGTGTAGCTTTGTGAATGCATTTGCGAGGGGATGTTGTGATGCCTGTAATTAATTTGTTGAATGCACACAGATTTACAAATCTCTCTCCATTTCCATTTCTTTCTCCCAGTCAGTCAATGTCGTCCCATGATATTTTCAAAGCCGATGTTATACATTCCTACTTTGGCGTTCAGGCCTCCAATGAGGATGATCAGGTCTTTTGCCGAGAACTTCTCCATGATCGATTGCACAACCTCGAAAACTCGATCTTTGTCGTTGTCGTGGCTATCATTGCATAACATTTAGTAGCATTCATTATGATTCCCTCCTTCTTTGTTTCGAAGGACGCTTTGGTGTTTCTGGGTTCATGAGATTCGCATCGCACAAGTGCTCTAGATGCTTCTTGACACGGCATCAGAGCAAACATTTGAGAGTGTAGAGCACCTTCATTGTAAACACAGTACATTAACATCTCCACCGAATCCAAATCATCTGTCTATGTTGTGTCCAATGGGTTTTGCTGATATCGAGCACTGTCAAGTTGCACTTCCTCATTTACATAATGATTGAATGGATATATGATTGGCAATAACATTAGACGAGCTACAGGAATGACTTGAATAAGAATTTATGTGAATTGTCTAGTCAAAGCAGTTTTGTGTTTACTGCAGTCTTCTATTGCTAGGTCTCAAGCTATAAAGAAAAATTTCAACATCATCTGATATGTCTAAACGAATCCAGACACACATAGGATTCCATTCAATGTCCATTAAACTATGATATCCAACCTTAATTAATGTTCAATGAAAGCAAACATCTGGTAAATAGCCAAATGTGTTTATTCAGAATATCGGCTAATGATGAGTGTATCCGTCACAGTGATTGGTATAAAAAGATATACAGAACGTGCTGTGGATTATTTAGTCAAGATTATTCTCCACAGTCTCCTTCACCAATGATACACAGAACGTGATAACTAGTCGACTTTTAAAGAATCAAATTTAATAATGGACATTTCACAGATTGACAAATCACGGAGGTGAAACTGGATGATTTTATGAGACAAAAAGACCACCACTACAATCATTTGAAATTAATTGGTGAATGGTTACAGTGTTTATTGATAGCTGGAGCAAGACCATCTATGAATTGACAACCAGAACATTTGCTTTCACTTCATCTTCTTTTTAGAAAAGTAGTAATAATAATATGCAAAATGAGAATTTCACTCCGTTTTGATGTCAGCCAAATAAACAACAACCAACATTCATATGACACCCACGATACACAACAGAGAATACCATATTATTTTTGGAATAATGAGATGCAATGAGGTGATCAATGAAAAACAAAGTATGATCATAGTTGATTCTATAAACAAAGAAGAGGTCAACACAAATATGTCTTTGTTCATTAGACAAACACGTTGTTTACACTGAGATTGAAGAAGGAGTAATCAATTTTACCTTGAAAATGTTATCGGATGTAAAGAGAAATGACGATCGAACGTGGTGTTATGTTATATTCAATGCGATGAATCAGACAGAATTCGCAATTTGTCTTTGCAAATCTTATTCCTCAATGCATACGATATACAGGTTTGTGGTGTTTGTATGAATTAGGTTTGGAAATTGATAAGTTCTCGTGATAATTCACTTCATTAGGCCACTTTATCTACGATTCAATGAATATCGATTGAGACAGTAACTGAGGAATGCTAAAATAGTTAACTATTTTCATACATTCATACATACACTCTCGGCCATACCACCAGGGCATTTGGCAACCTTGGTAAAATAGCACAACCATTGCATTGAATACTTCATTTGCGAACTTCCATCATTTATCCATCACATTCTGCATGATTCTTCCAGTCCACACTCTCTTGTTCCACCTATATTCTCTTCAACTCCATCTTCCTAACCTTCTGGTGTAAGGTTTTCCACTTCCGATCAGTGTTACAAACTATTATGTCGACAGACAAAAGTAGTATGCACCACAGCTGTATGAGTTTTCATTCCACGATACTCGTTCTTCCCATTGTCGACATATGCTGGCTAGGGAAATTCTGATAAATATACAACAATCTATATTTCGCTACAATTCGGGACTCAATCACAAGCTATTGTTCACTCAACCTTTCTGTCTTAACATGTAATCTATGAAAATAAAACAGTGATTCACAATTCAATTGTGTCTTCAAACATCAATCTCCTTGATGATGTATTACACATGGTTATCTTTGTGTTCGATGAACACTGAAGTACACATTTCAATTTATGTTTTGAGTAAATGAAATCTACGCAGATTGAATACTGTGATATTGTGCTATTCACTCATTTAATAGATTGATTTATTCAAACAAATGTTCAATAGTAGTTCGATTTGTGTATCATTCATGCAGGTAATGTGATTTAGATTCTGTAAGTTTGCTTTCCTTAACAGTTCCGAATTGAAATTAATCTGGTCGTAACTGCCTTCACACTCCAGTATTGTAGATATTCAGGAAAAGATCTGGAAGATTTCTTAGAAGGTCTATAGCGGCATATATGATCAGGGTGCTATCAAAAATGATGATTCGATCTACCACAAAGTAGCAAATATATATTTATAAAGTGGAGATGAACATGATGTCCGGGATCATCATCATCCCCGTCTACTTGAAATATAAAAGTAACAAACATTATGTTGATTATCATAAAGCTATCCTTTCAGTTACTTGATTTTTGACAATCACATTACAATTCACTTCATAAGATGATGTTCAACATTGAAAACTCTGATCAAATATTGAGATTATTGAGAGATCTGTTGCTCAGAAGGTTGATGTTTTATCATTTGAACCGACTTATTGATTAGTTGCTCTATAAGGATGGTCGCTTCCATGTTCTATATGCCGGGTACGTGAGTTCTCTATTGGAGTCCAGGCAATTCAAATCCACCACAGACATCATTCATTGTTCATCTGTGTTGTTCCGTATATTCATTTCGTTTTGACTGCAGTTATTTACATTACTACTGCAAACAATGATATTTCCATACATTTTCCGGTTGAACCATTCCATCAATAAATATATATAGATAAACTTATAATATAACATTCTCAATCAAGTAATTTTAGAGTAAATTTGATTAAATTCACACCTGACATGGTCAGTAAAGAAACCGTGAATCAAAAGCACGATATATAACAGGAGCTACACTACGGGTACTCAACATAACTGAAGTCATCTGGATCAACTCCTGAAAGCCGAACTAATATATCCAGAAGAGGTATATCCAGCCTCCATGTTTACCGTGGTCCACAACTAAATCAGCAGACACTTCAAATTCATGTTATAAACCTATTCGTTTTGTGATTATCTCTTTCCTAATCCACCTTGATTCGTTTTCTTCGTAATTACCTTGACTATACTACTCCTTTTATTACATATTATGATAACACAACGTTGTTATTATTATCACCATTATTATTATTACGACTTCTTATGGTGAAAGTAGAAATTCTTTAGAAGTCGCGAGATCAACATGTGTCAGATGTTGTTCAAAATAAGAAGATAAAACATATCACAGTTCATGGTATAAATGAAACTCATATATTGCATACTGTGCAGAAAAAGTCTTAGATTCAAGAAATATGTTGCTGGTTCTACGTGAAAAGTAAACAATCTGTTCAGATTGATCATTACTGATACTTGTATATTCACGTCTAAGCTACTACTACTACTACTACTACTACTACTACTACTACTACTACTACTACTACTACTACTACTACTACTACTACTACTACTACTACTACTACTACTACTACTACTACTACTACTACTGCTACTGCTGCTACTACTGCTACTACTACTACTACTACTACTACTACTACTACTACTACTACTACTACTACTACTACTACTACTACTGCTACTACTACTGCTACTACTACTACTACTGCTGCTACTACTGCTACTACTACTACTACTACTACTACTACTACTACTGCTACTGCTGCTACTGCTGCTACTACTACTACTGCTGCTGCTGCTGCTGCTGCTACTACTGCTGCTACTACTACTACTACTACTGCTACTACTACTACTACTACTACTACTACTACTGCTACTACTACTACTACTACTACTACTACTACTACTACTACTACTACTACTACTACTACTACTACTACTACTGCTACTACTACTACTACTACTAACTACTACTACTACTACTACTACTACTACTACTACTACTACTACTACTACTACTACTACTACTACTACTACTACTACTACTACTACTACTACTACTACTACTACTACTACTACTACTACTACTACTACTACTACTACTACTACTACTACTACTACTACTACCACTACTACTACTACTACTACTACTACTACTACTACTACTACTACTACTACTACTACTACTACTACTACTACTACTACTACTACTACTACTACTACTACTACTACTACTACTACTACTACTACTACTACTACTACTACTACTACTACTACTACTACTACTACTACTACTACTACTACTACTACTACTACTACTACTACTACTACTACTACTACTACTACTACTACTACTACTACTACTACTACTACTACTACTACTACTACTACTACTACTACTACTACTACTACTACTACTACTACTACTACTACTACTACTACTACTACTACTACTACTACTACTACTACTACTACTACTACTACTACTACTACTACTACTACTACTACTACTACTACTACTACTACTACTACTACTACTACTACTACTACTACTACTACTACTACTACTACTACTACTACTACTACTACTACTACTACTACTACTACTACTACTACTACTACTACTACTACTACTACTACTACTACTACTACTACTACTACTACTACTACTACTACTACTACCACTACGACATCATCATCGTCTTTTTGAAGTGCACAATTCACCTTCATAGTATCGAGAATTACTATTTTACAAATGTAATCAAAACATAAATAGTCTCGGCGTTTTGCAATGAAATGAAAATTGATTTACGAAAGTATGGACTGTTATTCATTCCATTGATTGAAATCATGAATCAATTGAAGTTAGACCACCATGGAAAACCTGGAAGCACTGGACGGTTGTTTCATCCTAGACTGGGACTCCTGAGCAGTTCACATCCAAGATGCCGCGCCTCGTGAGATTCGAACACAGGACATATCAGTGTCGCGTGCACAAAACCCTTCCTGATAATAATCATTTGCTCACAAGCGACTGACATCAAGAGACACTCATAGAGTTCTAGTGAGAAACCACCACCATTGAAGTTCAACCAGGTCTGTTGTTAGATATCGACTCACTGAAGACAATAGTGACGGTCGCGCAACTTCGTGGATTGGTTGAAGTTAGACATGAACACTGTAGGATGCTGGCCGGCTCAGTGGTCTAATGGTTGAGCGCTCGCGTGCGAGACTGATCGGTCCTGGGTACGGATCTCGCGGTGGGCGGGATCGTGGATGCGCACTGCTGTGGAACGGCAGTCAAGTTATTCTAGGTTTTTCGTGGTGATCTAGCCTCAATTGACCCATAGTTTCAACCAGTGAAAGAATTCATTTTATTGAAATAAAAATTAAACTTACAAATGTGAACTTTGGTCATCTAATGAAAATAGTGTGTGTTACTTTAATTTTAACCAATCGAATCAAAACTATGCAGCGTTGACAACCAACTCACAGTTGGTTTGTTTGTTCATGAAAATATGAGCACTAATTACTTAGTTTAAAATATTGTTAATCCTGTTCAAAATAGTTTTCATCAATAAGGGAGGGGGGGTCAGGAATTTCAATCAACTATGGATCAATATCAGACTATATTACGTCAATACGTGTAAGACTATAACAAAACCATGAGTTCATCTCCTATGACGATTGGTTAATAATTATGAAGAGAATTTATGAAATTTCATCATCCTAGTGGTTACTTTGAATCATCCCATCTGACAGAAACATACAAACACTTCAAAAAAATTATTTATAAGACTCAACATGTTCTACCAACGTCTAAAACAAGAAAATGATGTAAGTGTTGACTGTACACATAAGTCAAATGATTGTATTATATCCATTTCAATTTGATCTAATGAGATAACATATTGTTCTATTCATTTTAACTATTTCAGATCTACATTTTCATTTGGTCAGTTGGTAACGATCTATTCGATCATTGTCCTCACATCGGAATCTTTCAACTGTCATGAATCTTGTGGAAACGCTTTATTTAGTAAAACAAAGGTAATTTTTCAAACTGCTACACATATATATGTAAGTGATCAGTCAAATTGCATTGCAACTATTCAGTCTCATTCTTATCACTATTCCCAGTTCATTCGCCTTGATCAATCCCCTCCAATGATAAGTGGAACGTTTAAGAAATCGGTTGTTAGGGAGGTGAGTTAACGACATTTTCCAACGGAGATGATAATCTATATGTTTGCATATTTCTAGAAAATAGATCTGAATTTCCCCTTTACATTTTACGGTGCTGATGTTCGCACATTCAATAAAGATAGTAATGGTAAGAGAATTCTTTTCCTCGAATTAAAGTTTCGATTACTCACATTTCAATTCCATGAATCAAAGTCGCCTTCATTACTTCAATAGATCAGTTTTAGGCATTTTTTGTTTCACATTCAATACATCTGCTAATGTATTTCCTTGTTCAAGTTGTACCGTAGGAGTAAACTAATTACAGTTCATGCAATTCATTCTAGTCTCTAGTGAATTTCAAAGTCTTTCATTCATTCCCTATAGATTATCAATCAAATTGCATATTTTCATTTGATAAACACAGGAATAACTTATTTTCAAGAAAGAGATGATACGAGTTTTGTTTTCAATCATATCACCGACAATGTTCAGTGTGAAGTTGAGATATTGAATGGGGGTGAGTTCTATTGTTCAGTGACGTGTTTTTGTTTTATGTTTTACATTACTCATTTTTATTTTGCATAAATGATTCAGTATTTAACTTGATGAATTCATGAGAGCTGGTCAGTACACAGTGATTATTTTATTTGTGTGATCTCATGCCCCAAAAATGTGTTCACAACATGTTTTCATTACTGTGAAGGGAAAATGTTAAATAAAACAGTGATTCACTTCAAAGTAGACACAAATTGATGGAGTAGAAATAATAAACCAAACGATGTGAATGCGAAGGTGCAAATTATCTACTCTTCAATCTGTTCAAACTATCATAAAACTGATATTTCATCAATACGACACTTCTTGATAGATTGAACGAATCAAGCTGATCACAGATGCATTAATGAGCAATGTTGTGTGAGAAATCACTTTGGATTATTGAAGCACATGAACTATCAATAATTTATATTTCGTGTCCTCCAAATTTATCTGTCACTTACTTGGTTCTTAAAAATTCAGTCCCTCTTATTCACCGTCGTTGAACTATTGGATACTTTGTTGATTATCATAATCGGTTGATCATGAACTTTGAACTTATGAACCACCTCAAACATCCAATCAACTAACAATCACGAATAATGTGCTAGTACAACATGATTGATTTGAACTAGAACACCTAGAATATCAAGATGAAGGGTATTCATTTTATTCACTTGTAGCGTGGCGTCGAGTTGACGTTAACTATGAACACCGCTACCAAGAAACACGTGCCAAATAGATCAGAAGGCTTAAGAAGCTCGTTAAAATGACTCCATAAAATCCCCGAGAAGCCAAATACCAGAAGGCAATTAATGGACCAAGTCGATGTTTATTTGCTGGCGATCTCGTGGCATCGAAAGGATACCGAGATCGTGCCAGGATACAGGCTGGGTTACAGAACGTAACCGAATTCGCGCGAAGTTACAATCGAAGTGTAAGAATAAGAATGGAAGCACAAAATAGCTGTCATTAGCACAGTCAAACAAAAGCACATTAAAACAAACACTGGTACAGTTGGTTGTAATAATAATTGTTTTTATTAAACCAGTCGTGTTCTCGTGATAAACGTGAGTCACTACACACTCACCGAAATTAATGTCATTGGAATAACATTCCCGGGCAATCATTAGTTCAGTTAAGAGAATACTGTTCAATTGAATAACAGAATTTCACAAAACGATTATGTATGTTTATTGTCGAATAGATATTAATGGTTGCTTAGTTAGCCAAATGATTACAAGCCCAACATGTCAGAACGCAGATCATTGAGACTCTCATTTAGTTGAATTTTTTCATTTCAATCTTGAAAACGAACATCATAACTTGTGTTCAAACATATTTTGTGTTAGAAAAAATGTATGTTTATTGAAAGAGGTCAATATTCATTATACAGATACAGGAACACAAATTTATTTTACTTTCATTATTTCAGAGGAATATTTTGCTGTCGGAAGGTTATGTCATACAAACATTGATAATAAAAGTATGTATCCGTTTCCATGATTGTTTGATACCATGTGAACTATGAACACTTTACATCATCATCATCACCATTGATTGTTATTACTCAACTGCTGTCTATTCAGTTTGAGTAATTGAATTCGTCTTTTAAAAAAACTGACGAAAGTATTCGAGTGTAACCATTCCACGAAATCAAAGGCGAAATACACATAGAATCCTTCGATTGTCGATACATATTCGAATACATTAGGTCATAATCATATTTCATTTGTAGATAAACAAAAACAGTGATTCATCTTCATTGACAGGTTTCAAAGGAACATGATGACAAGTCTGTACATATGTGTTCATCGGAAAATCAATTCTGCGGACATCACATTCATCTGGATATTCACTCATTATACGATCATTCTTAACTTTTATTCTTTCAAATTAAGAGTTCGTTAAAACAGAACGTGTTAAGGGTATTCACTTCTCACCATTAACACATAATGTGGACAAATTCATTTGATAGACTGATATACCAATGTGATACTTAAATCGGATTAAAAACCAACAAACAAACAAACAAACAGCAGCTCTTGTCACTTAAGCCTAGAGTCGATTGTTTCAGCTGAAATAAAGGAAATATTCCACCAATTTGAATACCACTACAACTATCAGATCCAATTAGAAATTAGATGATTTATTGTTTGAATATGAAAACTAAACAAACTAAGCATCTGACATTCATTATGAAGGATACATGCTTATTTCATCTACACAACATCCACGAGATTATTTTCATTACGAAAACATTTCAGATAACACAGTATATATCTGCTAACATCTGATCCCACTGTGTGTGTAGGCACATACAATGTCACATCTAGCAATGACATGCTCGACATTAATCCTTGGAATTTTAAATATCGATAGTTTTCTATTTTGCAGATGATACAACCAAGGCAATGTGTCTGATACACTCGAATGGGAAGATATCTTTCTATTATGAGAACGTAAGTTGCACAAATGAATGGATTATTCTATTATTTCATGCATATCAGTACTGTCAAGTACATTGAAATATATTGAACAGGATAAACCGATACCAGCAATTTGTATTGTGCATACCGACTTTATGAAACTATTCATAATCCGTTCATGACACAGTTTATTCTAGCACTTTTTATAAAATAATGGACAACAGAGAAGTGATATAATATGTAACCGAATTCTGATACCTACGTGCCAATTAACGACAAAGAGTGTATGTCAAAGTTCTGTACGTGAACGGTCATTTTCAGACTTCCACAGACCAGTTGTTAGAAAAGTTCATAATTGAATATTTCGAGAGAGAGATGTTGTTGAAATCGTGATCGCCTCTCACATTGTATTTGTTCGGATGTCACTATTTAGAACTTGATGGATTTGTATTACAATAAATACTGGATGACTAGAACTGGCCGGTGAGATGATAAATTTTATGAGTGTTGAACTGAATCTGTCTTGTTTGTTTCGAGGTAATCAGAATAAATTGTGTAATGAATACTGTTGAGAAATGAACGGCAATTGATATAAGTAGGCACATAAACACAAGTCCACAACAGAACAGCAAATTCACGTTCAGCGACACTGCAGTTATTCACAATCACAATTCTACCAACGGACGTAGATATTCATCTTACTATGTTTAGCCTCATTAGATGATAAATAGATTGTCCATCTAACTTCACTGAAGTTGTCAACTGAGGTGAGTCAGAATATCTTTGTAAATTAGATGGAGTATATTTCTTAGGGAACCGGGGAGATCAGTACGCTTAATGTAAGTGTAATTACTTGTCTTCTAATAAGTTAATGTGAATGACGACACATTGCTTCAATGTTTGGTTGGTTTTGATATAGGTGGTTGTGTATTGACAGATCTTGACTCAGACTTCCATTACTTCTTTTCAGGTTCCTAGTGGACTTAAGGAACGCGATGTTCTATCGGGCATTGGTCATTATATCTGGTGTGATAATCAAGGTAACAAATGTTTTTTTACATTCTAATTTACATTGGCTTACATGATTAGTCATGTGTTAGCTTGATGTTACATTCTGTTTGTACACAATCATTACTATGTCAACGTGGAGATTTTCTGTAATTTATAATGGTGACCGAATTTGTGTTTCTTACAGTCTGCAATATTCAGTTGTTTTTTGTTTGTACAATAAAGCGATGGAAGTGTAAAGTTGAAGTGCTGAGGAAAATTGTGTGAAATAGAGTCTGAATAATTTAGGCAAACTCAATGTTCTCATGTTACTATTTATTGAAAATTCAACGTCAATTTGGTGCTTAGAAATCTTGAAGCAACATTCAAGTGTCACATGTAATAAAGATTCATAATCAAAACTCATCCTGAAAATATTTCTTATCTTTCAAATTGATACCAAAGTATTTGTATCCTCAATTCAACAACCGTCATCCTCGTTGATACCGCAAAGCAGATTTGAGTTGTTGTGATTCAACCGGAATCGTATTGTTTTATCTTTTTGTGTTGAGCTCCATCAAAACGAATTTCAAGATCCACGTCAGCTGACGCTTGCCTAACTTGGTGTACTGAGTAATATAATTAAGATGTGTGAACGTCTTCATCACGAATTTGCGGATAGGTATTTGGAGAAGTCTTCTGTACAGTCTTACCGATCCAGACAGGAAAATATGAACGAGGATACTAGACAGACGATATATCTACTCAATTATTCACTAACTCACTAATAGACAGTCAAAATTACAGCCTCTCAATATTGACAATTTCTGAAACAATTTGTAACGAGAAAAACATATTTTCTCTGTAGATGTTGCATTGACACTTTAGTGAAACAAATCAGCAATTTAACCATATCATTTTTCATTTAGTGGTTGAACATCGGTCACTTTCAGAACCTTAAGCGATGTAGAGCATATTTCATAAGGATGTTATTTGACCGTCATTGTATCTGTAATCAGATATTAAACAGTTTCTTATTTTGATCGCCTCTTAAATAAACAAACAATGTGATATCCAAAATGATAATCTGAATTTTTACTGTGTTCCTCAGTACAATTAATCACAGTAGGTGGTAGAGGGCCTGTTGCAAAAGTTCCTTTTGAATGGATCAGAAATGGAACGCTAGTGGAATATGAAGTTCTCGGGGGTATGTCAAACCTTATTTTATCAGAGTTGACTATTTTCACACTTGAATGCATCACCTTCGTTTCATAAAATTGGAAATTTCATGTATGATTTCACACAGTTATTAAATGATATCAAGCCATCAGTCTCAACTGACGTTACACCAAACAACGACTCACTGTTGAACATTTAAAATGATTATAGACACATTTTGAACTACAATAGAAGTTTTCAGTTTGATGAAATTTACTTGAACAAAATGTCGCAAGACGATGGATGAGATGATATCAGTCAGTTAGTTGATTGTGCATTCACTGGGAAGTGTTATTTGATTTTCATTTGGTACATGCAATATCGAATTTCACCGAGGAATTGACATTACAGAAACACTTCATGAAACTGTAATTGCCTTGGAAACAATAGTTTAGTTTCCAAAATCTCTACTTTATCCTACTCATCCGATAGATTGAAGGAGTAGAAAAATCACGTGTTCAAATTTCAATTTATCATCGTCAGTAAACATTTGTACAGTATCAAAAACACTGAGGGTTTTCACAGTATGGAAGCGTTTCCTTTCTCCTGAATACGTACAGTGAATAACCACAAACATTGTTTTGTTCATCATGTATTAAACTATTGAAATAATATTTCAACAACAGAGAGAATCATTCCATAATCTGATGTCCAGATCAACTTCAATATTCGTTGTCTAGAATATTATTCATTATCGACGAATTTTCATGAACCAACTAGTCTAACATGCTAACTGATGACACACAGGGTAGAATGTAGCCACATAGTTTGAATCTTTCTATCATTGTAGATTGACGGAAATCTCTTCAAGGAAAATCTCAACAATGAATTGAGAACCAATGTCACTCTTCCTCTATTGTTCGATTGAATGAACATAACGGAAAATGAATTTTCTCTCTAAGTACAACTGACGTTCGTGCATCGGCTTCTAAATAGTCAGTTAGAGTGAAATAACAATGTTATTCTCCATTTTGCATATGTAAACGTGGTATACACGAAATATTTCAATAGTAAAGTGGAAAGAGATTCGTTGACCGTCTAGCGTGTACATTTCTTTTCTAATATTAACAGTCATTGACATCCGTGACACTCGCCTGACAAATTTCACCGTTCAACATGCAACGTAATCTTATTTCATTCCAACATGTTTTCAGAAAATGTGAATCACATTGAAAGTGTATTGAATTTCGGATTGAGCAATGTGATGACAAATGCCCAGAGAATGAAATACTCATTTAACTCCAAAATCGCCATCATTGAGTTACAGTTACATTTGTATTTGTAATTCATTTATCTTTTGTTTGATAAGTTGAAATGCAATCACCTTCTTTTTCCTTTCACTGAAGATTGTCCAAATTACAATTCGACTGAAGCATGTCATGGCGCAACATCAGATACAACGTGTATTTGGTGTAAATCAGCCAATATATGCACTACTAGCAATCATGAGGATGTTCATGTCTTCGAAGTTAATGGTTGCCAAAAAAAAGTAAGCAGTTGGTAGACCTCAAAGATTGTTCTTAATATTACGATATTCCAAATTGCAATCATTTTTTTCGGAAGAACATTTGTATTGTTACGAATTAGTAGTGATTTCTAGTGTACCCAAGTGCATAAATCAAAGTAACTTATACGATATTGAAGCACATATGAATGCAAAGCTCTATTTCCATGTGGAAAGTTGTTAATTCATCAGCTCATAGAATGTGTGGTGATTCCCGATGTTCTATTTGAAACCGTATATCCATGTGAACTGTTGAAGAACACAGATGAAATCAGTTTGAATGATGAAGCGTAATCTTTTTAAAATTGTGTAGCATTTTCGGATAATGAGTGAAAGTTGGTATTCCCATTGTTGAAGTGCAGAACATGTATTTATGAACCAACAACTCTAGCAACTAGTGAAACTGATCTAAGAAATGAATTGAAGAAGACTAGTGGAAGTGTGGTGGTCGGTATTCGATATAATCTTTAAACTTCGTATACAGCTCGTCTTGATAATCGTTCTATATAACGTTACTTACTTACTTACGTCTGTTACTCCTCGTGAAGGAGCATAGGCCGCTCACCAGCATTCTCCATCCAACCCTGTCCTGGGCAATCCTTTCTAGCTCCGTCCAGTTGTAATTCATCGTTTTCATATCTGCTTCTGTTATCCGACGCAATGTGTTCTTTGGCCTTCCTCTTTTTCGCTTCCCTTCAGGATTCCAAGTTAGGGCTTGCCTCGTGATGCAGTTTGACGATTTGCGTAATGTATGTCCTATCCATTTCCATCGTCTTTTCCTAATTTCTTCTTCAGCTGGAAGTTGGTTTGTTCTCTCCCACAGAAGGCTATTGCTGATGGTATCCGGCCAATGGATGTTGAGTATCTTGCGTAGACAGCTATTTATAAATACTTGTACTTTCTTGATTGTGGTTGTTGTAGTTCTCCAAGTTTCAGCTCCATACAGTAGAACTGCCTTGACGTTCGTATTGAAGATTCTCACTTTGATATTGGTTGAAAGTTGTTTTGAGTTCCATATGTTCTTCAATTGTAGGAATGCGACCCTTGCTTTGCCGATCCTCGCCTTTACGTCTGCATCGGATCCTCCTTGTTCATCGATGATGCTTCCCAGGTATGTGAAGGACTCTACATCTTCCAGAGTTTCGCCATCAAGTGTGATTGGATTGCTGTTCTCCACTTTGAATTTGAGGACCTTAGTTTTCCCTTTGTGTATGCTGAGGCCTACTGATGCAGAGACTGCTGCTACACTGACTGTCTTCATCTGCATCTGTTCGTGTGTACGTGATAGGAGGGCTAGGTTATCTGCGAAGTCCAAATCGTCTAATTGGTTCTGAGCTGTCCATTGTATTCCGTGTTTTCCTTCAGATGTCGAGGTCTTCATAATCCAGTCGACCACCAGAAGAAAGAGGAAGGGAGAGAGTAAACAGGCTTGTCTGACTCCGGTCCTTACTTGGAACGCATCTGTCAGCTGTCCTCCATGCACTACTTTGCACTGTAGTCCGTCGTATGAGTTCCGGATAATATTGACAATCTTCTCAGGAACTCCGTAGTGTTGAAGAAGTTTCCATAATGTCTTCCTATCTACACTGTCGAATGCCTTTTCATAATCAATGAAGTTGATGTATAGTGATGAGTTCCATTCAACTGATTGTTCGACGATGATCCGTAGTGTTGCAATTTGATCTGTGCACGACCGATCCTTACGGAATCCAGCTTGTTGATCTTGAAGTTGGGCGTCTACTGCATCCTTCATCCGGTTCAGCAACAATCTGTTGAAGACTTTCCCTGGTATTGACAGTAGTGTTATGCCTCTGTAGTTTACACATTTGCTCAGATCTCCTTTCTTTGGAATCTTGACGAGGTGTCCTTCTTTCCAGTCCATCGGCACTTGTTCCTCCTCCCAAATCTTTTTGAATAGAAGATAAAGCATGCTTGTGGTTGCTTCGATGTCTGATTTCAGTGCTTCAGCTGGTATGTTGTCAGGTCCTGCTGCTTTCCCGTTCTTGATGTCTGACGGCCATTCTAATTTCTTCCGTAGTTGGTGGATTGACATCTATAGGAAGATCTATGTGTGCTGCTTCGATGTCCGGTGGATTCATTGGAGACGGCCTATTCAGGAGTTCCTCGAAGTATTCTACCCATCTGTTACGCTGTTGTTGAATTTCGGTGATTGGCTTGCCTTCTTTGTCTTTGACCGTCCTCTCTGGTTTACTGCATTTCCCTGATAGTTTCTTCGTTGTATCGTAAAGCTGTTTCATATTTCCTTCTCTAGCAGCTTTTTCTGCCGTCGTTGCTAGTTCTTCCACGTATTTCTTCTTGTCGGCTCTAATGCTCCTCTTCACTTGTTTGTTTGCTTCTATGCATTCAGCTTGTGCTTGGACTTTCTCTGCTCGTGTTCGGCTGTTGTTTATTGCTGCCTTCTTGTTCTTCCTTTCTTTGATCTTGTCCAGTGTTTCTGTAGAGATCCATTCCTTATGATGGTATTTCTTTAGACCGAGAACCTCTTGACACGTTGAAGTTAATGCTTCCTTGATGCCTTTCCAGTTGTCCTCCATAGTAGTTTCTTCTTCTTTCAGTAGATCTTGTAAGGCTTGGAACCTGTTGTTGTGAGCTATCTTGAATTCACTGAGTTTGTCAGTATCTCGAAGGAAGGCTGTATTGAACCTTTGTATTGCTGTTTGTCCACTTGTCCAGTTCTTTTTTAGCTTCAGTTTTAAATTGGCTACAACTAGGTGGTGATCTGAAGCTACGTCAGCACCTCTCCTGGTTCTTACATCTTCCATTGTCCTTCGGAATTTTTTGTTGATGCAAATATGATCTATTTGGTTCTCTGTAGTGTGGTCCGGTTAGATCCATGTAGCCTTATGTATACGCTTGTGTGGAAATATTGTGCCTCCTATGACCAATTTGTTGAATGCACATAGATTTGCAAATCTTTCTCCATTTTTGTTTCTTTCTCCCAGTCCATGTCGTCCCATAATATCTTCATATCTAGTGTTGTCTATTCCGACTTTGGCATTTAGATCTCCCATCAGAATAGTTAGGTCCTTTCTTGGGCATTTCTCAATGATTGACTGCAGCCGCTCGTAGAACTGATCTTTAATTTCGTCGTTGCTATCATTGGTGGGTGTATAACATTGGATAATATTCATTGTGATCCCCTCCTTCTTTGTTTTGGATGATGCTTTGATGATTCTGGATCCGTGAGATTCCCATCCTACAAGTGCATTTCGTGCTACTTTGGACAGCATAAGAGCGACTCGCTGAGTGTGTGGAGCATTGTCCTCTTCGTGACCGGAGTATAGCAGCATCTCTGCCGTAGCTAGCCTTTTCTGTCCAGTTTGGGTCCAGTGGGTTTCGCTGATTCCCAGTACTGCTAAGTTGTATCTCCTCATTTCCATTGCTATTTGACTTGTCTTCCCGGTCTCCCACATTGTTCGAACGTTCCATGTACCTATAAAAAGTTTTGCTCTGGTTGTTAGAAGGGGCATCGGCCTCGTGGCTTCCGAAGGAACTCGGCTTTCACCATGAAGCGTCATAATTCTTCTAAATGAAGACCTTCTAACTCCCAGGGCAGAGTTAAAATGGTTTGGATTATTTTTTCTGGTAAGCGTTTTTTTAGCGAGTTAGTTTTCTACGGGATGGGGACGCTAACCCCATGCCCAACCCTCCTCCTTTACCCGGGCTTGGGATCGGCAGCAACCCTATAAGAGCTACAGGCGGAGTTTCTATATAACGTCCCAACGGTTTATTAATCAGAAGGCAAATACGAAATGTTGATTACGTTTATTACGAGACCACACACATATGTCCAAATGTACAGATGCGTTAAACAAGCATAGAAGAGTTGTGCCGAAAGGCAAGCAAGCGAGCGAGAGCCATAGCAAGAGCTAGACGAGAGTGTGTGAGTGAGTGAGTGTGTTTAATATGAATAACATGGACATATATATGCCATGTGAAATGGATGAGTAATCGAATCAAATAAGCATCTAGTAGTAAGACTAGCAGAGTGAATAAATGCGTAGGCCGTAAGCAATATTCAAGCATACGTATTTCATACAAGCACAAAATAATAAGGGTACAATAAGTTGTTATATTGCGAATGACTTTGTCCGCTAAATGAGTTAGCAAAAGGGCTTAACTGCGTTAGATGAGACTAAACTCATTTGCACGTGAGTCACTATAGAACCACTGAATCAAATTTGGTAAATATTTGATATTTTTGTAATCATTATACTATTTCGTTCATTTCAGAACATGACCACAGATACAACTGTAGACATCGGGGAAAGAAAATCACCTCAATACGTGTACATCATTGTACCATTAGTTATATCTTTCCTTGTTGTTTGCATTGGCTGCGGTATTTGGCTATGGTTCCACAGAAGGAGGCGAGTTTATCCATAGTCCCCACAAACAGCTTGTCAATTGTTTTCATTAAGTGCACTGTGTTATATTCATTTTGTAGTTTATGAAATACACTTTCTATTTTGTTAATCATTTCAATACATGGAAGATTGTTCCATGGAACTGCATATCACATTGATGATTGTTTACGTAATGACTGATGTCACTTTGTTGGTAGAATATAATTGTTTTGTATTTATGTCATTGTTTTCATACATTGGAAACATGGGTAATTTCACGAGATTACAACATTGCACTTGTCAATTAACACTATCGTGTATGCGTGATTATGTGACCATTGAAATCAGCCAAGAGTCCGTTGTAAATGTCCATTTTATTAGAGTCTCAATACTGAGAAATATCACTCGAAATTGACGTAATTCATTGTTTCAAACTAAACTGTCGGAATGCGGCATCAATATTTAACAAAGCACCTCAATCCTTCGTTATTTGAACTAACTTTTAGATGGTCTAGCTGATACTCAAGTATGATTGAATAAAGATGTAGAGTGAATGATGGACTAGTAACGGTTCTGACGTAGCATTGGTAATAAGATGAGAGATTTGAATGAAACACACTTAAGTGATTGCGTCAATGATTGATCATGAGATTAAACATAACTTGACTGATAATCGGTCCTATTCTCATGGATTTATGAGAAACTAGTCGACAAAAAGTCATTTGCATTAGGTGTTCGAATGTTCTCATTAGTGTTTAGGACTGAAAAGTGTTCAGTCTTTTCATGTTATATGTGAATCATGCACGAGCTTCTACGATATTGCTATAAGGTCACAAAAAATAAAAGCAGAGTTTGTTAGTGACCAGCAATGAAATCCATGACACGCGTCACTTCGTCACGTTTGAGACTCGTTAGCTAGCTGAATCTGCATCACAGAATTGATATGTCACTGCTTTGCTCATACTCGATATCGTTTATTTCAAACATCGTCGCGTCATCCTCTAAGCTACTCAGTCTGGATACCCACTGGCTCCTACAAACAACTTCAATGTAATATATATTAAGTTGAACACAGACATGATAAATATTTGTCCTGTGGCAGTCTGCATTCCCAAACGTCATTACTTCTCCGTGATGCTGAATGCTTGAAATGTGACAAAAATTGTCAGATGATGATGGCATGTTAAACTACTGTTCATTTCGTTAATGAGGATTCCAAGCCCTGTTATTAAATCTTAATGAGATTGGAGCATTTAATGATAATAATCCACATCTTATCATGATGCTTAAGGTTGTTTTTTCCACATAAAACGGCGATTATATACCTCTTTTGGTTCGTTCCGTAATTCGATTGTTGACAAACGCAGTATACAGTTCCGTTATTTTATACAAAACTTTGACTTTACAAGGTCACAGAGTGAACCTACCTTCAATAGCTTTCAAAGAAGATTCCGATGCTTTGATTGAACATTTCATGGTTGATTGCGTTAAGTGCTGTGAATGGATAAGAATTCACTCCTCAACGTTGAATTTCAATCTGTTGAAGCTAATGCACACCACAGGTGATGCTGGAGATATTTTTAGTCAAGCACATTGTTCTAGAGTGTGCAGTGAAGCTGATTTGAAGTAAGTCCTTGTTCGCATTCTTCTGAATAGACGTTTTTCAGATTTGACAACGACTATCACTCTTCGTAGTCCATTCGTAGTTCCCTTCCATTTGGTTTAAGTTGTTCTCCGGCCACATTTCATGAAGTGGCCCATAATGTAGTCAATGATCTTAAACGTGTTGAAGTTTGTCTGCATGATTTCAATCATTATGGTTTGCATAAAATATCTCACGGTCAGTGGCATACTACTCTCTTCGTAGTCTGCATGAGAAAAAATCGTCATTAAGTCAAATGAAATTTCATTTTATGTGTTTGGTATTGAATGTCTTGGATATTAAGCCGACATTAATCATTCTAGACCAGATATGAGGCGATAAGCTTCACTTACAATTTCACCATCTCTAAAAACCCCTACACAATCATATTAACCAGCAGGTGCTCTTCATTATTATTCGCTTTTTATTTCTGATTTTCTTTATCGTACAAACTCTCTACATTGATACTTGAGGTATGTAATATGGACTATCACAACAGTTTGAAATTGTCATCTGAAGCGTTGATTTCCAGTATGCTTTCCAGGATCGATAGGTTATCCACCACACCTGATGGAATCTGACTGATAAATAGTGCTGATCCTTAGAGTTTCTAGACTGTGCTCCAAGTAAGTGTTTCATATTAAAGGTTTCCGCGTCATATCTGGATCGGAGTTTAGGGATGAGCGACCAGCAACAATAATGAAAAAAAGAGGTAAACTTCATTCAGCATTCATCGGAAAACTATATTTCATTTTATCATGCTCTCGGTTTTACAAAATGTTTGCAACTATTGAGAAATGTGCATGTTCCTCTATCTCTCATTTCACTCCACTTTATATTTGTCTATATCATTGAATTTAATTGGTCATTCACTTCTTCACAATCAACATGTAGATCATCATCGTTTTGTAATCTGCATCGATGATCATTGTTTACCCGAGTTGGGTGGGAATTATGTGAACTTCTATCCTAAATCAAAGTCACACCTTCCTGTTAATTAGTATCGTGGACTACCAGTCTTTGGTGATATCTATGCATTGTGGTTGTAGTGAGTGAGAACTCAGGTGTGAATGACCAGTTTATTGTTAGTTGCAGAATCACAGAGTGTCTTCATATAATATTAAAACCACACATTCCACACTTCACTTGCATGTCTTCCGTCAGTTGACTCTTACTCACTTCATTGTTCTTTTATTCCAGATGAGTTCAACTGTGCTCAGTGTGAGGCAGTAACCTACCAAAAACAATGGTAGATGGTCGCGCAATGTCGTGAATTGGTTGAAGTTAAACGTGAACACCATTGAATGCTACTCAGTGGCAAGAGACTGAACGTTCCCGCAAGAATGAAGGTCTTAGGTTCGATTTCTGCTTTCATGATTGTCGATAGGTACTGTTATGGGGTCTTGTAATTCAACAAACAGGCTTCTGAATGATTCCGGGATTTTAATACAGTTCCAACATTTATCGGTCCATGATTTCAATCAAAAATCATTTATCCTGCAATCCATCTTGTTTCATTAACAAAGTGTCACACATTGTGTTTATCGTAATCATTTTTGTAGACTATGTGAAGAATTAAAATTTTCGTTTCATGATGATTCTGGCGGCGATATTTCAGTTTGAATTTTCATCCATACCACTGACTGTGAAATATTTTATCTATAAATACTGTGGAAATATTTCCGCAGTACGTGACTCGTGAAGTTCACATTGTGTTCACTAGAACAACTTTGTTTCGTTATTCGAAAAAGCTGTCAAGTAAAGTACATTAACAATTCGTTGATCGGTCAGTATTAAGTCAAGCACCATTGAACGCTAACATCAACCTATTCAATCCTTTTTTCAAGAAAATACTTTCACAAACACTTTTGACAATCGAACGTCTATGAATACTTATTTATAACTGTTGCATTACTAGAGGCCACAGGCGATATCCAAACTGAGAATTCAAAAGTTCTTTTATAAGTACAACGAGTTTAAGGTTGTACGGTTACTTCCCCAATTGAAGTTTGTTCAAAGCATTACAGTATTCTCAGACTGATATACTCATCTACATATATTGAGTGATATTTTAGCAGGGTTCTAACATTGGACAACATATCTCATAATGATGAAATAACCGCTTCCATAATGAGCACTCAGTTCATCATTTGTAGTGTGAAAGAACTAGTATTGTAAAGTATCACAGCTTTTATCCCTCCACCTTAAATAGACGTTTTTAAACTGATTACTTTTGCTCTGAACTCTTCTCTTTATCCAACATTGATTTCACAAGGAATAATTCGTTTACACAACATTTGTCATTGATGTTTTGAATGGACTAATACCTCCTGTAAGATCCATTTTGATGGTTGTGTGTGTGTGTGTTTGTGTGAAAATCCATCCATGTGTACATTTGTAGTTTGTTCTTATTGTTGTTCGTTTAGTTGTACATTTTGTTATTCTTTTTGATTCCATTTGAATTGGTCATATTTGTATTTTATAATAGTTTTTATTTTTCTTACGCCTTCACTAAGTTTCCATGTTTCTTGCTGAACTGCATTTATGTTGTGTTTACTTGATACTAAGTCTTGGCAGCAGCCATATTGGTTTGTTCCTACTTTTGATTATGTTGCTTGTATTGACTAGAATTTTGCATTTTTGATTGTGAATTGAAGCACACCTCCAGAATTCGAAACATTCTGTGTTATAAAGCAATCAAATAGTGTCTTTTGAACGAAACTGTGCGTGATCCAACCAGACAGGATGGAATAACATTGATTTGTTGCGATTGGTAAATTTTGCTCATTCATTATCCACTTCCTTATTTATTGTAAATAAGATTTGATTCATTGAACAATTATTGACTGAATAGCTGGGTGGTCATATTTGTTTAGGTATAATGAATTTCACAAATATCATTTTAACCAATCACATTGTTTTGCTTTCAACCGGGCAAGGGCGCGTATCTTACCCACCTAGACAGTTATTCTTCAGTCCAAACCTTAGTTTGCATCTAACACTTCCAAGAATTTGTACGTTAATTAAAATGAAGTATCTTTCAAATTACGAAAAAAAAACTTACGCACCAGAAAATTTACGAAGTTATGGAAAGTTTCTAACATCATTCAGATTTTCTCTAAATGGAGTGTTAGCGTTAATACTGGAATATATGTGAGACTATTCTTTTTCTAACAAAATTTTCATTATAACGTCATCCCGCGGGTTGCGGGATCGTGGATGCGCATTGCTGAGGAGTCCCATACTAGGATGAAACGGCCGTCCAGTGCTTCCAGGTTTTCCATGGTGATCTAGTTTCAATTGCCTCGTGATTTCAAGCTGTGGAATTTCTAAAAATCTCCACAAAACCCCTTCTGAAAATGTCTATTTGTCTTTTCCACTGATCACTTTCCCTGTCGAGAATATAATTTATAGACGGGCCAATCGGATTTCGCATAACAGGTCTTGAATTCGGGCACGAAATTCACTCATTCATTCGGTCATATAGGGCGTCTTGGCATTTTAGCTGATGTCAGTTCGTGATGAAAAACCATGATTCTAATTCCTAACTCTAACCATCAATAGTGAATCATAATCCATATTCTTCAAACTGCTTTACAACTCTGATTTAGCCCTAGTAGATAGGTAGACACTGTCAAGATCAGCTTGGTGTAGGAGTAGGTTGGAAGAAAACTAGAGGCGGCTAAACCAAAACACGGCACAAATCCATGAAGTCACTGACAACTGGACTGAGCCATGTTGGTAGATGTAGACTACCTGTTTCGGAATTCACGAGACGATAATAACCGATCGTGAGAGACCTTGAATAACATGGCTCAAAATTCGTTTGCAATAATGCAGGTGCATTCACTCTTTGTCTTCACCCATATTTCAATCTTCTGAATTCTTCCAGTTCCTTTATTTTTTCTCTTTCCGAACTTATTTCACTCGGTCATACTCCTTGAATAAAATCTTCAAAACTTAGTGTTCCCGATTACTGCTTATACTTTTACTACGTCTACCACTATGGGATTTGAATCGACAACTGCATCTCTGTGCTAATGTGGTATGGCAAATTGAACTAATGTACGTACATACGAAGTTCTACGTTGTTGCTGACTGACTGATAGCTATTCACCAGTTTAAACCTAACCTTTGCATATAAGAAACAGTTCGTTCAGTCCTTCATTCTCCCATGATCTTGACCTACCTTTCAATCTTCCATAATCGATTGTTTGCTTGTTTTTTAAGACAAAGAAAGATTATTTGTACTCCTTTCCACTATTAATTCACCATTATGACACCTTCTAATTACTTTGTTCTTGTTACCTATTAAGTGGACAATTATCTTCACCGTATCTCTTTCCACTACCCCATTGATACATAACTTCTATTCAATATCTGATTTTCATAAATCATTCTGATAAGTCTTGCAGATTGAACGCTATATTCGTTTCCTAAACTATTCTGTAACCCCCAAGCTAGAACTATACAGCGACGTGAACAACGCGATATAAGATGCAAAGTATGCTAGAAATACTTTACTCCAAAGTTCATTTCAATACAAAAAATACGGTTTTTTTCTCTTTTAAATGTCCTTGGGCTGCTAGAAGATTCTGGAATGCTACTAAACATAGTAGCAGTGTAGCAATCAGAACCTCTGCACCGGGCATTTCACTTCCTTGATATTTTTGGCTAAAACTTCAAGCGAGCACTGATTGAATGAAACGCTTCTTAGCGTTTTCTGATGCTTGTTTGCGTTTTGCAAGAAATTTCCTGGATCACTCCAACACATTCATGTCAAAGCAACACTTCAAGTTGTTGTTTTCATTATTCAACATCATTCTATATTATTATAGACTACTAGTATTAACTATACATAGGATTGTATGGAAAATTCTCTTCGCGGAATTGCTTTTGGTAAACTGCACCGTTATTAGAGAAAATTTCCTTTTCTGAATCACATAAAAATGCCAAAATAGATACCTTTCATAGTTTGAAATAAATGTATCAATCATATTCTCATATTAACTATTCTATACCAGATCCTAGTGGAGGAAGAAGCGCTGGAAATGGATAGGACACACATTGAGGAAAGCACCAAACTGTGTGACAAGGAAAGCGCTCACTTGGAATCCTCAAGGTCAAAAGAGCAGATGAAGACCAAGAAACACATTACGCCGAAAAATGGAGATAGACATGAGAAGAATGAACTACAATTGGGTAGACCTAGAAATAAAGGCCCAGGACATAATGGGTTGGAGAATGCTGGTCGGTGGTCTATGCCCCATTGGGAGTAACAGGCGTGAGTAAGTAACGCTGAGAGTCAGATGTTTTAAACTGATTCATATAACAGAACCATTGAATAAATTTTACAGTATTATTATTATTATCATTAGGCGAATCAAATAATATATATTGTATAATGAGTTGCCGGATACTTTATTGAATTAAAGATGTTACGTATTTTATTTCGTCAATATAGTTCTAAAAAGGATAATTTCATGAAAGATAATGATTTTCGGCCACGGAACAACAACTTTTATCTTAAATTGTCCAGAAAGGTTTATTCCCCCTCTATCTCGAACCCAGGACCACGAACGCATAACCAGTATCCAAAAGTGTTAATGTGTAACTTCGATCAACACATGATCATGTGCAACACTTCGTCGATTGTCTGAGATAGATACCTGTCTCTACTCGACGCACCTTCTCATTACAACCCCAGGAGTCCCATCTTGAAGCTAGTCACTGATGAGCACATGATCGTTAGTGTGGGAACGTCTGTTAACCGCGAGGTTCTGTGACAGTGTATGTCATTGAAAGGCGCACCCCAGAAGTACATAAACCTTGTAAAGGCTCTTTACTCGGACACTACTAGTGGAGTCAGAGCTTATGGCGAACTGTCATTTGATTTTGCAACATCAAGTGGTGTCTGTCAAGGCTGTCCACTTTCTCTATTTTTGTCTAACTTCATCATAGACCTACTGATGGAAATAATGTTCTCGTCGATTGAATTCTTGGGCACTGATCTCCTTCCAACAGGTCCACTAATCGACTGACAATACGCAGCTGATATAGTACTGTTTGGTGGAGACATTGATTAAGTGCAGTCTTTTGGTAGCACTGAGCAACAATGTCAGAATGTCTGAAATGAGTTCCTCCCTCTCTAAATGTAAGTCGTTGCTTCAGGACTGGCCTGCATCAACAACTGAACTAAGGATAGGGAGTGAAGTAGTCGAACTCGTTGACAACTTCACTTATCTTGGAAGTCTGATGGGTTGGTGTCTAACGAAATCTGAGCGTCACCTCTGCCGAAGGAGAAGTATCAGTCTATCAATTAAGGGACAAATATGCTGTGCAGTAGATCGTTCTGTTCTACATTACGGCTACGAAATGTGGCCATTAAGGGTAGAAGATACTCCTAAGCTACTATTATTTGATCACAGATGCCTTAGAAATACTGCTCATGCATGCTGAAATCACTAGGGTAAATAATGGCAAGGTTAGACGCAGTGTATTAGATAATGATGGTAAGTCAGTTGATGAGGTTGTAATTCTTCACCAACTGAGATGGTTGGATCACATGTTACGTATGCCTGAACACCGATTACCACGACGCGCAATGCTGACTAGTGTTGGGGATGGTTGGAAGAAAGTTTGGGGCGGCCAAACCAAAACGTGGCATCAGTGCTTTGAAGTCACTAACTTCTGGTGTGAGCCATATTCGTAGATACAGACCACTTGGACCGATGTATATATGTGCCTGGTTCTACATTGTAGCTGATTGACAACAACGAGTCAGCCATTCAATGCTTCCAGGTATTCCATAGTGGTCTAAATTAGATCGATTCATGAATTCAACTGTGAAAATTCAAATTTCACCAACATCCATATATAAATATATGCATATTATTATAATGATGATGATTATTATTATATTCAAATGATTATAACCAAAATGTTAGTAGTAGTAGTAGTACTACTACTACTTAAGTATACAGTAGTATTGATAATGTTAGTAGAAATTTTTATATAAAAAAAACCGAAAAAAAGAAGGAAAAAAAAAGCGAAATCTTCTACTCAATTGATAAATTTAAGAAAATATCAACATGATAAGTGAATGAATACATGAATGTTTACAAAGGAAAAACAAACAAACAAGTAAGTAAGTAAACAATTAAACAAACATCATCATTTTACTTGATTGGATTTAACCATATTCAAAACCAGCATTTGCATTTAATGCATATAATAAACGTTCACGTAATAGTTTCATATTACGAAAATTAGGTAATTTTAATAAATTTGTACATGTACTTGCAGTTGGTAAACGTTCAATTTCATCAGTAATTTGTATTGAAAATGGTGGTTGTAATTCACGAAAACCAAACATTGGTGGACGTGAACATGCAGTAACAAAACGTAAAAATGAACGTTTATCAGATTCAGAAAAATTATGTAATACTGACCAAAAACAATCTAATGTTTCAGTATAATTTAATGAATCTTAAAAAAAGAAAAGAAAAGAAAAAGTTATGATAAAGAAAAACAAAAAGAAGAAAAATAGTTTTATAATGATGATGAGAAATTTATTGAAGCTGCTTCTTCGATTCTTGAAGTAATAATAACATTTAAAAACAACAACAGCAGAAAAGATTTGATTTAAGAACATCTAAACGCCCTGGTAAAGCCGAGGGTGGGGAGAGTCAACTCCCCTTTTCAAAATGCTCTCAAATGACCAAGTGGTTAATACAACCACTACCAGGGACGTCCTATTCACTGACTTTCCACAGCGGAGGGGGGTGTTGTTTATGAAATTGAGAGGACGGAAACAGAATGTCTGGAGTTTTAACCGGGTTGGTGGACAGGGAGAGTTGGAAAAGCCTGATTCGAAATCAATAGCGCACATGGACTCCAGGATCCTAAGGAAACAAATGGCATATGAACCAATTGTGGGTGACCGGTTACAATGAGACTACGTCTCCTGACGTTGCTTCACCGCTTTGTGGATTAGACGTTTAGGTCAAAGGCTCGGAGTGTGGCCCCTTAAAAAACCACCTGCTTCTGTTTGGGCACCCGGGAAGTATCACAGTCCATATACAAATCAAGTGACTTATCTGGCGCATATGTATTCGGCGCCCCTTCGTATCAATATTTATGTGTTCAAATAATAATACAATAAACAAAAGGATAATTTGATCCAAGCACTGTCATTTATTTTTCACATTCTAACTTGTTTTAATTATCATCTCATTTAAGAATTGTTGTTCGTTCATGTGGTATGGGATAACAACAACGACAACTTGAATACGAGAGAAAAGGTGTGAAATGTGAGAAGAACGCTTTACCCCAAGGTTAGTTTATATACAGAAAATCGAAGGTATTTGTAACATTTCAGATGACCATGGGCATCTCGAACCCTAATAAACATAGCAGCAGGATAGATAATCATCGAGTCAGAAATATGATGTTTCTGAGGAACCTCGATTCAATGCTGATTGCATAAAAAATTTTCTCAGCGTTTTCAAAGTCAATTTGGGCTCTTTTTCGAAGAATATTCTGGGTCTTCCAAAAAATACCAAAGAGACCGTAGATGTTCTAATTTCTGTCAACACATGTGATAAACAAACGCTTCAATTTTACATTCATCTTAGCAGTATCCGCTGTCTTCATTGATTTAAATAAAAATTCTAAGTGTACATACCGATGCCTTTTGTGTATCATAAATTATAGACAGGAAATTATTTACTATCAGCTCGACTGATGATTGTCCAAACCATAGAGTGATCTGATGATACACTTATTAAAAACTCGATTAGGTGTTATAATGGTTGTGAAATCCATTCAAACATCAAATATAACACTGCTAACTATACAGAAGTACAAGTCAATAAAGCATCTTTATTGTTCAACGGTACTATGCGATTATAAATCAGCAGATAGCTGAGCACATTCGTTTGGTGGATAACAAACTCGCCTCTAATAGCGATAGATACATAGTTTAAATCTCAGTGTGAACATTAAGACTGAGATAAGGATAAATCTAGCTGAACTGAATGTCTATCCTGGAGATCCAACTGTTTAACAAAAGTCAAATCCATCAGCAATTAAAAAATCTATCAAGCAGCTGTTCGTGGTAAGGTAAACACACATAAGAGGAGATTAATCAATTACAGTCTTAATTATCAATTGCTTTCAACTATTTTCATGTCCATTTGATCAAACAAATTCCAAAATTATTAGGTTTACATATTTCTTTTATCTTAACCCTTTAATGATTCTTTTGTATCAAGGCCTACAAATTCATTTTATATTGGTTTTTTCTCATACTTCTTGACAAACAAACATTAGTGACTAGCTTCGTGAGAAAATTCTCGGAGTTCTGGTGAGAAGCCGTGACCAGTGGAGCTAATCCGTGTCGGGGAGAGATAGGTATCTACCTTAGTACAATGGAAGATGTTCGCGCAACTTCGTGGATTGGATGAGGTTAGACAATAACACCATTGGATGCCAGCCGGCTCATTGGTCCAGTAGGTCAAGCGTTCGCGCACGAGACCGAGGGCCCTGAGTTCGGGCCCCGCGAGCAGAATCGTGGATGCGCACTTCTCAGGAGCTCCACAATAGGACGAAACGGCCGTCCAGTGCTTCTAGGTTTTCAATGATGGCCTAATATCAATCGGTTCATGATCTCAATCAAAAGATTTATGAAATGTTATCAAATTATATTACTGACAAGTAACTAATCATTTTTGTTCACTTTTTTTTTATCTAATCATCTCTAGAAATCAGATCAGATGCATTGGTTTCATTTGTATTGGTTAATGCAATTAATGATGATTAACTGAATTGAATCTCATGTGTAATTTCCTACCACTGAGGAGTTTCATTGAACCATAATGAAAAAGAAGGTATTTCATTTCTGAATATTCAACTCTTCTTTTAACATTAGTGATGCAAATTATTTTCGCGTAATTTATATTATTTGTTCAATGAAATATCAAAATGAGTATCTGTATTGATGCGTTTAGTGAATGTGAATAATATCGGTTTTCATCACATCGAATGGTCAGCCTTAGTTCCTAAATTATAGTGTTTAATCTTGAATGACTATATCTGTATGGCAATGAGAATGATTAAAATTTCAATGGTTGAGATCATGAGTCCATTGACCATTGAAATTACTAATAATATACACAAAACCCTTCTGATATTAATCAACATATGCTCACTAGTAACTGGATTCAAGAGGTATAACCTGGAGTTATAGTGAGAAGCGGCGATCAATGGAGTTCAATCGGGTCTGTTGTGAGCTGGTAACTCACTGATGACAATGGTGGATGTGTGGCTCAATTGCGTGGAATGATTGAAGTTAAACATTAACACTTAGGTGCCAGTCGGCTCAGTGGTCTAGTGGTTAAGTGCTCGCGTGCGAGACTAATAGGTCCTGGGTTCGAATCTCGCGAGGCGAGGTCGTGGATGCGCATTGCTGAGCCCCACAATAGGACAAAACGGTCGACCAGTGCCTCCAGGTTTCCATGGTGGTTTAGCTTCAATTGACTCATGATCTCAACCGTTGAAATTATTATATTACCAACGAAACCCTTCTGATATAAATATTAATTTCTAAGTAACATTTCGATAGTTGCTAGCAATGGAATCCAGGATATGGGTTTTGTTCTATCTCGGACAAATCAACTGTATATATTTGTAGTCTGGTGTTGATGTTCACATTAAGACCAAGACATCAATGCCTTTCGCTTCAAACACCCGCTGTTAGCCATAATCAAAACTCCATTTAAAAATATTGATGAATTAATTGATGTGTATTAAGATAATCTGACCAGGTTTTATATATGCCAAAAGGAGACAGATCAATTGTAGTCGTCAACATCAACTACGGTACCATACCGCTTGTTATTTCGACTGTCTGGCAATACAATTTTTTGAATTTCCTCTTGCTCTCTCTTCGAAGTATTGATGTAATGTAAAAGTATAGCTTGGTGAACATTGAGTACTTCAACCAATAAGTCACTATCACCAACCATTGCTTTAATAACATTTCAATGTATATACATACATACATACACAAAAACAGATAAATTAACATATTGTGACATACTTCCAATGTAGAATGTATGCTGTTTTAAATCATTCACATCGATTACCATATCAGCTCCAGATATAAGAGTTTGTAATTCTTCTGCATCAAAAAGACGTACCCAATCAATTGGTATGACATCATTTAATCCAGCAGTAAAAGCTCGTACTTGTGGATAAATCTTAAGTTGAAAAATTATTACATGTCAATGAAATTCATGCAATAATAGTTGTAAACAAACAGAGTAGTCTCATAGATGATATATTTACAATTCAAAAAAATATATCAATGATAAATAGAAGATAAAATTATAGCTAGATACCTAAGAATTTTTAAGGTATCATAAAAATAGTATTTGGTTGTGGAGTGTTTGAATGAGATTGGTTTAGTTTATCAGTCAGTCAGTAACCAAGTAGAACTTCGTACGTACGTACATTAGCTCGAGTTCCCATACCACATTAGCACAGAGATGCAGTGGTCGACTCAAATTCCGTAGTGGTAGAGGTAGTAAGAGTATAACTAGTAATCCAAAACACTAGGGTTTGAAGATGTTATTCAAGGAGTATAATCCAGTGAAACAAATTTGGAAAGAAAAAATGGACGTGAATAGTTCAGAAGATTAGAATTTGGGACAACGCAAAGAGTGGATGCACCTGCGCACACCATCGCAAACGATTTTGAGCCATGTCATTCAGTGTCTCTAACCATCGGTTGCTATAATCTCGCGGTCCCCAACCAAGTAGTCTACACCTACCGGCATGGCTCAGTCCACTTGTCAGTGACTTCATGAACTTGTGCCATGTTTTGGTTTAGCCGCCCCTAGTTTTCTTCCAACCTACTCCTATAACCACTGAACATCACACATCGAGGCAGTCGGTGGTTGGGCATACGTAACACATGTCCCAATCATCTCAACTGATGGAGTTTCACCACTTCATCAATTGATTTGCCATCCTTAACTAGTACCCGTTTCCTAACAACTGGATTACTTACTCGGTTGTTCCAAGATATACGATCAGTGATTCGAAGACACCTATGATCGGATACTAGTAACCCACGAATATCCTCTACTCTTACTGGCCATGTTTCACTGCCATAAGGTAGGACGAGACGAACTGCTGCGCAGTAAACACGTCCTTTGGTTGATAGACGGATATCTCGCCTACGCCATAAATGACGCAAGTTGGCAAAAGCTAATCGAGCCTTCTGTATCTGTGCTGAGTTTTCGTCACACACCAGACCACAAGGGCTGATGAGACTTCCAAGATGAGTGAAGTGGTCGACAATTGACTGACCACTGAATCATGGAGCTAACGAGTACCAGGCATCACGATAAATATATTTAAATTTTTCTGTCAGATATCTTCCAACCAACTACTAACTTGATCAAAAAGTCATTGAAAGTAATAGCTAAAACTAACTTGCCAGGAGAGAGATAGATAGGTGTTGATTGAATGTTTAGAATATACATGTCTAACTAATTTCATGTTACATATAAGCTGACAACTTAATACATCTTATCCATAGGTATTAAATACGTGGTAAGTGTAAAGAAACGATAAAGAATTTGTATAATTTTCAATTGAAATGATGTTGTAGAAAGTATGGAATAAATATCCTGAAGTTATTCACTACAATACTAAGTAACATCAGCTTAAAGATAAATTTGTCTAATGGAGTTTCAGACTGTCGTGAACGAAGAATTCAGGTGGAGAAGATCAATTTATTATGTGTAAATATGAAAACCATACATTGAAATACATCATTTGTACATCTTTCATCAGTTATCTCTCTTACAAACTTCATCTTTTCTTCATTCTTATTCTCTTCAATTTGACCATTTCAATACTGACTTGTAGTTTAAATTCATTACATATTGTGATTGAGGTATCATTGAAAAACAAAACAATATTAAACAGCTAATTTGTTTTATTATAAGAATGTTTCGCAGTGTAAACCTATGACCATCGGGTTTTATTACAGATACCTAACTATTAAAAATACTTAGTGAGTGTTCAGTGATATTAGAGTTTTAACTTCGATTAATTTGTCATAATGCTCAACGAACAAAACTGTTTCAATTACAACGTTTCGGAACTGTGATAATTATTACTTCTCACTAGAGCTTCTATGATCGTTTTAAAGTTATTTATTTATTTATTTGAATACATAGATATTAGTACAAGGAGGCACCAAATACATATGCGCCAAACAAATCTCATCTGATATGTGTGAGGGCTGTGATACTACCCGGGTGCTCAGACCGAAGCAAGTGGTTTTATTAGGGGGCCACTCCCCTAGCCTTCGACCTGAAGGTTCGATCCGCAACGCAGTGGAGCATCGTAAGGAGATGCAGTCCCATGTTAGCCGGTGACCAACGATTGATTCGTACGCCATTTGTTCCCTCAGAATACTGGAGCCCATGTGCACCATGGATTTGGTTTGGGATCCGGTAAAAGCGTTGAACATTCTCTTCTCGTCCTCTCAATTTCGTAAACAACACCTCAACCACGAGACGGCAGTGAGTAGGACTTCCCTGGCAGAGACTATATAAGCGTGGCCATGTGAGAGCATTTCGAGAGGGAGAGCGGACTCTCCCCACTCTCCGCCGTACCATGGCATTTGGGCGCTCATTTTAAAGTAAGTTACTAATCAGCTGAATACTATAGTTCATTTGAAGTAATTTCATAAAAGCTAGCTTAATTCATAGGTTTCACTTATCACAGAATAACAGTAAAATAACCTGTAAATAAGACTGAATTCCATAAAATCTTTTCAGTAAAACTAGATAACTCGTATAAGTAGAGATAGATTATGGCTAGCAGTGAAATGCAGGACGCACAATTCGTCCCATTTTGCACTTGTCAGCTAGATGTACTCATATCCCAATCAATAGATAATTAATTCATATCGGAAGGGGCTTTTTGTGTATAATATAGTAACTTTAATAGTTGAAATCATGAGTTAGTTGAAGCTAGACCACCATGGAAAACCTGGAAGCACTGGACCGCCGTTTTGTTACGTTGTGGGACTCCTTAGCAATGCGTATCCACAATCCCGCCTCGCTAGATTCAAACTCAGGACATATCGCTCCCGCGCGCGAACGCTTAAATGGGCCAGCATCCCACGGTGTTAATGTTTCATTTCAACTAAACCCCTTCTGATATTAATCAATATATGCTCACTAGTGACGGTCTCTAAGACGTATTTCCTGGAGTTCTAGTGAGAAACAGTGACCAGTGGATTTCAACCATGTCTGTTATGAGATAGTAACTCACTGAAGACAATGATGGATGTGTCGCTCAATTTCATGGATAAGTTGAATTTAGACATTAACACCGTTGGATGCCGTCCAGCTCACTGGTCTGGTGGTTAAACGTTCGCGCGCGAAACTCATACGCCCTGGGTTAGAATTCAGCAAGGCGAGGTCGTGGATGTGCACTACTGAGGAGTCTCACAATAAGACGAAACGGCCATTCACTGGTTCTAGGTTTTCCATGGTGGTCTAGCTTCAAATGACTCATGAATTCAACTAGTAACATAAATAATTCTTAGTAATTTTATGTCAAAGTAACAACAACCAACAACAAAAAAACTCACCATTTTATTTAATTTATAATTCGCAATTAAATGTACATATTCAACACGATTTTCTTCAGTAACTGGTATATGTTTTCCACCTGGTTTCAATTCGATCGTTTCAGATTGACCAAAAATTGATTGAACCATAGTGAAATCTAAGGATAAATCTCGTACATCCCCTTTGTAATTTTTTAAAAATAATAATTGTCTATTGAGAAAGAAAAATATGAAAATATAAGAAATAAACAACAAACGATTGATTGAATACGATTATTATACATTCAGTCAGTCAGTAACAACGTAGAACTTCGTACGTACGTACATCAGTTCGAGTTGCCATACATTGATTTCAATTCAATCTGAATTGTTTATCATCTTAATGATGAATTATTAAGAACTGTGAAACAAATATAGAAAAAATTCTATGAAAACACTAAAATACTTATACTGTGGGGGTGGTGTTGAGTGTTGTTAGAGGTATGAGGGCGGTTATCACTTATGGATTGCGCACATTGTGGAAAGGTTCTCATAGAGGTACCTGAAAAGAAAATTGGGTCGGAGGTGACGTGACCACAGTGCCCAAGGGATAACTGCTTGAGACCGGTTACACTCGACCATTTTGTGAGTAACTTTCGTGTTGAGACCTGACCGAGGGAGACGAAAATCTGTGGGATAAGGCGATGCGTGCATTTTTAGGGCGGACATTTTCTAAATGCACCCTTCCTTGTGGGAAGGTAGCATCGCTGTTATGGGATTGTTTAAGGGAAACACCTTACTGCCGTCACAGTTCTTTACAATCAGGAGTACAACTTCGCCCTCGAACCTCGAGTTTGCTGTTTTTATTCTTACCGCTCTTCAACCGGCCTGGATGGCATGGCAGGACATTGAGGAACGATTGTTCCAGCCAGTATAGCCCAATCGGTCCATCACGATAGGCAAGTCTGGTCACCATGTCAAGGTAGCTGCGATGGTCGGGATACTATGAGAGGTCAGTTGAAGCTTGTAAAGATCACTGATAACATTGAATGACATATATAGGAATGCAGGGTTGATGGAAATTTAGATATTACAGAGCTTATCAGCTTGCTTACAGGTACAATTGAATGAGTAATGACGAAAGTTTAGTTTGTCTAGTCTTTAAGTGTTGATTAAATCCTGTCGACCAATTTGCAGAAGGAAAATAGGTTCCCTTCAAGACTAAAGAAAAACCTTGCTGACGAATGACAAATACTTCAAAACCTAAGTTCAGGATTTTGTTCTCCGATTGTTTCTAACTATTTACATAGAAGGAATTTCTAATGTACTTCTCAATAGTTGAGTAGTAGTTGCAAGTCTTAGTATAATAACCAAAACGTTTCACGTTGATATAGATTCTGAATGCTGATCATATCTGTTCTAATGACTTGCTAGGTGATTTCTAGACTCAAAAAAAAAGATTTCCACTTCAACGAAACCATGAAGGAAATATGAAACAGGCTTTATATTTAATCTTAGTGTAGTTACAAAATAAAAAGGAGATATGTGAGATTATCAGTAGCATCCTTAGCATTTAGAAACATATGGAATGGATACTAATATTAGTAGTAAATCTGCTTAAAATGAAAAATATTTCTACATTTATTGGTCAAAAAACTACTTACTTATACAATTGAGGATCAAGTGAATGTAGATAATCAAAGCCAACTCCGCCACCGCCACTTCGACTAACAATTTTCGCCAAGAAGAAATAAGCGAACTGAAGTTCGACAAGCACACCTTCGTAAATTGCCTACAATTGTATGAGTGGGTATACACAGAAAATATATTAGTAATATCTATAAAATAGAGAAAATGTAAAATCTGAGGTATAATTCACTTATTATTTACTTGGATCTTCCCCTTGATGTTTAGAACTGTAATTGGTCAGTCTCTTATTGGCATATGCGCATACTGCGAGTATTGCCTCGATATTGCCGTAATTCACAAGCACTATAATCAAAGATGGATAGTGACTGACAGCAGAATCCAGTTTGACGCGCGTTTCATTCTATTTAGGATCAGTCAGCTGGATGTACCTGCACCCAAGAGTTGATATTCACTCCAGGACTCAGTGGCAAACGATACTAGGTTCGAGTCCCGGAGTGAACATCAACTCTTGGATACAGATGCATCCAGCTGACGAGTCTCAAATAGGGTGAAACGCACGTCAAACTGGATTCCACTACTAGCCACTGATATGATGGAAAGAAAAGTCAATTTTTGATTGATTTACTGATTATAAGTTTTGTTCAAGATTACTTCCGTTTTGATTCAATGCAATGATTACTCAATGTAGTATTTGTTTTCTCTTTCCCGTATGATATTTTATTCTGTATAATATGCGATATTCTTGTATTCCATTGACATGAACTATGCTCAGTATGTGATTTTTTATAACTAAGTATTTTTCATGTATGTGGTTTCATCCTAATTATTATTCAAAATGGGTGTACAAACAATATATAAATGAGTGTATTTTCGACTAGAGTAGTCGTCGTCATAGTGTTTTGGGTTAATAAATCATCACTTATACCAGTCTTTGTCTTCATACTTTCGCATCGTGGGAATAGCAGAGGTCTCTCGTTCCGAGTATAAGTAATAAGCGTTTCCGACATAACAATCAGCGACGACCAAATACAAAAAGTAGCACTAAAAGAGCCAAGACAATAAGCATTCAAACGACAAGTTATAACAGCCACTATCCATATTTGCTTATAAGGGTACAATGTTTAATTACTTAATATAGATATAGAGGTAGGTGTTTATCATAATAGAGTACTGTAGAGAAGAGGGAAAAGGATCCATTAACCAATGGAAACCGAAAAAAAAACATTGAAATTAAGCTGAGACATTTCAAGACAATTAAAGTGTTAGAGGGGTATAGACAGGGTTAAAGTATGTTCCGGAAACGCTGATTTGTTTTTCCCTAACCAATTGGTGCTAGCGGAGACTTGAAGATTCTAGAATCTTCATATGCAAAAACTATAAATATACTAACGTATTTCTTATTGGGATTCCTAATTCCACCCAACCATCTTCATTTGTAATACAATTACCTTCCTATTCAACCATGTAATAATTTTGGGACTTGTCGAGTGAAGTAATGTTCAAGAATATTAAACAACAGAAGTAACTCAGTCGTAATAAGAGAAAACATAACAAAAGGACAACGAAAAAGATAATGAAATAACGAACAGAAAAAATAATGAATAAATGAATCATCAGAATCAATAGTGAACAAAGATATATTCCCTTATTATCGAAGGAACCTCATGTTGTCGGATGGATATCAGTAGACCTTCAGTGACAAAATTGGTTAAACACAGTATATTATATACTTCATACAACTAAATTGTAGCACAAAACTGATAGATGATACATACACAAATATAACACATCTGAAATGGATCCTATTTCACTCATAAAGTCAGCCAGTCTGTAACAATGTAGAACTTCGTACGTAAGTACATCAGTTCGAGTTCCCATACCACATTAGCACAGACACAATTGTCTATTCAAATCTCATAGTGGTAGAGGTAGTAAGAGTATAAGCAGTAATTGGAAACATTAGGGTTTGAAGATGTTATTCAAGGAGTATAATCCAGTGAAATAAATTTGAAAAGACAAAAAAATAAAGGGACATGAATAGTTCAGAAGATTACAATTTGGGAGAACACAGAGAGTGGATACAATTGCGCCATCGCAAACGATTTTCAGCCATGTCATTTAGGGTCTCTAACCATCGGTTGCTATCATCTCGCCGTCCCCAACCAGGTAGCCTACACCTACCAACATGACTCAGTCCACTTGTCAGTGACATACTCATAAAGTATATTTAATTAAAATTGTATCAAAATATTAAACAAATGAATAACCTTTGCTAAAATTCTTCCTAAGAAATAATAATGCTTTAAATAATCCAATGTAATTGCAGATGCTTGTGGATTTGGATATAAAGTTTTATCTGATGCATAAATAAAAAATCCTCTAGTTGGATCAAAACCAGCACGAATAATTTCAGTAAGAAATTCTCTTGATAAACCACCACCATCAATACCAACTTCAGCTAAACCAGTTGGATTTAAAAAGGTCACTTTTAAACGTTGACGTAAATTGGGTGCTGCAAAATAAATTTTTAAAAAAAAAAAGTTTTTGTTTTAGATTGAAGGAGTTTCAGGGGGCAGATTGGTTTAATTTTTACGTTATATTTATCATAAATTGATCTCATTTAAGAGTACTAGTAAGATCTGAGTAGTAGTCCTGAATATGATCCTTTGTGGGTTGTAGATGCATATTAGCGAAGAGCAATACACTAAGAAGAGACGGTTATCCAGTGACAAATAATTCTCAGGTGAACGCTGAAACCAATTTAAAAACAAAAGATGATGAATCGGGAATAAAAAGTTATCCGTTTTTCCGTATCCGTTTTTCAAATACAGAATTGAATGCAATGATCGTACGATGTTTTATCTAAAGATCGTACATAATCAACAGATGATTGAATAAACTAATTAGATTTAGTTTGGTTAATAAAATTTGAATCTTAAAACTGTGAAGAATGAAATAAAGAACAACATTGGAATCGTATCTAAATTGCATTCTAAAATATGCCTGAAGACTCCAGGATCAAAAACCAAGGAGTCGTAATGAAGTAATATGAGCTAGTATTACATTAGCTATTTTTTACTTTACAGTCATTTGTTAGTCAGTCCTCAAAGACGGGGAATAATACAAGATATGATAATCACAGAATTCAGTAATCGCCAAAGTTATTATTCCATAACTCCATTTAGAAATCATGATTTCACATGAACGTGATTAATCGTTGTAAACTCATCAGCTGGATATACCTGAATCTAAGTGTTGATGTTCACATTGAGCCTCGGACCTAATAATGTTGTCCTGTAAACACCAGCATCAGAACTGAGATGGATATATATATATATATATCCAGCTGACGAGTCGTAAATTAGACAAAACACGCATTCTGTGTTCCTCTGACAGTCATTATTATTCAACTTTAATTTTTTTTAAAAAACTATACAAGATAAACATTACCATTTTCTTTGGATAATTTCTCAAAACCATCTTCATATAAATGAGTTCGACGAACAACAAGAGAAACACTTGGTTGATTAGACATATTATATATTCGTCGAAATGGATTACGATTATATGTACTACCATCATTGATTAGAATTTTAAATAACTATAAAAAAAACGTAAAAGAAAAAAAACTAAGATACATTGCAACACAACATAGCGTGCACAAGACAACACTATGGAAGCGTCTTCGATACTACGGCGTGCCTCAGAAGATAGTCAATATCATACAGAGCTCATATGATGGATTAAACTGCAAAATCGTACATGGAGGACAGGTCTCAGACTCGTTTGAAGTAAAGACCGGTGTCAGGCAACGTTGATTACTCTCACCCTTTCTCTTTCTCCTGGTGATCGACTGGATCACGAAGACATCAACATCTGAATGAAAGCACGGGATACAGTGAACATTTGGGATGCAGTTGGACGATCTAGACTTCGCATATGATCTGGCCCTTCTATCCCAAACGCAACAACAAATGCAGGAGAAGACGACCAGTGTAGCAGCAGCCTCGGCAGCAGTAAGTCTCAATATTCACAAAAGGAAAAGCAAGATTCTCGAATACAATACAACACAACATGCACCCTACCAGTCACAATTGACGGAGAAGATTTGGAAGATGTAAAAACCTTTACATATTTGGGGAGCATCATTGATGAACATGGTGGATCTGATGCAGATATGAAGGTGTGGATCGGAAAAACAAGTGCAGCATATTTACAACTGAAGAACATCTGGAACTCAAAACAACTGTCAACCAACACCAAGGTCAGGATTTTTAATACAAATGTCAGAAACCTGGAGAACTACGAAAGCCATCATCCAGAAGATACAAGTGTTTATTAACAGTTTTCTACGCCAAATACTTCGGATCCGTTGAACAGACACTATTAGCAACAACCAACTGTGGGATACAGCAAACCAGATCCCAGCGGACAAAAAAGTCAGGAAGAAGCGCTGGAAGTGGATAGGATATACATTGAGGAAAGCACCCAACTGTGTCACAAGACAAGCCCTCACATAGAATCCTCAAGGTCAAAAGAAAAGAAGAAGACCAAAGAACACATTACGCCGGGAAATGAAGATAGACATGAGAAAAATGAACAAGAATTGGATGGAACTAAAAAAGAAGGCCCAAGACAGAGTGGGTTGGAGAATGCTGATCGGCGGTCTGTGCTCCATAAAGCATAACAGGCGTAAGTAAGTAAGTATTACAATAAAAACTATTGTCAAATAGAATCCATATCCTGTTTTACAAGTCAGATAGGTCGGTGGATAACAACAATATGTTAAACGTTTGAAGTGTAAGGTACTGGATTCGAGACGAGATGTGAATATCAACATTTGGATGTAGATATATTCCGAAGTCTATTTGTTTTTGTAATATTGTATTCATTGAGCTAAATGATTTATTTGTGAAGCTTTGATTTTCCATTTTAAACTATATCACCAGAAGTGTAAATATGAGAGGAAAGTGAATTATTAAATATCCCCTTTCATGAATGATATGATTCTTTTCATACACATAAATGAATGATTATACAATACATAAAAAGTTTAACTGATGTTTAGTGGCCATATATATTTGACTTGAATGAGATCGGACAAATGATCATTATTGAATGATTCCTATTGATAATATACATATCGCCAATTCTCGTATATAGTTATCGACCTAACTCGCGTTAGTGAATAAGGGAATTAAAACAGGTCAAATACGACAAAAGATTTCGAATAAGTATATTTTATACAATCATTAATCTGAACAGACAATCAGAAGGACGAAGCGAATAGAAAAGAGCGAAATGAAACGACACACAGTGGAGGAGTGTAAGCCAACTTCATTTGACGAAGCGTTAATGGATATTTATAGTTATACAAAAACAAGTTGCAGCCATGTGATGAATAGGATAAGATGTGTACACACACATACACTCATATAAAAACAGTCAATGTTGATAAGTGAATAATTAAAAAAAGATCAAGACGTAACTCAAGAAGAATGAATAAATTGGCCTGTCTACCCAGAAGCTGGAATAAGTTATATGGGTTTAACATTGCAACCGAGATTACAGAAGATTAAAGAACTTGTTTTTCAATCCATTTGGTAATAGATTTAAACCCCGTAACCATCGATTTGGGATTGAACGCACGAGTGATGGTATGAACAAGCCACACAATTGTGGAATTAAGCCAAGTAAGTATTATTATTATTATTAATGGTTTTATTCACTATTGTGCTTGGTTAATGACATCCTATACGATCTGCGATGTTCTCAGAGAGTGGAAGGTCATAATTCATAAACATTATGTTATTATTTCATTTGCTGTCGAAGTAACACATTTACCGATTCATATACTCTCAACTTGGAGCAACAATTTAACTCTAAGTATTGTTTCAAACAATACGACAACCAACTAATCCCTGAAAGTAATACATGTGAACAACTAAAAAAAAAAATCAGTAAATTTTATCGACAAAATTGAGGAAACTGATGTCAATCTTATAATCAGAGAAAACTAAACAAGCCTGATGAAGATCATTGTATCGATGTTAAGGTTGGGAACTTGAATATTAGACAAGTAGAACAATCGGTTTACACTAAATAATAATAATAATTCAAATTTATTTATTTATTATTATTTATTTTAACACATAGATATTGGTACAAGGAGGCACCAAATAAATATGCGCCACACAAATCTCATTCGATATGTATGAGGGATGTGATACTGCCCGGGTGACCAAACCGAAGCAGGTGGTTCTCTTAGGGGGCCACTCCCCTAGCCTTCGACCTGAAGGTCTGATCCACAAGGCAGTGGAGCATCGTAAGGAGATACAGTCCCAAGGACGCCGATGACCAACGATTGGTTCATACGCCATTTGTTCCCGCAGGATACTGGAGCCGATGTACACCATTGGTTTGGAATTTGGTTAAAGTGCCGGACATTCGCTTTTCGTCCTCTCAATTTCGTAAACAACACCCCTGGTGAGAGAAGGCAGTGAGCAGGACTTCCTTGTCAAAGGCTATATACGCGTGGCCATGTGAGAGCATTTCGAGAGGGAAAGCGGACTCTTCCCACTCTCGGCCGTACCAGGGCATTTTGGGGGCGAATAGCTTAAATCAATGACAACAATGTAATGAATAGGCAACCAATAATATACATAACATACACACTGTACTTACTTTAACTCGTTTTTCAAATGGTATAACAAATGGAACTTTTTTCAATAATAAGACTTGACGTATTTGACGATTGGATAAAGAAAATGATTCTAGTACCAGTGACATTTAAACGAAAAAAACAGACAAACAGATCTGTATTAGAAATTATTTTGTTATAGAAACATTTTGAGATATACACAAAGAGTACTAGAAGTGTCATTCTATTGCTGAAGGGAATTGAGAGAATGCCTTTGTTTAATATACCTGGAGTCTTATGTTAGTTGGCTCTATTCAATAAGTTGTACCTGTAAACTTAAGGAAATCGATAATCCCTGTAGGATTCATACCCGCTTTATTCAATTTGAATGTCAGAAACATCTACATACTGAGAGCTAGATAGGTCACAATTGAATCTTTTTAAGGATTGAAAGTTGTTTGTACTAAGTTGGATATGGGTGATCATTACTCAGAACAAGCCAACTAACTAATTAATCAATGAGTTCTCAAATAACTTAAGTTTGTAACAACTAATTACTGTAAAAAATCTTCTCAGATCACGCAGCGAGCGCTTAACAGGCCGACCACTGCACTGACACAAATGATTCACATTTATAATTTTAATCAGTTTAACTCTCTACATATCTAAACTCTAACAGTCACGACTTCTCACTAGAAAACTTCGAATTCAATCCTCAGTGGAATTCTGAATATGTACTGCTGAGGAATCCCATACTAGGACAAAACGGCTGTGCATTACTTACTGGTTTTCAATGATTTTTTTAACTAACTTCAGTTAATGATGCCTCTAATCAATATAATATGACAAATAAATGACACTACACCAACCTTGATTTCGATCTGGATTCAAAATACTATAATAACCAAACGGTGCACCAGCTAATGCCAATGTATTTTGATAACCTTGATTTTCAAACCATGAAGATTGTGATTCTGTAGTATTTAATAAATCAAATAAGTTATCTTTCAACCAAAATGTTTGACTAACACTTGGTGTGCCAAGTGGTAGACGTGGTGAATTGGTTACGCGTGCAATATCAGTTGATGAGGATGATGATGAAAATGTAGATGATGCATTTGTAGAAGCTGATGTCGTTGTGGATTGTGGATTTTGTAAAAGGTAGATAGGCAGACTAGTATCTTGTTGACGTCGACAACGACGATCCCAATCATAGATTTGAAATACTAACCGTTCAACTCGACGCAGTAAACTACACCAACAATATAGTAAAAGACGAAAATCCGGTATCGACTGAAAGAAAAACAATAGTTTTATACATACAGAATGAGAGAGTAATCAATTGTTAAATTCAGCTATACGCATAAATACATACACAATTCTGCATAAATCTGGAGATATGGATTAGCGGTTAGGACGTTCAACTTTCAGCTACTAAGTTGTAGGTTCAAACATACCTCACTTACTTCGGTTTAACCAGCCGCTCAGTATTAGTATCCCTCAAACTTAGAGCGTGGATCAAGACCAAGTACATGTATTTGCGCCTGGTTGAAGAGCTAATAAATAAGTATGAATATTAAGGCAAATAACACAGCAAGTGGATATAATGTACTAGTTGAAAGTAGTCGAACAGAAACACTGCTCGATGCATGGTTTCGTACTTATCAGTAGGATTTGCCTACAATATTGAGGGAAGTGGTGCTGCCTGTAGGATTCAAACTCACGTTACTCGGGTTCACAATATAAGACATTGCTACGGAGCTATCCAGTCTCTTGTTAAGCGTTTTCGCTTTACATGACTTTCATTCACATATGTCTACATGTATATACACTAACAATAAATAGACGAGCTGAAGTTATAAAACACTTAGTTTGAAAAGTATACGGTACATCAAATTTCTCAATAGTGAAAATATTCTGAATACATGTTATTAAACTCTTTCTATATTCTTTTCCATTATTTAAAACATTCTTAAACGTCCCCGGAAGACAAGTTCTTGAGTTTTCTGGTTGTTCTATGTATTAATATCTACATAACGCTTTCGTGTCACTCGTATATGACCATTTCAGCTAGGAAGACTAAAAAGAAGCAGAAAACAGATAAGTTACGTGAGTAGAAAACGTCATATACTACGATGATCAATTTACGGAGAAGAAAAGTGAGTATAATTACTGGTGAATATACAGACCCATTAACATATATTTACAAGGAAATAATAAATTTCATGAATTAGGACTAGACAAGTTCAAGGTGGTGAGGATCTAATAATAATGCGATTGGGAGTTGTAATATTTAGGTCCATAATTAACGACTTTACCAGCTAAGTTAATCCAAATCTATATTTGGTAAATGAGTTATACTTTTAAGAGTTAGGAACACTATTGCTTGACTTGTGGTATAATGCTCGTTGATAAACTCACAAGTGAACTTGTATGTGAAATGGTTTACAAAATATTTGTTAATGACAGTCCACGAAAATCTAATAGCAATGTATTATTATATTATTTAAGAAAATGTTTTACCCATTGTGTATAATTTCGCATCATTAGATCACCAATAGGTGAACTGCCAAGATCGGCTATTTCGACCCATTGTTCTATTCTACGTAATACTGCACCATAATTTCGTTGTTCCATTGATTCTACACAATGTGTATCTGTTTGTAAATTACAGCGAGTTTGTTTCGGCACTTGATCAGGATGTGACAAATCAATTAGACCGAGCATAAGATCACGAAGTCTTGCACCAACTTGTAATAATTCATCAGCACGAAAACCACAACCTCCTCGTGAAGGTTCACTATTATTATTGATTGGTTGTTGATGACGATAATCGTTGGAGTTGGTGTAGTTCGCTTCCGATAAGATGTCACAGATTTCCGAATCAGTTAAACATAATAAGCGATGATGAAGACAATCAGCAAATGTAAATATCAGTGGAAGATAACTGTTTAAATAAACAAATAAATAGGTTATTTGAAGAGATTGGTTTAACCTACAGGTGTTGTTCATGACAGATTGATAATATTTGGAATGACATAAAATATCAGTGAAACACTGAACAGCAATTTTGTCCCAATGTAGAACACCTTGAAAGTGAGTACCCGAAACCGCACTAGGGATCGAACTCAGGAACTTCGGATCTCTCAGAGACAACCGTTGAAATAATTAAATCCAATAATATCATTCCAAGTTCCATCAAGTGCGGAATAGCGCGATGACCATTCATAGTCAATAGTGACAGCTGTTCCACTACCAACATGGATGATTGTTATGCTGTTCCAAGTCTACAGACGTGAAGACAGTACTAGTGGACACCAGCAAAGTGGTTCTAGTTGTTGGATGTTCAACGCCAGATCTGAAACCCCTGAATTAGATTCCCGGTGAAGTGTGTGAACTGTTAAGGAGATACACTAAGACGTAACAGCTGTTTTGTAGCACTCCAAACTATATCAATTTTCAACGATTACTACATGGATGATTGTTATGCTGTTCCGAGTATACAGACGTGAAAACGGTAGTCTGCATCTACCAACATGGCTCATACCAGAAGTTAGTGACTTCAAGTAGTGAAGCCACGTTTTCGTTTGGCCACCCCTAACTTCCTTCCAACCATCCCAAACACTAGTCAGCATTGCACGTCGTGGTAACCGTAGTTCAGACATAAGTGACACGTGGCCCAACCATCTCAGACGATGAAGATTCATAACCCCACCAACTGATTTACCATCATCATTCCTTAATACCCTGCCCCATAACCTTACTATTACTTACCCAGTGATCTCAGCACATACGAGGTTACAACATTCTTTTCAACAATTAATGAAACTCGTTTAGTTGTAAACCATATTGACAGAAGTCTAAATGGATTAACTAACTAACCTTTGAAGTTCCACTAAATGAGTAGGTAATTCACCCGAGCATAAAATATTAAACAATGTAGACATATTGGTATTTGAATAATTTAATGTTGATTTATTTAAACATTTAGTATTTTCAATTAATTTCCATAAACAACGTAAATAGATTGTATACTGTGAATAAATTGAGTTAATGCTGAAAAGAATAAAGATAAAAGAAGAAGAAGAAGAAGAAGGAAGGTAAGAAGAAATCCAAACAAAAAAAGACAATTATTAATTAAATAAGCATTAAATATAGCATACCAATTAGTCAACAACGACAAAAAAACAAACGTAGAACCTAACATAAACATGTAGATCGGTTCAAGTTTTCCAACTAGATGAAGATAAATTACCAGGGTTGGAGAAATAGTTGTCTATTTATTTATTTATTTAAATACATGAACATTTGTACAAGGAGGCACCAAATACATATGCGCCACACAAGTCACTTGAATTGTGCGCTGGCTGTCATACTGCCCGGTTGCCCGAACTGAATCAGATGGTTTTCTTAGGGGGTCTCACACCTCGAGCCCTAGACCTAAAACTCTAATCCACAAAACAGTGGAGCAACGTCAGGAGATGCAATCCCATGGTAGTCGGTGACCAACAATAGGTTCATACACCATTTGTTCCTTCAGGATACTGGAGCCCATGTGCACCACTAGTTCGGAATCAGGATTTTCCGACTCCCATAGGTGGATCCTCCATATTCATTAACCCGGCCATGTTTGCGTGGACACACATACATAGGGAGGAGTAATCGAACAATGCAATCAAGGGTCAATGAACATGTGCCTAAATGGTTTCAAAATCAATGTGTGTCAAATGATCCAATCAATGTGAGAGTTATAAAACCAGGTTCATCGATAGTGAAATATATAATTGAAACGGGGCACAAAATTGACATTAATACAGCTTTTAGAACGTTGTATAGAAATGGTCAAGAACGAATTCTTAATTTTATTGAAGCCTTGGCTATTTGTAAATTTAAACCCCCCTTATGTGTACAAAAACAATTTGTCGTAACCTTGAATTTACCTTGGTAATCCTTAAGACATTCTATGGCCCAGGATAACGCGACAATTTCTTATTCTTTCTCACCCCTTTTGTTATTTTACTTGAACTTCTATTTAATTGACCTTTATTAATTTTCATATAAAAATGCCTTGACAAGTATATGTGTAACCAGATTGTTCGAAATGTATAGCGCAAATACATCACATTTTTCAGATAAACTCCGTCTTCTCATTGTTCTATCGAAGCCCGCTTAGTGCCGAACATTCGTTTTTCGTTCTCTCGATTTTGTTAGTAAACCCTCTGCCGTCAGAAAACAGTGAGTAGGACTTCGCTGGCAGTGATTGTATGCACATGACCATGTGAGAGCATTACGAGAGGGAGAGCTGACTCTCCCCACTCTCGGCCGTACCAGGGTATTTGAGGGCTGGAGAATTAGTGACATTATCCATTAATGGTCATAGAAACGATTAGGTAAAAATAATGTGATTGAATAAGAAAGGATAAGATAAATTTGTTCAGTGAAAATTAAAAGTATTTTGAAATAAAAAAAACATCTGTAAAATTGTGAATAATTCTGAGATATGTCACTTAACGATCATATCATGGATCCCAACTAGGTAGTTTGTACCTAACAGTACAGATTAGTTTAACAATCAAGAATTTTACGAACTGATGCTAAATTTTCATGTGCGGCTGCACGTAGCTTTCTTAAAACCTATTCCTATACGAGTGGACATTGTGTTTCGATGTAGGGTCTCAGGTACCTATATTGGGGAAAATTCAGAATCTAATCAACTGATTTGTTACTCTATATCTCGTACTCTATGTACAATCTCAACATTACTCACTTCACGGTCCTAATACACGTTTCAAAAGTGTGGATGATTAAATACTAGTAACCTGGGAATATTTAGCTGCAGAGGTCATGTGAGAAATACAGTATAGAGACAAATGACATCGAAAAATGAAAAGTTAAAACTGACATAGAATATGTAGAACACCTTTTATTGATTAAGAGTAGTTCTAATGAAAATAAATCATCGAATCTAATCAGTTCAGTAGCCTGATTACAAATTGTCAATATGATTGTGCAATCAATACGTTGTAATAATGACTCTAAGTGTACGGAATATAAATACCTGAATATATGAGTCTAAAATGAGTACAAAATATCAATCAAATGATTTTACATACCGTATTAATGATGTCCTAGACAGACCACATACTTGAGAAAGGCAATAATGTAGATATGATGAAGAACGAATTAATTCCAATTTATCTGGATTATCCAAATCACTATTGAAATTTTCCAGTGTAGACAATGAACTAGCTGCTAGCGCCGGTAAACTATGACTTAGTGACGCAGAGATTTTTGTCAGTTGAGTAGCCTAAAAACCAAAAAAACAAGGAAAGTTAATCAATGCTTAATTATAAACCTCCTTCATTCGTCTATATAATACAGTATAGATAAACTCTTGGATTCTGATTGCCTATTAGCTAATTTGACAATTATCCATTAGAATCTGAGTCAGGAACTATAACTATAAAATCTTGATCAAAGAGGATGATATATACATAAAATACCTTTTGAGTATGCAAGTGTTCAACTGGGGAATAAATATTTCAATGGGTGAGATTATGAGTCAATTGAAGCTAGACCACCATTGAAAACCTGGAAGTACTGGATGGCCGTTTCGTCCTAGTATGGGACTCCTCAGCAGTGTGCGGGATCGTGGATGCACACTGCTGAGGAGTCCCATACTAGGACGAAACGGCCATCCAGTACTTCCAGGTTTTCAATGCTGGTCTAGCTTCAACTGACTCATGATTTCAATCTGTGAAAACAAAGTAAATTCACAAATCACAGATATTCTTTGTGTATTATGTACGCAATGAGCTTCACTAAATAATGCAATGGTTAGTGATGATAACTGATTGGTTGAACTATGATAAACAAAGAGAGATTTGAAATAACAACCTGTTAGATGGGCGACTCGATGACAAGTACCCGTGAGATTTATGTGCATATCAATAAACATTGAATAGTGGTTAATAGTGAGATGAATAACATATGTTTCGTCTAATTTGGAACTTATGATATAGTTATATATCTTCATGGTATAAATCACATTCTGAATGTGAGGCCTTATGATACTACGCGGTTGACCAAACCGAAGTAAGAAGAGCAGCTTTCGAATCCAATGACTTAACGGCCAGAAGTCGAGGACCCTAACCACTAAGCCACCATCCCACATGACCTCTTATTATTAGTACTAAGGTTTCAGGTTTTCCCATCGTTAATATTTAATAATGAATTTGGTTAACCTCTTCTATATTGGTATATGGATCAAATGAATATATGCCTTGATATTTATTATATTAGCTGTGTTTATAAATTGGTAGTATTCAGAAGAGAGGTTGGACTATAGTAGGTTAAATTCAAAGTGAATTGTAAAACTTAGTATTTGGTTATTAATGAATGGAATCGCCAAACTTTGATGTTTAACAGGTAGGTAGGTGTTCTTATCCATAAATTGATTACTTTAAAGTAAAATTTTTCATTGAACTCATATAGGTTAAAATGTATTCCTCAAAAACTATAAAATAAGTTTATTTTCTAGAAATGATACAATGAATATGAGTCCTTTAATCTGTATGGTGTATTTATCATTGCCGACCAGAGTACCTAACGTGTTAGATACTATCTATTAGTGTTCTTGTGACATTTTAGGCTTCTAGATCTACTAAAACTAATGTAACAATATGGTACTACCGCTGTGATAGGTTCCAACCACGCTCCGCATAAATTGGTCTGACCATCAAAATAGTATCAATGGTTCTTACACATAAATAGCGTGACTCAAAGCCGAGAATACAAAACTAAATTTGGTAAATGTTTTTAGAAAAATTCACGAAACTCTCATAGTATTCCTAAGCAATATATGCACCACACAAGTCATTTGATTTATGTGAGAGCTGTGATACTGTCCGTGTGCCCAACCCGGTTAAAGTGCCGGACACTAGCTTTTTTTTTTCTTAATTTTGTAAAGAACAGCCCTGCCGCGAGACGGCAGTGGTCGTATGCACGTGGCCATGTAAGAGCATTTCGAGGGGGAGATTGGAAACTCACCACTCTCGGCTGTACCGGAGCATTTGAATTTACTTATATTGGTACAAGGAGGCACCAAATAGATATGAGCCACATAAATCAATCGATCTGTGTGAGGGCTGGGATACTGCCCGAGTGCCCAAACTGAAGCATTTTAATTAGTCAAAAATATAAATAACTATCCACTTTTTTCGACGCATCTTAAGCATGAACTGACTGCAGTCTCAATTAAATCATTCAACAAAATTAAAGAGAATACAACTATATAACCAAAACTTCAAAGACAAAAACACACATTTTCGACAAAAGCGAAACAAAGATAAGAAATATACCCATACTGGTTGAAACGAGACAGCCTCTGAAATAAGACTACAGTTATTAGTACTTCTAGTAAATTCAGCTGACATGTTCATTTCCTGATCATTGATTTCCACTCCCTTCATTCTATTATGATTATCATTAATCTTGTTGTCGTCATCATCACCATCGTCATCATCTGATAATTCTTCTCCTTGTCCAATTCGTAGTTGTAACGGTTTAGGATCAGTAATTGGACGAACAATAGGCAGATGAGGTTCCGTTAAACAACTCATAAGTATCCGAGCAACAAAACGTATCGTTATCGCAGCTTCTAAAGGTGAACCAGACCATGTATAATGTGTGTAAGATTCAGTAGCTAACAGAACTGGCAATGATTCGTCACCTCCTTCTTCCTCTGTCACTGCTTCTTCGTGATTATCATCGTCATCAGTATCTTGTATCATTGATGACTCGGTTGTATGGACAGTTGAACTTGATGTGGTTGTGGTTGAATCACATTTTACTAACATGCCAGGTATAGCCACAGTCACAAAAAGGTGTAATAAATCTGTTTTAACAATAAAAATCAATGGATGGATTTAAAAACAGTTTTGGGACATTTACTTTCATCAAATACTTCATTCGATCAGTAAGTCATACTCTACCTAGAGCCTGATACATCTATCAGTCGTTTCAAGTTGCCACACCCCGTTAGCACAGATGAGATATACATTCGTGCACTTGGCACTAGGTTACACTCTACGTGTGAGAGACAGAGTGATACCACTACCTGGTTGACCGGACCACAGTAAATGGAGCTATCTTAAAACCTATGATTTGGTGGCTAAAAGTCAGATACTTCACTCATTAAGCCACCCACTACTCCACAAAGCGGTATGTGAGGAGTCGAACCCGGGTAGCTCGAAAAGCAGACGATTAGTCATTTGATCGCAAACAACAGCCGACCTCTAAAAGCACAAAATTTAAGTACAAGTATTTTGTGGTTGCAAGAATTTAAGTGAGACTACTAAATATATGTGCCCTATGAGTGGGAAAAGTTATACTAATACATACAGAAAAACTTCACAACATAACCTTACTACTCACTACAAAGAATTAGATGGAAAGATTAGGAGTAGTATGTTTACATGGAAACTAAAATAATTTAGGTCAATAATATAGCATAACTGAATACGAGTAGGTGGAAAGAATGAATAAACACATTTGGTGTGAAATAGATTGGAATCAACTTTCGATTCTTCTTGATAACATTCAACAACAATCTAAGGTTACCTAGAACTGTGGTCCGCCTCATTTTTCGGCATCGTCACCGTCCACTGTCCATAATTATTGCGTAGACTGTCTCAGTATCTTTCGCTGCTAGCTATATTCGTATCACGCTGGAGTGAAACATATTTTATTTATGTGTCAGGATACATCGGAATGAAAGTTTTCTTCAAATTCCACTGAGTAAACAATTATTTCTTCTGGAAAATCACTATAGCTTTATTTGATTATATCCCTAAATTTTCCAGCGCCACTACAACGCAAAAGCACGTGCTTGATTCGAAGTACAGTTGCATTCCAAGCATATACTTTAGAATCATCAGTGACTTAACTGAGCCCTTCTACTGATAACTGATTGAAAGAAAGTCGATAAAAAAGTATCCAACGTAGAGTTCATATTGACGATTATCAGATTATTAGAAAACTCACTTGAAATCTTTACAGGAATCACTGATTGTCAGAGCGTAGTTGAACCGAACGATCACTAATATCTACTTACTAGAACTCATAAGCCGTATCTAAATGTGGTTCTGAGTAAACTAATCAGTAAAATCAGTCATCACTCTTGCCAGATATGATAAATCTGAAATGGTTGTACAGTTTTAAAGGATAATAACCATTTATTTCGATAAAGACTACAAACATTTTACGGGGCGTAACTCCAGTACCTTTCACTTCATAGACTACTATCAGCTGAGAAATAGTTGAGAAGTGCAAACCCTCCCTTTCGAACCCACAGTAATACCTTTACGTATGAGACTACAGAAGTTGCAGTCATATATTTAATTACTTGAAGTATGAATAATGTGGCTTGTAGGAACACCCAACCCATGCATTGTATAAAATGTCAGAGCTTTATCTAGTGGTACTTGTCTGGTTTTAAAGTAGGTTAACTCATTATTATTATTAATAAGCGTGACCATTTTTGCTTTCTGATTGATTTTGTTGTTCCCTTTAATTTGCTAAGTTTCCTATGTCCCAAGGATTTGTCGCCATATATACAGAACTGTTCTACTTATGTTCGGAACATTCTTAGAGGTCGATCCTCTCTATTGCTTATTAACGTCAAAGTTTTGTCATATATCAGTGGATGCATGATAGAGTTAGCATTATTTTACATTCACACTAGAAGAGATCTTAAAAAGTTTTTGATTAGAAATTACCTTAGATCCAAATGAATTAAATCCCAAATCGTAGATAATAACAACTGGGTTACAAAAATAGAAGCCCCAACATATAGTTTAGGACATAGTGTTAAGAAATCTATGAGCAAGGAACATGATAATTAATGAATTACGGAGTGATGAATTACAGAGCTATCGAAAAACGGCGAAGACTATACATCAATCTAACAGCTAGTTATGCAAACAAAGACATGTATAAAATAACATTTACAAATGATGCTAATTCTTGATAGCAAAAAAAAGTATTTACATATGAGGATTATTGTGAAAACAAAACATATAAATGTTACAACGTACTTACTGATAGAAGGAATTAATGAAATAGTCCCATTATGTGGTTGTTGTTTCTGTCGTTGTTGTTCAGTGTTTAATTGGCTATTTTCATTCTCAACCGCTGTTAAACATCCATGAATAACAATTTGATGTAGATTAGGTAGTTTGAACATTTCCATACCAACACTGAGTATAACACGTTCACCGATAATATAAGTATTGTGATCATCAATAGTTGATATGAGAATATCATTTAATGCTGTGAAAACAAGTTCACGATACAAATCGACCATTGGATTCTACATAAATAGAAGAAAAAAAGGGAAAATACAATAGGACTGTAAGATTTGTGAAGTTCACTTAGCCAACAAGTGAAAATTATATGCATAGAACAAAATTCCTTTTCTTTGTATTGAATATCACAGAATAATATTAGTGGAATCCACTTGGGAGTCATTAATCATCTGAATATATTTCATATATCTAAGCAAGTATTACTTATACTACTAGTAGTAGAGCTCTGCTTCTTTTCATTTTCATGTTACCTTGTTGAGAATGTGACATTTTCAAATATAAAGTATGAAGGAAAAAAATCAATCTTAACATTTACCAAATCTACATATAATCGAATAAATTTCAATGTGATTCGATTCTTCTAAGATCTCTATACAAACTTGTACTTTTTACTCTAGTCAACGTGTAGAAGAGAAGAGAATATAAACAATTTTGTTCATTGTAAAGAAATTAGAGTTGTAAATAACAAGCTAAGAGCATAAGCGTATCACAGTTGGCACTTACCAACACAGTGTATCTATTATCCTGAATAATTTCATGTAATTGGTTCCTTTGATAAACTTTCTGAAGTTAACAATGATATATATTTGTAAGATATTGTGAATTCGTTTAATTTTTGTGAGCTCCATATCTCTCATATACGAGTACTTGTATCTTTGCATGCTATTACGCGTATGAGGGCTGGTGTCACTTCCCGGCTGCTCAAACCGTGGAAGGGTATTTCTTGAAAAACTTGGAAAGGAAGTTGGACTAATGTTGGTCTTAACGACCTGGGAGCGTGACCGCATAGCCCAAGGGACAACTGCTTGAGGCCGGTCGCGCACGGCCTTTGTGTGGGAGGCTTTTGACATGTTAGCTCCGTTCTTCAAAGAGCCTTACCGCCGGAGAAGGAAATCCGTGAGGTAAGATGAGGTGTGACATTTTTTGGTCGACCTTTTCTAACCCCTTCCTTCCTTGTGGGAAGGCAGCATCGCTGCAGATGCGGGTTGTCCGAGGGAAACACCTTACTGTTGTCACACCCCTCTACAGTCAGCAGAACGACTTCGTCCTCAGACCTTGAGTTGCTGCTTTTGGTCTTACCGTTCTCCAATCGACCTGCTTGGCATGGTAGAACCTACAGGAACATATGTTCCAGCCAATATAGCTCGGTTGGGTCATCACGATAGGCAAGCCCGACCACCGCGTCAAGGTAGCAGCTAAGGTTGGATAATCCTTATCCAATCAGCGCTAGTCGATACTTGAAGAACACTCTAGAAACTTCTCGTGTAAAAACTATAAACATACTAACGTTTTTCTTATTGTGCTTCTTACTTCCATCTACCCTTGTTATTTGGAATATAATGTCTTTCCTGTCCAACCGTGTTCTGATTTCTGGACTTGTCAAGTGAATTGGTGTCTAAGAATACTAAGCAATAGGAATAGCTGGGTTGCAATAAGAGAGAATTATAACACCAACTATCACTAAACGTGTACTTTTTTCATTGTAAATATAAACAATCTATATATAACAAGTATAACTGTGAGATAAACAGCTAACTACACAGTCGATTACTAATAATTTATTGCCCTTCAATAATAAAACGATAATTAAGATATGATCATAAACAACATGAAGGCATCTAGGAAAACTGAGAATGTTTGGCAGCTCTCTGTCCAATTATCATTGCCTCTGAAAGTTTACTAGCATCCATTAACAACATTATATTAGTGATGTGGGAGATGTAACAAAGTGTGTTGGGTCACCGTGACGATATGTTCACAGATTTTGCTATTTGGAAAAACACTAGCTTCAGTGGTTTGCATGTGTCAAGAATGTCATCTTAATGAATTTCACATAATGCAATGATTGTCGACACTGGGACTGGGTGGAAAAAGTAGCGGAGTGATCAACTTATAATATGGTGCTGTGGCACAAAAGAAAGCTTTACAATACTGGCAACTGTCGTTCCATTACGACTACCTGGTTGAGGTCGTTTTAAATATGGCATTACTGAAGGGATTGAGGTGTCATTAAAGATGACTCAGAATATAAGCCAGTAGCTGTAATGATATGATTTACTTAAGGATTCTTCATAAAAGTGAGGGACTTCCTTAACTGAAAGAAGTCAGTCAGCTACAACGTAGCACCAGGCACATGTATACATCGGTCCAAGTTGCCATACCTCATAAGCACAACAACGAATTCATAGAAACAGTTACTTCAGTGGTAGTGATATATAAAAAGATTGTATATAAGAATATGATACAAGGAGAAAGAGTTAATTTGCAGAAAGAAATGTATAAAGTAATTTTAATCTCACAGTTTAAAGGAAGACAAAGAGTGTACACACCTACACCATTGTAATCGATTCTGAGCCATGTCACCCAGAATCTCCAACCATTGATTACGATAGTCACGCGGACCCCAATCAACTAGTCTGCATCTCCCAACATGGCTCAGACAAGAAGTTAATGACTTTATGGACAATGCTACGTTTTGGTTTTGTCGCCCCTAACTAACTGAAAGAAGTCCTTCTTGGTTGTATTCTTTTAAACTAAACTCTATCTCCCTATTGTCGTTTTTCTCACTGCACTTCCCTTTCCTGCTTTACCTTTTTTCACAATGTCTTTTCCTTTTATTTTGAGTAGTGCATACTTAGTTTTAGTATCAAATTGCATCACATTTTAAGCGTATTAAGTAAAATAGAATATTCAATCATCAATCAGTATACATATATGTCATTGAAAGAACAACAAAAGAATTATCACTTACAGAAAATGGACTATCATTATCCGATAAGTTAAAAGCACATTTCAACGGTGCAATTATTAGATTAATAAAAGAACGAGTTTTTGGTAATTTGAAAAATTCCACAGGATCAAATACTTGTGATTGGGTAGTGAAATTTCTAAGGTAACCACCAGTTGTAGTTGGTAATTGTTGATCCATAAAATAAGCCAAATGATTAAAATAATGATGTTTTGATAAATGTCGACAAATCCATTCAATACTGAAGTATAGTTGTTTTGAATATAAAGAGATTTTTGTAGATGAACAAGTTCCGATTAAAATGTTGAATAATTCCTCTAATACACGAATCGGTAATGTATAGTTTGATGATGTTGTTAATGATGGAAGTTTGGTTAAATATCTGTAGGGGAAAAAATGAAATAATAAAAGGGATTTAGTGTTTTACAGCAGCGAAAATAAATCATGTAAGCTGATTTGTATATCGCCCCCAAATGCTCTGGTACGGCCGAGAGTGAGGAGAGTCAGTTCTCTCTCCAAATGCTCTCACATGGCAACGTGCATACAACCACTGCCAGGGAAGTCCTACTCACGGCCTCGTGGCGGGGGTGTTGTTTAAGACATTGAGAGGACGAAAAGCGAACGCCCGGAGCATTAACCAGGTTGGTGGACATGCAGAGTCCACCTAGGGCAGTTGGAAAACCCTGATTTAAAACCAATGGTGCACATGGGCTCCAGTATCCTCAGGGAACAAATGGCGTATGAACCAATCGTTGATCACCGGCTTCCATGAGACTGCATCTCCTTACGATGCTCCACTGCGTTGTCGATCAGACCCTTAGGTCAAAGGCTACGGGTGCGACCCCCTAATAAAACCACCTGCTTCGGTTTGGGCACCCGAGGAGTATCACAGCCCTCACACATATCAAATGAGATTTGTGTGGCGCATATGTATTTGGTGCCTCCTTGTACCAATATCTATATGTTCAAATAAATAAATAATAAATAAATGTTTGTATATTAGAAAACTGTATAGGATGAGAAGGATTGTTTATTATGGTTTCTGAGCTGTATATGTTTAAAACAGAATATAGACTTTGAATGGTGTTTAGGAATAAAATCCTGGAGCTGAGTTTTGTCCCATTTGGGAATCGTCAGATGAATGTAACAATATCCCCGTATTTATGTTGCCACTGAGACTTGGACCCAGTACCTGTCTCTTCAAATGTTAGTGTATTTTCGACTAAACCACTGAATGCAGATAGCGTGTACCTTTCTTACATGTAAGGGTTTTTATCATCCAATTGTTGATATTAGATGGTGATTGGAGGTAGTCGACAGGAAACCCTGGACCGATAGCATTCGATCTGCATGACATTGATCGCCACCGAGTGATCAATCAATTGTGAATTGTTGATATTCGAAACTACATCTAACTAATCTCTATTAAGATACATGCATTGTGGTGCGGACAGACATAAGTAGTATGTAGCAAGAATCGGAATTGAAATGTTTACCAGCAGGAGATTGGAATTATGACAAGTGGGAAGAAAACAGAAAGCGATCGGAATAAAAACAGGATTAGAAGAATACTGGAGTATGTAAAGGACAACTCAAAGAAGATATGCAAATACTGTATTGAATGTATGATCATCATATTTTACAAAGGCACTGTTTGATTTTGTATAAAACAATAAATTGGTTTGCCGTAGCTCAGTTTTCGTTCACTACAGAATCAAACAGTGCCGAATAAACCATAAATAAAAATTGGCTAGTAGTGAAAAGTAGGCAACATGAAATTGAATTTCAAAATTTCCTCCGAGAGATCTAGACAAAAGTATGTAAAGAAACCTTGAGAAAACATCATCAAAAACCCTTTTTAACTATACGAAAGTATTCCTGAAAATCCTGGGAATTTTATTCAGTCAGTCAGTCAGCTACAACGTAGGACCAGGCACATATATGCATCGGTACAAGTTGCCATACAACATTAACACAAGATGAACACCGGATTCATAAAAGTAGTTAATTCAGAGGTGGTAATATATAAAAGAAATATTGCTTATAAGGATATAATACAGGAAGAAAGAATTAGTTGGTAGAAAGAAAGATAAGAAGTAATTTTAATCTCTTAGTTTAAGGGAAGATAGAGAGCGTATACACCGACGCCATTGTGATCGATCGATTCTGAGTCATGTCACCAAGAGTCTGCAACCATTGGTTACGATAGTCACGCGGACCCCAACCAAGTAGACTGCATCTACCAACATGGCTCAGAAAACAAGTTAGTGACTTCAAGCACTGATGCCACGTTTTGGTTTGGCCCCCCTAACTTTCTTCCAGCCATCCCGAACACCGGTTAGAATTGCACGTCGTGGTAATCGGTGTTCAGGCATACGTAACACGTGGCCCAACCATGTTAGTCGATGAAGACTCACAACCTCATAAACTGATTTACCATCATTCCCTAATACCCTGCGTCTAACCTCTCTATTACTTACCCGGTGATCCCAGCAGACGCCAGCAATATTTCTAAGGCATCTATGGTCAAATACTAGTAGCTTACGAGTGTCTTCTACCCTTAATGGCCATGTTTCGCTGCCGTAAATTAAAACAGAACGGACTGCCGCGTAGTATACTCGTCCTTTTATTGATAGACGGATATCTCACCTTTGCCATAGGTGACGTAAGTTGGCAAAAGCCAAGCGAGCTTTTATTGGAAGCACATTAAGTCTTAACTTGATGAAAGTACTTTAGGTTTGATTAAAATTTCATATTCCATGAAGATACACTAACAGAATTGATATAGAAACTCAGTTCGAGAATGTGTATTATTAATTCTCTGAACCAGAAGTAGAATGGATAAGGAAAAACAAGTTTAATTAAAATCTCTTAATATTACTAATCAATACAAGATATCTCAAATTCCACAATCAAAAGTCCTATCTAAAGATCACCAAGAAGCTTTCCAATTTTTCATGCAGAAATAGAACATTATTATCATTTCAATGGTTGAGATCATGAGTCAATTGAAGTTAGACCATTATGGGAAACCTGGAAGCACTGGACGGCCGTTTCGTCCTAGTAAAGAGTTCCTCAGTAGCGCACACCCACAATCTTGCCTCGCGAGATTCCAACACAGGACTTATCAGTGTCGCACGCGAGCACTTAACCACTAGACCACTGAGTCGGCCGGCATCCAACAGTGGTAATGTCTCACTTCAACTAATCCACGAAGTCGAGCGACACATCTATCATTGTCTTCAGTGAGCTACTATCTCACAACTGGCCCAGTTGAACTCCACTGGTCACTGTCTCTCACTATAACTCCAGGATATACATCTTGAAGCTAGTCACTAGTGAGCATATGTTGATTAGTATCAGAAGGGGTTTTCCATTGTGGTCTAGCTTTAATTGACTCATGACCTCAACTATTGGAATTACTACAATCTCCACAAGACCACTTCTGATATTATTATTCGACTGAAATATGATTATAATAAACAAAGATAAGTATGTGAGTCAAGTAAACATGAGCTTTGATGATTCGTTAAAACTCCTAATGTATTGATCGAAGAACAATAGAATTGAGGTAGCAGAGAGATGCTAACAGAGAAACAAGAAGCACTGACAAAATACGGAAGCTATTTTTCGGGGAGGTTATTTCATTTAATTCAAAGCTTGTAAAACAATGATATTTAATTTTGTCCCTAGTCTATTCTATATATCCATAAGCATTCGTTTGATTTATGATTCACTGTCATAGCCCTTTTTGTTCCAAAGCTGTTGTAATTTAAACGTATTATTTTGTACTCTATTTTCTAAGCTAATCTGCAGTATTTTCCTAATTATTGTACGTTGTGGTCGGGTTAGTCATGCATGTTTTTACACTGATCTGAAAACTGGAACCAGATTGGAATTGGAAATAAATCGTTTCGTGTTCCAGTTGACTTGTCTTCTCTCACTCGCGTGCTTATCAGCCAATCAGCTGATGGAATAGTTTCCTTCTCTCTAACCCACTTCGAACTCACGCGCACTAGCCTCAAGTTTAAGCCGGTCAGCCTATCGCGTCAGGGTCTTAATCTGGATTAGACAAGTTATCCTCAGCACAAAAATGGGTAGACAGATCGAGGACGTAACAAACGTAAAAACAAGAAAGCGTCATGGAAACTTACTTGATGTTGATTAATAACGAATTCCCTAGTGTGAAAATATGGTCAACAGAACCATTAGTTAACCAGCTGACTTGTGCATTTTTTCCATGTTTGGACAATAATAAACGACAAACAGTAAACTATGGTATCAATACAGAGAAAAAAACAAAATTATTTTATAAATGCCAGAAATATACAATTTGATCGTTGAGGTCATGAGTCAATTGAAGTTAGACCATTATGGAAAACCTGGAAGCACTGGACGGCCGTTTCGTTCTATTGTGGGATTCTTCAGTAGTGTGCATCTACAATCTCGCCTCGCGAGCGCTTAGCCATTAGACCACTGAGTCGGCCGGGATCCAACAGTGTTAATGTGTAACTTCAACTAATCCACGAAATTCAGCGACACATCCACCATTGTCTTCAATGAGTTACTATCTCATAACAGACATGGTTGAAATCCACTGGTCACTGTTTCTCACTAGAACTCCAAGAAAACACGTCTTGGAGACCGTCACTAGTGAACATATATTGATTAATATCAGAAGGGGTTTTGTGGATATTATAGTAATTTTAATAATTGAGAAGAAATATATATTTGAGAAATAAAATGTATCAATGAGAAATTAATACAGCGGTAACTCAATTGAGCACATACTATTGAAGAGCTCCAGACTAGGACGAAATAGATATCTTTCCTGTCTTCGAACCAATTGTAAATATTACAATATTTTTGTCGCATATTCATGTAATACATAAATTCAAATGTGGCAGTCTCTTGCTCTTAAACAAAAAAAGGTAGAATGAGAGTAAATTAACCACCATGGTAGTTCCCTTTGAATTTTGTCAGTAATAAACGAAGTCATAAGTCACATACATACATACGGTTAGCAGACGTAATTTTTCACTTAGAATAAATCTGAAACAGCAAAATCCATTGCTTTATGTCCACAGTTGAAAAGTAGGTGGTCAGTGGGGTTTCAGCAGGTTCCCTTGTTTCTTCCTATTTGGAACTGATAATTGTAGGAGGCATCAGTATCTACCTTGGAATGGTTTACCGAAGATTGAAGTCAATGATTCACTGGATTAAGAGGTATTCAATAAGTGAGTTTCGGTGGATTATGGTGTCGACTATGGTTAATAGTTTGATGTAGTGTTGTCAGACTATCATATCATAGTGACTCAGTCGATGTATATTGGCTGGAAAATTAGTTCCTATAGGATTTATCATGCCAGGCTAGTCGGCTGAAGAGCGGTAATGTTAAAAGTAGCAAACCTAAGAATTGAAGAAGTTATAATGCCAAATTTACTGAGGTGTGACGGTATCAGAATATTTCCATCAAACAAACAGCGATCAGTTAGTCACAACATAGAACTTTTACTCATGTACGTCGGTTCAAGTTGTCATACCCCATTATCACAGCATGTGAACCAATATTTCCTTCCAAAAAGGGATTTTATTTATTATTTATTTGAACACATAAACACTGGTACAAGAGGGCACCAAATATATATGCGCCATACAAAACAATAAGAATAGGAAGAGAAAAAAAGAAGATATGGAGCGTAAAAGAAAAAAACAATAACGATCAGATTAGTGTAAGGTAGTGTAATAATAATAATAATAATAATAATAATAATAATAATAATAATAATAATAATAATAATAATGGGGGAAACGGAAAGGTACAACCAGAAGAAATCTTTCAGTTAAGGAAGATAAAACCACTTTTTATGAAGAAAGTAAAAGAAGGTTACAGCAGGATCGCCACTGGCTTCTATTCTGAGCCATATCTGATAACGCCTCTACCACTGTGTCGCACCATCTTTCGGACCCCTCCAAAAAGGAAGGATGAACTTAAAAGATTTATACCTCGAAAATAGCATACTACACCTTGTCCCATGGCTAAACCTTTAACAAACAACTACTTGTTAAAAGGTAGTGTGTGACCGGCATCAGACGGTTGTCTCGACAGACACGCTCGAAAACCGTCAATATCATTACTAATCCAGTTTCCTTTTAGGGTTTTTCAAGAAGTATTCTTCCATAGTATGGCCAACCGAGAAGTGACGACCTTCACTACACCTCTGACAGCAATTTGGTAGATTATAGTGTTCAACGCAATTAACTTCCAACCATTATGGTTCAGGCTTCCATTTCAATGAATCTACTTGAGTTTAATGATCCAAATTAGTACTATTGGTCCTTACAGAAAAGTGTATTTCAAAGCTGAGTAACATAATTCCATACTTTATTACTTGAGTTGCATTCATGAAAAAAGGTGAATTGTAAACAGAATGAAATATAAACAGCCTTTCGGTCCATATTTGACTTTTTTTATATAAACAACAACAACAACAAAAAACATACATTCTAACTTACAAGATGTTTTTGTTCCGGACTTTTATTACGATAGCATGTATTGAAACATTGAAGTAACTTCAATAATTTATGTTCAAATTCATGCTCCACATTGAAACCAGTTTTATTTATTATATCATCTAATTGTTTAGATAATTCATTCAATAATCCAATAAAGTAACGTTTCTAGAAAATTAAAAGAATGTTCATCAGAGAGAGAGACAGAGAGAGAAAAACGGAAGAACAAGAACGATGGAACCAAGTAAATATGTTTATAATGAAGTAACACTAGTCATTAAATTGATATCTACATGTTATAACTTGTAGCTTGAGTGCCCTGTTCATGTATAACGTAATGATATCGCCAATTAGAGAACAGTAATTTATCGATTAGACCAATGACGCGTAAAACACGTACGAGCAGTCTAGAGTCCATATCGGTCCTGCTTCCAGTCTAGCCCCACCAGTTAAATCCAGAACATCAATCTCAGCCTCTGTGATATGAACCATGTATTTCAAATATACTGGGTTTATATAGAAACCATACAGACCACATCGTACCAGTAAATAGGAAACAACATTTGCAGAAGATCTATGGCAACTCGAACTGATGTATGTACGTCGGAAGTTCTACGATGTTACCGACTGACAGTATTATATATATCAACAAAATGCAAATGATTGGTAAAGTTTAGAAATCTTACCATTTTATTTCGTGCAACATAATCTCGGAGACATTTTTGAATTTTAGTAGCGGCACGTTCTTGTTTGACCATATTCTAATCAAATACACATAGAAAATGATAGAATTGTGAAATAACACACTTTATTTCATTAACAATATAATGTGTTACTTTGATGAAAAACAAACTATATCAAACAATTTTTGTAAGCAATGGTGGATAGTGGTTAGCAGTGGAATCCAGGACGTGCGTTTCGTCCTACTTGAGACTCATCAGCTGGGTGTACTTGCATCTCAGAGTTGATGTTCAATCTGGGACTCGAACCCAGTACTATTCGCTTCAAACGCCATCGCGTTATCCACTCAGCTACTGAGTCCTGATAGCCACTTGCTTGTGCAATGGGGTGAATTTAAATTCACTTGGTATTGTTTGGCTTGTATCTTCCCATTGAGGTTATAGACTGCAATTGATCGGTCTGTTATTGGCATATATGCATACTGTGCGTATGCCTCGATATTGCCTTAATTCGCAAGCTTTTTGTAAGCAATGATGGATAGTGACGATAGGACGAAACGCGCGTCCTGGATTCCACTGCTAGCCACTACAAATCTTTGCTTTTAAAAGCTTGTGATTTAATGCAATGTCGAGGCATACGCACAGTATGCACGTATGCCAATAGAAGACGGGTCAATTGCAGTCTTAAACCTCAATGGGAAGATACAAGCCAAACAATACCAAGTGAATTTATATCAAACAATATTTGTGAGAAGACAAGTTTAATGCTACTATATAGTTCTTATTTTCATCGTATTTATGTCATTCACCACAAGTATTGTTGTACTGTAGTGAACGAAAACATAAGTGAGGGGACAATCGAATGTATTTCAACACAAATTTAGTAAAACCTGAGAATCATACGCTAAAAATAATCCATTTTTGCAACATGTTAATCAATCATCTCAGGTTTCATTGTTCTTTCGTTTCCACACCAATCATTCTTTGTACTCGTTCTCTTTTCTTCGATCTTCTTAACCTTCTGCCTACAGATATTTCACTTTCCATTGACGATACATACTACTCATCAGTCGATATCAGTAGCACACACCGCAGTACTCAAAATCAATAAAGCCCCCGAATGCCCTGGTATGGCCGAGGGCGGGGTGGGTTCGCCCGCCCTCTCCAAATACTCTCACATGGCCACGCGTATACAACCTCTGCCAGGGAAGTCCTACTCACTGCCTTTTCACACCAGGGGTGTTGTTTACGAAAATGAGAGGACGAAAAGCGAATGTCCAGCGCTTTAACCGGATTCCAAACCAAACCAATGGTGCACATGGGCTCCAGAATCCTAAACGAACAAATGGTGTATGAACCAATTGTCGGTCACCGGCTACCATGGGACTGCATCTCCTCACGATGCTCCACTGCCTTGTGGGTTAGACCATTAGGTCAAAGGCTCGGGGTGTGGCCCCTAAGATAACCACCTGCTTCGGTTTGGGCACCCGGGTAGTATCGCAGCCCACACACAATTAATGAACTGAATTGTCTATGATTATGGAAACTAATTCTCTTGCCTCGACGAACATTCAAATGATTCAAATTATTATTATTGCCATTATTATTATTATTATTATTATTATTATGATTATTATTATTATTATTATTATTATTATTATTATTTACTGCGTCATTATTCACCCTCCTTTATTCCCACTCTGTTTAGACTTATTTTTTCGACTTATACAGCAGCTCGTCTATGGTGGAAATTCTACTATATCTAAACGTTCTCGAGTCACTGTTCAGTTGAAAATTGTATGTTATCACCGAATATGAGTATTGAAGCAGTTTTTCTAAAACCACGTGCACCATTCAAACTGGCTGCCTTCAACGTTCGCACATTTATGCAGGTCGGACAACAGATAGGGCTGGCTATGTCTTTAGAAAGTCTTAATATTGATGTTTGTTGTCTATTCGAGACCCGTATTCAAGACTGGTGAAGTACTACAAATTCGCTCTCCATCTGTCGCTTCGAAAACCTTGTTTCACGTGCGCTTATCCGGGGACCCTGTGGCATCTTTGTCTGGTGTTGCTGGCGTTGGTGTCGCACTAAGCGCTAGAGCTGAGGCAGCACTAATCGACTGGATCCCCATTAACAGTCGGTTATGTGCTGTTAGATTAGAAAGTTCCATCAAAGTGAGAAGAAATCGGCGTGAGAAACGATGTCTTTTCGTCATCTCCGCCTATGTCCCGACAGATTGCAGCCCGGATGCAATCAAGGATGAGTTTTACCACCAGTTATCAGTTCTTCTCCAGAAAGTGCGTTCGACAGATATTGTAATACTAGCCGGTTGTGTACAAGACTGCCGCTCCTTTTGGAGTACCTATCTGGACTCTGACCATGCCTTGGTCTGCGCCAATCTTACCTTACTTCTCAGTGGACAACGAAGTGACCGCCACCAACGGATTGATGTTAGCAAGCTGGTTGCAACTTCTGTTGCAAGTAAGTATCGAACAGAGCTAGCCTCTAGGCTAGCTACCACTCCACTGAAAAGTATAGATGAGCATTGGTTGCAATTGCATGACGCCATGAAAATGGCGAGGACAGTCAGTTGTGGGTTCGCGAAACGTCCCGCTTTTAAGCACTGGGTTTCTGCAGGTTCCTTACAACTCATTGAAGCCTGTCGGTCTACTCCGGATGACTGTGAGTTTGACCACAAACGAAGGATGTTGCGTAAGGAAATTGGGCAAAGCTTGCGTAAGAACCGAGAAACCTGGTGGTCGGCGCGTGCTAATGATTTGGAAGCAGCAGCTGCATATGGTAATTACCGGAAGCTCTTCCAACTCATCCGAGCCACTGGCAGCAAAAGTCTGGTGTGAGCGAAACAATCTGCGAGGATGATGGAATGCCAATCACTAACATCCATCGACGTCTTGGACGATGGGCAGAATTTTTCGAAGTACAGGTCAACTGACCTGCTGCTCTGGCAGCATCGGTCAGACTGTCCTGCTCTCCATGGCCGGTGACGACTGATCCACCAAATGAGGTGGAAGTCCGCAAGGAACTCCAACTCTTGAAGCGTTACAAATCACCTGGCCCAGATGACTTAACTCCGGCTCTTTTTAAACATGATGGTGACTTTCTGACTAAGGAACTGACGACGTTGTTTACAAAGGTTTGGGAACGAGAGAGTGTAACAACGTCATGGAATGAGTCGATAGTTGTCCCTATCTTTAAAAAGGGTTCACGTCGTTCCTGTAACAACTATCGGGGGATAAGTCTACTTCCGATTTCGTCCAAGCTATTGGCTTCCGTCATACTTCGTAGGTTGTTCAAAATCTATGAAAGATTGACTCGCGAGAGGCAGACTGGTTTTCGTTCTGGTCGAGGATGTATTGATCATATCTTCACCCTCCGTCAAATGTTAGAACACCGTCATACTTATCAAAGGCCAACAATCGTAGTATTTCTTGACATCAGGGCTGCCTTCGATTCGTTGGATAGGGCTGCTCTCTGGGATTGTCTATTGAAGAAGGGTGTGCCTGAGAAGTTTAATAACATTCGAAAAGCCCTATATACAAACACCTCAGGCAGAGTGAGGCAATACAACCACCTCTCTCCATTGTTCTATTCGAGCAGTGGGGTTAGACAGGGTTGCCCAATCTCACCATTCCTCTTCAACTTTCCCATCGGTGACATTCTGGAAACAGCTCTGATGGATGCAAGTAATGGCGGTGTGGATCTGTTGCCTGGAGAAAGACTTCTCGACCTTGAGTATGCCGATGATATTGTCTTACTGTGCGATAATGCCCAAGGCATGCAATCCGCACTTAATCAGTTGGCAATCAGTGTCCGTAGGTATGGTATGTGCTTTGCACCTTCGAAATGCAAAGTACTTCTACAAGACTGGCAGGATCCTAATCCTGTACTCACCCTGGATGGTGAGCAGATAGAAGTAGTCGAGAAGTTCATGTATCTGGGTAGCTGTGTTCGATCATCGCTGTCTCCGAAGGATTGCTGACATCCAGTGGCAACACCATGTCAGTAATGCAGAGGTTCTACATCGTGTGTTCGGGCACAGAGACGATAATTCAATTGGTGTCACCATCTTGAAACACCGACTTCGGTGGCTTGGGCATGTTCTACGAATGTCGTCCCAGAGAATTCCACGTCGTTCATTATTTGCCGACTCTGGGACTGGTTAGAAAAAGCGGAGAGGTGGTCAGTGTATGACATGGTGTCGTGGTATGAAAGAACGCTGCAAAGGACTGGCTTGTGTCGGTCCTTCACGACTCCCTGGTAGGGGTCCGAGAGATGGTGCTACACAGTGGCTAGAGACGTTATCAGATATGGCTCAGAATAGAAGCCAGTGGCGATCCTGCTGTAACCTTTTACTTTCATCATAAGAAGTGGTTGTATCTTCCTTAACTGAAATATATACCCTTCTGTTCCCCTACTATTGCTATTATTATTATTATTACACTACCTTACACCAATCTCTTCGTTATTGTTTTTTTAATTATTATTTCTTTTTTAGGTTCCTCACTTTTTTCCTTCTTAGATTCTCATTGTTTTGTGTGGCGCACATATATTCGGCGCACTCCTGTACCGATATATATGTGTTCAAATAAATAAATCAATAAAGTCAATAAAATTTAGGCCAAATTTAGGAGAAACGGCGGACGAAATTATTAGACATGGATTTTTTTGTTTGTATTTATTTACAGTGTCCCTGAAGCGAAATTCCGGAAAAAAAGAGTTGGGGGTTTATTCTGTTGGTGAATGAAACGACAGTTCAAATACTGACGACAACAAAAGTAATAAATAATAACTATTGAACAAGAGGTGATTAAATAACCTATTGATTAACGTTTTGAGATTCAAATCAATGAATAATTAGATTGAGCCCAATTGGAAATATCAACAGTACGATGTAGATACACCAGTTTGACGAATAGCACTATTAAAATGTAGCATGAAAGTACATTCAAATCAACAAGAAAATCATAAGTGGAGAAGATGGATACGAAAAATATACAGTATAAAGGTGTTTAATAACTAAAAACAAACATTATGAACTAGTTCTTACTACTGTAATCATTTTTGATTCATTTCAGCTAATCTCTTCAACTGGATAGTGTACAATTTTTCTGTTACATAATCCAAATCTACAATTATTAATTTCATGAAATCAATTTGTTTAAAAAACTAGATCATATCTCTAACTTTCACATATCATAAGATTTATCTGAAAGCCCTTATTCAATATTCAGTCTTTATCCATTTTTTTATTCAGAAAACAAATCAATTTTTTTAATTAAAGAAATTTCAATTCGTTCATGAACGAACTGCATCTCTGTGTTAATGTGGTATGACAACTTGAACTGATGTACGTACGTACGAAATTCCACGTTGTTACTGACTAACTAACTGACTGACTGACTGACTGACTCATGAACGAAACAATGAATAAGTATAAAACAAATCATAATGTTAATTTCATATTTTACCTTAGATATATAAATTGTATTATATAATACTTACTTCACGTGACTTTCGTTCTTCACGTGTTTTTTGAACAAGTGCATGGGTTGACAACTGTGAAAGTGTGTAAGGATGGAAAAACAATTTACCAAATAAAAAAAGACTGATTAAATATAATTGTTAGGGATTTCTAATTAAGTTTACCAAAAATAATAATAATAACTAACCTTAAAATAGGAAAATTAGAAACTATAAGTATTTTATGGTAAAACAAGAAGGATGAATTGTCCTGTCTTACTTTACGGTTAAGACATGATCAATCATAGGTTACTTGTATATGATCATAGATGCTTTCAAAGCAGTACTCATGTATACTGAGACCACTAAGTGATTAATGCTGACATTAGATGGATGGTGTCAGGTAAAGATGATAAATCAGTTGATGATATGGTGAACCTCGATCGATTGTGGTACTTGGGACATGTATTGGGTATGTTTAATCACTACCAACTTCGACTCGTAATATTTGCTGGTATAGGGGCGAGTCAAAATAAAGCTAAGGCAGCTAAACCAAAACTTGGCATCAATTCAAAGTCATCGACTATTGCATATATCTGCCAGGTTTCACGTTGCTTGTGACTGTATCAAGGAGGATGAGAGATGGAAAACAACAGATTCAACCAATTGGTTCATCGTAAGTAACGCAGAACCTAGTATAAATGTATATCGGTCCAAGTCTACACGCCAAATCAACGCAGCAATACGAAATTATCAGCTAATTATAATGTACGACAGGGCATAAATATGTAATAGTAAGGTTACGATTATTCACACCAGGATAGTGATAGGATAATAGCAAGTAACAGAAAATGGAGAATAATGTAGGATACAGTGGAAAGCTAGAAGAAATATAGAGCAAGAAAAACGATTAGCAACGAAAAATGAAATTACACTAACCTCAAGATTTAGACTCTAAGAGGAGGATACACAACACATATACCACAGTTACTGTGATGATTTTCGGGTCCCATCACATGGCTGAACGTCTCCAAATACATGTCACAATCCCATAGTTTCACACCACGGGATTACTTTAGTTAGACAACTGAAAACCAAGGAGCACTGAACATTTGTTTCGTCATAGCATGGGACACCTAATAAGTATTTATCCACGACCCTACCTGGAATCGAACGCAAGACCCTCACACCTCACGATGAGCATTCAAACTTCATACAACTTAACTGGTATCCGATGGTTCACATCCCTAAACTCATGGTGCTGCGTGACCCAAATTCTAGCCCGGAAGTCTCTGCTCAGTGACACAGACCAGTCCAATGATTAGTGCCTTCGTAAATTGACTCCAAATCTTGATTTGTCCGTTTCTAGAATCTTTACAACTTCTGAAGTAATTATCATTTGGTATCGGGATGAGCGGTGGTAGGAAAATGTGATAAACATATCTAGGATGATGAGTTGAAAGTACAATACCTCACATACTGATTTATCATATTAACTCAATATCTTCAGCCAAATATAAATGTAAATTACATGATGGTCTAATTATACGCTAGCAATTTTTTGAAGACATGCACAACCAAATACTAGGGATTTAAATATCACTTCACCTTGATGAAAATTACATATTAATCAATATAATTTAACTATTTTGTGAGAATAAATTATTCACAACGAGATAAAGTTGTAGTGTAATTCGAACGTGGGACCCAGTGGCTGAAGGTTGAATATTTCAACTATAAGTCACAGCTTCACATCACGGAGTTAAATGCTAAGTACAACAGAATGGCGAATAAAACCAACAGGTTGAGTGGAATTGAAATGACCAGTGGTTATCCAGCTGCTAGCACACTTAGTTACAGAGTCTAAAATAGATAAGGTACTTACAGTTGTTCCACTCAATCACATTCTTCAATTCGCGTGTTGCAGTAAATCAATCGAAATGATAAGGGAAATCTAGACTAGTCGAACTGTCTAATTATATACCAAGAGCTTTATATCTTAGGTCAAGGTATTTTGCGCAGTACTATTCACCATTTAACTAATAGTTTTTAATTGTCATGAGACAAAAGGTAGTAGTTGTCAATCTAATTTCTTGGTACTTGATTCGAGTAAGAAATAAAACTAACAGTCTGGTCTTAATTAACTGGCAAGTGAGTGGCCTATAAAACTCATATACTTCAATAACTTATGACATTTAATCATATTTATTGTTGTATCTAGTGTTTTGTACATAAATATGTGGTCACTAAAAATACTGCGTTAGCTAGTTATCTTGTCTTTTGATATCAATCCAATTGTGGCCTGCGTCTACAACTTCGTTTGGTGAACAATTAATCGTCAGTCATATTGTATCATCAATAAATCAACATCCTAATTATCCATCCAACAATTTAAAACCTATTCACCGAACTTAAAACCTCCCGCGCAACAGTACTCCAAAGCAATTTTAAGATGGTAGTTTTCAACTCCAGAACCGATATTTCACACATTATTTTCATTCTCTACTCCAAGTATTACTCCTATAGTTACTAGCGGTATTTCAATAGCACTATGTTCCCCATGTTTTGTTTACAAAATATGAACTAGACACATTCGTATCCTATAGATGAATTACGTTTGTTTTTTACATAATGGATACATCTTACACCGTTTGCATATAGCCAACAATGATTCTGTGAAATAAAACGAATTTATCACAACCCGCAAATGTTATGTTTGTTAAAATAAGTAAATGAGTACATGAATAAAGCATTACCTTTTGGGTATGATCAAGCACTAATGATCGCTTTGATTTGTAATTCCCTTCAAATGAGTACATTTCAACGTATATTTCCAAACTTATAATAGTATAAAACCTTTCCCATTCACAATAATCCAAAAAGAGAAAGTCATAACAGACCTCTTGTTCTCACAGTCCCCAAAACACTAAGGAATAAAAAATGTGGACAGTGCTTTATTATTACTCCGGAGTATATCTACCCTTCAAATAGTACGGAATCATCTCTCCAGGTAAAAAAAGATTAACCACGGACTAAAAAGTTGCTTTCACTTGTGAATTTGTCACTTATAGACCAGATATTGAAGAAGACTTTTCGGTATATTTATTAGTAATTTAAACACGAAAACATTGGTACAATAGGGACCAAAATATATATGCACCGCAAAAAGTAGTCATCATTCACTTGGCGTGTGAGCTGAGATGATGTCCAGGTCGCCAAACCGAAACAGGTGGTCTTCTTAAAAGCCTACTCTCCAAGCTTTTGACCTAGAGGTTTAATCCACAAGGCAGTGGAATAGCGTTAGGAGATGCAAACCCCAAATGCCATGATACAGCCGAGGGTGGGGAGAGTCAGCTCTCCCTCTCAAAATTCTCTCACATGATCACGTGCATACAACCACTGTCAGGGACTTCCTACTCACTGCCTTTCCGCGGCATTACTGTTGTTTACAAAAGTGAGGGGACAAAAAGCGAATGTCCGGTGCTTTAACTCGGTTGGTGGATCCACCTAAGGGAGTTAGAAAATCCTGATTCAAAAACAATGGTGTAAGGGACCCCAGGATTTTGAAGGAACAAAGGGTGCAAGAACCGGCCACCACATGACTGCATTTTCTAAAGCTGCTTCACATCCTTGTGGATTAAAAATCCAGGTCAGAAGCTCAAGGTGTGGCCACCTAAGAAAACTACCTGCTTCGGTTCGGGAACCGATGCAGTATTCCAGCCCTCACACAAACCGAGTGATTTATATGGCGCATATGTATTTGGTGCCTCCTTGTACCAATGTTTATTTATTTAAATAAATAAGGGGTGATCAACACTAGGTTCGTACACCATTTGTTCCCTCGGGATCCTGGAGCCCATGTGCATCATTGATTCAAAATCAAGGTTTCCCAACCGCCGTTGGAAGATCCGCCATACCCACCAACTTGCTTTAAGTGCCGAACATTCACCTTTCATCTTCTCAATTTAACAAACACCATCACCACGAGGATTTAGTAGTAAACTGAGAATTGACATACTTGTTTGTCTTGAGCTTCTCAACAGCGAATACACAAAATCTTATGGAATCAAAGCTAATAATTTCGCAGATAACTACCGATGTCCGTATTAAGCTGGTAACTTGAACCTTTTGCTTGAAAACATAGTATCAACCACCCAACAGTCTTATTTGATAGATTAAATCGACTAAAAGGAAGTCATTTATTTGACACGATAGTTCTAAACTACTACTCCTGCAGAGCGGAACCAAAACAGAAGAAACTATAATTTATAAGCAAACCGGTCGGATTAAAGATAGTATATCTTGTATTTTGATGCAGGACTTGTCCACCAATTTGGTTAAATACCATTTTTGGCATTATAGCTGATATTAGTTCGTGATGAAAACATTAAGTTCTCAACCTCACGTCCAACCGTAAATCCTAATTCTAATCCCTCATACCAATTTATAGCCCTCATTTAACTCTGGTAAGTAGGCGGACAGTTCAAGGTCAATTTATTGTTCAAAGGTCGCCCATAAATTGTCTCACCGAAAAAACTGCTAAGGAATAGGTAGAACGTTTTACTGTCAAACTCGCGCTGTAACATTTTAGGTGCACGGTTAGCTCAAAAGTCATTTTATCGGGGTGCAAAACTTTATATGAGTGTCTGAAGACTATTAGTGTTTTTGATTTGTGACATGTCTCAGATGGGATTTTAGGATATAGAACAGTCTTACTCCTTTGAAGAATTCAAATATTTTGGGTTGGACACGCTCTTATCTAACTGTTAAACACCCACTAGGGCTAAAACACTTATTGTACCATGGTCCACAAAAAGTCAACTGACCAACAGCCGCCTTCCTGATTGACCCTCATAACAGGTACATATTAACAATCTTCAAACTCAAAGACAATATAAAGCACAAGAAGCACGCAGTTTTATGTTTGGAATTTTGATTTCGGTTGTCTCATAGAGTTTGGTTATGCAAAATGGTGTAAGTAAATTTCTTGATCCTCCAATGACTAAAGGAAAAAATCACTTAGACATCAAGTTTCCTTTGAGGAATTAGCAAATTGTTTATTCCTTGTGATCTGCATCTGAGTAGTTAGAAAGTGCTCCTAATCACGTGTAAACGGTCGAACCTGCCATTTAATAAAATTATGGCAAGTCACAATCACTACTTATGGAATCAAAGGGGATTTTGTTGTTGCTTGAGAGAATTTCAAAAATAACGTATGATTAATTGGAAACCAAACAAGAATGGGGATATACTCCCGAGTTACCATATAGAGTGGTGGCTGTTTCATTTTCTACGGTGATTAGTTCCATACTACGTGGAGACTGTACTACTACTCAACAGAACTCCCAGAAGTGATCCTGAGAGCTGAATTGGTGTACAGGAAATCGTAGCACCTATTAAGAACACCCGTATATGACCCAGTCTACCGTACTGAGGGGAGCAGCTTCATTCTTGGCAATACTGCTTAGCGTGATGTTCCCACATTCGCAAAGCCGAAGCACATTACCAGAAAGTTGGAATCTAAATTACGTCACACATATTTTCTAAAGAGGTCGACGCAGCAAAACATCAGGCTACCGAACCGCAGTACTACTATTAATACCTTTGAAAATTATAGACTCCCTGATATATGACGTTTTGTGTGACTACTTAGCATCCGTAAACTTCTTTTCACCTCAACAGCACGGTTTCAGAAAAGGTCATTCTAATATAATCAAACTTCAGACCGAAGTAGACAGATGGACAATCAAGCTTGATCACACTGGGAAGGCTAGGGTTATATATTTTGACTTCTCAAAAGCTTTTCATATGGTCAATAACATATGTCTTATCAATTGGCTCACTTCATATCTAAATAGTGGACGTTTTAAGATCTGGGTTAACATAATTTTTCTCGGCCTACAGTAATAGCACCTCTACTTTTTTTCATTTTCATAAGTGGTCTTCCACAGGATTGTCGTCGGATTCATTGTTTTTCGCTGAATACGTGAAACTCTAGAGATAAGTATGCTACAAAGAGGATGGACTGGCACTTCAGGACGATGTGACTCTACTTTAAAGCTGTGCTGACAACAACGGAATCATCTATAGCACTTCAAAGTGTAAGGTTGTTCATCTGAGACATGCTGCAGGCCACAAACACAATTTAGTCTAGGTTGAAAAGGATCTAGAAGTGTTATTACACTATGATCTGAAATCCTACGCTAACTGCGGCAAGAATGCCTTCCGAGCAAGCCTTGCACTGCTGAAGTTGAAGCGCGTTCTTGGCCAGTTCAATGGTGAAAATTTCCATATAGTCCTCGACATATTTATTCGACTCCACTTAGGGTACGGAAACAGTATTTACTCCCTCACTCCAAGAGGATAAGTATACATCGGAACGTATTCAATAGCGAGCCACGAAATTAGTTTGTAGACTCAAATTCGAGTAGTGAGAAGATCGCCTCCAATCAAAAAATCCTTACTCATTTGAATACAGGCGTCTTAGAAGTGTCCTAATGACTCATAGTATCCTAAACACTTTTGGACAACCCCTTAACCACCTAATTAAGCACAGCCTCAACACAAACTTTAGGGTAGCACCCAGAAACTGTATGAACAACGCAGCAAAAAGGACTCTAGGCACACCATCTACTCCGTTAGAGTTGACAAATGTTGGAATTCACTGTCGATTGAGCTAGCCCAAGCGACTTTCCAGGAGTCCATCAAGAGGAAACTTAATATAATCTTAAGGACAGTATCTCGCCATAACATACTAATCCCTTTTTCGCTTTTATCGTTAAAAATACCTAGGTTCTTACATAGATGCTTCGGTGATATACTGTTACTAGATACGAAGGCTCATTAGGCGAAGGCTTTTTCTATTCCCTCTATAACCACGAAAGTCGATACAGACAACACTGGATATGAAGATATCATGAACACATGAACTGGCTGGGAGGAAGGAGCGAGAGTGGCTACGGATTTACCTATTTGTGTGCATTCAACAACATGGCTGTGGGTAGGACTATATTCTCCCACAAACACGAGGCTACATATGCATCACCGGACCACGCTACAGAAAACCATATCGATTATATTCGCATCGCCAAAATGTTCAGAAGGACAACGGTAGATGTTAAATCCAGGAGAGGAGCTGACATAATTTCAGACCACTACCTGATGATTGCAAAGACAACTTAAGCTAAAAAGCACTGATAAACTGAAGAAACAGCGTTCCTTCGAAATATTGGCAACTTGAGCGAATATAAATTTGCTGTCAGCCATAGGTTCCAAGCCTTACGACGTCTACTCTAAGAAGAGTAAACTACTGTGGAGAAAAAGATATAACGTGGAAACTAGAATAGAAATTGGGTAAACCAGAGCGGATAGTCAGGGATAAAGGATACAAGCTAGTCGGTGAGGCTTAGAAACGGCGTAATAGGTGAGGATAACACTTTTAAAAACTCTTCATTTGACCAACCGCACTGAGCCTGTAACAATCTAGGTCGATCGATTAGGAGTTGACCGTGAATGTGTTGGTAATGTCAAACACTTATAGTTCAACATTTATAGTTTGGCTTCGTCTGTCAATAGGATGAGAGGTACACAAAGTCAGTAAAGTGGTGAACTCGATTTGAACACAAATTTAATTTATGTTCTGCTTTTTTTCTTGTTCGTAAATGCAAACCTTCTCATTATCTTTAACAAAAATTCGTATATGTATATTTATATCTACCGTTTTTTATCGCAAAGTATTCGTGTTGTAGACATTATTTAACCCCGTTCATATTATATTAATATATTGGTTACACAGCACGTGTCAAACTCAATCCAAACTGAAAGTCTGGATAAGTGTGATTTGTCACCGGCAAAGATAGACACTGTTATAAGTACGAAAGTTAGATTCACGTGATTTGATCGCAGTGACCTCGAGTTTCGGTTTGATCAACTAGAGCATTATTTCGCGAGAAACAACATCAAATCTGTGGGAATTCGTTACGGAGATTAATGCCCTGTCCTTCTCCTTCAGTTGACAAAGAAATGCACCAACACCACAACCATACACTGTTTTAAGATGAGGGATAATTACCCGTTTAACTTTATCAAGCGACCGAAGAATTTAGAGACCTTCTTTAGGAAAAACATCAGATCACCATTACAGTTTTTACGTCACCTCTAAGTCTTAGTAGGCGTTAACACAGTGGATGGAGAAGGAATGGATGCAAACTCTCTCATGCTATATCCAATACTGTTTAGATGCTCAAAACACGGACAACTCTTTATTTAAATTAGCAGATAGAATAGCTAACAGAGGCCTCCCAACTGAATCACGCGCAAAAATCACATCTAAGACACTATACAATGATAGACCTAGTCATAGAACAACTCACTGAGAGTGTTAAAAGTCTCACAGATGGTCTAGCCAAGATGCTAATGGGTCATAGAAACAGGAGCATGTCACCACATCTAGGAAGATCCACGTCATAGAACAGGTTAAAACGTTCAGACAAACTGGTGAGTTCTGTCGGTTTCACTGGAAGTTCAGTGTCAGATCAAACAAGTGCAGCCAACCATGTGCTTGGCCTAAAAAGGCTCTCAAGAATATAGGAAATTAATAACCTGTCCCCAGGTCGCGACGACTGGTGAGGGCTGCCTCAACAGTCACTTATTTCTTATCAGAGAGGGAAGAATTCACACTTGAAGTTTTGGGTGGACGCTGGTGCTGTCTTTAGTATCATTCCTCAGAACGAAACCGAGCTGAGCCCGGAAACTTCCGCAGCTACACCTCAAGTTGCCAAAAAAACCTGAACTTGCGAAGTTTGGGCTGAAAACGTTGACACTAGGTTTGGGTTTTAGGAGGAAATTCGTCTAGGTGTTTACCGTAGCTGACTTAGATCGGGCAACCCTGGAAAGGGAATTTTTAGAGAGATATGACTTTATAGTCAACACTAAAAGACGAGCTTTAACACTGTAGACAATTTACTAATTGCCAGTCAGGATACAAAATCACACGGACAGCACGTGAGAGCAATGTTAAAACAGCTAAATGAAAATGTAATGAACTCACATCAAAATAGATGTGCATTGAGTGTTTGATCTCTAGAACTTCACGGTCACACAATATGTTCATAAGGGATTCCACCTGTTAAGGAAAAGTTGGATACAATTAGGTAATAGCCTATACCAAGTTCTACGACATAACTTAATGGTTTTCTGGGTTTGGTTAACTTTTATCGCAGATTCGTACTTGTTTGTGCCCGATTAATGAAAGCTTTGACAGATTCACTTAGAGGAAAGGCAGAAGAATTTAAGCTGACTTCCAAGACTGTCATGTAGCTAAAGGTTAAGCCATCTCATGCATCTACATCGACGTATCCGAATTCCCATTTCCGAGTTATTTTGGTGGTGAATGCTTAGGACGAAGCAGTAGACTTTATCGTGATATAAAAGCAAGAAAACACTGACTCAGTAAGTATCAATAGGCTAAAAACCGTCTTGTTTAGATAATGCACTATCATGCATATTATCAGAATGTTTACCTGACAAAACAATTAAAGAATTAGTATACATATATATAGTATATGTAGAATCCCACAAGGCGGGGTCGTGGATACACACTGCTGAGGAGTCCCACAATGGGACGAAATGGCCGTCCATTGGTTTCCAGTTTTTCCATGGTGGTCTGGCTTCATGATCTCAACTATTGAAATTATAGAATTCACAAGTAACGACGAGAATTCGCTATCGATGACCAAAACGATTTGATGGCCTAACCTGTTATACGGGGAGGGATATCCACAGTTTTGGATTAAGCCTAAAATATAACAACTTACCTAGTACAACGTTGGTCTATTAAATTTTGTGTTTTTATCCAGATGACAAAACGTACTTACCTCTTTTTAAAAAGGTATAGTGCCATAATAATAGTTCTAAGTAATGTGCTACTCGCACCTCTTCATATCTTTCTTTCGATGTACGAGCGTTATATCCACTCCTTATACTGAGTACATAAGCGTTTTACCCCTAAACAATCCATCGAGAAAATAAATCAACAACATATCAGCAGAGGTAAGTGACAAGAGAACGAAAAATACTGAACTGAGGTGAGTGGTGTGGGCAGGCTTCACCTATGTTATTATTCAGTTTTCTAGATTTTTCAGCTCGTCTCTCCATCACATTATGCATTATCCATTTTGAGCTCCATTACCGCTTGTAATATATAATATAGGGGAGTTGGCAAACTATCCTCTTTGTTTTGCTTTCACGCTTCTAATTTCAATGTCTTTCTGACCAGACGAATAGCTGAAATAAATTCAACCCACTCAATTTATATTTGGCTTTTAATGACCACTGTCGCTCGGTCTAGATTGGCCTAGTAGTTGTATATAAAGTTAAAGGGAATATTTGTATTCGAGTTGGGATTACCAATTGTAGCGTGGCGTCGAGTTGAGGTTAAGTATGAACACCGCTACCAAGAAACACGTGCCAAATAAATCAGAAGGCGTAAGAAGCTCGTTCCAAATGACTCCATAAAATCCCCGAGAAGCCAAATATCAGAAGGCAATTAATGGACCAAGTCGAGGTTTATTAGCTGGCGATCTCGTGGCATCGAAAGGATACCGAGATCGTGCCAGGATACAACCTTGGTTACAGAAGGTAACCGAATTCGCGCGAAGTTACAATCAAAGTGTAAGTAAAAGAATGGAAGCACAAAATAGCTGTCATTAGCACAGTCAAACAAAAGCACGTTAAAACAAACACTGGTACAGTTGGTTATAATAATAATCGTTTTTATTAAACCAGTCGTGTTCTCGTGATAAACGTGAGTCATTACAGATTTATGTTCACGACATATTCGTTCGTTCATTCAAATCGAAGTCAGACAACATGTCATTAGAATGCTATTTCTCAGTGGATTCAGAAAGAATGTAGTGCCAACGTATGGCGTACCAAATGTTTGTTTTCATGTTAATATGGCTCCTTTTATTTATCCAATTTGTTAGTGATTATCTGATACTACATATATAGACGACTCAAGAAACAAAACAAAACAGTTTATTCAAGTTTGAATCGCTATAATTTACACTATCACGCATTTTATTGACACATCCTATGGGCAAGTTAATTAATATACATCACCTGACCAATTTACACCAAGGTCAGAGTTTGATATTAAGGGTCAATCACTATAAAGAAGCATATTATCAAGTATTTAGTAGAGATGGGCTTCTTTCATGAGCGTTGTAATCGGAAATATTTTATTTACGACTGCAGTAAAACAACTGTGGTAGCGAAAAGATACTGTCTTCAGTGCATCATTTAAATGTCTATAGATGCAAGGTCAAGGCTGGTTCAAGCTTTTAACGATTTCGGAGGTCGTGTTTCCGGTGAACAAATCCTCAAATTCATTAAAGATGACGAACTATTAAACCGAGGTAATTCACTGCACTTCTGTGTGTACTACAATGCTGTATAACCGGATTATGGGTTGCTTTTAAATACGTATATTTTACTTGAATAATACAATGGCTCACGTACTTATTTGTATTGTCCCTACCATTTAATTTTCATTTGAGTCCTTAGAAATGTGTCTGGAAAGTACTTCGACCACAACCAGTTTGATTAGGATTACTACTGTCTCGCCATCTGCGCAATCTCCCGACTTTCAGATTACATTTTGCCCGTTTTGTGGAAATTTTCGGGAAGCTGCAATTGAAATCTTCCGGAAGACTGCGACACAAACCTTAAGTTTCCCCTGGTCAAGGCTTTTCCCCAAAAATATTAAGTTATTTAGTGAAAGTTTTGGAATTACCACAATTTTCTCAGATTTGAGGGTAAACTACAGATCTTCGTATGAATTTGGAAAAAATCTCAAAATTTCTCAGAATTTCTGCAAACCTGGCGATTGGTTAGCACTAGTAATATAGTGATGCATATTATTACTTCTATGCCTTGTATAGTCACAACCATACGTATGGTTTGCATTACTAGCCATTGTTACAGAGCAAATATACATACCTTTCTGTCGTCTTTTTCACTCTCGAAAATGGTTAGTAGGGTTTCATATTTTATTTCATATAAGTGTGTTAATAGAATTACTAGGGTTGTGGTTATGACTTCAAACTGTATTGTTTGGTAAGCAGAAATCCCAGATTGGATTTTCTTTACATTTGTCATCACCTGTCTCACTCATCCTCCTTTCCTGACAGCTTACGGGTCCACTGCCTCAATGCAAAATCCTATGTAATCATTTATAGTTAGCAGCTAGCTAATCAAAATTGAGATTTTCAATGTGCTCGTTAACATGTCTTTTGTAAAGTATTCTTAATTGAGATCTATGCAAATTATTTAGTTTTTGTCGTTCCCTGAAATTTATCTGTGACATGTAGGTTCAAAAATTCAGTCCGTTGTTATAATTGTGTGAATCTCAGATCGTGGATTTTAAAGATAAGAATGGTTCAAATAGATAATTTATATACTACTACTGTATTAAAGTTTCATCAGTTGTTTCATGTATTTGTAAATGGGTTTTATAAACAAGTATCTTGAATTTAACTCAGATTCTACAAAACAGTACACATCATTTCTTACGTTCAAGTACATATTATCTGTATCATTAAAACGTGACGATCTCATTTAGACGCTTAAATTTACATCCGTGAAGTATTATGAAACTTCACACTTCAGAGATAAATCAAACCAGTTTACACACTTTTAGTTATTAAGTAGAAGTGGGAGATCATTTCTATTTGTTTTGGAATTCAAATACATTTAGTTTCACGAAGTATCAATATTATCGTTTCACTGTTGCTGTTTGCGGAAATAATTTCTAACCACACGGTGATATCAGGTCAAGCTTTTCAATAAGTAATCACTGTATTTTCGGCTCATGGTAAGCACCTCGAGTAAATCGACATTAAAAGTTCTTCACCTGACTGTTTTAGTTTTATATATCATGACCCGTTGAAAATTTTTGTTTCAGAAACACGGTATTCTATTAAGAAACTAATTACTTCAATTGCTGTGGTTGAATATGACTCGGTAGGAAATCCATGATATCTTGCATATGCACGTTTTTTCAGGACAAAAAGAGATATTTGGTGTTGAAAGATTTAGCTCGAGATAAAGAGAATCTAGCTTGTAATGTAAGTTCACCCATTGGGTTTAATTATCTATCAGATGTGTCAATCTACTCAAACAACAACTTCACAGTCTTCAGAAAACCAAAATGTCCCCAAATCAACCGTAAGCTGATTAGTTCTTTTTAGCGACATTGATTTCAGGTTTTATCACATCAAGGAAGTCAGTCAACAAAATTGGTAAGAATATTGTGTAATTATCTATTTTAATTTTTTAAATGTACATGTAATCTTTCAAAATAGGAAATAGTTTCGATTGGACTGATTTTTAGTTGATGATATTAACTTATGGTATTGTTGTACGTTATGCATTAAAAAAAATAGTATTGTAACCACCAACTGTAAAAGGTTTTAACTGTTACCACTGCGTAAAATAGCAAAATAGATATAAGATTTTCATGTTGAATAATTTCGTTAAAAACGTCCATAAATATAGACGTTTAATTGTTTTCAAAACCTGTCCTAGTGTTTTTTTTACTTGGTTCGTTCATGTCGTTGGGAAAGCATTTAATTTCTTTTAACTAGAAACCTTTTTGTTTACAGCTAGATGGTTATAAGTTGGTTTAGTGTTTAAGACTTTACTTTCAACAATCGGGTTTCAGGTTTAGGCCCCACCCTACCCACATGGGTTTGGACAACTTTTATAGTTGAACACATGAGTTTTTACTTGATACCTGAGTTACTGGCTTCTGTTCTGAAGAGCTTTCCGCTACGTAAACCAGTAGAAAGTGATATTAGGATGTTTGAAATCACAGTGGTTCATTAAGATAATGAAAAGATTATCTCTTGTCAGAAGCTCTGTCTAGCCTCAAATTATATTCTAAACTACTGGAGATTTTTAAATGTATGCCATTTAATATTCTGTCGCCCATCATATAAGTCTAATAGTACTTTGTCGTAATATATATTATATCACTACTTTTTGAAAAATAACTTTGTATATGTGCTTTTTATATTATACTAGCCAGTGGCCCATAAGACACCTCCCTCTTCTCCTCAGTTAGTTCCTACCACCGCTATTACCACTCCTGCTACTTCTATCAATGTTGCTGCTGTTCGTCCTTCCGTCTATTCCACATTTACTAGCAACGAAACTCGTTTATGGTGGATGGCAGTTATCGATTGTCGTGTTGCAGATATGAAACGTTTGCTAGGAATAAATCCCAAATTAGCCAATTGGGCTGTGAGTTATGAATTTTTTTGTTTAAAATTTAAAGGTGAAAAAGTTTTATTTAAAAAATCACTTTGACGATATTATCAATTTAAGATTAGGTTTAGAAATAGGATAACGTGAATAGTAGTAATATAACGAGAAAGCCTTCACTTTCCTACACAACCTAAGCCAACAGACAGTAGCAAAATATATCCGTTCTCTTTGTTGAACTAAATTTAACGCTTTCGCAACCTTCTCAAACTTTTTTCGGATGGTGAACACCTGGGCAATATCTGAAAGCCAGTTGAGCTTTTCCTCAAATTAATCACTCTATGGCTATTAGAAGAGGATTTTTACCTTTACAAACTTGTGTAATCAACATTAGTTTAATTAGATGGCATTACTTGAACCGTCCAAACACCATAGCCCCTTTATACCATAAATATTAGTCTAGAGTTAATGCGTAGCGTGCATTTAGAATGTAATTGAAAGCCGGTTGAACTGTTCTTCAAAGTGTTCTGCTTATTCTTCCAACGACTTGGCTTAAAGATTAGCCACTGACCCATCTTTTTCATTGGTTGATTTCAGGCTATAATTTATTGGATAGGTCTAAATAAGAGTTTATTGTTACTTGCTACCTCAGCCTTTTCAGTTTTAACCAACTTTCTTTGGCCACAGTATTCTTTCATCAATCTATATTTAAGCCGCCCTCGTTCATCGTCCTTTTGAGATTTTGAAATGACGTAGATTTTTTTTGCTTTTACTCTTAACATTATCCGATCGACCTGTCTAGTATGACAAGAGTTAAAAAGGAAACATTTTCTATTCCAAAGTCTCTATTCTTTTTTCATAATAGCCTAAACTCAACCACCTTATCAGAGTGGCAGATATGATTACCATTCTACAATATTTAAAGTATAACTTAGTCGCAACTACCACTAATTATATTAAAATGTTGTTGAGTTATAAGTTAATAACTGAATAATTGATTTCATAGTATGATAATTCAGACCATTTATGTACTATTATGAGTGTAAGCTGTTTCATAAATGCATAATAAATTTTGCATATGGCGAAATTATGATTGATAAACGATTAATATTTAAAGGTAAGAATAGTTGATATATTTCTCCTATCGGTAACAGTTTTCATTCATATAATCTAATATCTTCAATTGTGATTAAAGAGTTTATGATTCTTTATATTGATTTCATTCAGTAACTGGTAAGTGTAAACTACCTGGTTGGGATCCGCGAGACCATAGCAACCGGTGATTAGAGATATACCACCTCTACCACTATGGGATTTGAATGGACAATTGTATCTCTGTGATAATGTGATATGGCATCTTGAACTGATGTATGTACGTACGTACGAAGTTCTACATTGTTGCTGACTGACTGACTGAGATACATAGATAATGGAAAAAGACATAAAACAACTTATAGGATATGGATAAATAAAAAAGTAATTAACTTGATGTATATGATTTTGAAAAAAAGTTCAGAAAATTGTGTTTAGAAAATCATTTAGGAACTATTTTAACTCATTGTCCCAAGAGCCTTTAATCTTACGAATTCTAAACGGCAATTTTGAAATTCGACACATGATTAACTTATATTTATCGTTAACTTTTTCTTGGAAGTCTATCATCTACTCGTTTGTATACTGTGTATCTTCTTCCAGTTTTGTTGAACTAGGCAGCATAATATGCATTAATATATGTAGTCAGCTTTATTTATTACATAGATCAATGCTTGATTATGAAAACGTTAACCTTATGTTCAGTTAAAAGTATGAAGTCATTCTTCACCTCGCAGTTGCTTATACAGTAAAAGGATACTTCTCAAAGTGCCTGAAAAGAAAACTGTGTTATGAGTAGTCTTGACGACCTAGGAGCGGACGTACGGTCCCTAAGTAAGAAATTCTAGAGGCCAGTTACCCGCAGTCCTTTTAGAGCAGTTTTAGATGAGTTAAGTTCGTAACTTTAAGACCTTACCGCTGAGGACGGAGAATCATGTGATCCACGGGTAAGGTAAGGTGTTCTGTTATCAGGATCGACCTTTAACTCCACCCATTGTCAGAAGTCAGCATCTCTCGAGATGTTGGTTGTCTGAGGGAAACACTCTACTGCTGTCATATCTCCCATACAGTCAGCTGTATGACTTCGCCGTCGGACCACAAGCTTGCTAATTTTAGTCCTACTGCTCTCCAACTGGTTTAAATGAACGAGTGTTCCGGTCAATATATACCTCGATTAGGTCATGGCCATGTTCAAGCCTGACTACCTCGTTAACGTAGCAGCTACAGTTAGGATATATCAGTGTGTTTCTAACAAGCTTTCTAATATTTACGAGAACTTTTTGTCAACCATTCAATAATGGCTATGATTAAAACTGTCTGCCTGTCTTTTGTCTTCATTCAGCTCGCTTCTATTTTATCTAATATGATAGTAGAGAATAATTGAACAAGTATACATGATACATGTCCTAGTGAACTCGTTCAATAATACTTCATAATCTCATTAATTAGTAATTCATTTTTAGCTTAAAGAACTGAGTTAAAAACTAATAATTAGATACATCTCGTTCACTGAATAAAGGTTTATCTGCTTAGCTTTGTCCTACAGTGAATTGTATAAGGAATTTCAGTGATACTACTCGATTCATCAATCCACAATAGGATTTTAACCTGTAGTTGTAAATGAACTACTTTATAGCTTACTAGGCCACAACTTTAAACTCTGTACTCATCGTTGATTTAACTCATACTGGAATATTGTCTAAAACATCATGAATGATAAAATAGGCATAAAAATGTAATAGATACAGATCCAGTTTTGTTACAAAATGAATTAAAAACGGTATTATTATTAAAATTTCCATTATTACACATACACTATATGATGATCATACAAACTTGTGATAAATGACCACCAAGTTATTTATAACAACTCTAATTATTGATCAGATAATAATAGGTGTTAGTGAATAATGTTATATGATTGGGGCCAATCGACCCAAGTTTCATGTTAGTTAATACTTTCATCTACAAATGTGCCTGAAATATTGAATGAATTATTGATCTTTTAAAGATTGGATCAACTATGAGGTCTGGATACAACATGATATTAGTTACTTACTATTCACTGACCAAACTACATGATGCTTGTGTTACTTAGATCTAACCATTGCCCGACCCAGCTGTCAATGCTAGCTAATATAGGAGAGTTCGAAGGAAGGTAAAAGCGACCAAACCAAAACGTGACATCATTTCATGGAGCCATTGCTTTTTGACATGAAGGATGTTGGTAAATGCAAATTACTTGGTAGGGGTTCAGATAACCACTACGATTAACGATAGCAAATGTAAGATAACACGAGTCAGAATCGGTTACAATGATCCAGATGCATTTAATGTTTTAATTTAGATCGTGAGTTCGAACATTCCTTCATTTTGTCTTTTCATCAATGTCAACACTGTTATTATTAGAGTAATAATCATTTTGTCGGTAACACTCAATATTTTTCAAATACTTTTCACGTTTCTTTGGTTTCCTGTAGTAATCACTATGAATACTTATAGTTTTTATGTCCCTTTTACTCTGATACCTTACGTTACCATGTGGGCCTTGCAAGATACAGATAACGTACTATAACTGTGAACCATATTATTTATAAATACACATTTTTTGTATGTATACACACACACGTGCACAACGATATGCTGTTATTTCATTCACTATATTGTAAATACTTAGTAAAAGAATATATAAGAGATTACGTCGTTATTACTCAGGGTATCTGTTGAACAGGTTAATGGCTATCTGAATTCAGAAACCCAGTGAATAGCGTATTGGCGTATTGACGGATACATCCATCTGATAAATCATACTGTTAACCATAAATGATATATTCTAAACTCATCGGATTACTTTCATCCTAGATTGAGAAGGATCAGAATTTTAGTCCATAATTTGGCGTAATCATTATGTACTATTTATTATGGATTACTTAGATTTTGATAAATATTAATTTCGTATTCTGATTTCGATATATTCTTGTGTTTTAAATTTCTCCGTTTTATGTTTTATTTTTACTGTATTGTAACAGGATCCAGTGAATGGTGTAAGTTCGTGTTTTTTTTGTTTGTATAATTTGATGATTAATTCAGTGATTGATTGTTTAATACCGAATGCAGTCTAGATTTTAAGTCATCATTGATGTATCCGAAAGTTAATTTTTTATCAATATGAACTCAGTATAACTTGATAAAGCCCCCAAATGCCCTGGTACGGCCGAGAGTGGGGAGAGTCGGCTCTCCCTCTCGAAACGCTCTCACATGGCCACGCGTATATAGCCTCTGCCAGGAAAGTCCTGCTCACTGCCTTCTCGTGGCATCACTGTTGTTTACGAAACTGAGAGAACGAAAAGCGAATGTCCGGCGCTTTAGCCGGCTTGGTGGAAACGGAGAGTCTACTTAGGGGAATTAGAAAACCTTGATCCCAAACCAATGGTGCACATAGGCTCCATTGTCCTGAAGGAACAAATGGCGTATGGACCAGTTATTGGACAGCGGCTACCATTGGACTGCATCTCCTTACAATGCTCCACTGCGTTGTGGATCAAACCTTTTGGTCGAAGGCTCCGGGTGTGGCTCCCTAAGGAAACCACCTGCTTCGGTTTAGGCACTTGAGCAGTATCACAGCTCTCACATATACCAAATGAGATTTGTGTGGCGCATGTGTATTTGGTGCCTCCTTGTACCAATATCTATGTGTTCAAATAAAGTAAATAAATAAATAAATGGTAAACCAGTTGAGGAATAGTTTGCGTGATACTCCTTATTTGGTCATCGGTAGTAATCGTCAGTACATAAGTCTAAATTAGGTTAATTTCTGGTTTGCACTGATTCATGTAATCTTAGGAAAATTGACGTCTATTTTCTCAGAGCTGATCTCTTCGGACCATTGATAAATTTCCGTAAGCTAATATACACACCTTCCTAATGTGTTTGTGCCAATTAACACAAAATCTGGATTCACTGTTTCATCTGTTGACTGGTGCCAGTTTTCAATCTACTGAACGAAAGCGGAATGGTCTAATTAATGTGTGAGTCACCACATCTTAAATATTCACCACTTCAAGTTATAGCTCTGATTGATCATCAATAAAGGAAAAATTATAATAGATTTTGCCCATAAGTGTAGTTGTTATATATATATAGGACGGATACGGCCGTCCAGTATATATATATATAGGACGGAACGGCCGTCCAGTGCTTCCAGGTTTTCCATGGTGGTCTGGCTCTAATTGACTCATGATCTCAACCATTGAAATTACTATAATATCCACAAAAACCATTCTGATATGAATCAACATATGCTCACTAGTAACTGGCTCCAAAAGGTATGTCCTGGAGTTTTAGTGAGAGACGGTGACCAGTGGAGTTCAACCAGGTTTGTTGTGAGATAGCAACTCATTGAAGACAATGGTGGATGTGTCACTCGATTTCGTGGATTAGTTGAAGCTATATATTAACACTGTTGGATGCTGGCCGACTCAGTGGTCTAGTGGTTAAGCGCTCGCGTGCAACACTGATAAGTCCTGTGTTGGAATCTCGCGAGGCGGGATTGTGGATGCGCATCGCTGTGGAGTCCCACAATAGGACGAAACGGCCGTCCAGTGCTCCCAGGTTTTCCATAATGGTCTAACTTCAATTGACTCATCATCTCAACTATTGAAATATATATGTATGTATTCCAATCAGGGTTCAACTGAAGCTTCCGAGAGTGTTTTATCAACACGATAAACTGTGTATCATATCTTGATTGTGTAATTCCCGGTTTTGTAACTAATTTTTACATACTTTCGGAAGCGTCAAATAGATCATGATCACACATACAGCCATATATATCTTTATTTTCTGTACGTAAAATAACATTGAAAATGAAGCTTATTTTCAAAAGTTCCACTTTTTGCTTTGTATTCGAAGCTCAAGTATATTAAAATTCTGTGGGGGGCGGGCGGGAGGAAATGTTAGAAATTCTGTATGAAACATTCATGTATCAGATATTAACAGAATATCTTTATTACATCTTCACGAATGATTTCAAACTGAATACAAAAGATCTCTGTAATTGTGTGTAAAACGATTGTATCAGTAGACAAACTAATTTATTACACTCTTATGATAATTGATAGTTATCATTTACAAATGGTCTATATTATTCAAGCAATAATTTTGTTATAATCTCTCTTTATTACGACCCAGATATTTCCATTGCTTAGTATTCTTGGACACCAATTCACTCGACAAGTCTCCAAACCAGAACACGGTTGGATCGAAACGAGATTACTTTCCAAATAACAAAAGTAGATAGAAGTAGGAATTACAATAAGAAAAACGTTAGTATATTTATAGTTTTCATACGAGGAGATTCTAGAGTCTTCTCCAAGTATCCACTAGCGCCGATTGGTTAGGAAGTAGCCAATCAGTGTGTCCCAACATAATCTTTCGCGGAATGTACTTTAATCCAGTTTATATTCCGCTAACAACTTTACATTTAAGTTTATGCTTACTAAGAATACTGAGCTAATTCATAATTCCAATAACCTTTTTTGAAGAGATTATTTCTAGCTAACACGAATATATGGGCTTCAGTTTGGGCGCCTGGGTAATATCCTAGCTCTTACACAAATTATTTGATCTATGTGTATATATATATATATATATATATGGTGCCTCCTTGTACCGAATATGTATAAATGTTTCTTTTGGGAGTTTCTATGTTAATAATAACGTTGTGAACAAACAATCATAAGTATCAGAAGGGGTTTTGTGGAGATTGTAGATATTTCAACAGTTGAGATCATGAGTCAATTGAAGCTAGACCACCATGGGAAACCTCGAAGCACTGGATGGCCGTTCCGTCCTATTGTGGGACTCCTTAGCAGAGCGCATCCACGCCCCTGCCCCGGGGATTCGGACTCAGGACCTATCAGTCTCGCACCAGGCGTTAACCAACTAGACCACTGAGCCGGACAAGATCCAACGGTGTTAATGTCTAACATCAATTAATCCACGAGATTGAGCGACGCATCCACCATTGTATTCAGTGAGTTACTACTTCACAACTGACCCGGTCGAACTCCACTGATCACTACTTCTTACTAGAACTCCAGGATATATCTCTTGAAGCCAGTCACTAGTGAGCATATGTTGATTAGTATCAGATGCGCACTGCTGAAGAGTCCCACAATAGGACGAAACGGCCGTCCATTGCTTCTAGGTTTTCCATGGTGGTCTAGCTTCAATTTACTCATGATCTCAACTGTTGCAACAATGATAACTTCACAATTAAGCTGTTCATATGAAAGCATGCAGCACCATCATTGGTACTTTATAGAATGAAATCATTCCTATTCATGTTTTAACTGATTAAAAAATAACTATACTATTCTGTACGTATTCATAATTTTTGTCTGTTTCTTGTATTTGTTACCCGCCTTCTCTTTGCACATACAATTCATGAAAATTGAATATGGATTATTCTAGTGGGTAAGTCTTGTTCTGTATTTTGTTTTCATTTACGAGTAAAGTAAGGTAATTTGTGAAGAGACTATAGAATGTCAAGGTAGCTCTTAAGATACAGTCAACTTTCAACCATTAAATCACAGGTCCAAATCCTTATCCATCATCCTTTGAGTTTGGGGACTCCCTGTTTGAATTTAAATACCTATCACCTAATCATACAGTAAGAAGGGTTAATAGTAAGTTATTCTAGCAACTACAAACTTTAGTCCTTCAGGTCTAAGATATTTGTATTGATTGGTTACTGAGTAGTGACCAATCTGATCATGTCTATTCCATATTCTACTGACGACATTCCGTTTATCAAGTTCCAACGTAGCCATTGGTTTATGTGACTCGACATCACAGTTTACTTTGTCAGATGGTTGAAGGAGCCTTGCTTAAGCTACATTTCGTGTTCATCATCGAGTTTTTAGAGACCAGCTGTAACTAATTACATTGACTTTGCTATTAAAAATGGCTTTCGTAACGATGTAATCAAATCATGTTGTCTGAAAAACTTATCTCCAAGGTTCCTATTATGTCGGTCAGTAAATCTAAAGTACAAAGACAACCAATTACTGACTTTGCTCAGTTATGGCGGAAGTGGAATTTCTTCCTGGATTCCTAGCATCCCTAGAAATCGACTCTTATCAATAAGTTTAATAATCAATATTTGTAACCGATCTAACTTGCTTCGACTATTACTCTACCAAGTGGTATTGATTTTCTTCAGTGAGTATATTAAACTGCAAATCATATCATATACATAAAGCTCACTAATAAAACTGTCACATATAGTTTGGTGTCAGATGAAGGGGTCCTAACCTATAAACTTAATGATTAAACATAATGATAAAACATCGTTTTATTCTACTTGGTTTCCTATTCATGTATTTTTCTTTTTTTCACTAATACATTGTAGACTGCATTACATTATGCAGCAAAATTTGGTAATATAAACTGTCTGAAATTATTGATTAATCAGTATCATGCTAATGTGAATACACGAAGTAGGGTAAGTTAGAATGTGAAAAAAGAAGAATTATTATACATACTATTATATCCTAAATGTTCATTTTTTGGTTGTTGTTGCTGTAATTGATCATGTTGTATGGTACAATGATATTCACCTTTGATTGAAATCATTAATTGTCATTTTGAGTTGTATGATTAATTGTACGCTGTTATAAATTTAACCTGTTTACACTTCCCATTCAATCGGGTCATTAGATTACAGTCATCTAATGGTGTGTTCGCTTTATTCTTCATCTAATCAATGACCTCTTCAGCCAATAATACAAATGACCATGATAACAACCGGAACTATTCTTTATACCTGTTAGTTCTATTATTATTATTTATTATTTATTTATTTTAACACATAGATATTGGTACAAGGAGGCACCAAATACGTATGCGTCACACAAATCTCATTCGATATGTGTGAGGGCTGTGATACTCCCCGGGTGCCCAGACCGAAGCAGGTAGTTTTATTAGGGAGCCACACCCGGAGCATTCGACCTGAAGGTCTAATCCACAACGCAGTGGAGCATCGTAAGGAGATGCGGTCTCATGGAAGCCGGTGACCAACGATTGGTTCATACACCATTTGTTCGTTTAGGATACTGAAGCCCATGTGCACCATTGGTTTGGTTTGGAATCCGGTTAAAGCGCCGGATATTCGCTTTTCGTCCTCTCATTTTCGTAAACAACACCCCTCCACGAGAATGGAGTGAGTAGGACTTCCTAGCAGAGGCTGTATACGCGTGGCCGTGTGAGAATATTTCGAGAGGACGGGCGATCCCACCCCACTCTCGGCCATACCAGGGCATTTGGGGGCAGATATTCAAACAGGCTACCAATAATAATAATAATACGCGACTATTATCTGATGTTATCACAGTAACTCCATAGATGATTATGCCTAACTCCTTTGGATATAAAATAAACCTCTCAAAAATCATATACGTATACTTACATATATAGTAGTAATGTAATATAATTTCTTAGCCTCAATATCTGATATGATTACCGTTAAAAAAAATAGAACTTTAATTAATGTATTTTCATTGATTCAATTCATTATGACTCTATTTAAAATTACCAGGGATACAATCTAACGTAGTTCATTATAATTTTGTATTATGCTTTAATTAAGGTGAATGTGTGTATCGATCTTATCTTTTATGGAAACCATTTGAGTAATATACATATCTAATTAAAAAAGCGTTGTACTTTTTAACATTAATAAGTAGATCATTGTAACTCTATGATGAAGGTTAATCACTCTAAACTGATTAAAGTTATGTGTAATTATTATGTAATGAGTTTATTCTGTTTACTCTTCAACTCATAAACAATCTTTAATGGTTTATAGAATTATATTAAAACAAGGATTGTTTATTATTGAATACAGTGGTTTTGAGTGTTGTTAGAGGTGTGAGGGCAGTTCTCATTTTCCGGTTGCTCACACTATAGAACGGTTCTTCTGAAGGTACCTGAAAAGGAAATTGGATTAGAGGTGGTCTTAGTGACCTGAGAGCGTGATCTCAGTGACCAAGGTACAACTGGTTGAGGTCTGTCACACACGACCTTTTTGTGAGTAATTTTTGTGTTAGCTCCATACTTGTTGATACCTTACCGCTGCAGACGGATATCCGTGGGATAAGGTGAGGTGTGGGTTTTTAAGGTGGACTTATTCTAACCTTACTCCTCGTTGTTTGGAAGGCATTATCGCTGTTATGGTGGTTGTCTGAAGGAAACACCTTACTGCTGTCACATCTCTGTACAGTCAGAAATACGACTTCGCCCTCAGACCTTAGGTTTGCTGCTTTTAGTCTTACCGCTCTTCAACCGACCTGTTTGACATGGTAGGACCTTGAGGAACAGTTGTTGCAGCCAGTATAGCTCGATCGGTTCATCACGATAGGAAAGTCCGACCACCACGTCAAGGTATCAACAGTGGTCGGGTATGGGGAGGACGTTGTAACTGACCGATTGACTGACTGATTTGTAATGTTACAATAAATTTGACCGAACTCATGCTTATGATTATGGTAAAACATCAAGTAATTGGACAAATTGTCTTGATATTTAGTAAAATACTATATTGGTAAGGATGGCAAATTGAATGACGAAGTAATGAAACTTTATCATTTGAGATAACTGGGACATGTGTTACGTATGCTCAACCACCGACTGCCTCGACTTGTGATGTTTTGTGGTGTAGGAGTAGGTTGGAAGAAAGCTAGGGGTGGCCAGACCAAAACATGACAGAAATCAATGAAGTCACTGACAAGTGGACTGAGCAGTGTTGGTAGGTGTTGACTACCTGGTTGGGATCCGCGAGACCATGGCAACCGATGGTTAGAGGCTTTGAATGACATGACTCAAAATCATTTGCAATAGTGCAGGTTCATCCACTCTTTGTGTTCTCCCAAATTCTAATTTTCTGAATTCTTCATTTCTCTTCTTTTCTCTTCCCAAATTTATTTCACTGGATTCTACTCCTTGAATAACACTTGCTACAAAATTAGCAGAAACTAGGGATCACTAGACATTTTTAGTTATTTATTTTTTGAATTTGGGATTTTTTTAGTTGTCCTTATTCATAATTTAGCTCGAGATGAAACTAATAGTAGAGGTGTGTATATTCATGACATTGTCGTTAATTTCTTCACACTTAGATAGCCTATATGTTTTTACTGTATAGAACCAAACTAACGATAGACAATTTCACATAATTTTGTATCATTTTGTACTCTGCGTACTCAATGCATTTTTTTCCCAATCTAATCTAACTCTAACTACTTGGTCATGATTATTAGTAAGGTTAGGTACTCCACAGCTAGTTGAACATATGAAATACATTGACTTTGACTCTCCTGATATATACTCACTGCCTTCTCGTGGAGGGGGTGTTGTTTACGAAATTGAGAGGACGAAAAGCAAATATCCGGCGCTTTAACTGGATTCCAAACCAAACCAGTGGTGCACATGGGCTCCAGTATCCTAAACGAACAAATGGTGTATGAACCAATCGTTGGTCACCGGCTTCCATGGGACCGCATCTCCTTACGATGCTCCACTGTGTTGTGGATCAGACCTTCAGGTCGAATGCTCCGGGTGTGGCCCCCTAAGAAAACTACCTGCTTCGGTCTGGGCCCCCGGGGAGTATCACAGCCCTCACATATATCGAATGAGATTTGTGTGACGCATACGTATTTGGTGCCTCCTTGTACCAATATCTATGTGTTAAAATAAATAGATATATTGATGAAGCTGAACAATCTGTATACAGCAGAGTATACTAAAAATAAAACTGAGGTTCACATATAAAATCGAATAGCTCAAAGTGTATCTCGAAATGATGAATAAAGTTAACCTCGTCAATTTTTTTTTGTTTTTTTTGGTGACATCCATTTTAACCAACCATACTTTTTTTTATTTGTTTATATATTCAAATCCTTTTCCATCTGAACGCTTTCTTGTACATGAAACAAAATACTCACTTTATGTCTAAATTGTATCGTTTTTTTCATTCTGTTTTGTTGTTATGTCATTTATGTATGATACAATCTTTACTTGTTTATATAGATTATGTATATTTATTCATTGAAATTCTGATACACCGTTTTTCTCCACTCTCATTCTCTCTCTCTCTCACCCCCTTACCCTTTCATTTCTATGGTGGTTAGTTACATTTCTGTGTTGATATTTCAACGAATTACACTTTTAAATGCTTCGTTTCATCTGTTTGTCCATTTATGTGTGTATTTGTGTGTGTGTGTGTATTTGTGATATTTACATGAACATGTTTGCATATTCATTTATAAAGACTACTTTTAATTATGTAAATAGTGTGCATTATTTTAATGAAATTTATGATATAACTTATTTGTTTATGCATAGTTATTTATCTTAGTTTCTCTAAATAATTTGACTTTATTCATGTAAGCCGGTAAACACTTATGTTTGTACCTTTAGTGTTGTGTGTGTATGCATAATTGAGAATAGGAGAGAGAGAGAGAGTGACTACTCAGGTCCTTGTATATATACAATCATGAACTATAATTGATTATATTCACAATGTTTTTTCTCTCTATCGATATTGTACAAATTGACTTGTAGAGCTGCGATTCAGTAGTAACTTGTAATTATCTAAATTTGTAGCACATTTCATCGATTATTGTTTACTGTAATTTTTCTACAAATGCCCTGGTATGGCCGAGAGTGCGGAGAGTCCAGTTTCCCTCTCGAAATGCTCTCAATTGGCCACGTGCATACAACAAATGTCACTGCCTTCTTGCGGCATTACTGTTGTTTACAAAATTGAGAGGACGTAAAGCGAATGCCCGGCGCTTTATCCGGGTTGATGGATATGGAGGATCGATCTATGGGAGTCGGAAAATCCTGATTCCAAACCAGTGGTGCACATGGCCTTCAGTATCCTGAAGGAACAAATGGTATATGAACTTGTTGTTAGTCACCGGCTACTATGAGACTGTATCTCCTTACGTTGTTCTACTGCGTTGTGGATTAGACTCTTAGGTGAAAGGCTTGGGGTATGGTCACCTAATAAAACCACCTGCTTCGATTTTGGTATCCGGACAGTATGACAGTCCACACAGAAATCAAGGGACTTGTGCGGCGCATATGTATTCGGTGCCGCTTTGTACAAATATTTATGTGTTTAAATAAATAAATGTGTAGTTTTTCTACAACCGTTTTTTAATATAATCGTATATTAAGAGTTTTGTCTAGATAATTTGTCATTGAATATCCAAGAAATAAATAACCACAACGTTAATGATAATCAAAGTGATACAATGATTCATTTATATTGATTATTTGAATCTTCCCGTTGATATTTAGGACTGCAAATAATCTCTGTTTTTGTCACATATGCATCTTGTATGGTTTACCTTGATGTTGCTATTAAGTCACATGCATTATAAATGGAAATAGATGGTGGTTAGAAGTGAATAAAGCGATAGCATTTAAAGTGAACGATACTGGGTTCAAATTCCGAAGTGAACATCAAATCTAGGATGGACGTACATTCAGTTGATGCGTTCTAAGTGAAATGAAACAGGCATTATGGATTCCATTGCTAGCTACAATCCAACTGATTCTCTTTCTTTTTTTACATTAAATATGAGCACAATATTTATTTCAATATTTAAATAATCAAAAGGGGTTTTTGTGGACATTATAGTAATTTCAATAGTTGAGATCATGAGTCAGTTATTTAATAGTAATTTTAATGATTGAATTCATGAGTCAGTTGAAGCTATACCACCATGAGAAACCTGAAAGCACTGGACGACCGTTTCGTCTTAGTATATAACCCCTCAGCAGTGAGCATCCACGATCCCGCACCCCGTGAGATTCGAACTCAGAACCTATCGATCTCGCGCGAATACTTAACCACTAGACCACTGAGCCAGCCGTCATCCAACGGTGTTAATGTCCAACTTCAACCAATCGACGAAATTGCACCACTATCCACCATTGTCTTCAGTGAGTTACTATCTCACAACGAGCCTAGTTGAACTCCACTGATCACTGCTTCTCACTAAAACTCCAGGATATACCTTTTGAAGCCAGTCACTAGTGAGTATAGGTCCTGGGTTCGAATCTCACTAAGCGGGATCGTGGATATGCTCTGCTGAGGAGTCCTATAACATGACAAAACGGCTGTCCAGTACTTTCAGGCTTTCCATGGTGACCTAGCTTTAATTGACTCATAATCTCAACTATTGAAACCTAAATAATCATTAATATATAGGCAGCTAGAGGTTAAAATGTTTGCACGTATTACACGTATTTCATTCTTGTTAATACCATAGTTTTGATCAAATAAAAAAAGTAAAAAAAAACTAGGTCAAATGAAATCGGGCATCGACACAATCAATTTTATTGTTATCACAGTTTATTATAATAATATAACGCATTTGTCATTTGAATTCGTTCCTAATCAAGTAGGTCAGTGTTAGTAATTATCCTGGATGGAAGTGTTTTAATGAAATATATATATATATATATATATATATATATATATATATATATATATATATATATATATACGTAATGAGAACACAAAAACGTGACAACGTAGTTTCATCTTGTTCTTTTACATTCCTGATTAAGTTAAAGTAGGTATACGCATATAAACAATTTCATTCTGTTTAGTTCAGTTGTTTGAGATGGTGGAGCTCAGGTCAGTCAGCTACAACATAGGATCAGGCACATGTATGCACCGGTCCAAGTTGCCATACCACATTAACACAACAAGATGAACATCGGATTCATAAAAGTAGTTAATGCAGAGGTGGTAATATATAAAAGAAAGATTTTATGTAAAGATATAATACAGGGAGAAAGAATTAGTTCGTAGAAAGAAAGATATGAAGTGATTTTAATCTCTTAGTTTAAGGGAAGAAAGAGTGTGTATACACCGACGCCATTGTGATCGATTCTGAGCCATATCACCAAAAGTCTCCAACCATTGGTTACGATAGTCACGCGGACCCCAACGAAGTAGTCTGCATCTCCCAACATGGCTCAGACTAGATGGAGTTTTGTTCTCTGAGCTGGATGGCTTGGTCTTAGAGTTTTCATCGTTCTTCTCAGTAGTCTAATAGTTAAGCACTTGCGCGCGAGTCTGATAGGTCCTGGGTTCGAATCTCGCGGGGGCGGGGTCGTAGATGCGCACTGCCGAGGCGTTTCATACTAAGACGAAACGGCCGTCCAGTGCTTTAAGTTGTTTGAGAACATTTTTTTTCGTTTAAAACTTTCGTTGTTTTTCTAACTCATTGAATTGTTATCATTTGTCTTTTGATTCACGTTTATGTCTCTTCAGTATTGAGTTTGATTTTTTTTCTTTCCTCAATTATCTTATATGATCCTCTACTTATTGCTAGTCTATGATGGGAACTATATATTGTTTTGTCAGATTTATGAACGAACCTATAGTGTCAGTTGACATGTTAAACTCATATATCTTATTCTAGCTTTCGGTCAGGCTAATCTATTCATTCTACTAGAGTCACATTTTGACGTTGTTAATTATTCGCTTATCAATCTTGACTGTTTCTATATGTGCGCGTAGGTATGTGTACACTTCTTATCCTATTCATCACATATGTGTAACTTATTTGTTTGTGACTATAAACATTAAGTTTAGAGACCGTTGCAGAATATTGAGTAACTCTTGGTTAAATGGGAGTTGGCTTACCCGCCATCTCCACTGTGCGTCGTTTTGATTCGTTCTATTCCATTCACTTCATATACAAAATTTTATGCATTACAAAGTCCATTCTCGTTATTTGACTTATATAATTCCGTTATTGACTATTGCGATTTAAGTCGATGATTATAAACGAGGATAGGCGACATATGTATATTTCAATAACAATCAATCACCAGCATTCTCCGTCCAACCCTGTCCTGGACAATCCTTTCCAGCTCCTTCCAGTTGTAATTCATCCCTTTCATATCTTTCTATTTCCCGACCTAATGTGTTCTTTTGGCCTTCCTCTTTTCCGCTTCCCTTCAGGATTCAAAGTTAGGGCTTGCCTCGTGATGCAGTTTGATGACTTGCGTAATGTATGTCTCATCCATTTCCATCGTCTTTTCCTGATTTCCTATTCAGCTGGAAGTTGGTTTGTTTTCTTCCACAGAAGTCTGTTGCTGATGGTATCTGGTCAATGGATGTTGAGTATAATGCGTAGACAAGTATTTTTAAATAATTGTACCTTCTTAATGGCGGTTGTTGTAGTTCTCGAAGTTTGAGCTCCGTACAATCGAACTGCCTTGACGTTCGTATTGAAGTCAGACCTTGGGCCACTAAAAATCTATTAGACTTAACATGGTAGGTTTAGGATTTCGACGTGGAATTTATTCACTCATTTGATTAAATACAGTTTTGGGATTATGGTTGATATCAGTTTGTGATAAAAATTTTAAATCTAAATCCTAAACTAATTTGTAACCCTTATTTAAGTCTAGTAAGTAGGCGGGCATTCCAAAGTTATTTTACCGTTACTCAAAGATTGTCTATAAATTGTAATCTTATTGATTTATTTGTTGCTGTTCAAGGCTTCGACCTTAATTCACATTTTACATGGATTAATCTATGCATTTTCATGAAGTTTCTCAACATCTTACTAAAGTGATAGAATTCAACTTAGTTTTCCATATTAACTTCAATATCTTGGACCACAATGTAGTAATGTATCATTCTACAATTTCATAAGTTAAAACAATGGGGTGTTGAAAAAATTTTGTACAAAAATCAATATGTTTGTGCAGTTCACATTACCTATTTGCTTACGCCTGTTGCTCCGGGAAAGAGTATAATTCGCCGACTAGCATTCTCCAATCCACTCTGTCCTGGGCATTCCTTGCTAGTTCGGTCCAACTTTTATTCATTTTTCTCATATCTGTTTCCATTTCTTGACGTAATATGTTCTTTGGTCTTCCTCTTTTCCTTTGACCTTGAGGATTCCATATGAGGGCTTGCCTTGTGATGCAGTTGGGTGCTTTCCTAAATGTGTATTCTATCCACTTCCAGTGCTTCTTCTTGATTTCTTCCTCCACTGTGGTCTGAATTGTTCCCTCCCACAGTAGGTTATCGCTGATAGTGTCTGGCCAACCGATCCGAATTATGCTGTGTAGACAACTATTAATAAACACTTGTGTCTTCTGAATGATGGCTTTCGTAGTTCTTCAGGTTTCCGCCCCATACATTAGAACTGTCTTGACATTTGTATTGAAAATTCTGACCTTGGTGTTGGTTGATAGACAGTTGTTTTGAGTTCCAGATTTTCTTCAGTTGTAAATATACTGCTCTTACTTAACCGATCCGCGCCTTCACATCTTGCATCAGATCGACCGTGTTCATCAATGATGCCGCCCAGATATATGAAGGTCTTTATATCTTCCAAATCTTATCCGTCAAGTGTGATTTGATTGTTGCATGTGGTGTTGTGTTGTGTCGGAGAATCTTGCTTTTCCCTTTGTGTATGTTAAGACCAAAGTTCACATTGAACTTCCTGAATTGATTCTTCACTATAGTTTGGTTATCTCATGTATACAGTAACTGTGCATGAATATTATCATTTAAAAAAAAAATCTGGTTTGATTCCAATATACTGTGTCATTAAGTGATCTATGGAAATATTTGTGTAGTTCTACTCTTAACATTAATTTTGAAAAGTTTCCCATATAATTTTATATCTAAGGCTTTATTATGACCTCTTCTATCTCACATTTTTATAAAAATATGTAATATACATTTAACTGTTATATTACATCTGTCTGTAGATAATAGAAATCTATATTTATTATTTTATGAACAGAAGATATGTTTTATATATCCCATATTTATTGTTAGTTGTTATAAAGTCGATTCGTAAACTGTTCAATGGATATGATGTATGAAATAAATTCATATCTCGAAGTGTACATATTTAACATTTGTTATTTGTTAAAAATTGAAATGTATGAACGTTTATAAGCAAAGATGGAGAGTGCTTAGCAGTGGAATCTAGTTTGACGCATATTTCGTCCTATTTTGGACTCGTCAGCTGATGACTGTACCTGCATCTTCGAGTTATTGTTCCCTCTGGCGCTCTAACTCAGTACCGTTCGCTTCAAATGCTATCGGGTTACACACTTAGCTATTGAGTACTAATTCCACCGGATTCCTCTGCTAGCCATTATCCATCTTTGCTTATAATGCTTGTGAATTAAGGTAATATCGAGGCAATACGCATAGTATGCATATATGCCAATAAGAGACTGATCATTTTCAGTCCTAATCATCAATGGAAAAATTCAAGTAAACAATATCAAGTGGATTTGTATAAGCGTTTGTTGAAATTTAGAGAAACTGTCAGTGCTTTACATATGATGTGTGTTGGAATTTCAAGAAAATCACGAAGAAAACTATTTTCAAATGTACAATTTCTCAATTAGGCAAAACAGATGTCTTCAATGTAAAAAAAAGATAACAGTTACACCAGAACATTATTACACCAAGTGAAAAAGTGTGAAAGTTTTGCAAGAGCTTTACCTAACTAACGAATAATATCTTCAAATGATTAAAATCTTATTATGTTATTACATAGTAGGGTAAAAAATATCACGAATCCAACAAATAAAGCGTGTGTATATCACTACGCTGACTTGGAATTTGTGTCTTCTGTATGTAACTACTTATAATTTAATTTAGTAGTATATTTTATATTGAAGCATTTAATTCGAACCTCAATATACATTGTGGATTAAATCCGAATTTTGTCATTCGTTATTATGTATATTATTTCAACATATCATTGAGATTATATGCTTTTCATTTTAAAATGTCTTTTCATCTCTTTTTTTCTCTATCTCTCTTAACATATCAATATCTCAATGAAAAATCATCAATTTCATTTTGGCTATTATTATGTGTTTATGATAGAATGTGAGTTGATATTTGTGTTCTATTTCTTTTCCCTCGATTATTTATCAAATTTTTAGTGAATATTTCTTTATATTGTACGTTAAAGTGAGGTATATAATAATCTGGTTAGTAAATTAACTTTGGTGTTTTTGATGGAGTTTTGTGCTCTGAGCTGGATGGTTACAATTGGCTGCACTGTCCATATTAATTCATGCGAATGGTTCACGTATTCTTACACATTCATGCATAACTTTTCATTCGTGATCACTGTTTGAAGATAAAATTCATCACGGATTATCATCGATTGTGGAAGGAACCATAGAGCTGTAAGACATGGCCTTTAATAGTATAGGAAATTCATGGATCATTAGGATTTGATTATTGTTATCTTTGCAGCATTGCTCACATATGTTAGCACCATCTAATGATCAATGCTGAGAGTGTGGATGCATGGTACTATGCAAAAATGGTAATTAGGTTGGTGAGTTAGTGGATTTTCATCAACTGAGGCGTGTCAGACATGCATTACGTATCCCTAACAACCGCCTACCTTAACCCAAAACTTTCTGTAACTTAGGAGTAGATGAAAAGAATGCCAATTTGAAACAAACAAAAATATGGCATCAATCCCTGAAGTCATCGACTATTGGATTGAAAAGTTTTAGTAGATTATCGTAGCTAATTGTTATAGATGTTAAGTAGTAGTACTTGTAATCGCTCATAAGTACATAGATCCATACAACCTTTCTGTACTACTAGGTCTTAGGCTTTAAAGTTGTTTCTATAAAACGCTACAATAGGCAGTAGGTAGGTATTTTTATTTCGAGTTTCCAAAGTATTTATAGAAATACATAAACATAGCCTTCGATCAATGTGTTCTGCAATCTGAACTGTTTTCTCTACAAGCCTCCAAGTGTTCAATCAACGCCATCCTTTTGATGTTCTGAAACTTTTCCCTTTGTCCGACAATTGTTGCGACTTTCACGCCACTTTCCGGCTCACATTACTTGCAAATATCCTTGTGAGTAGCATCCATTACATTTTTGCTACTTCTACATCCAGGCTTCATCAGTAGTTAATTGATGATGCAGATCAGTTCAAAAGCGAAATTTTTCATTTTGTGTTGAGAAAACACATCTCAAACATGCTTACATTGTAGTTCAAGACTGTATTTTTTTCGAATTCAACCAGTAAGATTATTGAAAAAAAGAGTCCATTTAAAAATACCAAAACATTTGCGTCTCAACCTATATTACAGTGCAGAAACTTTGATCATTCACAAGTCAAAACCTGATTTGTTAATACAGAAACAACTTTTTTTTAGATCACTGTGTTTACCATGATCTTAGTAGTTTTCTTTTGCTTATTTAATTGTTCGCTTTCTTTTTCATTATCATTTCAATGTTTATAAAACCGTTTTAATTTTATTATCAGACTAGGGTTGTGGAGATTATTATGTTATTGATTGAGATCATGAACCGGTTGATGTTAGACCATCATTGAAACCCTGGAAGCACTGGACGACCGTTTCGTCTTCTTGTTGGACTGCTCAACACTGTGCATCCACGAACCCGCTCGCGGGGTTCGAACCAGTGGAGCTAATCCATATCAGGTAGAAATAAGTATCTACCCTAGACAATCGAAGATGGTCGCGTAATTTCGTAGATTGATTGAGATTAGACATTAACACCATTGGATGTCGGTTCAGTAGTTTAAAGGTTAAGCATTCGCGCGCAAATCCGAAGGCCCTGGGTTCGAATCCTGTGAGTGGGATCATGGATGCGCATTGTTGAGGAATCCTACAGTAGGACGAAACGGCCGTCCAGTGCTTCCAGGTTGTCAATGTTGGCCGAACATCAAGCGGTTCATGATTTCAATCTAGTTTATTCTTGTTGCTATTTACTCAAATTTCTTGATTACCATTCATCTCAACCTTCATTTCCAGTTGATGATACACATTGTTTCATTGATCTCCTTTTATACTTATTTTTTTATTTATTTAAAATGATTTGTAGCTTAAGTGGATGATTTAGGTGAGCTTTTATTCTCTAAGCTGGATGGTTTAAAGGTAGACAATGATAGATTAAATCTTACCAACAACTAATCCTCATCGAAGTCTACAGGAAGAAAAAACTGTGAGTGTTAGTTATATGTGAAGAAATTCAAACATTTCACTTCTATCTTAAATTTATATTGATGTTGTTGTTCAGAAGAATAATGAAAGATTCATGACTATAAATCATTCAGTTCAGAGAACAGAACTTCATCTATCCAATTATTTTTACTATACGGATATATGGAGATTGTTAAGATTCCAAATAGTTTAGATTACAAATTCTACTTAACCTTATCATTAGTAAAAATTTCCCAACTCTATGACCTTCTTTCTTATATTTTATTTATCTAGAACTCTGTTGGGATTTGTCATTCCCACTTAGTGATACGTATATATATCACTTTCATTCAACTTCATTTGTATAAGTCTATTTAACTTCTAAGTTGCGAGTTGTAGCTGTCGTCAATGTCATGAAATGCAATGTATTATCATGTTACTCTTCTCAAATTTTTTCTTCCTCTCTATTTCTCTCTCTCTTGAAGAATAATGTCATTTTTAATACATAATCATGCAATTGATAAGTTCATTTGTACTATGCAATAATATAAATAACTGCTCATTTTCTCTCCCTAATAATAATCATAATCGGAAACGGGGTTTTGTGGAGATTTTAGCGATTCAGTAGTTTAATTCATGAGTCAATTAAAACTAGACTACCTTGGAAAACGTGGAAGCACTGGATGGTCGTTTCGTTCTATTGTTGGACTCCTCAGCAGTGCGCATCCATGATCCCGCCTCACGAGATTCGAACCCAGGATATATCAGTCTCGCGCGTGACCGCTTAACCTCTAGATGGCTGAGCCGACCGGTATCTAACGGTGTTCATGTCTAACTTCAACCAATCGACGAAATTGCGCCACCATCCACCATTGTCTTTAGTGAGTTACTATTTCAAAACAGACCTGGTTGAACTCCAGTGGTCACTGTTTTCCACAAGAACTTCAGGAAATACATCTTGGAGACCCTCACCAATGAGTCCGCTCAGTGGTTAATCGCTCACTCGCGATACTGATAGGTCCTGTGTTCGAATCTTCGTGAGGCGTTATCGTGGATGTGCGCTACTGAGAAGTCTTATGCTACGACGAAACGGCCATCTAGTGATTTCAGGTTTTCCATAATGGTTAGAAACTCATTACGGATATTTTAATCACGTTCCTATAGATACTACTATTGATGATGTAGGTGGAATGAGATTTAAATATGTGAATGATATTCAAAGATTTTTATTATCATCCTAATTATTTAGTCACATTTAATAATCCTGTCATTTTTCATGCTAAATTTTCACTTCTAAAATGTTGTTGGGGAATATTTTTTAATACTGAATTCATTGTATTCTCGTACATGTTTTTAATGGGTGATGTTACACATGAATTTTATTACTATTTATCGATTTGCCTGTATTTCTTTTTTTTCAATAGGGACGTACACCCTTACATATTGCTGTTGTTCATTCACAACATGTTGTTATTCGTGCATTAGTTGATGATTTCAGTAAGTAGAATTTTTCGTTTCTTTCTCAAATTCAACAAGGCATGTAAATTAATATTTACGGAAATACTTACAGAATGCATGTGATTTTATTACCTACTTACTTATGCCTGTTACCCCTAGTGGAGAATAACCTTCCAACTAGAAATCTCTAAACTCCTCTGTCCTAGGCTCTCCTGATCTGATCTTTATCGTCTTCATTGCCATCATTAGTGGATGACATTCATTGTGATCCTCTTCTTCTTTGTTCTGAAGGATACTTTGATAATTGTGGATCTATGATATTTCCATTATATAGGTGCTTTACGTGCTTCTTTGGACAGCATCAGAGCAAATTCCTGTTTGTATGAAGCATTTCTTTCTTCATGATCAGAGTACGACACCATTTTTTCTGAATCTAACCGTTTCTGTCCAGCTTTGGTCTAATGAGTTTCACTATTTCGTGCACTGACTAATTGTATCTCCTCATTTTCGTAGCTATTTGACTGGTCCCTCCAGTCTCACACATTTTACGGAAATTCCGCTTACGTATTTTAATTATTACTCTGGTTGTTAGAAGGAGGGCTGGTCTCTTGATCTTCGGAAAATGTCGACTTTTAGCTTGAGGATTCATAACTCTTCTAAATGAATACCTTTCAACTCCGACGAGAGAGTTTAAATGGTTTAAATGATTTTGTCTGGTTAGCGTTTCTTTTCGTCATAGTTCTTTTCTATGGCATGTGTATTATGACTCCGCGCCCAACTCTCCTTCCTTATCCGTGCTTAGGAAGGGCATTAACACGAGAAGGGCTCTAGGTGGAGTTATATGCCATTCACAGACGTGATTAAGCTGACATAAGAAAGAATGATAAGTTTAAGGGAAAAACATGATGATATTATTTGAGAATGTACAAGTCATTATTCGTTTCCATAGGACATTTACCATAAAGGTTTTTATGGTATAAAACAACATTTGGAAACCAGTATTTTCTTTGTAGTAGTAGGAGAAGGAGGAGGAGGAGAGCTAGGTCTTTATTTATGATGGTGAATTTTTATAACAAAGGCCAGTTTTAGTGCCGTCAGTAAAACACATCTACAATCTGGGAGAAGAAAAAACGGAAACACGAAACAATAAAAATGGTTGTGATGATAGGCCTGTTGTCTTCAATGTATTCGGTGGTTTTATAACTTATTGATTTAGACAGATTTTTCTTAAACTAATCAACTATTCGATATACGTCTTCACGATAACATGGTAAATGCTACAATTCGTATCAAATTTAAGATTATCCATGTGCATACGACCACTGCCAGGGAAGTCCTACTCACTGCCTTCTCGTGGCAATACTGTTGTTTACGGAATTGAGAGAACGAAAAGCGAATGTCCGGCGCTTTAACCGGGTCGGTGGACATGGAGAGTCCACCTAGGGGAGTTGGAAAACCCTGCACATGGGCTCCATTATCCTGAAGGAACAAATGGCGTATGAACTAATCGTTGGTCACTGGCTAACATGGAACTGCATCTCCTTACGTTGCTCCACTGTTTTGTGGATTAGACCTTCAGGTCGAATGCTCCGGGTGTGGTCCCCTAAGAAAACCACCTGCTTCAGTTTTGACACCCGGACAGTATCACAGCCCTCACACATATCGAATGAAATTTGTATGACGCATACGTATTTGGTGCCTCCTTGTACCAATATCTATGTGTTAAAATAAATAATAAATAAATTTCAGATAAACTAACAGATTTATTGAGTAGTACCGAACTACTGTTAAGTGTTAATAACTCTTCATTAATAGTTTCAAGCCTATACGTTTTGTTTTTTTTCAACTTGATTAACAAAAGAATTGTGCAATTTCAGTGAAATCCTTTGATGTTTCTTCAAACATCCTAATTTGTCGCAATATTTAACTTATCTAAATAGTTCATTATTAGGATCAATATTCAATAGAATCTTATTTATTTATTTATTTATTTATTTATTTGAACACATAAATATTGGTACAATGGAGCACCGAATACACAAGTCATTTGATTTGTGTGTGTGCGGGCTGTGATACTGCCCGGGTGCCTAGATCGTAGCAGTTAGTTTTCTTTAGGGGCCACACTCGGCTCCTTCGACCTAAAGATCTAATCCACAAGGCAGTGGAACAACGTAAGAAGATGCAGTCCCATGGTAGTCGATGACAAACAATCGGTTCATACACCATTTGTTCCTTCAGGATCGTGGAATCCATGTTCACCATTGGTTTGAAATCAAGATTTTCCGATTCCTCTAGGTGGATCCTCCATATTCACTAATGGAATCAGATATGTTTAATAAATTTATGAGACTATTGCTTGCAAAGAAGTAGTTACTTGAATCTGAACAGGTAGTCCTCAATCTACATGTTTGTATTCCCCCTATATTGGCTAACTTTTAACAAGAGAAGTTTGTTAGAAGAGTTAATATTAATTGGAAAACTACATGTAATTGTAATCCGTTGTTATCAATTAATGACAGATTTGAAATATTGTACTGTGTAAATGTATGCAATCGTTCTTTTCTTTTAGAAGCTGATCCAACTTTGATGGATTTCTCTGGTTACTTTCCATATATGCTACTTGAAAATAATTTAAAAACTGAATATGAACGTATGTCTATTTGTTACTTATGCGTAAATTTTAAGTATTAATACTAATTAAAATAATAGTTATTATTATTATTACTTTGAATTACTTATTTACATAAGTCTGTTACCCTTCGTGGAGGAGCATAGGCCAATCACCAGCATTTTTCATTCAACTCTGTCCTGGGCAATCCTTTCGAATTTCTATTCATCGTTTTCATGTTTGCTTCCGATTCCCGATGAAGTGTGTTCTTCGGCCTTCGTCTTTTCCCTTTCCTTTCAGAATTCCAAGTTAGTGCTTGCCTCATGATGCAGTGTGGTGATTTCCGTATTGTATGTCCTATACATTTTCATAGTCTTTTTGCTAACTTCCTCCTTAGCTGGATGTTGGTTTGTGTTCCCTTCTACAGTAAGCTGTTGCTGATGGTATCCGCTCAACGGACATAAAACATTTTATATAGACATTTGTTTTTAAATAATTGTACCTTTTTGATGATGGTTATAATAGTTCTTGAAGTTTCAGCTCCGTACAGTAAAACTGTTTCGATGTTCTTATAGGGAATTCTGATGTTGGTTGACAGTTGTTTTGGGTTGCATATGTTCTTCAACTGTAGGAATACTGTCCTTACTTTGCCAATCTTTGCCTTCACGTCTATTACAAACCTATTTATCTAGTACAAAGTACTGTAATGTTGACAGTTAGTGAATAAGTAAATCAATTTGATTTCTTAAACCATTGTGAATTTTTAGAAGAATACAAACTGATAACTTTCTAATTGAATGTTGATTGTTTCAAACATTTAACATTACACATTTAAAATATTCTCTCAATCAGTCTAGATAAAAAAATTTAGATACTAGTTAAATACTGACATTCTATACAATCTGGGGTGCGTACGTCTTGAGGGCGGTTCTCACTTTCCGGTTGCCCGCACCATAGAAGGGTTTTTCTGGAGGTACCCAATAAGGATATTGGATTAGAGGTGGTCTTAGTGACTTGAGAGCGTGACCTCAGTGACCAAGGTACAACTGGTTGAGGTCGGTCACACACGAGATTTTTGTGAGCAATTTTTGTGTTAGCTCTGTACTTGTTGAGACCTTACCGCCGGAGACGGATATCCGTGGGATAAGCCGGCGAGATGTGCATCCTCAGGGTCGACCTTTTCTAACCCACCCACCCCTCCCTGTGAGAAGGCAGCATCGCTGTCATACTGGTTGTCTGAAGGAAACAGCTTACTGCTGTCACACCTCTGTACAGTTAGCAGTACGACTTCGCCTTCGGACCTTGAGTTTGTTGCTTTTAGTCTTACCGCTCTTCAACCGACCTGTCTGACATAATAGGACGTTGAGGAACGGTTGTTACAGCCAGTATAGCTCGATCGGTTCATCATCATAGGCAAGGCCAACCACCACATCAAGGTATCAACAACGGTCGGGTCTAAACAATCTACTTGATTATACAATCTGATTTTTCTATTTGATCGGTAAAATTTCAAACGCTAAATTTTCATCATAATTAATTACATTAATCGTGAACATTAGTGGTGATGATGTTTATTGTGTACATTTAGTAGGCTAGTTATTTAACATCTGATTTAATTATTAAGGTGAAACAAATCAGATCATAGCATGATATCGCTCCTTGTATTTCTTCATTTAATGGTCTTAGCACTTGTAATTACCATCGTTGTTGAATAGTTTAATTGATTTGGCTTGCAATTAATCGTATTTCTAAACATACAATGTTGTCATTGTTACAATGGATCGACTATTGAAGAAGTTAGAAGTTTTGGAACTATTTTTCAAGTCATTATTTGTTTGTAAATATATGGTTGTGGAGATTGTTGAGTTTCATTGAAATCACAAACTGATCAATGTTGAACCATCAATGGGAACCTGGAATCACTGGTGGGCCACTTCGTCCCAGTACGGGACTCTCCAGAAGTGAATAAATTGGTCTGTTGATGGGGCTAGAATAACCTATGCGGACTTTACATAGTACCAGTCCCTATAACACAAATAAATATATCAACATAGGTAGTAGATTAACACTTGTGAAAATAAGATAAAAAATCGTCGAACATTATGTAATAAGAAGTGAATGATTAATACGTTGAAATATGTAAGTTATAAGGAAGAGATAAGAAATAAATGAAAATAAGTCGAAATACGTGAAGAATAAATTATTTAGTCTGTTAAGTCGTATCAGATTAAGGCAAAGACATAGGTGTTGCTAAGTGCTTTCGAATGCTGTTAAAAAAGTGAACATGATAAGGTTGGTCACTCGAATCAGTTAAGCAAGGGTGACTAAATATGAGTTATCTTGACTCGTTCCAGATCACACAGAAAGGTGCCCACTCACTCATTTAACCGATTAAAATTGGGCATTTGTCGGCACTAATGCTTCTATCAATGGTATGCATGTTCCTATTCACTAATCATAGAAACATTTTGATATCTGTTAAAGAATTTCCCAACTCATATTATGTAGTAATTTTTAGGTAAATTTGCTATGAGGCTTGTAGTGAAGTTTAGGATACGCGTTTCATCCTATTTAGGACTCGTTAGTCTGTGATGTACTAACATTCTAGTCTCTTGGACTTGAACCCAGTACCTACCTTTAGCTTCAAATATCCCAAGATTTTATTCACTGAGCTAATCAATCTAGTTAGCTTATTATAACCAGTCAAGTAGATATGCATGTAAACATTGATAAATTACATAATTACACTAATAATTCATTGCCGATTTCTTTTCTGGGTTAAACATTTCATCACAAAAATAAGTGACATTTATTCTGTCACTTAATCAAATTCAATAAAGATATGTTGGTCCTTTATTAATTAACTTTATTATTATTATTACTATTATTATTATTATTATCAGTAGTAGTAGTATCAGTAGTATCAATAATATTAGTAGTGTTCTTAATTTTAATTAAATTATTATTTACCCCCACCCCACATTCATTTCTATCTAATTCATTCATTCATTTCTAATTATCTCTTGTTCAAGTGAGTTCTTCCATCAGCTCATTCATGACACACGCACACACACACACATGCACATGCACATTCATACTGATACATGTCAATATCTGTGTTAACACAAATAATTAAAATGGGATAATTTTCATTTAATTAATTCTCCGTTAGATACCTTTTCTCCTAAAATATCTGTGAAGTATTGAGTTGGAAGAAACCAGGTTATGTGAATTACTGTTATGTAGACTCAGAGCTGATGGCTTTATATGCATAGGTAGGTATATATACGTATGTATATACATATCCTGGTCGTGTCAATCTGTGTATCTAAGGATAGATTGTCGATATGATTATTCGATTCCATATAGTCAATCATTCTGAATTTCGTTGATACTGTTGTTGTTGTCGTCATCGTCATTTTATTGACGTGATTTTTAATTTATCTACTTATGTTCATTAGATAACGTGTTGGTGTGTGTGTGTATGTGTGTGTGTGTGTGCACGTAATTCGTTGTTCCACTGAAATTTGTTTACATTTTGTTTAACTAAAAAATTTAATGGGAAATTTTGTTTGTTTCTTTATACTCAGCAACGTGTATATTCAATGATTCCATTTACTTGAATCTATGATTATTTCTCTGAAAAAAGCAGATCAATACTACTTACTTATTAATCTAGTAATCTGTATCTATAACAACATTGCTCAAATCAATAATTAATAACTTAATAGACTGATGTTATATTTTTTGATTTGTTCCTCTTTAGTTTTCTTTCAATCTATTCCTACATCAGAGAATATTGCCTGTCGACTAAGATATTGTGTTATGTATAGGTAGGTAGAAAAAACTATCCCAACGACATCATTCAGGTGAAAATCCCAAAAAGGCAACAGTCGATTTGTTCATTTACCCAGTATTCTCCGTCTAACCTCAATAACTAAATAGACTGATATTATATTATGGTTTGTTTTGGTGAAGATTCCAAAAACGCATCGGTCGATTTGTTATTATTTTACCCATTAATTTCCCTCTAACCTCAGTACTACTTACTCATTCGTTCGAACATATATGAACAGAACTATCAATGCAACTATGATCGAATAACAATCACCTACATATATTCTCTGTTTACTAAAAGCCTCGTTTCACAACCATTAACGGAAGAAGAGTTATGAATTACTGTGTATCATACTTATTCTTTGGTCGGCTTACGAACGTCATCGACATTTTCCAGAGTTATATTTCTACTCTCCAAAGATCACTGATTATTCCACATTTTGTTCAATATAATCAATACAAGTAGCATAGATCAGTGGTGACATCTCAAACCTTGATTACAATCTTGTCAATTAAACCAAAATCGACAGTTACTTATTGTTCATAAGCTAAGCTCAATACTGCACCCCAAATACGATCGATCATATTAGAGTTAAATATGCACATAAATACTATCAGGGTTAAGTGAGTAGAACATTGGAATTCCAACTAATTGTTCTCAATTTCGAGGCCAATCACACCTACTTCAATTAGAATAATCGATCGGTATCATTAACCGAATGCCAAGTACACGAATATGTATAATCATCATCATGCGTCGTTTCCAAGCAATCGGCTTTAAATTGTTTCGTTATAATGTTAAGACCCTCATCTTTATATGGCCTTTATCACTGTTTCCTTGTTGATTATGGGAATTTAATTCATTGGGAAGTGAACAGAGCTCGCAATCGTGCACTCATACGCAGACATGGTGAATATGCACACAGCATTACTGATACAATTTCTCGAGTAGAATAACAAATCGTCTTCTGTTTGAAGTTTGTTTTGACTGATTAGATAAACGGATGTGTATGGATGTGTGTGTACGTGTGTTGTGATGATTGCATCAATGCTCAAACACAATGTAATGAATGGAAACTTTTGTTATATAGGTAGATTGACATGCATTGTACACACGACAGTTGTGATATTATTTTGTTGTATCTACCCTACTTACTTGTTCTGCCATTTTTATCACTTCCTCTATTCGTGCTGTATCGATCATTTCGAGTAAATGTTCTCTAGTTATTTTTACACTCCATTACATGCTTTCAAATGTTTTCCAAAGACGAAATAATGTATTGAGAGATGATGAGTGGAAACATGAGGAAACGAACACTCCTTTCTTCTCTTCTGTCACATTTATTATTAATAATTACCCCACTCCTCACTGTTCTGCAATCGATTTGCATCATTGTTTATCCTTACTAACTTTGTTAAAGCTGATTGTTGCTAGGTAGACTTTTTGAATAATTGATGAGTATAGTGAATGTTAACATTCAATGTAACAATGTTAATTTTCACCTAAGTAATCAACAAATTCCTACTCATCTGGTTATTTCTTTTTAAAGTACTCTTGAATTTCAAAGCTTCTGGTAACCAAACAATTACGCAAGTTAGAATAATGGAACAGAAATTTTTTTGTTCTGTTTGAAGATTCGTTGACTGGATTCGTCGCTTATCTTAACGGTTCTACATCACAGTTCTGTTTTGTTGCTGTAATCTTCTTTTAGTTGTACTGATTATGTAAGATTTTAGTGATTCTATGCAACTATGCCAATCTAAGTAGTTGAGGAAACTGTTCGAAATTGATAATTTGGCAATTGGAACGTTTAGTACTCTAACTAATACGTCATATTCCCCAGTATATTTGTTTCTACAGGTTAATCGATACTCATATTTTTATAGTTGGAGTACAGTTATCGTATCGCATACTAAAGTCACCAATCAGAATTTTGATTATTATTTTCTGTATTCTGTAACCTAATATCCTAGACCTGACGAATTATAAGTCTGTTTTTCCCAGTTAGCCTGAAACTAATATAACCTAAGCTTCTATTGGTCTACTATCCTCGTGTTTCCCTCTTTCCTGTACTTCAATTCCAATGAAAAGTAATTAGCCCATCTCTTTTAATCTGAATTCAATCATAACTCAAAGCTAATACAATGATATAGCGTAAAATCTTGACCATACATCAACATAATCCTGAAATTACAGTAATAACATAACCACATCACATGTAGAGAAGAACAACATTTGAGCGACACTAAACTGACATTGAGAATGTTCACCTGATAACTAGGACCAAATGAAGGTTATAAACAAGTGTGAGGAATTGGAATTATAATTTACAGTTGATGGTTAAGGTTAAGAATTAGATTTAGGATTTTCATCACGGATTGACATCAACTATGATGTCGAAATAATATGTAGCCAATTAGATGAATGAATTTCATGCCAAAATCCAAATCCTATTATCTTATACCTGATTGATTTCGTCCATAAATTATACACCTCGTCAACTGCGTAATAGGTTCCTATTATGTTAACAGTAACTTCAAAAAATATAGACGAAACAACAAAAAAATTTATTCATTAACAAAAAGCTTACACATAGGAGAATACAATAATATCACTATTTAGCAATCAAAGAATAAGATTGTGAATACTAAACTTCAGGTGGGATAGTTCCAAAAGTTCAACTTCAACAATACTCATCCTTGTATAATACATCATGATTTCTTTTCTTAATGTTTCTTTTTCTAGCTTTTTTAACACATGGTCGACTTCAACGAATTCGAACTGCATGTGAGTTTTTTAAAAATCAATTTTCTTTTGTTAAATATATTTCTCTTGTCCTTGTATTAATAGTTTTATGATGATTGATTTGTGTTACCTGTTCAGTCAGTCAGTCAGTAACAACGTAGAATTTCATACGTACGTACATCAGTTCGAGTTGCCACACAACAGCACAGAGATGGAGTTGTCGATTCAAATCTCGTAGTGATAGAGGCGGTAAGAGTATAAGCAGTAATCGGAAAGATTAGGGTTTGAAGATGTTATTTAAGGAGTATAGTACAGTGAAATAAATCCGGGAAGAGAAAAAAGAGACAAGGAGGAGTAAGGAGATCAAAATTTGGGAGAACACAAAGAGTGTATGCACCTGCGCCATTGCAAACTATTTTGAGCCATGTCATTCAAGGTCTTTAACCATCGGTTGCTATAATCTCGCGGTCCCCAACCAAGTAGTCTACACCTACCGACATGGCTCAGTCAACTTGTCAGTGACTTCATGGATTTGTGCGATGTTTTGTTCTGGCCACCTCTAGCTTTCTTTCAATCTACTCCTATACGATTGAGCATCGCGCGCCGAGGCAGTTGGTAGTTGGGCATATGTAACACCTGTCCCAGTCATCTCAACTGATAAAGTTTCACCACTTCATCAATTGATTTGCCATCCTTACTTAGCATCTGTATCCTAACAACTGTGTTACTTACTCGATGGTCTCAGGATATACGAGTAATGTTTCGAAGACACCTACGATTGAATACTAGTAACCTACGAATATCCTCTACTCTTACCGGCCATGTTTCACTGCCATAAATTAGGACCGAGCGAACTGCTGCTCAGTAAACACGTCCTTTGGTTGATAGATGGATATCACGCCTACGCCATAAGTGACTCACATTGGTAAGAGCTAATCGAGCCTTCTGTATCTGTGCTGAGATTTCGTCACACACCAAACCACAAGTGTTACCTATTCACTATCTATATAATGTCAAAATATTACTAGCGGGTAGAATATTTCGAGTAGTATGTATGAATTATTAGTCTTGATCATACATTGTTGTTTTATTTAGTTTAGTTATGAGTAGTTCATGGTTCGATCTTAACCAACGGTGGTCTAACATCAATTAATTCATGATCTCAACCAAAAACTTAACAATCTCCACAACCCCCCATACTGATGATTAGAATTGACTGGAAACTCGTTTCTTCACAAATTGGTTTCATTTTGTTATGGATTCAACTTCTTTATGTCTGTACTAATTAGTATTTGTCTATACAGTCTGCTTATTACTTATTCGCTATATGGGTGATCAGATCAATGATCTCTTCTATAACGTTTAACACAAGTTATCGTAAACATTTGCCGGAAACTATAGCTCCTATCGGTTAATACAGCTCTTCCTATAACCAATAGTCGATCAGAACACGAAAAGAAACAGACAGATTTACTTTCTGTTATTGTATTGTCATTCTGACTTAAAAACTCAAAGATTTATATACATTAATTGCAAAACTAGCATGGAACATAAATAGGAAGTCACAATTTGTATGTAACTAGGTCATATGTGATATTTACACAAATAATCGACGGGTCAATCTAAGTAGAAAAACCCACTGAAGACTTGGAAGCATGTGACGGCCGTTTCGCCCTAGTTTGCGGCTTCTAAGTGGTGCTCACCCTTGACCCCACACACGGAAATCGGACCTATGGCCTTCGGTTTCATTTACAAGCACCACAACTGAGCTGAGATGCACTGGCGTACACGTTTAATCTCAATCACTCCTTCTTGCATTGTCGTGGACGTGAAATGCTAAGGTGCCCAACATTAGGACGAAATGGCCGCCTGGTGCTTCCAGGTTGTCAGTAATTGTCGAACTTGGATCGATTCGTGATTTTCATTAAAAACATATATCAACATTTAATCAGTGAAATGTAGGCTTACAACATAAAAATGCACTAAACCAAATATGTAACTATTAGACAATTGAAATATATACAATAATCTAAAAGTTGTATCTCTCAGTTATTCACTTCGATAGAACACGTTTTAGTTAATAATTGTCAATAAGCCGTATATAAAATCTTGAATGGACTGATGGTCTCCCTAATCCATGTGAACTCACATCACACAATGTCACTCTGTCATAGTTATTACCATTGAGAAGTATGTATTCCAGGTGCAACGGATCTTCTGCGAAACTAAGATTTGCACACTGAATGATTGTGGATTATTAATTATTGTGGTCTCACTTTCTTCATTTTCTCTTCTTACTCAACCTTTCCCTCTCTATGCCTCATTTTTTGTGTCCCATTAAACTGACTTTCATTCGATGAACGTATAATGAATATGCTATGAACATAAATCTTGTATCTAATTCCGTATACTACATAGGCTAATCCCGTTTATGTGATGGCGGTAATAAGAAGCCAAATATAGGTTGTACTGGATGGATTTGTTCCAAGCCCTTGTTCATCCAAACAGACATTAAGGACGAAAAATCTGGAAAACCAAACAAAGCAGTGAAAGCAAACAAACCAACTCGTTTTGATAAAACGTAACTCAATATTTATAGTCAGACCAAAGTAATATAAAGACACATGATGAATTACTTACGTCTATTACTCCCAATGGAACATAGGCCGCCGACCATCATTTTCCAATCCACTCTGTCCTGGGCATTCCTTACCAGTTCTGTCCAACTTTTATTCATTTTTCTCATGTCTGTCTCCATTTCTCGGTGTAATGCGTTGTTTGGTCTTCCTCTTTTCCTTTGACCTTGAGGATTCTATATAAGGTCTTGCATTGTGATACAGTTGGGTGTTTTCCTCAATGTGTATCCTATCCACTTCGAGCACTTCTTCCTCCACTGTGATCTGATTTGTTCTCTCCCACAATAGGTTGTTTCTGATAGTATCTAGCCAACGGATCTGAAGTATTTTACGTAGACAGTTGTTAATTAACACTTGTGTCTTCTGTATGATGTCTTTCATAGTTCTCCAGGTTTCCGCCCCATACAGTAGAACTTTTTTGACACAAGTACTATATAAGCTATATATGTATATATACTCACACTCAAACAAAAACAATCAGGCTTAATAAAATGAATAATTGACAGTGTTAAAAAGGTACTCAATATGTTTAAATAAATTGATCTGTCCGGAATCTGGAATAACCCATTTAGATTTGATATAATACTACTGTGGTGTGAGCTACTTATATTCATATAAGTAGTATATAACGTGCGTTAAAAGAACGTAATGTCCGGCAGCAGAAGATGGCGAAGATCAAGAAAGGAAGAGCAAGAGCACAATGGAATTGTAAGAAAACGCATGTACAATGGAATGGGAGACAATGGATTAGTGTTTGCAACGGGAACAGTACAGTTTGATATGATGGAATGATATTTTGCAAATTGACGATTGACTTTATGGTATTCACATTTATTGAGATAGTCTGTAATTTTTGTGCTAAATACAATCGATTGTCCCCACCCGTGTTCTTGTTCACTACACTACTACTAGACATTACATTTACATAAAAACACATTTTGTACTAATCTTCATTATTCATCTTATGATTTATGAATAATAATTGTAATATTACAAAACTATGAAACAAAAATGCAGTTGTGAAAGTACTACAATCTCTAATGAAGGTTTTGTTACTTCAACTTCCTTGTGTTTCTTTTACATTTATCAGTGTGTTTTTCTCTCTCTCTTTTTCATTGTTTTAATGCATTGTGTGTGTGTGCATGTATGTATCCATGTATCTCGCCCCCCTCTCCACTTTTTTTTTTACTAAACGTCTTATCTCTTGTATTAGAGTCAAATCGAAAGGAAGTGATTTCAATGTTACGTTTCTTTTTTTTTTCGTATAAAGAAGCGACAACATGATGTGTGTGTGTGTGTGTTTGTTTCTAAGAGTGAAATCGAAGGTGTTGTTTAAAAACAAAACAAAAAAATAGAAGTTGAAGGGTTTTTAAGAGGAACAGTAATGACAAACATAACTCATAATGAGTACCGAAGGAATAAGTGAAAGGGAACAAACAGGATATGGTTGTATTTTTATTATTATTTTGTAAAGGAAAAATTATTCTATTATTGTCCCACTTGTCTGACTGTAAACCTGTCATCTACTCAATTTATTACACTTAACATATCTCATATATAATTTTCCCAAATATCAGAGTATAGGCAGTTTGAAGTAAATCGATAAGAAATGCTTGACTTGCCTTTCGTGCTAGTTGATATATATATATTTTTAAAAAGACATACTTATGATCATAACGAAATTGATGCTTCCTTTTTCGGTTCGAACACACATCATCCAACTTCATAGATCAATAAGTTACTCATGAATTAATCAATTCTCCATTGATCTACTGTAGAATTTAGATATTTATATTGATCGATCACTAAATGATTAACAATATTGTGTTTGAGATGGTGGAGAAGATTTGTTGCTCAGGTGGATGATTTTAAAATTCGAACACTTCATTTCTACTTGAAGTTTGTGATGATGATTATGTCGTTCAGAAGAATAATGAAAGCTCCATAACCAAATCATCCAGCTCAGAGAACAAAACTCCAAAATCTTGTGTTTGTTTTGGTCTTTAGTGTTATATGACCACTAATGTAAAGTATAGGAGTAGGTTGAAAGAAAGCTATGGATATCAGTTCATGAATTGATAAGCTATTTGTTTGACCTATTTAGAGAGATCCAAACTACCTGGTTGGAGTTCATGAGGGTATCGTGACCAATGGTTGAAAGATTTTGCTTGATATGGCTCTTAAGTACATAAGTATCTCCAACTATCACCTTAAATCTCAACACAGATGCATACGATGTCGAATCACCTAGATTAGTAGCTACATTGCAACTTGATCGATAGAATTCGAATTGCACTAAGAAGGACCTGGCTTACATAACATTGGTCACTAGCCAGTGAACATCAACTTTGGGGTATAATGGCATCCAAATAACAAGTCACAAAATAAAGCGAAACATATATCCTGGATTTCACTCCTACCCACCATCCATCTCTGCTTAAAAATTATACGTATTTTCAGATGAATAATGAATGACACTCGTCAACAAGGTGTATGTGTAATCTTGAGCGAACTGGTGCTCTCTGACAGAATCGATACCGTGTCAGAGATGTCACCCCCGAGCAGTCGGGACTGCAATCGACTTCCTGTGGGATAGAGATTTATTTTTATAATTTTATCTGCTTGTTATCAGAAGGGGTTTTGTGGAAATTTTTTAGAAATTTCAATAGTTGAAACCATGAGTCAATTAAAGCTAGACCACTATGGATTGTGTTTATGTAGTGGGGAAACCAGAATCAATACACATTTGTGCTAGATTCAATGTTGCTTATAACTGACTGATTGATGATAACAATAGATTACGATTAAAAACAACTGAAATTAATTTCAATCAATATTTTGTGCAAACTAACTGCAACTACGCTTACTTACGCCTGTTACTCCTCGTGAAGGAGCATAGGCCGCTCACTGGCATTCTCCATCCAACTCTGTCCTGGGCAATTCTTTCCAGTTGTTATTCATCCTTTTCATGTCTGATTCTATTATCCGACGTAATGTATTCTTTGGCTTTCCTCTTTTTCAATTCTCTCCAGGATTCCACGTTAGGGCTTGCCTCGTGATGTAGTTTGATGATTTTCGTAATGTGTGTCTTATCCATTTCCATCGTCTTTTCCTAATTTCCTCGTCATCTAGAAGTTGGTTTGTTCTCCCCCACACAAGGCTGTTACTGATGGTATCCGGCCTATGGATGTTGATTATCTTGCATAGACAACTATTTATGAATACTTGTACCTTCTTGATGATGGTTGTAGTAGTTCTCGAAGTTTGAGCTCCGTACAGTAGAAATGTCTCGATATTCTTATTGAAGATTGTGACTTTGGTATTTGTTGACAGTTGTTTTGAGAAATATACCGAAACCAACCTACGGGTTAAATGTGATACAATGGATAAGAAAACCTGCTTCTTATATTTATGCTTCAAATGAGATGGAAATACTGGAATAATTAACAACAAGATAAATGCAAGACTGACTACGTTATGTGAAACGAAGCGCTCACTCAAACAAACAAAAATTGACAGGTCATCTTTTCTTAGTACCTCCAACTGCATTATCTAATTTACATGTGTGTGCCAAAGCACATAATTTGAAAAAAAGAGAACAGTATATGTTCGCATTTCTGAACACGTTTCAAAGGACTTGAGACTGAGAGACGCAACTGTTCTAAACAGTGCAATAGCTTGCCATTTACTTGATATCGGGGATATTATTGATATTCCACAAGCCTTCAAAATTACTTACAGACAAAGAAAAACGTAATGTCTCTTCGGTTCGTTGAATCAATAGCGATAACAGAACACTAACCTGATTTATCACGATCGACTGATCACTGGGTAGTGATCACTGTCATGCGTGTCAAGTCCTTATTTAGTGCAGATCGAATGCTATCGACCATGTTGCAATGTGGCCACCAGTCTAGATGACTCGACACTGACCTAATTTATGTATCCAGAAAGAAACAATGATAAAGTTATAAACACCTTGGTATATTGTTTTTGTCATTATCATTATTTTATTAGTTTTTGTTTTTTTATCCAGTCTGCCCTTAACTATTTCTTATTTTATGTACACCAAAACCCTCTCTTGACTTATACACTTTCATCCATTTAATTTACTTAACTTATGGAACCTCTCCAAATGCGGTTAACTTATTGCGTAATCTATCTTATCCATCTTCGGACCGTATGTAATTCATGCATCACCCGCCGATCTATAAATTCTATCACTAAATGACCTTTAATCTATCTTGGCATATATATATATATATATATATATATATTCACTTGGTATTGTTTGGCTTGTATCTTCCCATTGAGGTTTAAGACTTCAATTGATCAGTCTGTTATTGGCATATGTGCATACTGTGCGTATGCCTCGATATTGCCTTAATTCACAAATATTCTGAGCAAAGCTGAATGGATTGTGGCTAGCAGTGGAATCCAGTTTGACGCGTGTTTCGTCCTATTTGGGACTCGTCAGCTGAATGTACCTGCATTTCAAAGTTAATGTTCACTCTGGGACTCGACCCCAGTACCACCCCATTGCACAAGCAAGTGGCTATCAGGACTCAGTAGCTGAGTGGATAACGCAATGGCACTTGAAGCAAATGGTACTGAGTTCGAGTCCCAGAGTGAACATCACCTCTGAGATGCAGGTACGTCCAGCTGACGAGTTCCGAATAGGACGAAACGTGAGTTCTAGATTTCACTGTTAGCCACTATCCATCATTGTTTGTATATCGTAGTCATTGATAAACTTTATCATTCTAATTCTTTTCGTTCATCTATGTCAATTCTTTTACATTATATCATACCACAATGTTAACTCTCAATACATATATGGTTGTAATCAGCTTAAAAGAAACAACGAACTATAATGAATCCATATAGAATATTCAAAAACAAAGAATATCTAAGCAGAAAATTGTTTTTAATAACTTTGTCATCAGGCTCTACAGTTATAAGACCATCATTATGTAATAAGATAACTATTATCAAGGTAATTACGATAAGAAAGAATTCATGTGGATTAAGAAAGATGAATGTAAAGATTAGAGAAGATATAAACAACAACAATAACAAAAAAGAATTGGTAGGTGGATAATAGGTTTCTAATAATCAGTTTATGTATCTAGTGATCAAGTCATGAACCAAGGTCGTATTCATATTATTCTGTATCAATGTTTGTTCTAGTTTTATCGTCAGAGAAGGGGTTTTGTGGAGATTTTTGTAAATTTTAATAGTTGAATTCATGAGTCAGTTGAATCTAGACCACAATGAAGACCTGGAATCTCTGGATGGCGGTTTCGTCGTATTGTGGGACTCCTCAGCACTGCACATCCACAATCCCTCCTCTTGAGATTCGAACTCAGGGTTTATTGGTCTCGCGCAGGAGTGCTCAACCATTGAGCCGGTGGGAATCCAACTGTGTTAATGTCTAACTTTATATGCTCACTAGCGAAGGTCTTCGAGAGGTATTTCCTAGAGTTCTAGTGAGAAACCGTGGCCAGTAGAGTTCAACCGGGGCTCTTGTGAGATAGCAACTCACTGATGACAATGGTGGACTGTGGCGCAACTTCGTGGATTAGTTGAAGTTAGACTTAAATCCTTTTTTAAATAATTTGATTAATGAATTCGTCGTAGGGAATTTTGATGAGCTCTAATACAGTGTTTATTTAAAAGCCCAGTATGTGAACATTTATTTATCATTACCAGATTTGACTATTGAAAATGGATGCTTTTCAATAGTACGTTTTAGTTGTAATAGTTTGGCGATTCTATATTGCTACTAATGATCGGATCGAGTAATGGTTGATGAAACTATGTATGATATTCTGAAGTAGATAGATAACCTAGACATTATTTCAATTTGTCAACTTTTTTTCCAGTATTGTGCATTTATAATGTTGTGTTTTTTTTTCAGTAAAAGTTTTTAGAACATCAAATGTTTCCCATGATTCTTCTAATATCACTAAAGATAATTCCAGTAAGAAATGTGTTGTGCATACTGATCATTCAATGGTTGACTTCAAACGACCTGTTATGCTTCCAGTTGTGTCTAGACGATTAGAGAATTTCAAACGACCGACAACAATACTACAACAAAATCATTTAAATCGAACATCTACTTTGAAGCCGATTAATCAAAATGCTGAGTATAGTTTACGACGTCCATCTGTGTTTGAAGGTATTTTAAAATCGGCTGCTGAAGCTGCTCAACACTGGAATCATCATAATAATAATTGTAATAATGATCATACATCAAGTGTTAAATTGTCATCAGAATCTAATGAAGAACAAGTTAATAATGATAATACTAACGTCAGTAAACCTCTTAATACTTGTTCTTCTTCTACGACAACGACAGAATCAACAACAACAATAACTGATCCCCATAAACGCTTAGTACAACGTTTAGATTCGATGATTTCATTAAGACGTGAACAGAATGCATTATCCAATCTTTCAAATAGTAATCATTCTAATGAAATAGGATCATCATTTGATTTGTCTACTTCATTAGATAATAATGATTATTTTTCCACTATTAATTATCGGAAAGCAAATACATTGGATCGTCGATTTCCTCCTTCTATGGGGAGTCATGTAAGTGTCTTATTTTTTTCCTATCGTTTCATATAGTTATAAATCCCTTTTTTAGAGAAAAAAAGTGTCATCTATATTGATTGACTTATAGGTAAAATGCAGTCTTCTGGTAGCACTGAGCAACAATGCCAGAATGATTAGAATGCTCTTCTCTCCCTCTAAGTGCAAGTTGTTGCTTCAGGACTGGTCTGCGTCAACACCTGAACTAAGGATAGGGAGTGAAGTATTCGAACTCGTTGACAACTTCACTTATCTTGGAAGTCTGATCAGCCCTAATGGGTTGGTTTCTGACGAAATCTCAGCACGGATTCGAAAAGCTCGTTTGGCTTTTGCCAACTTACGTCACATATGGCGAAGGCGAAATATCCGTCTATCAATAAAAGGACGAGTATATTGCACGGCAGTCCGTTCTGTTTTAATTTACGGCATCAGTCCACAAAGTCACTGACTTCTAGTCTTAACAATGTTGGTAGATGCAGACTACTTGGTTGGGGTCCGCGTGACTATCGTAACCAATGGTTGGAGACTCTTGGTGACATGGCTCAGAATCGATCGATCACAATGGAGTCGGTGTATACACTCTCTGTCTTCCCTTAAACTAAGAGGTTAAAATCACTTCATATCTTTCTTTCTAAGAACTAATTCTTTCTCCGTATATTATATCCTTATATACAATCTTTCTTTTATATATTACCACCTCTGAATTAACTACTTTTATGAATCCGGTGTTCATCTTGTTGTGTTAATGAGGTATGGCAACTTAGACCGATGCATATATATGCCTGGTCCTATGTTGTAGCTGACTGGCTGACCGAGGTATCGAAAGAAAACATTGTATATGCCTATACTTCAATGCTTAAATTCTCAGATGTAAATCTATCATTGATAGTAGTCGGTGGGTACCTGGTTCGCTGTTTAGACTTTAAATCTTAATGAATAAACAATCCAACTATCTGAGTAGATAGAACTGAAGAAATAATAAGGCGCAATAATCATATGGCAACACTATTTTTAACAATAAAACTAAGCAGTACATTTTGTAGTTATAATTAACTGTAATTTATGAACGGTAGAAGATTTCAACTAGAGTTAATGAGTTGAAAGAAAGAGAGCTAACAGTTATTATTATATAAACTGTTTTTTTAATGAATAAAGCGTCTGTTAGTTAGTGTTAGGCAACGTACAATTTTGTTCATATTTGTATCAGTTCAAGTTCCGACACCACATCAACTAAGCGAGATAAAATTACCAGGACAGATATCAAAGTACTAGCGGTAGTAGTAAACAGTATCAGTGGTAATAAAGAACAATAGGCATAAACAATTTTTTTGTTTTCAAGAAGAAATGAATTTCAAAAATCGATATCTAAGGTAAGACAGAGCAAATGCATCTATCCGATGTTGATCGATTCCAAGCCGTATCAATCAATGTCTTTAACCATTGGTTAAAGTAATTGTTCGGTTCGTAATCAACTAGTTGGGATCTATCATCTTCACGAGTCAGAGCAATAGTTTATGTCTTCGTGGATGTCACGTTTTTGATTTGGCTGTTCCTGCCTACTCCTTCACTGTGAAAATACACAAATGGATTCAACGTAAAATAGTTTTCTAGATTTCATATTTGTCTTTTCATCTTTTGTTCTTTAACAGTCACCAGTTGGTTCTAATACAATTGAATGTTAGACAGTGAAAATCTTATGAGATTAAATCATCTTTCTTGAAAATGATATTTCATTGTACACTACAAATTATAATAGTCAGTGACACTTGGTTTATGCATATGTCTCAAAGTAACATATTCTCGTTTAGTTAGTATAGTGAATGGAAATAAGCATCTTATCCCACTTCTGCTGATTTTATTTATTTGAACACATAAATCAGTTAGTCAGCTACAACGTAGGACCAGACACATAAATATTGCTACAAAGAAGCTTACTTACTTACGCCTGTTACTCCTCGTGAAGGAGCATAGGCCGCTCACCGGCATTCTCCATCCAACCCTATCCTGGGCAATCCTTTCCAGTTGTTATTCATCTTTTTCATATCTGCTTCTATTATCCGACGTAATGTGTTCTTTGGTCTTCCTCTTTTCCGCTTCCCTTCAGGATTCCAAGTTAGGGCCTACCTCGTGATGCAGTTTGACGATTTGCGTAATGTATGTCTCATCCATTTCCATCGTCTTTTCCTAATTTCCTATTCAGCTGGAAGTTGGTTTGTTTTCTTCCACAGAAGGCTGTTGCTGATGGTATCCGGCCAATGGATGTTGAGTATCTTGCGTAGACAGTTATTTATAAATACTTGTACTTTCTTGATTGTGGTTGTTGTAGTTCTCCAAGTTTCAGCTCCATACAGTAGAACTGCCTTGACGTTCGTATTGAAGATTGTGATTTTGATATTGGTTGACAGTTGTTATAAGTTCCATATGTTCTTCAGTTGTAGGAATGCTGTCGTTGCTTTGCCAATCCTCGCCTTTACGTCTGCATCTGAACCTCCTTGTTCATCGATGATGCTTCCCAGGTATGTGAAGTACTCTACATCTTCCAGAATTTCGCCATCAAGAGTGATTGGATTGCTGTTCTCCGCTTTGAATTTGAGGACCTTGGTTTTCCCTTTGTGTATACTGAGGCCTACTGATGCAGAGACTGCTGCTACACTGTCTGTCTTCATCTGCGTCTGTTCGTGTGTACGCGATAGGGGGGCTATGTCATCTGCGAAGTCCAAGTCGTTTAATCGATTCTGAGCTGTCCATTGTATTCCATGTTTTCCTTCAGATGTCGAGGTCTTCATAATCCAGTCGACCACCAGAAGAAAGAGGAAGGGGGAGAGTAAACAGCCTTGTCTGACTCTGGTCCTTACTTGGAATGCATCTGTCAGCTGTCCTCCATGCACTACTTTGCACTGTAGTCCGTCGTATGAGTTCCGGATTATATTGACAATCTTCTCAGGAATTCCGTAGTGTCGAAGAAGTTTCCATAATGTCCTCCTATCTACACTGTCGAATGCCTTTTCATAATCAATGAAGTTGATGTATAGTGATGAGTTCCACTCAACTGACTGTTCGACGATGATCCTTAGTGTTGCAATTTGGTCTGTGCACGACCGATCCTTACGGAATCCAGCTTGTTGATCTCGAAGTTGGTCGTCTACTGCATCTTTCATTTGATTCAGAAAAACTCTGTTGAAGACTTTCCCTGGTATTGACAATAGTGTAATGCCTCTGTATTTTCTACATTTGCTCAGATCTCCTTCCTTTTGAATCTTGACGAGGTGTCCTTCTTTCCAGTCCATCGGCACTTGTTCCTCCTCCCAAATCTTTTTGAATAGAAGATAAAGCATGCTTGTGGTTACTTTGATGTCTGACTTCACTGCTTCAGCTGGTATTTTGTCGGGTCCTGCTGCTTTCCCATTCTTGATTTGTCTGACGGCCATTCTGATTTCTTCCGTCGTTGGTGGGTTGACATCTATAGGAGGATCTGTGCGTGCCGCTTCGATGTCCGGTGGATTCATTGGAGTCGGCTTATTCAGGAGTTCCTCGAAGTATTCTACCCATCTGTTACGCTGTTGTTGAATTTCAGTGATTGGCTTGCCTTCTTTGTCTTTGACCGGTCTCTCTGGTTTACTGTATATCCCTGCTAGTTTCTTCGTTGTATCGTAAAGCTGTTTCATATTTCCTTCTCTAGCAGCTTTTTCTGCCATCGTTGCTAATTCTTCCACGTATTTCTTCCTGTCGGCTCTAATGCTCCTCTTCACTTGTTTGTTTGCTTCTATGTACTCAGCTTGTGCTTGAACTTTCTCTGCTTGTGGTCGGCTGTTGTTAATTGCTGCCTTCCTGTTCTTCCTTTCTTTGATCTTGTCCAGTGTTTCTGTAGAGATCCATTCCTTATGATGGTGTTTTTTAGGCCCAGAACCTCTTGACACGTTGAAGTTAATGCTTGCTTGATGTCTTTCCAGTTGTCCTCCATAGTAGTTTCTTCTTCTTTCAGTAGATCTTCTAAGGCTTGGAACCTGTTGCTGAGAGCTATCTTGAATTCACTGAGTTTGTCAGCATCTCGAAGGAAGACTGTATTGAACCTTTGTAGTGCTGTTTGTCCACTTGCCCAGTTCTTTTTTAGCTTCAGTTTTAAATTGGCTACAACTAGGTGGTGATCTGAAGCTACGTCAGCACCTCTCTTGGTTCTCACATCTTCCATTGTCCTTCGGAATTTTTGTTGATGCAAATACGATCTATCTGGTTTTCTGAAGTGTGGTCCGATGAGATCCATGTAGCCTTGTGTATACGCTTGTGTGGAAATATTGTGCCTCCTATGACCAATTTGTTGAATGCACACAAATTTGCAAATCCTTCTCCATTTTCGTTTCTTTCTCCCAGTCCATGTCGTCCCATAATATCTTCATATCTAGTGTTGTCTATTCCAACTTTGGCATTTAGATCTCCCATCAGAATGGTGAATTCCTTTCTTGGGCATTTCTCTATGATCGACTGCAGCCGCTCGTAGAACTGATCTTTAATGTCGTCGTTGTTATCATTGGTGGGTGCATAACATTTGATAATATTCATTAAGATCCCCTCCTTCTTTGTTTTGAATGATGCTTTGTTGATTCTGGATCCGTGAGATTCCCATCCTACAAGTGCATTTCGTGCTACTTTGGACAGCATCAGAGCGACTCCCTGAGTGTGTGGAGCATTGTCCTCTTCGTGACCGGAGTATAGCAGCATCTCTCCCGTAGTTAGCCTCGTCTGTCCAGCTTGGGTTCAGTGGGTTTCGCTGATTCCCAGTACTGCCAAGTTGTATCTCCTCATTTCCGTTGTTATTTGACTGGTCTTCCCGGTTTCCCACATTGTTCGAACGTTCCATGTACCTATAAAAATTGTTGCTCTGGTTGTTTGAAGGGGCATCGGCCTCGTGGCTACCGAAGGGACTCGGCTTTCACCATGAAGCGTCATAATTCTTCTAAATGAAGACCTAACTCCCAGGGCAGATTTAAAATGGCTTGGATTATTTTTTCTGGTAAGCGTTTTTTCAGCGAGTTAGTTTTCTACGGGATGGGGTCGCTAACCCCACGCCCAACCCGCCTCCTTTACCCGGGCTTGGGACCGCCAGTAACTCTAGAAGAGCTACAGGCGGAGTTACAAAGAAGCACCGAATACATATACGCCACACAAGTCAGTTGATTTCTGTGTGGGCTGTCATACTGTCCGGGTGCCCAAACCGAAGCAGGTAATCTTCTTAAGGAGCCACACACCAAGCCTTCAACCTAAAGGTCTGATCCGCAAGACAATGGAGCAACGTAAAGAGATACAGTCTCATGGTATCCGATGACAAACGATAGGTTCATACGCCATTTGTTTCCCCAGGATCCTGGAGTCCATGTGTACCATTGGATCGGAATGAGGGTTTTCCAACTCGCCGACGTGGATCCTCCATATACAACAACCCACTTAAATCACCGGGCATTCGCTTTTCGTCCTGTTAAATCTTGTAACCAGAACCGCCGCCCCGAGAAGGCGATGAGTAGAACTTCCCTGAAAGTGGCTTTATACGCGTTGATGTGTCAGAGCATTTCAAGAGAAGGAGTGAACTCTCCCTCCATCCACGTCAAGATAAAATTGTTAGAGCATATCCCAGAGTACTCAAGACAATTGTATTGTCAGTAGAAATAGAAAAGATTAGGAGTCGAATATATGATTTAAGAAAATATAAATTACTCTAATAAAAAATTATAAGAAATTCGAAATCTTCGAATTCCAGGTACGACAAAAATCAATCCACCTGTATCATTGCAAACGATCTTGAACCGTGTCATTCAAAGTCCCTACCCACTGGTTAGTCTATAATCACTCAGACTCCAACCTGGTGGTTTATACTTGATAACAAGTTTAATTGGTAATGACTTTATGGATGTATGCCATATTTTGGTTTGGTCACCGTTAGCTTTCTTCCAACCTACCTCTACATCGGAAGAGATCGCTCGTCGATGTAGACAGTGGTTATTGATGTGTAACAAATGTTTCAACCATCTCAATTGGTGGAGATTTACCACCTCATCAATTGATTTGCCATTTTTTCTACCTATTACCTTATTCCGAACAGAGGTATGACTTCGTGGCCCCAAAATACACAAACAATGCTTTGTAGACACCTATGATCTAATACTAATAGCCTAATGAATATCCTTTATTCTTAACGGTAATATTTCAGTTGGATTAATTATTCATTGGTGACTAAATATCGTGTTTGTTTAATGTCTTTTAACGATTGACCGAATTCTATTGATCAAATTACTTAATTACTTGCTTACTTACTTACTTACGCCTGTTACTCCTAATGGAGCATAGGCCGCCGACCAACCATCTCCAATCTCCTCTATCCTGGGTCTTCCTTTCTAGTTCTATCCAATTGTTGTTCATTCTTCTCATATCTGTCTCCATTTCTCGGTGTATTGTGTTCTTTGGTCTTTCTCTCCTCCTTCAGCCTTGAGGATTTCATGTGAGGGCTTGCATTGTGACGCAGTTGGGTGTTTTCCTCAATGTGTATCCTATCCACTTTCAGCACTTCTTCCTGATTTCTTCCTCTACTGTGATCTGATTTGTTCTCTCCCACAGTAGGTTGTTTCTGATAGTATCTGGCCAACAGATCCGAAGTATTTTACGTAGACAGTTGTTAATAAACACTTATATCTTCTGAATGATGGCTTTCGTAGTTCCGGAAATTTCCGCCCCATACAGTAGAACTGTCTCGACATTTGTACTGAGAATTCTGACCTTGGCGTTGGTTGACAGACAGTTGTTTTGAGTTCCAGATGTTTTTCAGTTGTAAATATGCTGCTCTTACTTAGCCAATTCGCACCTTCACGTCTTGCATCAGATCCACCATGTTTATAAATGATGCTGCTCAGATATGTAAAGGTTTTTATATCTTCCAAATCTTATCCCTCAAGTGTGATTCGATTGTTGTATTGTATCAGAGAACCTTGCTTTTCCCTTTGTGTATATTGTGACCTACTGCTGCTATTGATCAATTTATAATGTGTCTATTAGTAGGGTAAATGACACGACATCCCTTGAATCATATTGAGATGTTAATTAGTTGCATATATTTAGCACGACCTTAGGAACATATCATTTGTTCTAGTTATCATGCTTCAGTAATTAGCATGAAAATGTAATCAACAGGGATTTCGATTTATTGGTTTCCAATTTATACATACCCATATATATATATATATATGCCTCGGTTTGATTTGATATGAACAAGTGAATTAGTGAGAAGATAGAATAGAGGCATAAAAATTCAATCATAAGATGGTGGTTGGAGATAGTCAATAGGAAACCCTGGACCTGGGTTTCGTGCTACTCGGCACTCGTCATCAAGGTTTACCTGTAATCTTGAGGGAACTTATACCCCCTGACAGATTCAATCCCGTGTCTCCCAGTTTCACAATCAGAGGCGTTACCACTGGGATATCCGTTCCGCAACTGACGTCCTGTAGGAATGAGATGTATTCACAATTGATTGATCACTGAGTGGTGATCAATGTAGTGTGTGTCAAGTCCTTCTTAGTGCAGATCAAATGCTATCGACCAAGTTGCAATATAGCCACTAGTCTAAATGACTCGACATTGCACTAAGAAGGACTTGACACGCTTGACATTGATCACCACTTAGTGATCAATCAATTGTGAAAAGTCAGTTATGCTAAGATTTTAAGCAATAATAATAATACTAATAATCAAAACTAGTTTGAAGCTTCAACAATTTCTGGTTGAAGTAAAGAGTACATCAGAAGTTTTCAGTTGACGAAGTATGTTTTTTGTTGTTGTTACTTTAATCAGTAGTTGAAACGTTCTTCTGTAAAACTCAAGTGTACACACAACTGTTTATGATGTTTTATAAAGAGAGAGAGAGAGAGAGAGGAGAAATAGGAATAGACATTTACAATTTTGTAGATTATGTAGCCAGAGGTAATAGTAGTTGATTGTGTGTAATAAATGGGAGGGGGGGTAGGTAGGTAGATGAGGGGGGAATGGAAATGAAGATCTATTATTATTATTATTATTATTATTGAATGTATAAATTAAAGTTATATATGGTGAAGTTAATAGTAGCTAACTTGAATTGTCATTTGTTCAATAAAAATATGCAAAGTAATTTTACTAATGCTGTTGGTAATATACAACATGTCAAACTATAAAAATATTGAATATTGAAAGCTGTTTATTGAATTGACAGATTGAAACAAAATCTTTTTTATTCACTGATTACTGTGGTTAATACTGAAATGATTTTCAACCTTTCGTTTTGATGAAAGTTTATTTGCAGTATAGGAGTTGTGGAGATTATTAAGTCTTTGATTGAGATCATCAACTGATTGATGATGTTAGACCACCGTTGAAAACCCGGATGCACTGGACGGCCGTTTCGTCCCGTTGTGGGACTCCTCAGCAGTGCGTATCCACGATCCCACTCGCGGGATTTAAATGTAGGGCCTTTAGTCTCGCGCTCGAACAATGTTGGATGGTTGCGCAATTTCAGGGGTTGGTTGAAGTTAGATAATAACATCATTGGATGCCGAACCAGCGGTCTAGAGGTTAATCGTTCGCGTGCTAGACTGCAGGCCCTGGTTCGAATCTCGCGAGTGGGGCCGTGGATGAGCACTTCTGAGGAGTTCAACAATAGGACGTAACGGCCATCCATGGCTTCAAGTTTTTCAATAATAGTCTAACATCAATTAGTCCAAGATCTCAATCAAAAAAAATTATTTATTCATGTTAACACATAAACATTGGTACAAGAGTGCACCAAATACATATTCGCTAAGCCAATAAAAATGGAAATGTGAAGAGATGAAGAATGTAAAGTGTGTATAAGAAAATCAGTGTATAAGAGTGAAGTAATAATAATGGGAGAAACAGTTCAGTTTGCAAAAATATAACCAGAAAGAATTCTTTCAGTTAAAAAAATGTTACATTCACTTTTATGAAAAAAGCTACAGCAGGATCACTACTGGCTTCTATTCTGATTCATCTCTGATAACGTCTCATGCCACTGTGTTGCACCGTCTCTAAGATCCTAACCAGAGAATTATGAAGGATCAACAGAAGCCAGTCATGTACAGCTTTCTTTCATACCACGGTACCATATCACACACTGACCACCTCTCCACTTTTTCCAACCAGTCCCAATGTCGGCAGTATTCGAATAGGAGTCTAACCCATGACCTTCAGTCTCGCGCTCGAACGCTTAACCTACTGGACCACTGAGCCAGCCGGCATCCAGTGGTGTTAATGTCTAACCTCAACCAATCCACGAAAATGCGCGACCATCTTCCATTGTCCTGAAGTAGATATCTGTCTCTACTTGACATGGATTAGCTCTACTGGTCACGGCTTCTCACTAGAACCTCCGAGAATTCCCTCACAAAGCTAGTCACTGATGAGCCCATGATAATTACCCGTTCTAAATGTTCAATTTGTTCTTAATATCATTGATACTACACTATTTGAATCTCATTGTGACAATGTCATATATATACGGACGGAGTTACATTTGTCTCATACTCTCTCTATCGATAATAATCAATTGTTTACTTTCATATCTTTAAATCAAATTATTTCTACTATTCTCTGTTTAGAATTTGAAACATTCATCTCAATCTACAGATCCATATACTTTGAAATTATTATTATCATTATTACCTTCAATACCACCATCTACATCATCTGTATCCTCATCATCATTATCATCATTAGGTTTAAAAAATATAAATGGTATAGATGATAATAAATTAAAAAAACTTACATCATTATCATCATTTCATAAACATTTAAACAAAAAATTACATCGTTCTTTATCGAGTTCTTCAACGGTTACATCATTCAAGACAACAACAACAACAACAATCCATAGTAAACATCATTCATATCATAATACTAATAATAATAATAATGATACATTGCATGAATTTCATTCATTACCTCATCGACATCATTCATCTAATATGGAAACTGATAAACAAATCATAAATGATTATCATCATAAATCGATTTCAACTACTGCTTTATTAGCTGAAACTGATGTATGTCAATTAATCACTTCAAAAGTTAATCATATAATTAAACGTAAAGCTTCTAGTGTTAGTCAACATTGAAATATATCATACAAGTAAAATAATCTCCATGGTGATGATGATGATGATGATGAACATCATTATCACCATGGGGATTATTGATTTTCCTTTTTTTTTAATAGAAAATATACAGATCATATTGTCGTACATAATTATTTCATTTGGTTTTATAGTTAATCGTTTTTTTTTAATTATTTGATCATAGTAATACTATGAATTGAATATGTTTCATTCCGTACCCTTCCCCTCCCCTACCCCCCTCTCTCCCTCCCTCCCTGCTTCCTACCTTCCGTCTCTCTTTCTCTATCTTTTCATTCTATCTATGTTCGAGGAATTGTCTACACTTAAACTCTTGTCATGATTTAATCTTATCCGGATCCTTTTATTTATTTATTTTCCTCTTTGAATTTTTCTCTCTCTCTCTCTCTCTTGATGTTGATTCCATTATTGTGCCAATAATTCATTGTATGAAAATAGAGATCTATTTCCTGTAACAGTTACTGTTATTATTATTATTATTATTATTATTATTATTATTATTATTATTAATGTTACTAATAAAAGTGATAAAACGAATTGCAATAAGGTGAATAAATACGTTTTTTTTTCTCTATTGAGCGATTCTTTTCGTTGCTACCATAAATTGTAGGTATAAGTATGTAGCGGTGGAAATATAGTAGAGCAAAATGAAAATCTTATGATTATGTCTCTGTTTACTTATTGGCTTTTGTCAACTTACGTCAACAACTATGGTGAAGGTGAGATATTTGTCTTTTAATTAAGGAACGAGTATACTGTGCAACAGATCGTTCTATTCTACTTTACGACGACGAAATGTGGCCAACAAGTGTAGGAGATACTCGTAAGTCACTAGTATTTGAACACAGATGTCTTAGAAATATTGCTCGGATCTGCTGGGGTCATCGGGTGAGTAATAGGCATAGGGTATTAGGGAATGATGGTAAATCAGTTGATGAGGCTATGAATCTTCATTGACTGAGATGATTGGGGTACGTGTTACGTATGCCTGAACATCGATTATCACGACGCACAAAGCTGACTAGTGTTGGGGATGGTTGGAAGAAAATTAGTGGCGGTCAGTGCTTGAAGTCACTAACTTCTGGTGTGAGCCATGTTGGTAGATGCAGACCACTTGGTTGGGGTCCACGCGACCAATGGTTTGGTAACATGGTTAAGAATCGATCACGATACCCTCTTTGTCTTCCCTTAAACATTGGGACTAAAATTACCTTATACCTTTCATTGTACCAACTAATTCTTTCTTCCTGTATCATATCCTTAAATGGAATGTTTTTTTTTATTGCCATTAAATTAACTGCCTCTATGAATTTGGTGTTCATATTGCTGTGCTAATGACGTGTGGCAATTTGGACTGATGCATAGATGTGCCTTGTCCTACGTTGTAGACAACTGACTATCATCGGTGCTATTTTATGATTAAAAGATATTGTTCACACATATTCACTTAGTTGATGAGAATGCCATTCTACTCCAGTAATCTTATTCCGAGTAGTTTTGTGATATAGGATAATCTTCACTATTAGTGTAGTGTATGCTACTTATATCGACAGACATTAGTAGCATGTAACATCATCTTAAAGTGGAATACCTGGTAGCAGAAGGTTGAGCAGATCGAATCAAAGAGAGGAATTGTAATAGAAATCAAGGAACGATAATCTTTGATGCAATTGGGGAATTTGCAAATGAAGTATTTAATAAGCAAAGATGGATAGTGGCTAGCAGTGGAATCGAAGACGCGCGTTTTCGTCCTATTTGAGACTGGTCAGCTGGATGTACCTGCATCCCAGAGTTGATGTTTACTTCGAGACTCGAACCTAGTACTGTCCGCTTCAAACATTATCACGTTATCCATTCAGTTACTGAGTCGTGATAGCCATCTGCTTGTGCAATCGGGTGAAGTTTAAATTCACTTGGTGTTGTTTTACTTGTATCTTCCCATTGTTATTTAGGACTGTAAATGATCAATCTCATGTTGGCATATGTGCATCCTGTGAGGATTGCCTCGAAATAACCTTAAGTCACAAGCATTTTAAGGAAAGATGAATAGTGGATAGAAGTGGAATCCAAGAAGCGCGTACTGGGTTCGAGTCCCATGGTGAACATCAACTCTGAGATGCAGGTACATATCGTTGACGAGTCCTAAATAGGATGAAACGCGCGTCAAACTGGATTCCACCTGCTAACCACTATCGATCTTTGCTTATAATACTTGTAAATTAAGACAGTATCGAGGTAATCTGCACAAGATGCATATATGCTAACATGAGACTGATCAATTACAGTCCTAAATAACAACTGGAAGATACAACTAAAACAACATCAAGTAAATCCGAAGTATTTAGTGTCTAGTTTTCACATTTTGACCAAAGAGCTATGTAATCAGCTTTGTTTATTGACCAATATTTTCTGTCTTTCATACAGATACATAGCATTAAATGATTTAGATGATTAAAAATAAATATATGGAACTATCATTTCTATCTGTTTCATTTAGTTTTGAATTTGTAATCAATTGGGAAACAAAAAAAATGGAGCCGATAGAGTTACCATGGTGACTAGAATAATCAATAAATCATACCATCGCTAATGTGGATTACTTTTTTTTTTCAAAGAAAGGCGTTAGTACAATGAGAAATATACATAATTTTTGGTAAAAGAATCCTGATTCCCAATAATTCTATATACATTTTCATCATTATGATATTTGAGGCAGACGAATATATATATATGTACTGATCTTATAGTTACCAAGTCAACAATATTCGATTTTTTATTTATTTTAACACATAGATATTGGTACAAGGAGGCACCAAATATATATGAGCCACACAAATCTCATCTGATATGTGTGAGGGCTGTGATACTGCTCGGGTGTCCAAACTGAAGCAGGTGGTTTTCTTAGGAGGCCACTTCCCGAGCCTTCGACCTAAAGGTCTGATCCACAAGGAAGTGGAGCATCGTATGGAGATGCAGTCCCATGGAAGCCGGTGACCAACGATTGGTTCATACGCCATTTGTTCACTTAGGATACTAGAGCCTATATGCACCATTGGTTTAGAATCCGGTTAAAGCGCCGGATATTCGCTTTTCGTCCTCTCAATTTCGTGAACAACACCCCCTCCACGAGAAGGCAGTGAGTAGGACTTCCCTGTCAGACGCTATATACGCGTGGCTATGTGAGAGCATTTCGAGAGGGAGAGCGGACTCTCCCGATTCTCGACGATACCAGGGCATTTGGGGGGGCAATATTCGATTTAATTCTCATGGTATACTAAATGATGTTTTATTCAAGCTCATAATCATACACTAGTTAATTACTGAGTAACAAATAATGTCGGATTCGTACAATCATTTAATATTGATTAGATTCTATCGTTGAAATTCAAATGTAGCATTCATCTGAAGTGCATCAACATCTAATAGACTATGTTTTCATTTTAGATGACCAAGGATAATCGCGAGGAATAATCAAACCTAGTTTTTTGTGGTTGTTAGCACCGTTTTGTAATGCGAAGTTGTAATCTTATGTCTCGACATGTTGAGTCACCTAGACTAGTGGCCACATTGCAACTTGGTCGATAAGATTCGATTTACACTAATAAGGACCTGATATAAATGACATTGATCATCATCCAGTGATCAATCAATTGTTAATACATCTCAGTCGTACAGGAGGTAGTTCTCGGACTGGCAAGCTCAGTGGTAATATCTCTGATTGTGAAGCTGGATGGCACGAAATCGAATCCGTCAGGGAGTATCAGTTCCCTCAAGATTACAGGTACACTTTACTGACACGTAGCATGGAACCTTGGCCCAAGGTTTCCTGTTGATTACCTCTAACCACCAGCAGCAACAGCCTTCTCTGGGAGAGAACAAACCAACTTCCAGCTGAAGAGGAAATTAGGAAAAGACGATGGGAATGGATAGGACATACATTACGCAAATCATCAAACTGCATCACGAGGTAGGCCCTAACTTGGAATCCTGAAGGGAAGCGGAAAAGAGGAAGGCCAAAGAATACATTACGTCTGATAATAGAATCAGATATGAAAAGGATGAATTACAACTGGAAAGAGCTGGAAAGGAATGCCCAGGACAGGGTTGGATGGAGAATGCTCGTGAGCGGCCTATGCTCCTTCACGAGGAGTAACAGGCGTAAGTAAGTACCATCTTATAAAATAAACTATCTAGATTTCTCTTGTCAAGAAAGAAAACACAAACAGTTTGCAAAAATAAATCATTTACAAAGTAAATTCTTCTTTTTCTTCAGAATGTTTCATAATTGACAATTATTCATTCGTCGATAATCTAATTATATTATTTCTATGTATTCGAATAGTGTAGACCAGTATAGACGGTTTGTTGTCATGGCATAAAGAATTTATGATAATACATCTTTGGGAGGGGGTGGGAATAATTGATAAGTTAATTATACATAATTATAACAATGATAATGATTAATTATTTGTTTTTCTTTAGGAGAATATAAAAGTGTTTGAATTTCTTTTCTACTAATTAATTAATTAATTCTATTTATTTGAACATATGGATATTGGAACAAAGAGGCCCCGAATATATATACGTCACACAAGTCACTTAAATTGTCGGTGCCCAAACCGTAGCAGGGGGTTTTGTTAGGGGGTCACATACGGAGATTTTGATCTATAGGTCTGATCTACAAGAGAGTGAAGCAATATCAGGAGATGTAGTATCCTAGTGGACGATGACTAAGAATTGCCTCATACACCATTTGTTCTTTCAGGAATCAGGGTTTTTCAACTTTCCTAAGTGGACTCTCTATGTCCACCAACCCGGTTGAAGTGCTGAACATTCACTTATCATCCTCTCAATTTCATAAATAACAGTGATGTCGCGAGAAGGTAGTGAGTAGGACTTCCCTGACAGTGACTGTATACGCGTGGCCATGTGATAACATTTTGAGAAGGAGTATAGGCCGCTCACCAGCACTCTCCATCCAACCCTGTCCTGGGCATTCCTTTCCAGCTCTTCCCAGTCGTCATTCACCCTTTTCATATCTGTTTCTATTTCCTGACGTAATGTGTTCTTTGGCCTTCCTGTTTTCCACTTCCCTTCAGGATTCCAAGTTAGAGCTACCTTCGTGATTCAGTTTGATGACTTCCATAATGTGTGTTCTATCCATTTCCATCGTCTTTTCCCAATTTCCTTTTCACCTGGAAGCTGTTTTGATCTCTTCCATAGTAAGCTGTCCCTGATGGTATCCGCTCAACGGACATTGAGTATCTTACATAGACAATTGTTTATAACACAATTATATGAACGAAGAATATTCTTTTCACTAATTTCTCATATACTTGTGTTTTAATATAATGGGAATTTTTTAGAGATTAAAATTGTTTAGAAATACTTGTACCGTCTTGATGATGGTTGTAGTAGTTTACAATTGATTAATCACTGAATGGTGGTCAGTGTCATGTGTATCAAGTCTTTTTAATACAGATCAAATGCTATCGACCAAGTTGCAATATAGCAACTAGTCTTGATGACTGCACATTACGTTTACTATGTTGAAACAAGATGGTGCTTGGAGGTAATCAACAAGAAACCCTGGACCGAGGTTTCGTGCTATTTGGCACTCGTTAGAAAGGTTTAATAATTTTCGAAGGTTCAGCTCCATACAGTAGAACTATCTTGACGTTTATACTGAAGATTCTAACTTTTGATGTTGGTTGACAGTTGTTTTGAGTTGCATATTTTCTTTAACTGTAGGAATACTGTCCTTGCTATGAAAATCATCACTTTTATATTTTCATCAGATCCTCCTTGTTCATTGATGTTGCTCCCCAGATACATGAAACTTTTCACTTCCACAGTTTCTCCATCAAATGTAATTGGATTGGTGCTAACTAGATTAAACAAGTGAACTATACTACAAATGATAAATTACATAAATAGTTTAGAGTATTATCATAACATCAGTATATTCGTTGTCGTACAAGTGGATTACTAAAACTGGAACACATTGGTTAAATATTGAATTCATTCATACATAGTTCTCTTCAAATATCCATATAATATTAATGGAGACTCTGTGTGACATAGCTCAGAATCGATCACAATGGCGTAGATGTATACACTCTTTGTCTTCCCTGACTGTTTGACTGACTGGATGATCTTCAAATATAAATAATGACATGAAATATATTAAATGAAATAAGAGTTTTACTATACAAGATTATTTCATCAAGTATATTGAGTTATTACTTTGTGTTATAACTTGTCAGTTGAATGCTACTTGTTATATCTAGTCATCGCTGATTGTTGTACCGGAACGCTTATCACTTATGAAGTAGTAACTCACTGATGACAATGGTGGATGTGTCGCTCAATTCCTTGGATCAGTTGAAGTTAGACATTAACACTCTTCGATGCCAGCTAGCTCAGTGGTCTAGTGGTTAAGTGCTCGCGCGCGATACCATCAAGTCCTGGGTTCAAATTTTGCAGGAAGCGAGTTCGTGGATGCGCACTGCTTAGGAGTCCCACAATAAGACGATACGGCCGTCCAGTGCTTCCAAGTTTTCCATGGTGGTCTAGCTTCAATTGACTCATGATCTCGACTGTTTAAATTATCACTTATACTCGAAACTAGGGACCTCTGCAATTCCCACGACGAGAAAGTAAGAACACAAAGATTAGTTAAAGCGATGATTTATTAACCCCAAAAACAAGACAATGATGACGACGACGACGACTCTAGTCGAAAATACACTCATCTATATATTGATTCGTACACCCATTTTTGGTTAATAATTAAGATGAAATCACATCTATAAAAAAATACTTAGAGTTATAAAAAATCCCATACTGAGCATAGTTCATGTCACTTTCATGGAATCATTCAACAAAATATGATAGATACAATTTTTTTTTTCTAGTTTTAAAATAAATCAAATATCACTAAGGAATCCTACAATAAGAAGAAACGGCCATCCAGTACTTTCAGGTTTTCTATGGTAGTCTACCTTTAATTGACTTATGATTTCAATCATTAAAAACAACAACGACAAAAATAGTAACGACGATAGCAACAATGACAAAAACAGCAACAACGACGATAGCAACAATGAAAAAAAACAGCAACAACGACAATAGCAACAGGTGGTTAGTTACATAATTAACATAAATTTCTATCAAAATCAAAATAACAACATTGATGATTGAACAGAATTAAACATCAGGATTGTTTTTAAATTGATTATATTCTTTAATGAAATCAATAATTAATTAGAATAGATTTCATTATAAATGTCCAATAATTCATTCAATGAAAAAAACCCAGCTTGTTTCAATGAATGAATGAATGATAATGTATTAGTTTAGGAAAAATGAAATAAAGATATATCCATTTGATATTGTTTGCCTATAGGAACTAGTAGCTAGGTGAACAACGTGATGATGTTTGAATTGAACGGTACTAGGTTGAAGTATTGGAGTGAATATTATTTCTGAAATGGAGATATATTCCATTGATGAGAACCCGAATAGGATGAAATGCACGTCTTAGATTCTACTACTAGTTACTATGTATCTTTGCTTGTAATACTTGTAATATTGAGGTAATTCGTATAGGATGCACTTATACCAATAAGTGACTAACTAATTACAGTTCTAAATAACAATGGGAAGATACAAGCAAACAATACCTATATGAATTAAACTTTACCTTATTGTACAAGCAAGTGGCTAACAGGACTCAGTAAGTGAGTGGATAATGCGATAGTGTTTGAAGCGGACAGTACTGGATTCGAGTCCCTGAGTGGACATCGACTCTGGGATGCAGGTATATTCAGATGATGAGAACTAAAATAGGACGAAACGTACGTCTTGGATTCTTCTACTAGCCACCATCCCATCTTTGCATATTATTGTTATTATTTTACTACAGAATGAAAAACATTGTATCCAACCTTAAATCAATTGAATAGAATATGTTCAGAATATATTGAAGGTACTTGAAGGAATCAAATATCTTCTTGATGAATGTATTTGATTGTCTTTGTGTATTATATTATTATTATATTATTATATTCTTTCAGATTGATAGTTTCATTGTGAAACTTCCATTATTTTTTCTAAATCACATCATTAGCTGGACAGATTCTATACGCCTGTTATCTGTCGTGGAGTACAGGCTACCGACTAGGATTCAGTAACCGACTCTGTCCTGTGCTCTACTTTCTGGTCGTTGCTACATATTATTCATTGTTTTGATGTCTGCTTCTAATTCTCAGTTCAATGTTTTCTTTGATCTGCTACTTTTCTTTTTGCTCTGAAGTTTTCAAGTTAATGTTTGTCTCGTAATGCACTTTGATGATTTTTTAAAAGTGTGACCAATCCATCTATAGCGTCTTTTCTTAGTTTCATTGTAAGCTGGAAGTTGGTTTATTCTCTGCCATAGTAAATTGTTGCTGATGTTATCCGGCCAACGGATATTGAGTATCTTGCATAGACAGTCGTTTATGAATACCTGTACTGGTTTGATAATGGTTATATTAGTTCTGGAAGTTTCAACGCCGTACACTAGAACTGCTCTGACGTTTGTACTGAAAATCCTGACTTTGATGTTGGCTAACAATTGTTTTGAGTTCCGTCTGTGATGATGAAGAAGATTTGTTATACATCAGAAAACCCTTGAAATGCCCAGGTATGATCGAGGGTGAGGAGAGTCAGCTCTCCCTCTCCAAATACTGTCACATGAACATGTGCATACAACCACTGTCAGGGAAATCCTACTCAATGTCTTCTCGTGGCAGGGTTGTCTTTTACGAACCTAAGAGGACGAAAGGCGAATATCCGGTGCTTTAACCAGGTTGGTGGACACAGAGGGTCCAACTAGGTGAGTTGGGAAACCCTGATTCCAAACCAATGGTACACATGGACTTCACGACCCTTGAGGAACAAATGGCGTATGAACCTATTGTTTGTCATTGGATACCATGGGACTACATCTCCTTATGTTGCTCCACTGCCTTGTGGATTGGACCTTTAGGTCAGAGGCTCGAGTTGTGACCCTCTAAGAAAACCACTTGCTTCAGTCTGGGCACCCGAGCAGTATCACAGCACACACACAATTCAAGTGACTTGTTTGGCGTATATGCATTCGGTGCTCCTTTGCACCAATACATATTTGTTCAAATAAATATACATCAGAAATATTCAATTTGTTGACTAATTGGGAATGTTTCATGCTAAATAAACAGTTCTCTCCAATCTAATCAACAATGTGCACATAACATGATCACACATAAAATCATTCACTATAAAGATCATAGTTTCAAATTCAGAAAACCACTCATGATTAGTTTTATTGGGATGGCTAACTTTGTATGTATCTATCTAACTGACTATTTTACTAACTAACTAAGCTAAGCTAACCTAAGCCTAACCAAGCTAACTAACCAACTAACTAACTAAGCTAAGCTAACCTAAGCCTAACCAAGCTAACTAACCAACTAACTAACTAAGCTAAGCTTAACCAAGCTAACTAGCTAGCTAACCAACTAACTAACTAAGCTAAGCTAAGCTAAGCTTAACCAAGCTAACTAACCAACTAACTAACTAAGCTAAGCTTAACCAAGCTAACTAGCTAGCTAACCAACTAACTAACTAAGCTAACCTAAGCTTAACCAAGCTAACTAACTAACCAACTTACTAACTAAGCTAACCTAAGCTTAACCAAGCTAACTAAATAACTAATCAACAAAAATCACTTCTATATATTTTACGCATGAATGAAACCATTGAATAATTAAAGTGAATCGATAATTAATGAATATGAATTCCTTCAACTTATCAACTCAAGTGTGAATGTAGGTAACAATGCGAAGTTTAGACTTGATAGTCTCGAATGAATTAATCATTGGATAGAAAGATGAAAATGAATCTATATTTTTTTATATAACCTCAATGAGTAGAGAAATTGTATGTTTGATTTTTTATAGCTTACTTACTCCTGTTACTCTCAACAGAAACCGTCAACCAACATTCTATGATCCACTCTGTCCTAGGCCTTCCCTTCTAGTTCTATCCAGTTGTTTTTCATTCTTCTCATGTCTGTTTCCATTTCTCAGTGTAATGTGTTCTTTGATTTTCCGCTTTTCTAAAGAACATTCGCTATACTCATCATTTATTCAAAAGTTTTCCAAACATCTTTCAGCTTTAGCCAAGTTATGTCCCCTTTATTCTTTCTCCAAATTTATTCCACTGGATTATACTACTTGAACAACATCTTCAAACCCTAATCTTTACGATTACTGCTTATACTTTTACTACCTCGACAACTATGGGATTTGAATCGACAATTGTATCTCTGTGGTAATGTGATATGACATCTTGAACTTATATACGTACGTACGTACGTACAAAGTCCTACATTGTTAACTAACTAACTGCCTGACAAGTGCCATAATTTGAATCACATTGGACAGAAACTACATGAGTGATTTCGAATGAACAATCAATCAATGGAAAACTAAATGTTGTATGTTTAAAGCAACACAATAAAACCTCTATAAATTGATACTAACCGATTAAAGAACAATGAGGAGTGAATGTGATGTAGAAGAGAAAAGGAGTGTCCGTTTCCTCATGTTTCCACTCATCATCTGTCAATACACTATTTCGTCTTTGGAAAATATTTGTAAGCATGTGATGGAGTGTAAAAATAATCAGAGAACATTTACTCAAAACGATCGATACAGCACGAACAGAGGAAGTGATAAGAAAGGCAGAACAAGTAAGTAGGGTAGATACAACAAAACAATATCACAACTGTCGTGTGTACAACGCATGTCAATCTACCTATAAAACAAAAGTTTCCATTTATTACATTGTGTTTGAGCATTGATGCAATCATCACAACACACGTACACACACATCCATACATATCCGTTTATCAACTCAGTCAAAACAAACTTCAAACAGAAGACGATTTGTTATTCTACTCGAGAAATTGTAACAGTAATGCTGTGTGCATATGCGGCATATCTGCGTATGACTGCACGATTGCAAGCTCTGTTCACTTCCCAACAAATTGCATTCTCATAATCAATAAAGAAATAGTGATAAAGGCCATATAAAGATGAGGGTCTTAACATTATAACGAAACAATTTAAAGCCGATTGCTTGGAAACGACGCATGATGATGATTATACATATTCGTGTACTTGGCATTCGGTTAATGATACCGATCGATTATTCTAATTGAAGTAGGTGTGATTGGCCTCGAAATTGAGAACAATTAGTTGGAATTCCAATGTTCTACTCACTAAACCCTGATAGTATTTATGTGCATATTTAACTCTGATATGATCGATCGTATTTGTGGTGCAGTATTGAGCTTAGCTTATGAACAATAAGTAACTGTCAATTTTTGTTTAATTGACAAGATTGTAATCAAGGTTTGAGATGTCACCACTGATCTATGCTACTTGTATTGATTATATTGAACAAAATGTGGAATAATCAGTGATCTTTGGAGAGTAGAAAGATAACTCTGGAAAATGTCGATGACGTTCGTAAGCCGACCAAAGAATAAGTATGATACACAGTAATTCATAACTCTTCTTCCGTTAATGGTTGTGAAACGAGGCTTTTAGTAAACAGAGAATATATGTAGGTGATTGTTATTCGATCATGGTTGCATTGATAGTTCTGTTCATATATGTTAGAACGAATGAGTAAGTAGTACTGAGGTTAGAGGGAGATTAATGAGTAAAATAATAACAAATCAACCGATGCGTTTTTGGAATCTTCACCAAAACAAACCATAATATAATATCAGTCTATTTAGTTATTGAGGTTAGACGGAGAATACTGGGTAAATGAACAAATCGACTGTTGCCTTTTTGGGATCTTCACCTGAATGATGTCGTTGGGATAGTTTTTTCTACCTACCCATACATAACACAATATCTTAGTCGACATACAATATTCTCTGATGTAGGAATAGATTGAAAGAAAACTAAAGAGGAACAAACTAAAATATAACATCAGTCTATTTAGTTATTGATTATTGATTTGAGCAATGTTGTTATAGATACAGATTACTAGATTAATAAGTAAGTAGTATTGATCTGCTTTTTTCAGAGAAATAATCATAGATTCAAGTAAATGGAATCATTGAATATACACGTTGCTGAGTATAAAGAAACAAACAAAATTTCTCATCAAATTTTCTAGTTAAACAAAATGTAAACAAATTTCAGTGGAACAACAAATTACATGCACACACACACGTACACACACACCACAACGTTATCTGATGAATATAAGTGGATAAGTTAAAAATCACGTCAATAAAATGACGATGACGACAACAACGACAACAACAACAGTATCAACGACATTCAGAATGATTGACTATATGGGATGGAAAAATCATATCGACAATCTATCCATAGATACACAGATTGACACGACCAGGGTATGTATATACATACGTATATATACCTACCTATGCATATAAAGCCATCAACTCTGAGTCTACATAACACTAATTCACATAACCTGGTTTCAATAATAATAATAATGTTTCTTCCAACTCAATAATTCACAGATATTTTAAGAGAAAACGTATCGAACGGAGAATTAATTAAAAGAAAATTATCCCATTTTAATTATTTGTGTTAACACAGATACTGACATGTATCAGTATGAATATGCATGTGCATGTGTGTGTGCGCGTGTGTGTCATGAATGAGCTGATGGAAGAACTCAGTTGAACAATAGATAATTGGAAATGAATGAATGAATTAGATAGAAATGAATGTGGGGGGGGGGTAAATAATAATTTAATTAAAATTAAGAATACTACTAATATGATTGATACTACTGATACTACTACTATTGATAATAATAATAATAATAAAGTTAATTAATAAAGGACCAACATATCTTTATTGAATTTGATTAAGTGACAGGATGAATGTCACTTATTGTTGTGATGAAATGTATAACCCAGAAAAGAAATCGACAATGAATTATTAGTGTAATTATGTAATTTATCAATGTTTACATGCATATCTACTTGACTGGTTATAATAAGCTAACTAGATTGATTAGCTCAGTGAATAAAAGGTACTGGGTTCAAGTCCAAGAGAGTAGAATGTTAGTACATCACAGACGAACGAGTCCTAAATAGGATGAAACGCGTATCCTAAACTTCACTACAAGCCTCATAGCAAATTTACCTAAAAATTACTACATAATATGAGTTGGGAAATTCTTTAACAGATATCAAAATGTTTCTATGATTAGTGAATAGGAACATATATGCCATTGATAGAAGCATCAGAGCCGACAAATGCCTAGTTTTAATCGGTTAAATGAATGTGTGGGCACCTTTCTATGTGATCTGGAACGAGTCAAGATAACTCATATTTAGTCACCCTTGCTTAACTGATTCGAGTGACCAACCTTTTAATGTTCACTTTTTTAACAGTATTCGAAAATAGTTAGCAACACCTATGTCTTTGCCTTCATCCGATAAGACTTAACAGACTAACTAATCGATTGTTCACATCTTTTGTCATGTTTTTCATTTATTTCTTATCCCTTCCTTATAACTTACATTATTATTATTATTATTATTATTATTATTATTATTATTATTATTAGTAGTAGTAGTAGTAGTAGTAGTAGTAGTAGTAGTAGTAGTAGTAGTAGTAGTAGTAGTATTAATGGCTTTATTCTGTATTATATTTTGGTACAATATAGAATTCTCAGCACAGGGTATTTCAACAAGTTACTTATGCAAAAAAAGAGTAACAAATACAAAAAAAGGTTTGAAAAAATAACCCGAAAAACTGTACAACTTTTAAAATTGGAGACATGGTTAACAATGTAGGTAATTGACTAGGTTAACTCTAACATCCCGTTCGTCACAGAGTATATTTACTAGGTAAGGTATTATAGAACTTTTATACTTTTCCTTGCGTGCATGGATTTTAATGTAATTACGTCTCGTTCTACCAGAAGAAGATATACAAGGAGAAAGATCAAAGTGGAGGGGATGGTTACTATCTGATAAAATAACACCTGCCAGGAATTTGCATGAGTTTCAATGTCTATCCACAACCACATTAATTATTACCTCGAAGGATTCACCACACATCTTGCTAACTGCCTTCAGCACTCTCCGCAATACAGCAAACTCTTTTCTCAGAAGCTTGGGAAAGAATAATGGAGAACAGTAAAGAATAATAGGTAATATGCAAGAATTGACAAATTGTAAGAGTAAATGACGAGTAATCCCAAGAGCATGCAATTTCTTTATGTAGTAAGTAACACGGAAAACTTTCTTCGATAACAGTAACAGACCAAGAGAGATCAAAGGAAAAGGTAACACTAAGATAATTGACCTTCGACACTGTGTTTATCTAAGAGTCTCCAATGATACAAGCATTATGGGATCTCAAAAAGGTGTTTATATTCCGTTCATGTCTCATGCTAAAGTTAACAGCTTGATATTTAGACGGATTAAATATGAGACCATTAACCACAGACCAACAATCAACACGAGGCAAAAACTCATTCATTTCTATGGGATGTAAAGAGAAAAAGATAGGCATACATACAGTGAGATCATTCGCACATTTCAAAAAAGTGTTTTCTGTGGAAGATGGCAGATCATGCAGAAAAAAGAAGAAAGAACAGCTCCTTGTGGTACACCTTCATGAGACAGCAGAGACTCTGAACACTTTCCTCCAAACACAGTGTACTGTTCCCTTCCAAAGAGGTAGGAACATAGCCAGCTGGTTATCCAGCTGTCAGTGTTGACTCTGATTAACTTGTTAAGCAGAAGTATAGTCCAGAAAAGTGCATCAAACATATTTCTTACCCTTTTCCAAGTTGAACACTATCTTGTGATGCAAAACAGTAACGGCATCTAAGGCGCTTTTCTTGCATCTGTAAACAAACTGAAACGGATCAATGTGCTCTTTTATCGCATGAATATTTCCACTTTTTCTACAGTTCACTGAATCGCCTATTTTTCTTTCTCTAATCAATTAATTTTCATTTGATACCTGAAAAACGAAAAAATTATCAGTACATGGGTTGTCGAAATTATTAAGTTTTTGATTGAGATAATGAAGTGATTGATGTTAGACCACCGTTTAAAATCCGTAAGCACTGGACGGCCGTCTCGTCCTATTGTGGGACTCCTCAGCAGTGCGCACCTATGATCCCACTCGCAGGATTAATCGGTTTATGATCTAAATCAAAAACATAATAATCTCCACAACCCCTGTACTGATGATTCACATGTGATCACTAGTGACTAGCTTCGATAGAAAATTCTCGAACTTCTAGTGAGAACTCGCGACCAGCGGAGCTAATCCGTATCGGGCAGAGACAGGTATCTACCTCAGTACAATGGAAGATGATCTAGCAATTTCGTGGATTGATTGATGTTAGACACTAACACAATTAGATATCAGATCAGTGGTCCAGTAGGTTAAGTGTTCATGTGCGAGACTGAAGGCCATAGATTCAAATCGTGGTTGCTCACTGCTGAGGAGTTCCACAATAGGACGAGACGGCCGTCCAGTGCTTACGGATTTTAAACGGTGGTCTAACATCAATCGGTTCATGATCTTTTGGGGACGTTAGATCCCCAGAACTCATTTGGGAAAGGACCTAATTTTGTAATTTTATTTAGAAAATTCGAACGTCTTTGTTTTCACGCCAAAGGCGCTCTTTTATCTTCATGTCGTATTTCTTATTGGGAAATATCTTAAATACTATTGGTCCGTTGCGTCTTTTAGTATGCTATTTGGTAACTGTCCCCAAGGACGGTTTTGTACTGTATATATATATATATATATATATATATATATATATATATATATACGTTTTGAATTGTGTTTGTTGTTATCGCTCGTTTCTGGCTGTTGTGTAGAATATACTTTCCCCATTCTAAGCTTGGACTTCTTCCTCTAGTTGGCGGAGCTGGGATGACGGATCAATAGCTAACTTACTGGTCTTTGATCATCGAATCTTGTTTCTTGTTTGTAGATTAAGTGAACTCGTAATCATTTCAACCCTAGCATGATCTCAATCAAAAAGAAAATTATTCGAAAAAATAATTAAAAAAATTTTTTTCTTTATTTTAAAAAAAAAATTGAGTAAATTAGATTATTTTTGATTGGTTAATTTTTTGTTTTTTGGATTATTTAATTATGATGATTCTTATTTATGAATAATCTAACCAATCACAGGTAAGCAGATATATATTTTTTTGTTTTTTTTTCAATCTTAAATTTGATTGGTTATTTAGTTACCTGGTTAAGTTTACCTATTTTCCTACCTATCTAATATGATTATTACTACATATATATATACAGTCCTATCTACTCAAATGTAAAGAATATATTACTGATAGATGTACATATGCTTTAATGTGTATGTATGTGTGTGGGTGCGTGCCTATGTATGTATGTATGTATCCAAGTATATAGGTATACATCTATACACCTCATTTATATATATTGATTGTATAGGCATTATTTCCTTAGTAGATTAGATATACTCATTCAATTAGGATAAACTATATTCATAGAATAATGATAAAAATAATCCTTTAAATGAATATACACATGAAATTCAATATAATAATGATTCAATGTATATTAATTTTATTTCACTTAGTAACCATATTCTATTATGTAACCTGTAATATCCCATATTCTAATCAATTATCTATGAAACCATCTAATCGTAATATAAATTCATTATATAAACAAACTAATCAAAATATTGAAAGTATATCTATGATTAATCAACCAAATAGACCATATATAAAAATTTATGATCCAGATCATAATGATCCAAATTATTTACCACCACCACCACCAACACCACCACCAACAACAACAATAATAACGCAAAATTTAATCAATAATACAGAATTGATCAATCAAAATAAAGAAAATCAATTGAAAGAAGAAATTTATACAAAAACATCTATGAGAGATCGTATAGTAAATTTAATTATGTCAAAATATCGAAGTTATGAACGTCCACCAGATGGTGGTAATGCAACTATAGTAACAGTTAATATGAAAGTATTAGCTATATTTTCAATTGATGTACGTACAATGGATTATTATATAGATTTATTATTAAGACAAGTATGGCGTGATCGTCGTTTATCATGGTATGATATACCAGAATTTTCAAAATTTAATGAACCATTAGTATCACCAAAATTAAAAGAACAATTATGGTTACCAGATTTATTTTTTCGTAATGGTAAAGATGGTTATTTACATAAATTAACATTACCAAATTATTTATTACGTGTACATCCAAATGGTAATGTATTATATAGTCAAAAAATAACGATGAGATTTTCATGTCAAATGCATTTACAAACATTTCCAATGGATAATCAACATTGTCATATTAATATTGGTAGTTATGGTTATACATTAAATGAATTAAAATTTGTATGGAATCATAATAAACCAGTTGAATTAGCTGAAAAATTACAATTATCTGAATTTGAAACACCAAAACAATTTATTACAAATGATTGTTCATCTGGTTATTCTACATCAACCGGACAATATACATGTTTAAATGCAACATTTGAATTACAAAGACAATTAGGTAGTTATTTAGCAACAACTTATATACCAAATGTATTAATTATTATGGTATCATGGTTAAGTTTTTGGGTTAATGTTGATTCAGCACCAGCACGTGTACCATTAGGTTTATTAAGTTTACTTGGTATATTAACACAAGCTATAAGTGTATCATCAACATTACCACGTGTATCATATATTAAAGCAATAGATATATGGATGATATTTTCTATTATATTTGTTATTGGTGTATTAGTTGAATATGCTATAGCATTAACTATATTAAGACGTAAACAATCTGAAACATGGCATGAAGATGTTAAAGAGATAGTACGTGAAGAATTAGCTAGATGGTGTGCTATATGTCAACAACAACAATTAATACAATTACAAAATTCAAATCAATTAATTAAAGGACAATTAGAATTTCGTGAAGAATTAGAACATTTATTAACTAATCAATTTATTGATGATTATAAAGATAAAACGAAACCAAAACGACCACCTGGTTTAATTGAATCAGAAATTGATACATATAGTAGATTTTTATTTCCAGCATGTTTTGTATTATATAATTGTTTTTATTGGTGTTATTTTTTAATTATTGTTAATCAAATTTAATCATGATCAATTATTGATTGTTTGTCGATTAATCGATCGATCGATCAATCAATCAATCAGTCGATTCCTCTTTATGTTTGTTCTTGATATATGTTACTACTCCTGATTCATCAAGATCAATCATTTGTTGCTTATCGATCAATCAATCAATCAATTCCTTCTTATGTTCTTTCTTCATATATGTTGCTATTGAGATATTTGAAACTTTTCAACTCTTATAGAGTTTAACAATCAAATATAATGAATTCGATGTTATGCATGCAAAAATCGATCAATTATTCATTTTATATCAATCGATCGATCAATTATTCAATCCATCCCCCCGTTATCTTCTTTCTTATTTTGAAACATCTTGTTGTTATGATTATAATGTGTGTGTGTTTTTTGTTTTGTTTTTCTAAATGGAAACAATTCTGTTGTTAATTAAATTTAATCAAGATTAATCACTGATTGTTAATCGATTAATCAATCAATCAATCAATCAATCAATTAATGCATTTGTAATGATCTTATGCATGTAAAAAATCGATTACTTATTTCTTCTTTCTTAATCGATCGATCAATTCCGTCTTATCTTCTTTCTCGATAAATGTTACTACTCAAATACGTAAAATTTTCTATCTTTGTTATAGTTTCTCAATCAAATATAATGAAGTTGATGTTATGATCCATTATTAATGTATTTGACGTTATCTTAATCATACAAAAATCGATCACTTATTCATTCTTTATCAATTGATCGATCAATTAATTAATCCATCCCCCCGTTATCTTCTTTTTTTTTTTACTTTTAAACATCTTGTTGTTATGGTTATTGTTGTGTTTTTTTTTGTTTTTCTAAATGGAAACAATTCTGTTGTTTAGCTTTTAGATGAATTATACAATTTGAATAGAATTCATTGAATGACTATCATGATCATGATCATCATCATCATCATTATCATTATCATTATCATCACCATCATCTATTACATAATCAACAATATACTATGAGAATACACATTTTCCAAATAAAAACAAATACATTCAAAATTCATTTGTATACTTAATTATGATCATCTTTATGTGTAATTTCATTGGGAAGATTACCATTCATTACCATTCGTACCATTAGTACCATTATTATTATTAGTATTACTAATACTACCAATATAACCATACTCAACTAAATAAACAAACATGGATGCATTTAGTAAACATTAACTGAATAATATTCAATAGTTCATATCAACCCCTTTCATTGATGTCATTCAATAAAGTATTATTATCATTCATCATTATAACTTGGTTCAATGTTCATTTTTTTTGTTTTTTTGTTTTTTGTTTTACTGTAAAGAAATGTTATCTATTGTATACAAAATTGTTATGTTGAATGAGTTACAGTAGAATCAGAGAGACAGAGAGGAGGGGTGTATTTTGTAAATATTATAGTGTAGGGCCAGTGAAATGTCACTAAGTCCTAGCCAAATCATCCGGTAGTGGGGTCATTGATTATCGAGTAAATCATCAATCCTCGTCAAAGTCAGGGACAACCAATGCGCATCAGTTAATCGTATGCCATGGACTAGCCCATGCGACAGTGGTCTTACTTTCGCTTGTATCTACTTTAACTAATATATTTCTGTAATAACGTCCTCTGTGTTATACAGTCTTCAAAGCAGCTATGGTACCTTGATACGTCAATGGGATAGTTCATGTAAGGTGCTGACCACGAGGTGTGACTTAGACATTAGCTAGTTTGTCACACCATTCACGTCTAACTCGAATAGGCCTCCAATCATTACGACATAGATCATCTACGTTGGTGGTCTACAATAGTAATTTAATAGTTGAATTCATGAATCAATTATTGTTAGACCATCATGGATACAAAAGGAATTTGATAAAGATCTTGATTCATCATGTTAGAATGATTTGTTCAGATGACATTATTGTAAATGAATTGGTTAATATTCATAACTTACCTAAGTAAGAATGGGTGCTCAATAAAATTGATCGACAAACATAAGAAGGAGATGAAAAGAAGGACAAAGATATTTACCGTTTCGAAGAAAGTATTGTTCATAAAATTACAATTCCTAAATGACACTACTGAAGAAATTGTGACTGAGAGACTAAGAAAAGTGATACAAAAAACATTTAATGCAGCTAGACTAAGTGCTATCTTCTGCCAATATTCCACAATATGAATGGCCAATAAAGACAGATTGCTTGAATTCGCCAAATTCATATGTATTTATCGATTGAACTGCTCCTGTAGAGCCAGTTATATAGGGCGTACAATTCAACAAATTCATCATTGTATAACAGAGTACCATCCGTCGTGGTTGAGCAAAGGACAGATAAGAGTGATCGAAATTGTTATGTTGAGTTATTGACAATAGAATCAGAGAGGGGGTGTTTTTTTGTAAATATTATAGTAATTTAATAGCTGAATTCATGAATCGATTGTTGTTAGACCACCGTGGAAAGTCTGGAAGCATTGGACGGCTGTTTCGTTCTAATATGACACTGCCTTACCAGTGCGTATCCATGATTAGTGAGATTAACACCGTTGGATGTCGGTTAGCTCATTGGTCTAGAGGTTAAGCTCTCTGACGGAGGATTAATAGGTCCTGAGTTCGAATCACACCATGCGGGATCGTGAGTGCGCGCTGCTGAGGAATCTCATACTAACGGATGAAACAGCCGTTCAGTGTTTCCAGGTCTCCCATAGTGACCTAGCTTGAATTAACTCATGAATTCAATTAGTCTGTTATAGTATAGTTTATTATTATGGATTATAATAATATGTTATTTCCTTATAGAAGTTTGTTTAAACTAAGAGTATCCACACACACACACATACATACACAGATATCTATAGAATGTTATTAGATTTATCTTGAATAGATGGATATTGATTCGTGAATAAATTTTTTAAATGGTGAGACTATAATTTAGGGATGACCTTTGAATGACTCTAGAATGACCTTAAGAATGCCCATTTACTTACTAGGACTAAATGAAGGTTATAAAGCAGTTTGAAGAATAAGGATCATCATCAACAGTTGATGATTAGGGCTAAGAATTACAATCACGGTTTTTCACCACGAACTGACATCAGCTAAACTGCCAAGATGCTATTTAGCCAAATGGATGAATGAATTTCGCACCAAAATCCAAAACCTATCATCTTATATCTGATTGGTTAGTTCATAAATTGTAATCTTGCCGAGGGACGAATAAATGAGAATTAAGGAAAACTTCCAACATAAAATAAGTTAGGGAAATATTATTGTACAATGCTTAGAACATCTCCACAAATCCCTTCTGATAATAACCATCTGCTCACTAGTGACTGACTTCAAGAGATACTCATGGAGTTCTAGTGAAAAGCCGTTACCAGTGGAGTTCAACCAGGTCTGTTGTGAGATAGTAACTCACTGAAGACAATGGTGTACGGTGGCGCAACTTCGTGGATTGGTTGAAGCTAGACATAACACCACCGGATGCCAGTCGGTTCAGTGGTCTAATGTTTAAGTACTCGCGCGCGAAACCAGTAGGTCCTGGGTTCGAGTCCGCGGGGTGCAGGGTCGCTGGTGCGCACAGCTGAGGAGTCTCGCGCTAGGACGAAACAGCCGTCCAGTGCTTCTAGGCTTTCCATGGTGGTCTAGCTTCAATTGACTCATGATTTCATTCTATGAAATTTCTGAAATTCTCCACAAATCCCTTCTGAAAATATATCTTTTTTTAAAAAATTCACTTGGTATTGTTTGTTTAAAGCGAACGGTACTGCTTTCGAGTCTTAGAGTGAAAATCAATTCTGCGATGCATGTACATTAGGCTGGACGAAACGCGCGTCCTAGATTCTGCTACTAGTCATCAGCCAATATCTTTTTGTTATTATACAGTAAAACTGATAGTTTTAAATGTACTAAGTGCTAGATGGATTTCATATAACACATGAATCAATCAAATTTCATTTCAATTCACATTGTTTACAGCAAATCCGCAAAACCAACCATTTTATTAATGATCCACTAAACAATAAGTAAGCTGGTGTAGTAGGGAATGATGAAAAAAGGATAATAGATTTCACATACGATCACTTCATATCAATAAAACGCCAACAATAGTTCTTCCATAATTTCATCCCTGTAAGATATTTAATGATGATGGATTTGAAAGAAGAAGAAAGCCTGGAATCACTGGACGACCGCTAAGCCCTCGTATGGGACTCCTTAGCGATGTGCACCTACGATTCCGCGCAAGGGACTCGAACCCAGGACCTTCGATCTCGCACGCGAACGCTTAACCTCTAGACCACTGAGTCAACACCCGTCGGTGTTAATGTTTAATTTCAACCAATCCACGAAATTGTGCTACCATTCACTATTGTTCCCGCGCGACATCAAACGCCCTGGGTTCGTTTCCCTTGTACGGGGTCGCAGATCACTGCTGAGGAGTCCCATATTGGGACGAAAGGGCCATCACGTCCATCCAGACTTTTAATGATGTTCTAACATCGATTTATTATTTATGATATCAATCTAAACTCAATAATTTCCACAACCCTGCACAGATATCCCCTTGTACATATTTATCTTAAATCATAGCTTCTTACTTTCATATAGTACTTGTGTCTAAAAAGTTCTACTATATGGGGCGGAAATTTCCAGAACTACGAAAGCCATCATTCATAGAATACAAGTGTTTATTAACAGTCGTCTACGCAAAATACTTTGGATCCGTTGGACAGACACTATCAGTAACAACCTACTGTGTGACAGAACAAATCAGATCACAATGGAGGAAGAAATCAGGAAGAAGTGCTGCAAGTGGATAGGACACACATAGAGGAAAGCACCCAACTGCGTCACAAGACAAGCCCTTATGTGGAATCCTCAAGGTCGAAGGAGGAGAGAAAGACGAAAGAACACAATACACCGAGAAATGGAGACAGACATGAGAAGAATGGACAACAATTGGACAGAACTAGAAAGGAATGCCCAGGACAGAGTGGAATGGAGAGTAGTGGTCGACGGCTGGGGTTGTGGAGAGTCAGCTCTCCCTTCTTCCCTCTCTCTCTCTAAATGTTCTCACATGATCATGTGCATACAACCACTGTCAGGGAAGTCCTACTCGCCGCTTTCTCGAGGCATGGGTGTTCCTTACAAAACTGAGAAGACGAAAATCGAATGTTCAGTGCTTTAACCGGTCTGGTGGATATGGAGGGTCCATTTAGGCAGCCTTTACATATGAACCTATTGTTGGTCACTGGCTACCATGAGACTGCATCTCCTTACATTGCTCCACTGTTTTGTGGATTAGACCTTTTAGTCGAAGTCTCCGGGCATGGTCTCCTAAGAAAATCACCTGCTTCGGTTGCGGCGCCCGGTTAGTATCCCATCCCTTACACAAATCGAATGAATTATGTGGCGCATATCTATTGGGTGCCTCCTTGTACCAATGTTTACATGTTTAAATAAATAAAATACATCATAGTTTGATCTATTTCTATATCAAGGAATCTCCTTCTGAAGAAGATACTTATACAATAATTGATCACCTTATTTCAAGAAATGAGTCATAATTAATTACAAATTTAATCAATGATTAAACAGATAATCTCTGATAGAATCTTTAGCACTCAGTGTAGATCTTGTATTTTATCACAGGTTACTTATTTGAACACATAAATATTGGTACAAGAAAGCACCAAATATATATGCACCCCAAATGCCCTGGTATGGCGGAGAGTGAGGTGGGCCCGCCCCTCCTCTCGAAATGCTCTCTCACGGCCACGTGTTTATAGCCTCTGTAAGGGAAGTCCTACTCACTGCCTTCTTGTGGCGGGAGTGTTGTTTACGAAAACGAGAGGACGAAAGGCGAATGTCAGGCGCTTTAACCGAATCCCAAACCAATTGTGCACATGGGCTCCAGTATCCTGAAGGAACAGATGGCGTATGAAGCTATTGTTGATCACCGACTATCATGGGAATTCATCTCCTTACGATGCTCCACTACCTTGTGGGTTAGACCTTTAGGTCAAAGGTTCGGGGTGTGGCCCTCTAAGAAAAAAAGACCGGCTTCGGTCCGGGCACCCGATCAGTATCATAGCCCACACATAAATATGATGAAATGTCGATATTTTATCATAGAAAACCTTTATGTAGCTGTAATGAACAGAATCACCGCTGAGAATGACTGAGCCTACTCTAACACGAAATTACATAGTTATTTGGAAAAGAAAAATATGAAAACCATATGTTTAATGCTTGATTTGCAAAATGTTCATTTATTGTTTCAGTCCTTATTGTTTCTTCATTCTCTGTTCTCGCTCTGTTTTCTTTAATCTTCTTAATCTTCTACTGTCATAGATTCTATTTCTTATGGGCATTATACACTACTTATGTCGACAATAAGTAGCACACACCACATAATCATTAATTAGATATTGATTATGATAATACTCTTGATTTAAGATGAAACGTGTTTATGAGAATATCTGGGATTCCATTAGTAATCACTATGAGATAAAACTATTTAGATGTCAACTTATTCAATGAAGAAATTTACATCATCTAAATAAGCAGACGGAAATCATTTACCATGTACAGGTTTATTTATCTAGCCGTGAATCATATTTTTTTTATAAGAACAGCACTTCCTCCCTCTTGGTTGGCAGCGACACCAAATATAGTGAACGAGAACACAAGTGGGGACAATCAAATGCATTTGAATACAACATTACAGAACGTCTTGGTAACATCTGAATACCATGCTGTAAATACTTCATTTGCAAAATGTTAATCAGTCATCTCAGACTTTATTGTTCTTTCGTTTCCATACCAACCACTCTCTGTGCTCGTTCTCTTCTGTTCGATCTTCTTAACCTACTACCGCCAAACATTTCACTTTCTACTGATGATACATACTACTTATATCTATTGACATCATTAGCACACATCATAGGATTACTGCCTGACTACTTGAACTGAAATAAACGGATCAGGATTTGAATCTATGATATATCGTTTGAAGATTAAACACTTCGTCCACTAAGCACATGATGATCGGTAAATACAATTATACAAATTCATAGTAAACAGTGTAAATTATTAATTAAATATAAAGGGTTTCTGATTTGTTCATTATGGGTTTATTCATTACATGGGAAAAAATTGAAATTCAAGAAGTTTGTTTCCTTACTAATTAACGTTAATTGATGATCACTAAGGAACACATGGAGTCGGGAATTGGAAGTAGACATGAAAAAGATAAATAACAACTGGAAAGGATTGCCCAGGGCAGAGTTGGATGAGGAATGTTGGTGAGCGTTCTATGCTACTCTATGGGGGGTAACAGGCATAAGTAAGTAAGTAAGTAAGTGTTCTAACTTGTGGCCTGAGTGGCCTGCTAATATATAATGTAATGATACCTCCAATTAGAGAGCAATGAACTATCGATCGGACCAATGACGCATAAAACCTGTACGAGTAGTCTACAGTCCTTAGCAGTCCTACTTCCTGCTTACCCCAGCCTGTTAAGTCTAGAACACCAATCTCAGCCTCCATGATATGAATCATTATATTTCAAACATACTGAGTTTATACACCAACCAAACAGACCATATTTTACTATAAAATAGGAAACAACATGTGCACAAGATTGACCAAATGTGGCTGTGAATGTGGAAGATAGTAATTACTAAACTGGGCATAACTCGTGAGTGGTAAATGGTATAATAATCATTCATAGGTCAAAATAAAGCTTATGACAAGAGGGACATGAATATGAATAGTTTAGTTACTGAACAAATATACAATAACAATATACGTATAGTATTGATCCATAAATGGATCCCATAAGTTACCATTCATTATGTTTATCGGGCATGACAGTAAGTACTTAAGTGAGAAAGTAAGTAAGTAAGCAAGTAAGTAAGTAATATCTTTTGCATATAAGAACATTAAGTATTTCATATATGATGATAATACAGTTTCTATAAATCTTGATGCCATTATTTAATCATCAAGGCCAAAGAACGAATTGCATCGAGAAATAGAAGCGGATATGAAAAGGATAAAAGAACTGGAAAGGATTACCCAGGACAGGGTTGGATGGAAAATGCTGGTAGTGGTGGTGGTGGTGCTGAAGTTTTCGAATTTCGAAATTCTTACACTTCACTTCTACCTGAAGTTTGTGTTGATGATGATGTCGTTCAGAAGAACGATGAAAGCTCCACGACTAAGTCATCCAGCTAAGAGAATAAAACCCCATCAAAATACGTGTTGTCTTAATAGTATTAAATATTTCTAATCAATTATTTTAATGCTGTATACATCTAATATTCATCTAACTACGATGTATATAAAATAATTTAACCTTCCCAGTCGGATCCATACATGTTTATATAAATACTGAAATGATTCAAGGAAATACATTTTGACAGATCAATTCATTACAAATAGGTCGTGGAAATTGATATGAATTATTTTCTGGTTAGCGTTATTTTAGCGAGTTAGTTTTCTACGGGATGGGGTAGCTAACCCCATGATCAACCCTCTTCCTTTATCCGGACTTGGGACCGATAGTAACTCTAGAAGAGCTATAGGTGGAGTTGGACATTGATATGGCATTATTATTATTATCATTATTCATGACGTTATTCAATATTATATTCTCCGTACAATATAGAATTCTCAACACAAAGTATTTCAACAAGTTTCCGTATCTTACTTCTTGATTGATCCTGACGAAAAACATTGAGTGATCCCCTTTTATAAGTTAGCAATCAAGTCAATCGACATCTAAATGATTCTTTTCAATGTACATTGCCAGACATCATGATGTATCTGTTTGGAATTTTTTGTAAGTGTGTTCTGAACTCAATTGGACTGGGTTAGACGAACAAAGGATCAATAAAGACGATAGGCTGCTCATACCAGTCGAACATCATTAGTTTAACACAGTACCAAGATTGTATAACTTGCATTTCGATTGATGAATAAATGACATAATAATTAGCTGAGCTTAAAAAGTCATAATATATTTCCATTAATAGTTGAGACAATGAGTCAATTGAAACTAGACCACCATAGAAAACCTACTGTAGAATTCTTCAACAGTGTGCATCCATAATTCTGCCTCATGAGATTCAAACCCAGGACCTATGAGTCTCATATGCGAACGCTTAACCTCTAGATCACTCAATCGGCTGTCAACTAATCCGCGAAATTAAGCAACACATCCACCATATTCTTCAGTGAGTTACTATTTCAATCAATGAATTTCACAAATAGAACAATCAATGATGTATCCAATTTTGTTCTACTCTCATTAAATTAATTAGACTATTTGATAATATGCTAATGTAACTAATAAATGTTTATTCTTCTAGAATAGATTCTAATTAAATAGGTCATTTTCAATGGATGAATAATAATGATAATCTTCTAAGTTTGTATAACATCTAAATCCCTATTGTAGGAGGTGGAGGAAAGGTGGATGATTAAGATTGTTGAATTTCATAATTTTACTACATTGAATGAACTGAATCTAGAGACCGTTGATAACTGACAACGAGTGGATGATTAATTTTATTTGTATATGAGATTTCATTTACAATGTACATGCATGATTTCATTAAATTAGGGGCCTATTATAAATCCTAAAGGTCCTAAGTTCGAAGACAAGTGTAACTATGAATGATTACTGATGAGAAGTTCTATACTAGGATGGAACAACTATCCAGTTTTGTAATTAAGATCAGTTTTCAATGTGGAACTCAAAGTGTCAATACATATCTAATAAAAAGTTCATTAAAAGCAAAACTGGATGGTGTTTAACCATGGAATCCATGACTCGCGTTTTAATCTTACTTCAGACCAACCAGCTAGATGTATCTGCATCCTAGAGTTGATATTCATTCAGGTATTCGAACCCAGTAGTGCTGTTTACAATCGTAAACAACAATCGGAAGACACAAACAAACAACACTAAATGAATTTAAAAATTCATTATTTCAACAATAAATTTCTCAAATACTTTCTCAATCATAACGAGATTATTAGAAGGTATCTATAATTGAATTCACTTGATATTGTCTGACTTGTATCTTCCCACTGAGGTTTAAGACTGCAATTGATCAGTCTGTTATTGGCATATGTGCATCCTATGCGGTATCCCCTCGATATTGCCTGAAGTGATAAGCTTTATAGGCAGTAATAGATAGTGGCCAGCAGTGATATTCAGGACACGCGTTTCGTCCTATTTCGAACTCGTTAACTGAATGTACTTGCATCTCAGAGTTGATGTTCATTCTGTTAATAAACACTTGTATCTTCCGGATGATGTTTCAAAAATTGTAAAATATAATTATTAACAATTAAAGACAAACAAATCAATAAAATCAAGATCATTTTGGATCAATGTTGAAAACTGATCAATAATTGATATTTTGTGAGACTGAAATAATCCTACCATTAGATCATTAGCTTATGATCAAAATCCATCTAGATAATAGAAAAGAAGTTCAATCTAAGAAACAGGATCAATTCATGAAGTCGTTAACAATTAAACTGAATCATACTAAGTTGTATCGATTTGCTGACTGATACCTAATCATGAGTTGTATGTTATAAATTGGAGATCTGATTAGAAACCGGTTACAATGGTGCAGGTATATTCAACCTTCATCCTTCTCGAAGTATTGGTTATGATGTCATTTGTTTATTTAACATTTTTAGATTTCATCTGTTCTGTTCTAAACTATATTTGTCTTGTCATTCCTATTCCTGATTGTTCTGTTCCTTAATTTCTTAATCCAAGATTCATTGTTGTCTATAATTAATTGATTGAACGATAAAGTAGTTGATGAGGTTGTGAATCTTCATCGACTAAGATGGTTGGGTCACGTGTTACGTATGCCTGAGCACCGATTACCACGACATACAATGCTAACCGGTGTTGTGGATGGCTGGAAGAAAGTTAGGGGTAGTCAAACCAAAATATGGCATCAGTCCACAAAGTCACTTACTTCTAGTCTTAACCATGTTGGTAGATGCAGACTACTTGGTTAGTGTCCACGTGACTATCGTGATCAATGGTTGGAGACTCTTGATGACATGGCTCAGAATCGATCACAATGGCATGGGTGTATACACTCTCTGTCTTCCCTTAAACTAAGAGGTTAAAATCACTTCATATCTTTCTTTCTAAGAACTAATTCTTTCTTCCTGTACTATATCCTTATATACAATCTTTCTTTTATATATTACCACCTCTGAATTAACTACTTTTATTAATTCGGTGTTCATCTTGTTGTGTTAATGAAGTTTGGCAACTTAGACCGATGCATATATATGCCTGGTCCTACGTTTTAGCTGACTGACTGACTGACTGGTTGAATGATATTGTGTACTCCTTATTGCTTGTTAAATTCTAATAACAAAGTCTGCAATGTAATTATAAAGCTTAGTGAATGTAAGCCAGGGGGTATATATAATTTACTATGGGAGATTTGTGGGTAATCAACTAGAGATAATGGTTTATTATCAACTATGGTCAACCATTCAAAACAATATTTTACTTCCTTTGATAGTTACCTAATTCATAGTTAAATAAGTTTGTGAGAATTTAAAAAAAAGATCATTATCTTGTTCATTCAACCAAGGTGACTTCATTTCCAATTTAAATTAATGTATGATATATGACAAAATTATCGTCTCATGGTGATAAATCATCTGCAAACATGTACTTAAAGTTTATTGACTACTTATAATATGTAAGTAGTTTATAAATGTCTCATTAAATTCCCTTGGTATTGTTTACTTGAATCTTCTCATTGATGTTTAACACTGCAATTGAACAGTCCCTTATAGGCATATGTGCATACTGTGTGTATTGCCTCGATATCACATTAATTCACAAGCATTCTAAGCAAAAATGGATAGTGGTTAGCAGTGTAATCCAATTTGATGTGTGTTTCGTCCTGTTTAAGATTCGTCATTTGAATGTACTTGCATATACTTACAGTCCTCAATATCAATGGGAAGATTCAAGTAAGTTTAACACTTCAACCCATTTCATAAGCAATTGGCTATCAGGACTCCGTAGATAAGTTGATAACGCGATGGCGTTTATAGCGAACGGTACTGGGTTCAAGTCCCAACTCTGAGATGCAGGTATATCCAGTTGACGTGCCTCAAATAGGACAAAACGCTCGTCAAACTGGTAACCACTACTAGTCATTATCCATCTTTGCTTATGATGCTTGTTCCACTCAATGTTGGTTTCATGTACATTGAACCAAATAAAAACAATCAAATAAATCAATGAGTAGTACAGTGAAAGCATAAGCATTGTAGTTATTGTAATTATTGTGATTGAGTTTTGTCATCTTTAACATACAAACTGGAACAGTTCTAATGACTTCATTTCACCATCCTATTTGTCCACTATAGTCTTTTGTATCTAAGCAAATCGAATTAATTTAGATATTTCGTTTATCATATCAATCAATGGTTTATTGACGTATCTTTGTATATTAGTAGGTAAAATGGCTAGGATAAGATTTAAATCTTTTAATGATACAAATATTCCCAAAGTTTTAGTTATAACTTCTATATATAACGATTTATTCAGCGTAAATGTCAGTATATTTGAGTACTGTCATATCAAATCAAACTTCCATGAGAACCGATAAAACAATTAATTCTGTAATTGTAATAGTTGAGATCATGAGTCAATTGAAGCTAGGTCACCATGGGAAACCTAGAAGTACTAGACGATCGTTTCGTCCTATTGTAGGACTCCTCAGCAGTGCGCATCCACGATCCCACTTCACGAGGTTCGAACCCAGGATCTATCAGCCCAGGTTTTTCATGTTGGCCTAGCTTCAATTGACTCATGATCTCAACTATTGAAATTACTAAAATCTCCACAAAACCCCTTCTGTAATTAATTCTGTAACAGAGAATAACAATGAAAGATTGATGTTAAGAGGATGAGAAAAGGAGATCATATTTTTAACTTATTATAATTCTTGTTCAACACTACTTCCGTTTATAATTCATATTGTGAATGGAATAATGACATCGTATTTCTTTATATGAAAGGTTGGAAAATCACCATGTTTAACATTAGCCATGCATATCAAGATCATATAAAAGGTTCCTTCAACCGTTATGAATATCCACACACCCCAATACTTTCATATAATGAAGGTGTTAGTAGTGTTGAGATAGTTCAGGTCAATAAAGTCACATTATTTGTAATGTGAGTATATGAAGAACTAACATTGTTTCGTTGGGGGAGAGCAGGAAGAATCATATATGATCAGTTTAGGGGTTGTGGAGATTGTTAAGTTTTTGATTGAAATCATGAGTCAATTGAAGCTAGACCATCATAGAAAACCTGGAAGCACTGAATGGCCGTTTCGTCCTAAAAGCCGTGACCAGCGGAGCTAATCCGTGTCGGGTAGCAACAGGTGTCTACTTCAGTACAATGGACGACGGTCGCGCAATTTCGTGGATTGGTTGAGGTTAGACATTAACACTGATGGATGCTGGCTCAGTGGTCTATTTGATTAAGCGCCTGGCGCGAGACTGATAGGTACTGGTTTCGAATCCTGCGGGGTGTGTGATCGTGGATGCGCACTGCTGAGGAGTCCCATACTAGGACGGAACGGCCGTCCAGTGCTTCTAGGTTTACCATAGTGGTCTAGCTTCAATTGACTCATGATTTCAGTCAAAAAATCATTTATGAATTGAACGAAGGAGCAAATTATAGAAGATGCTGGAACACAACCCTATGGTCGGCAGAGATCTCGCAAATAGACTCTCCACGAAAAACTTATTCTTACGTATTCCATTAAAAAATGTGAGGAGAATGTAATGTGACGGGATTAAATGGGAAAAAAATAGATTCTTTTGCTCATTATGATGCTTAATCAACATGAGTTGAGTATATGTGATATGTGTGATTTTATTCTAATTAATAGTCAAAATGAGTATCCAATCAATATATAGATTGAATGTATTTTCAACTAAGGTTATCGTTTAATAAATCTTCCCTTGTATCAATTTTGGTGTTCTTTCTTCATGTCATAAAGATTGCAATGGTTCTTCGTTCTTTTTAAGTTAAGAATAAGTAAAGAGGATACAACAACAAAATTAAATGATCTTTATCATATGGGTCAATATTTTTTCTGAAACGGCAATCCTTTCCACTTGTTATTTATCCTTTACATATCTGCTTCGAATTCTCGACGGAGTGTGTTCTTTGATCTACCTCTTTTCCATTTCCCTTCAGGATTCCAAGTTAGGGCCTACCTCGTGATGCAGTTTGATGATTTGAGTAATGTATGTCTTATCCACTTTCATCGTCTTTTCCTAATTTCCTCTTCAGCTGGAAGTTGGTTTGTTCTCTCCCACAGTAGACTGTTTCTGGTGGTATCCGGTCAACGGATGTTGAGTATCTTGCGTAGACAACTGTTTACAAATACTTGTATCTTCTTGATGATGGTTATAGTAGCTGTCGAAGATTCAGTTTCGTATAGTAGACCTGTCTTGACGTTCGTATTGAAGATTGTGACTTTGATATTGATTGACAGTTGATTTGAGTTCCATATGTTCTTCAGTTGAAGGAATGCTGTCCTTGCTTTTCCAATTGTCGGCTTTACGTCTGCATCAGACCCTCCACGTTCATTGATGATACTTCCCAGGTAAGTGATACTTTCCACCTCTTCTCCGTGTTGTATTTGAAGATTTTGCTTTTTCCATCATGAATGTTGAGGCTTATTGATGCTGAGGTTGCTGGTACACTGTTTGTCTTCATCTGAATTTGTTGATGTGTATGGGATAGAACGGCTAGGTTATCTGCGAAGTCCAAACCTGAGATTAGTTTATGAACCATAAGCTTTCGTTTGATATATGATTCATTGCCATATCGTTTTCTGTTCCAAAGCTATGGTAATTTAAACGTAACCTTTGCTACTCTATTTTCCTACCCTAATGCCTAGTTTGAACATAATTGTATTTTTCTAATTTTTTTGTGGGGTTGTGATCATGTTAATCATCTATTTATTCATGAATCTGATCGCACTAACCTGAACTAGAAATCGGAAATAAACCGAGTAGTATTCCATTGGACTCGTCTTTTCCTCTTTCTTGATTGTTAACCATTTAGGTGATAGAATGTTTTTCGTCTCTCTGACTAAGGCCCTTTCTAACTTCAAGGTTTAACCAGCTAGTTTATCGTGTCAAAGCCTTAACCTATATTGAAACAAGTTCCCTCCTGTATATTATTGGACAGACAGATCAACAATGTAATAGTGTTGCAGTCCAAGATCTCGATCTCATCTTTGTTGAGAACGTTAGATCCCCAGAACTCATTTGGGAAAGAACCTAATTTTGTAATTTTATCTGGAAAATTTGAATGTCTTCATTTTCGCGCCGAAGACGCTCTAGTCACCTTCATGTCGTATTTCCCACTGTGAAATATCTTAAATGCTATTGGTCCCATCTGATTTGAATCAACATATGCTCACTAGTGATTGGCTTCAAAATGTATATCCTGAAGTTCTAGTGAGAAGCAGTGACCAGTGGATTTTAATTGGGTCAGTTGTGAGATAGTAACTCACTGAAGACAATGGTGGATGGTGGCGCTCAATTTTGTGGATCGGTTGTATGCCAGCCGGTTCATTGGTGTAGTGGTTAGATGCTCGCGTGTGAGATCGATAGGTCGTGGGTTGGAATCTCGCGAGGTGGTATCGTGGATGTGCACTGTTTAGGAGTCCCACGATAGGAAGAAACAGCCATCCAGTGTTTCTAAATTTTCCATTGTGGTCTAACTTCAATGAACTCATCATCTCAACCATTGTAAAGTCAAATTGGTCCAACTTAATCAATATCATGTAAATATAGATTAATACAAATCCATAGTGAAAAAAAACGAATCGAAAGGAAATTTCTCCTCTTTATAAATTATAATCTCACCGCATTCCCCACCATCACCACTACTACTACCCATCTTTCTTTAATGTTTTATAGAAAACATTTTAATCGGATCCTTTTCTTCTTTTTTTTTTCCTTTTTATTGCCTATACAATAAATTATTCCCTATAAATAGAACAAAATCTTATTATTGATTGTTTGTTGTTGTAGAAAATTCCTATTTTCATAATTATTCATAATAACAATCATCATCATAATAATATCGGAAATCAATAATCCTAAATAAACAGGATGAACCAATCATTTTATTTCAATCAAATGAACCAATCAAATTAAACATGTTCTAAGTCAATTTGTGATTGGTCCATTCTGATTGATTATTTATATAAAAACGAGCAAACAAACAAACAAGAGGGGTATATCATATCATCATTCAAAATTCAATATGATTTGACCAAGATTTCCATTTCCATTTATCATCAATGATGTTAAAATCATTATTTTATCGATTATTGATCAGTATTCAATTAATCTTCTTATTATATAATTATGATTGTCAATGTTATGAATTATCAGAACAATTATTCATTAAACAATTATTATCTAATTATGAAATAGCTAGTAGACCAATTCAATATGGTAATGAAACATTAAATATATTTCTATGTATTATATTAAAACAAATTATTGATTTAGATGAAAAAAATCAAATCTTACATACATCCTTATTAATACAATTGAAATGGATTGATGAAACAATTCAATTAAGAATGTTACAATTATATGATTTATATCATAGAAACAATACTATTAATGAATTAAAAACTTATTTTCCAAGTCTTGTATTACCATCATCACGTATATGGACACCAGATTTATATGTATATAATAATGCAGATGATGGAAAGAATGGTTTATTAGATGTATCACATAGTCGAGTACGAGTTAGTCAGAAAGGTAAGCTTTTTTAGTGGTGGTGGTGGTGGGGTATTTTTTTTATAGTGTACATTTTGTATTGGGTTATTATGAGGTTAGACATGAACACCATTGGATGCCGGTCGGCTCAGTGGTCCAGTAGGTTAAGTGTTCACGCGCGAGACTGAAAGTGATAGGTTGGAATCCTGCGAGCGAGATCATGGATGTGCACTGCTGAGGAGTCCTACAATAGTGATTCCAGGTTTTCAGTGATGGTCTAACACCATCAATCGGTTCATGATTTCAATCAAAAGCTTAGAAATCTCCATAACCACTAAATTGATAATTTTTTTAAATGTTTATGAAGGTTATCTCATCAATTGAATAGTTAATATGAATTGTGAATATAAATATTGTTTCAAAAGTCATGAAATTGTTCATCAAAGTCATTAGTTTGTATTTATTTAAACATATAAACATTGTTACAAGGAGGTACCAAATAGATATGTGCCGCACAAATCATATGATTTGTATGACGGCTGTGATATTGCCTGGGTGTCCAAATCGAAGCACGTGGTTTTCTTAAATGGTCACAACCGGATCTTTTAACCTAAAGGTTTAATTCATAAGGAAGTGGAGCAATGAAAGGAGATGCAGTTGCATGGTACCCAGTGACCAACAAGAGGTTCATATGCCAGTTGTTCCCTTAGGATACTGGAACTCATGTGTAACACTGGTTTTGAATTAGGGTTTTTCAACTCTCCTATGTGGACTCTCTGTGTTCACCAACTAATTTGAAGCACCGAACACTTGTCTTTTCGTCCTTTCAATTTCGTAAACAACAGTAATGTCATGAGAAGGAAGTGAATAGGACTTCTCTGACAGTGGCTGCATACGCTTGGCCATGTGAGAGCATTTGGTGAGAAAGAGCTGACTCTTCTCGGTGGTACAGAACATTTGGGGGCTTTGTGTTTCATTCATTATCATATTTTATGAACTATTCAGAATTTGTTCAAATTTCACTTTAACAGTTAATGATACAAAGTTATTTGACTGTATGACTCAAAAGATCTGTTACGTGTTGTCAATCTTCAAACCTGTGTCTTTAGTCTTTACTTACAATAATCTCATGAGCCACTAATTTTATTTTTAAGACATATTAGACAATGATGTTTGAAAAAACTTAGCGCTTATTTGATTGTAGTATCTGGGTTAATCATTTCAAAGCGAATGGATATTTATCAGCCAAAAATATCAATTTGTGGAAAATCAATTTTTAGTTCATCATTCTAGAGGGACTTCAATGGTAACTGTTTCGAAAATTGGGTTAAGTTAATTGACTTGATACATCTCTCTCCTGATTCTCCATAAACTTAACGGGATATAGCAACTAATAAGAATATAAACTATACGCACATATTTCCATATAAACCAGCAAGATCGAATTGTCATTTATCAATACCTAAGTAGAAATACATTAATATATTTCCCGTGAACGTTTACACAGTTAAAGCCATTCGATTTGCCCTGAATTGGTTAAAGACAGCACACTCCCCTTTGAAATCGATGGTTCATGGCTCGAGTCTTGATGCATTTATGAAATTGTAGTGTTGAGTGTTGAGCATACTGTACCGAAACAATAGCTATAAGTTCATGTAAAGCTTAAAAGGTATTTATTTAACACATAGATATTGGTACAAGGAGGCACCAAATACATATGCGCCACACAAATCTCATTCGATATGTGTTAGGGCTGTGATACTGCCCGGGTGCCCAAACCGAAGCAGGTGGTTTTCTTAGCGGGCCACTCCCCAAGCCTTCGACCTGAAGGTCTGATCCACAAGACAGTGGAGCATCGTAAGGAGATGCAGTCTCGTGGAAGCCAGTGACCAACAAGTGGTTCATACGCCATTTTTTCCCGCAGGATACTGGAGCCCATGTGCACAATTGGTTTGAAATCCGGTTAAAGCGCCTGACATTCGCTTTTCGTCCTCTCATTTTCGTAAACAACACCCCTACCACGAGAAGGCAGTGAGTAGGACTTCCCTGGCAGACGCTATATACGCGTGGCCATATGAGAGCATTTCGAGAGGGAGAGCGGATTCTCCCCACTCTCGGCCGTACCAGGGCATTTGGGGGTATAGTCATTTGTCATAATAGCAGTCAAGCATTCTCTATATTCATTGGAAACGATTATTGTGACCAATATTTTAATGACACTATCAACTAATCATCAACAGCAATTTCAAAGAATCATTAGAACATAAGATAAAATCATTTTGTCCGATGAAAAACGATTTCGAATGTAACGAAAAGTAGTGTATTGAATGAGAACATAAGTGTGGACGATCGAATGTATTTGAATACAACATTACAGATTATCTTGGTAAAATCTGAGAACCATACAGTAAATAGTTCATTTGCAAAATGCCAAACAATCATCTCAGACTTCATTATTCCTTCGTTTCCACAACAATCACTCTCTATTCCCGTTCTCTTCTCTTCAATTTGCTTAATCTTCTACCGCTGGGAATTTCCCTTTTGATTCGTGATACATACTATTTACATTTGTCAACATCAGTAGCATACACCACAGTAATATTAAATGCAGAGAACAGTTAGGTGATATACGATTGTTTTAAGTTTTCTAGTTCAAAAAAATGTTTAGGTAGTACATTTTTTTCATATGCATCATTGCAATCAAAGGCATCAACCAGGAACTATTAATTCTTTTTTAAGTTGACATCCTGTCGATGTACGAACGGCATATAGTTATATCTTACGAGTAAAGAAGTTCTTAGCAGTATTCACACACATACACTCTCCATCACTAGGACTCAAACTTATGATCTTATAGTCTTGAAATAAGACTGTTACTTTATACCACAAAGTTTGACTCTTTATTGGATAGTTCTCGTACTAGAGGATTCACTTATTGACTTGCAGATGATATAGTTCTGTTTATCGAAGATAGTAATAAAATCCAGAATCTTCTAATCGTATTGAGTAACAGTATAAGAGTATTTAGTATGAGTTTCATTGCTTGTAGATGTAAAGTGTTGCTTAAGGACCGATCTACATCGTCGCCTAGACTGGTCAAAGGGAGTGAAATAGTTGAACTCGTTGACTAATCTACTCATCTTAGAGGTTTTACCACCCCCAATGAGTTGGTAACTAACAAAGTCTCACCATTTGTTCAGAAAGATCAGTTAGCTTTTACTAAGTTACTTCATTTGTGTTGTAGGTGAGATGCTCATCTTCCAGCCAAAGAACGAGTATATTTCATGGTAGTTCACTCTGCTCCATTTTACAGCTATATGAAACGTGGCTTATGAAATTGAAGGATGTTTGTGTGTTACTAGCGTGTGATATATATAAATGTATGTTAAACATTGCTGACTTATTTTTAGTGTGTTAAGTTAGCAATGTTGTCGTTAGACACAGGATAACAGGTAAAAATGATAGATCAGCTCATGAGGCTGTGAAATTTCTATCAGTTGAAGTTGTTGCGATATATATTATGTCTGTTCAATCACCAACTACCTTAGCACATGATACTAATCGGTGTACGAGTAAGAGGAAATTGGCTAGAGGTGGTCAAACTAAGATGTGTCATCAGTCCATGAATGTCAACCTGGGTCATTTAGGTAGATGAAGACTATCTGGTTCAGGTCAGCATGATTATCCTAACGAATGGTTTGGAACACTGAATGATAAGAAAAGTGATTACAATGGCTCACATATATATTCACTCATTTACTTCACTTAGATCTTGAACTCCAGAATTAATTTATACCTGTTATTCAAAGAATCCACTTTTCTCGTCCCATTTTCCATATGTCTATCATAACATTTATTTTTCAAACTATTTTATTCTTATCGGAATGGAGTTTTGTGTAGATTGTAGTAATTTAATAGTTGAATTCATAGGTCAATAAAAGCTAGATCATCATGGAAAATTTGGATGAATTGGATGGCCGTTTTGTCCCTAGTATGGAACTTGTCAACAGTGCGTGTCCACACACGATCGCACACGCGGGAGGCAGTTAGTCACTGAAGACAATGTTGGATAGCTACACAATATAATGGATTGATTGACATTAAACATGAACATCATTGGATATAGGCTCAATGGTTTACAGATTAAATAATCGCGTGCAAGACTGAAGGTCCTGGGTTCGAGTCCTTTGTGAAGGATTGTGGATATGCACTGTTTACCAACAGTCACATACTAGGACGAAAGAGCTGTCTATTGATGTATGCCGGCTCAGTGGTCTAGTTGATTAAGCACTCGTGCGCGAGACTAATAGATCCTAGTCTCGAATCCCACCAGGCGGAGTCTTGGATGCGCACTATTGCAAAGTCCCACAATAGGATGAAACGGCCGTCCAGTACTTCCAAGTTTTCCATGATAGTCTATCTTCATTTGACTCATGATCTTATTCATATTTTCTTTTAGTAAATGAACGAATATATTTTTTTTCTTTTCTCTATCTTTTCTATGATTGATTATAAAGGTGAAGTAACTTGGAATTTACCAGTTAGTATACGTAGTTCTTGTAATGTTGATGTATTATATTTTCCATTTGATCATCAATTATGTAATATACAATTAGCATCATGGATATATGATCAAAGTCAATTACAATTAAATATTATATCAATGAATACAACAATTATGTTAAATAAATTAATTGAAAATGTTGAATTAGCTGTACCAGAATTGAAATTATTTAAAGATTATCGTATTACTGTTGGTGGACAAAATATTACTCAAGTAAATCATCTTTTTTTTATTGATATGACATCATGAATTGTAAGTGAATTACACAACTTTACCCCTGCGTACAAACAGATGGTTAACAGAATTTCGTAGTTAAGTGGATAATACGATGGTATTTGAAATGAATGGTAGTGTACTGGATTCGAGTCCCAAAGTGAATATCAACTATGGGATGCAGAGACATTCAGTTGACAAGTCCTAAATAGGACCACTATCAATCTTTACTTATAAAGAACAATTTTATATTTGGATAAGGTAATGTGAAGATAAAGGTTATTAGAATTATGTGATATATTGGTTAAGTACATTATGAACAATCTGATCATTATATATATATGAAAAATTAAAAGGTCAACTATACAAATGAAAAGGTAAGAGGGGAAATAAGAATAATAACAATAAAGTTTTTGATGGAGTTTTGTTCTTTGAGTTGGATGGTTTGGTCGTGGAGCTTTCATCGTTCTTCTAAACGACATCATCGACACAAACTTCAGATAGAAGTGTGAAGTGTTCGAATTTCTCCATATACGTTTCGCAGCTTGTTTTGTACACCTTGACGGAGAAGAACGATGAAACCTCTTCGACTAAACCATCCAGCTCAGAGAATAAAACTCCATCTTCTCCACTATTACAATAAAGTATATATTATATGAAAAACAATATGAAAATCACATTGGATAATAGATCATTGTTACCAGTGTAGGTTAAGGGTAAGAATGAATTGTTTCGTATAACCAAAGCTTCAATAAACCTTATTATACGTCCTTGATATCAACCGTATAACCGGTCTCAATCAAATGTTTCGTAATGGAGGAAGATATTTGTCTATCGTGTAATCTTATTTGACCATTGGAATTCATTTGTTTCTGTAGCTATTTAGGTATATGTACGATTACCCTTATTGATAGCACTCGATTGCTCCTACCTATGTACATGTTTCTCCAGATTCATGTAAATTTATAGACGAAATGAGATATAACACAATCGTTCAAATACTGTTTGGATTTTTGGTGAAACGTAAACCTTGACTTTTCGATAACGACGAGTTTGAGTGCATAAAATGTCCCATTGATAGTTCATGTCAGTCTTCGTTTCAATATGCGACTAGATGAGAAACTATTCCAACGGTCAGATAAAATCATAGAATATACAAATATCTTCCTCTATTGAGAAACATTCGGTTAAGACCGGTTATAAGGTTGATATCAAGTCAGCCATTTTTAGTTTTGTACAAAAGTGTTGAAAGACGTATAGGAAGGTTTATTGAAGCTTTGGTTATACGAATATTGAAACCATCTTTGTATAATCAAAAACAACTCATTCTTACCCTTAACCTACACTGGCAACAATGATCTATTATCCAATGTGATTTTCATATTGTTTTTCATATTATATACTTTATTGTTATGGTGGAGAAGATGGAGTTTTATTCTCTGAGATGGATGGTTTGGTCGAAGAGGTTTCATCGTTCTTCTCCTTCGAGGTGTACAGAACAAGCTGTGAAACGCATATGGAGAAATTCGAACACTTCACACTTCTATCTGAAGTTTGTGTTGATGATGTTGTTTAGAAGAACGATGAAAGCTTCACGACCAAACCATCCAACTCAGAGAACAAAACTCCATCAAAAACTTGATTATTATTATTCTTGTTCCCCTCTTACCTTTTAATTTGTATAGTTGATCTTTAAATTTTTCATATATATAATGATCAGATTGTTCGAAATGTACTTGACCAATATATGACATAATTCTGATAACCTTCATCTTCACAATGCATTGCCCAAATTTATTGTAGGGTCTAAGTGTTTTATATTTGAATAGGTCTATTATTGACTTTGATATTCTTCCATACTTGAGCTTCAAACACAAAATGAAGGGAGATCGTCAGATTCCATCAGCTTTAAGTGAATTTGTCAGTTATCAAGTCAGATTTAAACTTTTCTGAAGAATATTGATTGATCAAAGTACTTTCGATAATCTACTTGGCTTCTAGAAAATTTTTTTCAAAGAACTAAGCATGAATTTTTATCGTAACTATTAAATATCCTGGATATGTACTCCTGAGGACTTCTACAATAGGACGAAATGGCCGTCCAGAGCTTCCAGGTTTTCCATGGTGGTCTGGCTTCATGATGTAAACGTTTGAAATTAATAAATATTTGTTAACAGAAGAATCAAGGTTGTGCTTTTTGTCCTAACTCGAACTTGTCAGTTGTATTATTCCAACGATAGATTAATATTAGGTAAGGAATCACTGAAAATCAAAGAATATTGGTTTTCTATTTTCCGATCGTTTGAGATTTAACCGTGTACTCTCAGGTGTCTCAAGTTTCAGATCAAAAGTCATATTATTCAACCACCTTGTAGGTATCCAATTCATCTAAAAATCATCAACTTCACACAGTTCACCATATATTAGAATGACCATCCTTGCTAAGGTACAGTCACGATTTTAGATAAGTGGATTTTTACATTAGAACTTCAAATAATACTATTATAACTTGTAATCTGAGTGGCTTGGTAATATATAACGTAATGATATCGCCAAATAAAGGGCAGTGAATTTTGTCGATCGAACCAATGATGCTCAAAACCTGTACGAGCAGTCTAGAGACCTTATCGGTCCTGCTTTCTGCCTAAACCAGCCAGTTAAGTCTAGAACACCAATCTCAGCCTCCATGATATGAATCATTTATTTCAAATATACTGAGTTTATATACACCAGCCAAACAGACCACATCGTACCATAAAATAGGAAACAACATGTATACAAGATTTAGCCAAATGTGGATGTGAATGTGCGATTTAGTGATTGATAGACAGGCCATAATTCAAGAATGGTAAATCGTACAATAATCATTCATAGATCAAGATGAAGCTCATAATAAGAGGGACATGAATATGAATAGTTTAGTTACTTAACAATTATATGATAAAAATATACGTATAGTATTGATCCATAAATGGATCCCATAAGTTACCATTCATTATGATTATCGGGATGTAACAAATACATATATACATACTATTGGTAAACTCCGCCTGGAGTTCCTCCGGGGGCTACTGCCGGTCCCAAGCCCGGCTAAAGGAGGAGGGTTGGGTATGAGGTTAGCTATCCCATCCTGTAGAAAACTAACTCGCTAAAAAAGAACGCTAACCAGAAAAAATTATTCAACCCTTTTAGACTCGGCCCTGGAAGTCAGAAGGTCTTATTCTTCTCCATACTATTGATAATTCAATAATATTATATAATATATATTCTAATTTTCTTTTTCTTTTTATAGATTAACTTAAGAATACATATTTATAGACGAGCTATATTCTATACTTATACAGTGATTGCACCAAGTATATTATTATGTATATTAACAATATTCAGTTTTTGGTTACCAAGTGGAAATGTGAAAAAAATCGATATGGGTTTAACAGTATTTCTATTTTTATATTTTCTACAAGTAATTCATAAATTTGATTTCCGTTTCTTTTTTTTTTAAATTATCACTTTACTACTAAATAAGTAGTTTAGATTAGAATGATCATTTAAATTATCAGAAGGGGTTTTGTGGTGATTTTAGAAATTTCACTGGTTGAAATCATGAGTGGTCTAGCTTCAATCATCTGATTACTAGTGACTGACTTCAAGAGATACTCCTAGAGTTCTAGTGAGAAGCACTGACCAGTGGAGTTCAACGAGGTCTGTTGTGAGATATCAACTCACTGAAGACAATGGTGTACGGTGGAGCAACTTCGTGGATTGGTTGAAGTTAGACATCAACACCGTTGGGTGCCGACTCAGTGGTCTAGTTGGTTAAGCGCTCACGCGCGAGGCTGTTAGGTCCTGGGTTCGAACCTCGTGGGGTGAGGGATCGTGGATGCGCGCTACTGAGGAATGCCATACTGGGACGGAACGGCCGTCCAAAGCCGGTGGTTTCACCAAGTGAGATTATTAAGTTGTTGAATTGGATTGTAAATTGTAATTACATTCTTATTGTCAGTAAGGATAATAATTTCTATCATAGAGATTAACATAAGAGTGAATTATATTTATTATGATGATAATAATGAGTATTCTAATTTATAAACATGTAGTGATAGCAATAAATTATCTTTGAAAGGAAAACATTCTGACATATAAAAATGAATAATAATAATGTATAACTTATAGTATTCCCGTTGAGACTATACTTTATGAATGACCATTGAATGATGCTGAAGTGACCTTGTGAGTATCTACCTAACAACTAGGATCAAATAATGGTTGTAAACTAGTGTGAAGAGTTAGAATTATTTTATTAGTTGAGTTCATGAGTCGGTCAAAGCTAGATCACCATGAAAAATCTAAAAGCGCTGGATGGTTATTTCGTCGTAGTATGGGACTCCTCAGCAGTGCGTATCCACGATTCTACCTCATAAGATTTGAACCCAGGACATATCAGTCTCGCGCGCGAACACTTAACCCGTAGATCACTGAGCCGGCCGGCATCTAACGGTGTTAATGTATAACTTTAACCCTCTCTGATTATAATCATCATATGTTTACTAGTGACGTCTTCCAATAGGTATATCCTGGAGTTCTAGTAAGAAGCAATGACCGGTGGAGTTCAACCGGGTTAGTTGTGAGATTTCATTGTTCTTTTGAATGATATTATCAACTATGAAATATATGTGGAGAAATTCGAACACTTCACTTCTACCTGAAATTTGTGTTGATGATGATATCGTTAAGAAGAACGATGAAAACTCCACAACCAAACCATCCAGCTCAAGGAACAAAACTTTATTAAAATCATCCAATCGAGTTACAAATCATCTCGACCATCTCATCCACCACCTCGAGTCTTAGCTAAAATGAAATCTATACCACAAAATGATTAAATACCTTTTGATCTTTAAATTTATATTCCCTTAAACCTTTTTGTCTGTTTTGTTTTGTTTTATGCTACAGGTAATGATTGCAGAGAATACACCGGAATCAAATTCTACACCATTAATTGGTACATTTCTTACAATGGTTATGACATTAAATTCTATATCATTAATATTTGCTACCATAGTATTACATATACATAGACGTAGTAAAAATGATCCATGTCCAACACCACATCCATTATTATGGCGTCTTATAATTGGTATATTTGGTTATTTAGCAATGATACCATATAACAAAATGAATCAATATTCTACTCATCTTAATTGTAACCATAACAATTATATAGATAATGATCATATTTCATATAAGCCATATAAAAGAGATTATAGAAAAAGTATAATAGATGAAAGAGATTTGAATGAACATGAACAATTACATAACAGTAATGATCCTATCACTGATAGTAATAATAATAATAATAATAATACTGATCCATACAATCCAACCATAGTTACAAATGAAGAATATTCAAAAGAAGTAAACATTAGACGTTGGTTATATATTGCTAGAGTAGTGGATAGATTATTATTTCAAGTGTATTTAATTACAACAATAATATCAATTTTTGTATTTCTTATATATTTACCAAATTCTTATGATATTAAATTGTAAATAAACTAACATTTTTTTTTATTCTTTAATATTAATCTCTTAATCTAAGTATGTTATTTCTTTTGTTTGTTTTGAATAGATTTTTATTTAGACAATATTACTTACTTACACCTGTTACTCCTCGTGAAGGTGCATAAGTCGCTCACTAGTATTCTCCATCTAACCCTGTACTGGGCAATTCTTTCCCAACTCTTTTGAGTTGTTATTCATCCTTCTCATTGTCTGTTTCTATTTCCTGACGTAATGTATTCTTTGGTTTTCCTCTTTTCCACTTCCCTTCAGAATTCCAAGTTAGGGTTTGCTTCGTGATGCAGTTTGACGATTTGCGTAATGTATGTCCTATCGATTTCCATCGTCTTTTCCTAATTTCCTCTTCAGCTGGAAGCTGGTTTGTTCTCTCCCACAGAAGGCTATTGCTGATAGTATCCAGCCAATGGATGTTGAGTATCTTGCGTAGACAACTGTTTATAAATACTTGCACCTTCTTGATGATGGTTGTAGTAGTTCTCGAACTTTGAGCTCCATACAGTAGAACTGCCTTGACATTCGTATTGAAGATTCTCACTTTGATATTGGTTGAAAGTTGTTTTGAGTTCCATATGTTCTTCAACTGTAGGAATGTTGTCCTTGCTTTGCCAATCCTCGCCTTTACGTCTGCATCTGAACCTCCTTGTTCATCGATGATGCTTCCCAGGAATGTGAAGGATTCTACATCTTCCAGAGTTTCGCCATCAAGAGTGATTGAACTGCTGATCTCCGCTTTGAATTTGAGGACCTTGGTTTTCCCCTTGCGTATTTGGAGGCCTTCTGATGTAGAGACCGCCGCTACACTGGCTGTCTTCATCTGCATTTGCTCGTTTGTATGTGATAGGAGGGCTATTTCATCTGCAAAGTCCAAATTAAAATTCATAACGTGAATGTAGTTGCCTGTGCTGGAGTATTAGGAGAAGTAGTAGTAGTAGTAGTAGTAGTAGTAGTAGTAGTAGTAGTAGTAGTAGTAGTAGTAGTAGTAGTAGTATTTAGTACAGTACTGTCTGTACTGGAGAGATGAGAAGTGTCTAAATTAATTTGAATGTGAAGGTCTGAATCGAAGTGGAACACAAAAGTATGTGAACTAATGACTCAATAAGTGAGTAGAATAAACTATTAACTATGAGAATGACGGATAATAATCAGTATGAAATTGTGATAATCCAATGACCAAAACCTTAAGTATTCGTATGAGATTATATCATGATAATTTTAGAAATATTGGATTAATAAAAACTGTTTGTTTTAATCAGTTTCTTTTGTTGATATGTTTTCCATTGTGATTATATGTAAATTAAGAGTCTCATTTATATCTTATGTTGAGATCAACTGAAGAAATATTAAAAACTAGGGTAGTGAATATATGTTATGTTTTACTATTGAGGCTATTGATATGTGCAAACCCATGACAATTTCAAGGATTGAACTCTTGACAATCGAGCGCCTATTATAACTCTATATCTTCTATGTTAGACAAATATTAAAGAAAGTTGAACTTTAGAAATATTCTAGTCTGAAGTTACTATTTATATATTTTTAAATGTGTAATTGTTAAATACTTAAACCATTTTACTTTTGTATTTCTTTGCTTGTAAGCTTTAGGTCGACTCATAAACTATTGTTATGTTTTATCTTTCCCGGTTTATCATTAGTATATTACGGACCAATTACTCAGTCCGCTTTTACTTTTGATGTGTTAGTGCCACATTGTAAATTGTTTAAATCATGTTGATGACCGTTTTTTGCTCTATATTGTTGTATGCATGATTAGATGTTATTCGTGTGCTGAGGTTTGGTCTATTCTGGCTATCGGACGACCAAGTGTCGGAAGCTACATTCTGGACTAATAGTCGTTATGTGTAATTTTCTGCTGTGTTAATGGTTAGTCAAAAGTCAGCAGTATTAAATAGACAGTCTAGGTGGATTAAAAAAATTCTAGGACTAGCTCAAGACAACTGCTCTCCTGTTATACGGCCTGATCACATATACCCCAAAAGTTATTGAACAAGAAATATGGTTCATTTTGACCAATATAACATATCGTTAATTCAGAATCTAGTGATCTACATTCTTGATATCTACTTTATACCTAGTGTGGGATTTATTCTGCCAGCAGATAAATTTCCTGAATAAGTTCCTATACTGTTGCACATAATGTCTTAGGAGGACTATCATCAAAACTGGCAATTATGTATGCGACCAATAATCATGATCGATCTCTAAAATGTAGATTATTACAGTCAGTATAAAGACACAAAGTAGCACGGCTAATTACAAAAAGGACTATACAAATAAACCTACCAATACATTAGAAGCGATATAATAAAATAGGTCCATGGGAGGATTAGTCATGTTTATATAAAAACTGGTGTAGTTACATGACTGGTAGTCAAATAAAATGAATCATGATAGAAGCCAGTTTGAGATTAAATGAGTCTTAAGTGGTGGGCGTTTAAGTCAGATGATTTGGTTGACTCACTCTTATGGATTAAGATAAACACCTTACATGTTTGGTCACCACTTAACACAGATTCATGTCAAGACTATGGAAATTCTTCTAGATGTTAGTCACTTATTTACACACAGGTATCATAAGAACGCGACGGCCAACCAGCACTCTTGATTTTCATAATCAAAGTAAGTGGTAAAATCTGGATAATTTCCCTCTTTATACACCATGTCTTTTTGTAAGAAGATAACTTTATATAAATCAGAATTAGACACTATTAGTTTTCAGGTTCCTCATGTAAGAAAGTGCCCTGAAGGAAAACAAAAAGGAAAATGATGGGTGCCAAGAGCAGTATATCTCATTGTATGTGAGATTAGAAAGATGTTTATTCAGAGAAGGAGGGTAGTCATAAGTCTAGTTTGGTTACGGTGGTTGTATCGAGCTCCCTGTCACGCCAACACTAGTTATTTTAGCCTTTCCTGTAGACCAACTAGTGTGTTCTTTCCGAGTCGTTATTCACTCTATTTTAACCTTGTCAGTTATTCTCATTTGAACTTGACCGTTTTTATGTGATCTTATGTATATGTTTTCCACTTTTCTTTAGCTCATTTTTTAGTCTGACCATTAATAGGGAATCATGCTTTATCGAATCAAGTTGACAAGCTTGGCTTCTCATATTTGCTTCATATTTCTCCCCATCTGTCTATATTACCAGAAATTGTATAGTATTAATCAGCATCTGTATCAATGATTCTTCATCCTGTCAGAAGAAAATAATTATTTTTAGCAGCTTTAAAAACTGTCTCCTGTTCATCATATCCTTCCCGAAAATGATAAAGTGAATCTGAGGCTGTAATACTACAAGAAAGTAGGATTAAACGAGAAGGTAACTGCAGGGTCCGCCGTGTAGTACTTTATTTTGTATCAGAGGAAACCTCGACAGCATTGTAGGGGGGAGACATTGCTGAGGTATTTTTCTTTTTCGGTATAAATTGTACCCCAAACACCGCTCATATATCTCGAATTCTGATATAATCTCAGACTATGAGTGATAAAAAGAAGACTCGGCTCATAAGGACCATTGTGCTTTAATGAGATTATTTAAGTATATGGCTCTGGGGGGATCTATTTACAGCTTTTTTCATGACTGCGGTGACTGAGGGAAGTAAAAATTAATACGTAACTGTTAAATGAGGATACCTTACACATAAGTAGGACGCCACATATTTCAATCTGGGTGCTACCATGAGGTGGTTTTGAAATTCAGCCCTTGACCTTTAAAAAAGAGTGTGTTGATATTTTGACAATGGTGTAGTAGTCCAGTAGTACGTTTCTGAGCTTACCTTTCAAAATACGGCAATTCCCCATTTTCAGTTTGCTTGTACACATCGAGACTGTTCAACAACACTCCTCTCTCTTTCTCTGTGTCCTTGGCTTACTGTGGTATTTGTACGAACTAACGATTCCCTTGTACTGAATTGCCCCCTGATTACAGATTCCAAATATAATACGTTCATTTGTGTCCATCTAGTTTCACTTGCTATAAATTGCACTATTTCGGGAATTTCTACTTAGTAAATTACTTTGAATACTAAAAATTATAGTACTTGCTTGCGCGTTTGGTTGAAAATCCGTATGGTTTGTGTAGGTTGTAGAACTATGGTCTACTGTGATATTAGTACTGCTCTAATAATAGACCTAATCCTAAATTTGTAGATTTGTCATGATATAACTGCCTAATCTATAAGATCTTACGTGGAAGTCACACCATGGACTACACCAACTCACTGTATCATATCAATTACCAATACATGATGTAGAACAAGGTTAGGCTAGAGAAAGAACAATATATTTAATATGAATAGAAGATATAAGGTAACATTCAGCAAGGACCACGCCTGCATGGCCGAGCCATGCCACTCGATCAACTCCAGTACATTCAACCCATTGTTCGCGCCTTCTCCATCGTTAGGTATTTATCCGCGTTAAATATTGAACATCTATTTTCTGAGTAGTCTCATGTTCACAGCTTTGTGGATTGTGTGGCTATTGTCCAATGCCACTACAGGGTACATAAACAAATCTTCGCTACACAAAATGTTGACTTTCTGTTGATGTGAATCCAACCACCGTTAGAGTATCGTCAATTAGGTTAGAATATAAAAGAGTTTTTTATTGCAAGCTTAGTGAAATTCTCGTGTCACGAGCACGCTGCAGGAGAAAGGTGTTCCTAAATAAATAGTTATGATGATTAGAAGCATTCGATGTATTTTATTAACTAGGAATTTCCGTAACATTGGAATCTTTGGTATGGACAATTATAGCAGCAGGATTTAATGGCTTCAACTTCCCAACCGAAATGATAGACTTGATACTGCGGGTATCAACAATAAAATCATGAAAAGAACCACTGGACAGATATAATCGTTTCTGAATATGAAGTAAATTACTGGAAACTGTAAACATGGATAATATATGATCATTAAAACTAACCAAACTAATGGGATCTGAATGACAAAGTTTAGCATTACTTGTATAGTGAAGAGAACATCGGTAAGGACAACCTATCATATAAAGCACAAAATTACAGAGTTACTTAATAAAATAGAAAAACCACATTCCAATACTTCGTATGCAAAATGTTCACTAATTGTCTCAGACCTCATTGTTCCTGCATTTCCTCACCAACTGCTTTCTCTTCTCGTTCTTTCCTCCTCGATCTTCTCAACCTTCTGCTACTAGACATTCTGTTCCTGGCTAGCGTTAAATACTACTTATGTGGACATAAGTAGCATACACCACACTTCCAGTGAAATGAACAGTAGTATTACAAACTGACTACATATGTCCAATTTCGCCACATTTAAAGCACTTTGCATTATGAAATACACATGAATTATGTGAGATTAGCTACAGGACAAACATTTACCAAACTTGTGCTCATCTCCGTAACCTGCTTTGCGATTCCTCAATAAATTGTTATTTACATGGACATGAGTAAGCGTGGGATTTGGATAACTAAGTAATATAGTGACTTTAATGTCATGGGAGTTAAATTATGCACTGCCACATTATTAACAAACGCATTTCTAAAATCTTGAAAAGAACGCTTTGGCATTTTCATGAACTCTCATTCCATATCAGGTATGTTAATTCCTGAAATCAACCGATCACGCGACTGCACATGAAGTTGATCATCAAAGTTGCACTTGGTGGCTTGTTCCTGCAATCCAGAGGTAAATTCTCTATTCTTTTGGTTATTCTGACGAATTATTTTATGAACCTTTGCTCCTTCACGACATTCGAAATTAGTACACCAACACATTGTTTAGTAGTAGTTTTTTGAGAGTTACGTATGTAAAGGAAGAAGGTTTATCTGGGAATGCCGACATTTTTAGTAGTCTGTAGGCATCTTTTTCGATGAGTGTGAGACCTTGAGCCACAATTCTATCAGCCTTAACATCTTTCGTGGTCATGCTCCAGATTTTAGACCTTTCCATATGATCTTCGAAAACTCTAGAATTTGGATGTATATCTAACTTCCTCATCCCGGGTCCCATTACGAAGCCAATATGATAAATAAAAGTATTCGACTAATTGTACTAACTAGGAATTCCCGAAACAACGCAGTTTACAGATAGTAGAACCTGATGAGTATAAACGAACGATTGTATTTAGAATTCAAAATCAGACGCATCAAGTACAAAAGAATTCTTAGTTCATACAAAAACCACAGCATCACTGTATTTTAACGTTTACGTAGCCATGTTAATTTGATCGCAATATTCTCCAAGGACAATTATGAACTCTTTGTAATCGATCCTAGTGGAATTCATATAGAACTTTTTATGTGGAGATGATGAAAGATATGGGTGCTCAATCACCATGTCTTATTGAATCCCAAACTTTTACCGGTTAGCATAAAACAAAGTTCTTAAATGTATTATAAGCTAGAAGAACAATTATTACGGTGTGTGGTGTTTGTGTGAACTACATGAGGTCCGCCTGAATTCGAATTTCGAATACAATGCGTTTGCTCGTGCTCATCTAATACGTCTTCGTTAAACTGCGTTATTTCTGGGGATTCTTAGTACGTACTATAATCCAAATACCTCAAGCTACCACACGGTCCCAAATACTACACTAAGGGGCAATTTTGGGAACTTGAACACTTTTACAGTTCTGGAACCTGTAAAAACGGATACGGTGTTTAATAATCCCATCCCTAAGAGACGGTAAAATATCATTTAGACAAAACCGCACATCAGTTGTATTTCAATTGTCAAATAGTAAAGTTTTAGAAGTTTGTTTTGAAAAGAAAATTGTTAAAGCATCTACTCATATTATTCCATGCTCTTCAACAATGGTCTCGATCAACCACCACGAAACTGTGACCACCCGACGAGCTGAGTTGATTACAGTTAAGTTCTTATAGTTATCAAAATCATAGTGATGTAGACAGTGAAATTTTATGAATAGAGTGCGGACTAAGACTTTTTCCCAATTTTTTGACGCCTGCCTTGGATTCTCGGGATGGGTCCCAAAACCAGAGAATTGAAAGAACAAGCAAATACACAACACATTCAGTCTTATAAACCTCAATGTTGGCGGCCAAAGATGAAATACACTACCACCTACGAGATAAGTGTGAACACTAATAAATAATTGCAACTGTGAAGATCTACTTACACTTCATATCAGTAGTAGTAACTAGTATTAAGCACAGCCCTAAAACTATTCTGTAGTCACCTCGTGGTCCTTCATCCTGGGAAGTGACAAATCGGGACTCACAATACTCTCACTTCTTTACATAACGTCAACTGATTCTGCTGCGTTCATTATAGAAACATGGTTCAGTTAGCGTCAACAAGTTCACCCTGTCTAAACTTCGTATATCGATCTCAAAACTCTTACAGCTTAGTTCTTTAGCATTTTACTCATTCTTCTGGTGCCAATTGCCAATTAGCATTTAACTGTTTGCCTAGAGTACCGCTCTACATTCATACGTTTTTCTGTGCTACAAGTATCAAGCCTTTCTTAAGGGTACTACCTGACTTTACAAGCTCGCATGACTCCCAATACAATACAACAACCGATAGATGACTGCTTTATTTTCTCCACAGATGCTTGCTCACTGTTCTACGACTAATATCAATTAGTTCCCGGATCAACTACAACATTCCGTGATAAAGCTTACCATTCTGACTTTCCTTTAGATGGCAGGTTCACTGTAGTTTTTGATGACCACCAAGCTACAAATAAATATATATTGGGTTTCTCCTTGTCCATACAATGATTCAGGATTGCCAGGTAGGATTTCAAAAGACTTTACTTTGCCATGCAACAGCTGCGGAAAATTTTTCAATCGTTTGGTCAATTAGTTGTGCTTCCTGTCAAGTGTGCGTATACAGTGCATGTTCGTCAAAAATTCTAGAGTCATATATAAGTAGTTAGTCCTCGGATAAAAAAGGGCAGTGAAATCTGAATGTAGGTCTTATGGACAAAAACTAACTAGATTTCTGAAACTTCAGAGCTGCCGACTGACGAGAAACTGGTGAAACCAACCTGATTCGAATTTTCTTGCTAAAGAACTGGGGGATCAACGAGGATGCTCTTAAGAGAGTTTCAATCCAAGTACGAATTCCCTTTCATCTAACAACCGATTTTTCTATTGAGTCATCGGTAGATGGAACTCATTATCTCTGTACGTGGTTGCAGCTCTATCTGTCAAAATTTTCAATAGAACGAGAGCTCAACTGTGACCCTCACCCTGGTTTCGGATACAGGCCCTTCAACCACTACTCCATTAACATTCAGTCTTCAGTAATAAGGATAGGAGGTCTGTCGACCTATATTAATCCTTACAGTTTGTAATAATGTGGAGGTCCAATCTCGTTTTGAATATATTAACAGATGGAGCTGATATTACGTGTTCCGGTAGAGAATTCCAGTAATTCACTACTCGGTGCGAGAAACGGAACTCCAAACGTAAGCGGTTTGATCTCGGTTTTTGAACTTTCTTCGAATGTCCTCTCAAATGATCAGTCCTAGACGGAAGCAAAAGATAAGACATGTTAATACCAAGGTCATCGTTCAGTATACGATAGGCCAATATTAGATCACCCCTTATTCTACGGTAAGATAACGGAAATAAGTTAAGGTGTCTCAGTCTGTCTTCATAAGATAGGCCAGATAGACCTTGTACCATCTTAGTAGCTCGTCGTTGGACTCTTTCTAGCATATCTGCTTCATATTTGAAACAAGGACTCGCTGCTTGAATCCCGTATTCTAAATGTGGTCGCACATAAATCGGGTATAGTAATCTAAACATTTCATCATCTAAATACTGGAAAGACCTACGAATTGACCATAATACCCTATAGCCTTTCGCAGCAGCAGCCTTACAGTGACTAGTCGTTTTGAGATCATTGCTTAATATGACTCCTAAATCTTTATAGTTTCTTACTTTGGGTAGCACGAATCCACGTAGTGTATAGTCATACGATTCATCAGAGTTATTTAACTGCATCACTACACTCTTATTAGGATTTACTTCTAGTGACCACCTATCTAACCATGCCACCAATGAGCTAAGATCGTCCTGTAATGCTATCCTATCCGATATGCTATGTATGGGTCTCCAAATCTTTATGTCATCAGCGAAGAGTAGAACGGGTGATTTTGCTACAGTTGGCAAGTCATTTACATAAAGTAAAAAGAGAAGAGAACCTAGGATTGTACCTTGGGGAACCCCACTTTTTACAGGTACCCACGAGGAGAGAGCCCCATTAACCCTTACCCTTTGTCTCCTGTCATGGAGAAAGTTACTTATCCAATCGACGACTGTATGATGGATTCCAAAACGTTTCAGCTTGAATTTAAGACCAGAGTGTGAAACCTTATCAAAGGCTTTACTTAGATCTATGAAAATTACATCCACAGGAGCATTCTGATCCTTTGCCGCAGCCCACTCTTCTCGTGCAATGAGATTTGTCAAGCAAGATAGGCCTTTCCGAAAACCATATTGTGCCCTGGAGAAAAGATTTTGCCCTTCAACATAGTTTATAACAGCTATCCGAATGATTTTCTCCATCAATTTCACAACTGCACTAGTTAAGCTAACGGGACTATAGTTACTAACTAGATCCCTACTCCCAGCCTTATACACCGGACTTACTATGGCGTCTTTCCAGTCTCTGGGAAGTCTGGACTGTCTCAGAGACATGTCGAATAGTATCGCTAATGGTTCAGCAATTTCATCTGATATGGCTTTCATAATCCTAGGATGAATATCATCGGGACCACTGGACTTATCAGGTTTGAGATGCTGAAGTAGCCTTAAAACAGTATCTTTCTCAATGACTACAGGATCCATCAGCGAGCCGTCACGGTCGCGGCGAATCATTGGTCGTTCCTCATTACCGATAGAAAACACTTTACTAAAGTATTCCGATAAAGCTTCAGCTTTTTCGGCATCATTCTCTGCTAAGATTAACGGATTTTCTCGTATCAAAAGTGATGGAATTCCATCACTTCTCTTAGTTCGCCTTTTTATATACGAGAATAACCGTTTCGGACTATATCTAGAATCCCTAACCAACTGTTTTTCGTATGATAGTCTAGTTTTACTTATTAACGCTTTACAGGCATTCCTAATCTTACAGCAACTGGATCTGTATTGTTCTAAGCCAGTAGAGATGAACATATCCCAGTGATTCTTCCTTTTTCTAAGGAGTTTCCTGACCGTTTTAGTTATCCATACTTACTTATCCATGGTGGACTATTATTCGGTCTTCGCGATACCAGGTATGGTATGAACGGGGACGTAACTAATCTAAATTTACCTTTAAATACAGACCATGCTTCTTCAACTGATATGCTAGTATCTACTAACCAATCTGTCTTAGCAGCACATTCCTGAATGGCTGATATGTTAGCTTTCCATACATTTGGGCGAGGTGTAACCTGATCGTACAACATGTCCCTAGTTTGAAACGTGAATGACAAAACAGCGTGATCGCTGTTCACTAACGGCGGGAGAATATTTAAGTCGAAAATATCCTCAGTCTCATGAGTGATTACCAAATCCAGCAGAGAAGAACCCTGGTTAACACCAAAACGTGTGGGTTGGGATACATGCTGTACTAGTGCATGCTCCATTATTGTCATCAGGAACTTACTATCAAAGGAGTTTATAGATCCTTCTGTGGTCATATCAGTCCAACTAATATCAGGTGCGTTAAAGTCTCCTATTATCAAACATCTGGTATTTTCACTCCAAAGATGAATGTGCTCTAAAATAAAGTCATCAACTAGGCAGATTGGGCTGCGATAGATGACACCTAGCATAAATGTACTACATTCTATAGCCAACTTACAGCTAATGACTTCACAAGTGCCGCTATCATTGAAAGTGAATGATACTTTGAGGTTATTTCCCTTACAAATAACTAATTTCTTACGCTTTTTAGATTACTTTAAACACATATTGATAGTACAGTGTTTACAAAATAATTTTAAAGAATAAATGTATCACAAGGATTACTATATTTTTATGAAAAGCGTTTAAGTTTACTTGGTTAGGAGATGTGCCGTTCTTGAATCGACTGGATGACCTTGAGGCGTCCTAACACACACGTCCTTCAGATTTACCCTTGATAGCTACTGTGGGGTGATTTTTATCTTCAGAATGTCAGGTTTGTAATTTTTTACGCTATAGTGCAAGTCACCACACCATGTTTGTATACCTAGTTTTCCACTAATGACTCTACAGGGTTTCTGTTTCTTTTTTACTTCCAAACTCACCTACTGTTCTCTCTGACTTTTCACGTGAACGACAAGTTCGGAACTTTAAGAAGTTTGATAGGAAATCTTTACCTTTTCGTAATCCAAACCATAGGTTAATACCGTGGTGGGTTAATTTCATCGCTTTGTATAGCCACTCAGTCTTTATCTAGTCCACTCCATCACTAAAATAGTTCCTCGGGTAATTAGTTCTAGTTTTTGTTTCATACCGCACTTATATATGTCTGTTCACATCTACAGGTAATTTTCCGTTCTTGACCAAGCAACGATTATGACTTCAAAGCTACCCACATGTTTCCTTAGGAGAATGTTACTTCGAATCTGTCTCGGTGAAAGGTCAGCAACTTTATCACGGATTCTATTTTTGACTACCTTTTCTTACGGTCACAAAATGAGATTCAGTGCTGCGCCAAGCTTGAACCCACATCTGGGTGCTGTCACGTAACCTACAAGGTACAAGGTACTTCTCTTTGTAATCTACATTTTTGAGGCGTGATATTTGGAAATAACAGACATGTTAAAAACTGACACCTGCACACCATGAAGAAATCGTCGAGTAATGCTCAGGTGACAGAGCGCAGGGTGAGACTATAATTTATGAACGACCTCGGAACGAATCTTATGTGACTTTGAGGAATATTATAAAAAACCAAGGAGTTAAAGTGGATACACTCCTTCTACATGGTTCGAAAACTCTTCAAGGTCTGAAAGGTTCGGAGGTTCTAAAATTGTAATGCATACAGTAGAATAGCTCATCCATGTGGTTCCATAATAGTCGGCCTCTGGAGCCATGATAAGGTCGCAAAAACTTTCAGCCTCTAACACATAGCTTCAAAATTGTTAATGTGCACTCCAGTTGTTGGGTCTACAAAATGGCGCTTATGGATGACGTCATGATACACATCACCAAGTCTGTGCAGGCATCTGTACGATCTCCAATCATCCGTATATATTGTAGTGCCTCGTTGCACATATTCCAATATAACTGGTGTTATTGTCGTTGTCTATCGGTTTCTGACCCGTTGGAAGTGTCTGTTTTGGAATGACCTGTAGTAAATTTGAAGGACCTTTGAGGTAAATTTATGAAAGTGCTACTTACTCAGTCTTCTTTAATAATACGTCCTCTGTTAAATTTTCGTTTCCTTACTACTGTTTCGTCTATTTCAACGATTATCTCGACTCTTCCAAACGACCTGTGTAAGCTTGTCATTTTTATTGCACATTTATCTCTACAGTACTTGTACCACTGAACAGCTGAAGCTTCAGTAACATCTGCAAAGGTTGCAGCCAGTGTTACTAATGCTTTTATTATCCAGTTCGCAACAATTATCATAGTTTGCCTTAATCCCAATCTGGATCGAGCGAAAAACGTTCCTGTCCTTCCTCCAACATAAACAACATCGAAAGACGTCATCACGGTAGTCTGCACATGGTACAGCAGTCATTTGATTACCGCAATCACAAATAAAGAGACTTCTTAGTAATCCCATTTGTTGTAGCCGCCCAATTATCACGTCTTCTCTAAAATCTGCTGTAAACAGATCGTACTTTGCATTAGGTACTGAAATTTGCGTTGTGACCTTTAAACCCCTCAAACGCTTCTGACTGGCTCGTCCATAAATTATATTCTCGTCGTTCGGACCCCAACCAAGTAATCTGCATCTACCAACGTGGCTCAGACCACAAGTTAGTGACTTCAAGCACTGATGCCACATTTTGGTTTGACCGCCTCTAACTTTCTTCCAACCGTCTCCAACACTAGTCAGCATTGCGTGTCGTGGTAATCAGTGTTCAGGCATACGTAACACGTTGCCCAACCATCTCAATCGATAAAGATTTACAACCTCATCGATTGATTCACCATTATTTCCTAATAACATACGTCTAACTCCACCATTGCTTACCCGGTGATCCCACCAGATGCGAGCAATATTTCTAAGACATCTGTTGTCAAATACTAGTAACTTACGAGTATCTTCTACTCTTAATGGCCACGTTTTGCAGCCGTAAAGTAGAACAGAACGAACTGCTGTGCAGTACACTCGTCCTTTTATTGATAGACGGATATTTCGCCTTCGCCATAGGTGACGTAAGTTGGCAAGAGCCAAATGAGCTTTCTGAATCCGTACAGAGATTTCGTTAAATACCAACCCATTAGGGCTGATCAGACTTTCAAGACAAGTGAAGTTGTTGACGCGTTCGACTACTTCAATCCCTACGTAGCCCTTTTATCCTGAAACTGTCTCCTCTGTCGTTATATGAAGTGAACCGATGTAACGGCTTACGTTATTCCTGTTATTCTGTTTAATTTGATTGGTAGGACTTGATTAAAACGTCATTCTGTTACTGGTAGAGCTAATCTTTGAATGAATCACGACTATAGTCTTTTAAGTCACATCTTTGTACTGTAGAAAAGCATATTCTTATTGTTATAAGTTCTACTTCTATTAACTTACCTCTCGTTCTTCATTGTTCCTATGACATATAGTCTACTATCTCTCGGCAATATTATTATTCTGTCCTTTGATCCCTCATTATTTATGTATACCAGTTATATTTCAAATAAATACCATAAGTTTTTCCATACTGATCACAATCATACTAGATACTGACTAAGTTTTCACCACGGTCATAATTGTTCCTAATTCTTTCCCCACATGCTTATCTTATACCTGATATCAATTCCAAGTATCGTGTCTGTCGACTATTGTTATTTTCACCTTTAAAGCCCTCTAGGATATTATAGTTAGTGTCCATAGGTCGAGGCTAAATGTTGTGTTCTTGATATCTCAGACTATCATATTGTTCCAGTTATACAACCGTAATATTGTTATGGCTTAATACCGTGTAATTACAGATTTTCGAAACGCTTTCTGGAGCTAATTAGCTTAGCTTAATTTTTTCTAGATCCGTTCTATGTTGAAGGGGATCTGGAAGATTTTGAAGAAGATGATCCTGAACGTCAGTTTTATGGAGATGAACAAAGTAATGAAGACGATGAAATCACGCCAGATATGTGGCAGGAAGCTTGTTGGATTGTTATAAGCAGCTATTTTGACGAAAAGGGCTTAGTCAGACAACAGTTGGATTCTTTTGATGAATTCATCCAAACATCGATTCAGAAAATTGTTGAAGATTCTCCCATTATCGAGTTACAGGCAGAAGCTCAGCATAGTGGTGGAATTTTAGAAAATCCTGTAATTTGACCTATAACTTACATACATTCTTTTCTAGATTCAATATCGTCTAAAATTCGAACAAATCTATTTGAGTAAAGCTACTCATTGGGAAAAAGATGGCTCCTCCGTGCCAATGACACCTAATGATGCAAGACTACGAAACTTGACTTATGCGGCACCGCTTTACGTCGATGTAATGAAGAAAATAATTCGTGATGAAATTGAAGAGGAAAAGCCATTAGAAAAGAAGTTTATAGGCAAAATTCCGATTATGTTGAGGTAAAATATCCTTCTATAAATAAATGGCATACCTTTTCTAATTCACATATTTTTTAGATCTACATATTGTCTTTTATCATTGATGAGTGATCGTGATCTTGCTGAATTAAATGAATGTCCTCTAGATCCTGGCGGATATTTCATCATTAATGGATCTGAGAAAGTTTTGATAGCACAGGAAAAAATGGCTACGAATACAGGTTTGTTTTACTGTTATCCGATTACCTAAAACGGAATTTTTATTTTAGTGTATGTTTTTAAACAAAAGGATAGTAAATACGCTTACAAGACAGAAATTCGATCATGTCTTGAGCATAGTTCCCGGCCAGCTAGTACATTATGGATTAATATGATGGCACGTGGTGGTAAAGATGGCAGTAAACGAGCTACTATCGGTCAAAGAATTGTGGCTATTTTACCATATATAAAACAAGAGATTCCAGTGTTAATTGTATTTCGTGCATTAGGTTTTGTCGCTGATCGTGATATATTAGAACATATTATTTATGATTTTGATGATACAGAAATGCGTGAAATGATTAAACCTTCTTTAGATGATGCATTTGTAATTCAGGTAAGTTTTGATTTACATTTTACCTCCAATTGTTTAGGAACAAAAAGTTGCACTTAATTTCATTGGTTCTCGTGGTGCACGACCTGGTGTAACGAAAGAAAAACGTATAAAATATGCTAAAGAAATTCTTCAAAAAGAAACTTTACCACATGTTGGAGTATCAGATTTTTGTGAAACACGTAAAGCTTATTTTTTAGGCTATATGGTTCATCGTTTATTATTGGCTGCATTAAAACGTCGTGATGTTGACGATCGTGATCATTATGGAAATAAACGATTAGATTTAGCTGGTCCACTTCTTGCATTTTTATTTCGTGGATTATTTAGAAATCTTACTAAAGAAATTCGTTTATATGCTCAAAAATTCATAGATAAAGGCAAAGATTTTAATTTAGAATTGGCAATTCGTAGTCAAATTATTACAGATGGTTTAAAATATTCACTTGCTACTGGTAATTGGGGTGATCAGAAAAAAGCAAATCAAGCACGTCCAGGTGTTTCACAGGTAATGAAACTATAATTGTGAATGTAACATTTCTGTTCTCTTTCATCTATATATTTTAGGTGCTTAATCGTTTAACATTCGCATCTACTTTATCACATTTAAGACGACTTAATTCACCTATTGGAAGAGATGGAAAATTGGCAAGACCTAGACAATTGCATAACACATTATGGGGTATGATTTGTCCAGCTGAAACACCTGAAGGTCATGCTGTGGGATTGGTGAAAAATCTTGCACTGATGGCATATATTTCAGTTGGAAGTCAACCATCACCTATTTTAGAATTTTTAGAGGAATGGAGTATGGAGAATTTGGAAGAAATCGCTCCTTCGGCTATTGGGAAGTAAGTGATTTTTCATGAATCAGTTTAGTTTTAAATCGTAATTCTGATTACTTATTGTTCATATCAAATTCTTAAATCTTTTATTTACTTTTATTATTGTTCTAGGACTTGTAAAATATTTGTCAACGGTTGTTGGGTTGGTATCCATAGTTCACCAGATCATTTAATGGGTACTCTACGAAAACTACGTCGTCAAGTTGATGTCATTGTTAGTGAAGTCAGTATGATTCGAGATTATCGTGATCAAGAGATACGAATTTATACAGATGCTGGTCGTATTTGTCGTCCATTAGTTATTGTTGAAAAAGGCAAATTACTATTAAAACGTAGTCACATTGAACTTTTAAAAGATAAAGCGTATAATCGTTACAGGTAAAATTCTATGATTTCTTTTTTTTCGTTTGTGAAATAGAATTTCCCACTGTTTACAAAAGCAAAGGCTGGTCAAAATTATTAGCAACAAATCAATCCCCTTTATTTTCGATATCATATACTGAATTTCGCTAAGCAACTAGAAGAGAGTTTGTGTTGTTAAGTCCTTAATCCTAGAAAATACATATCCCTATCGTAAATTTATCCCTCATAAAACAAAAATGTGTTTAACCTTATAGAATAAATAGTAACTGGAAAGGATTGCCCACGACAGAGTTAGATAGAGAATGTTGGTGTGCCGATCCTCCAAGAGGTGTAACAGGCATAAGTAAGCAGCCGATGAAATATGTTTTTGATTAAGCAGTTAAAATACAAGGAAGAAATTATACGAACGAAAGCTAGCTACTCATGAGTAATACAGTTATCTTAGACAATTTCACACATCTGAGGTTTGGTTCTGGAATAACTTATTAATCAATCACAGACAACAAACAATCTGATACGAATACATATCAGCCCAATTTCTAACACCTCACATGCAGCACAACGAGAGAAATAAACTCAAAAGATGGAGTAATTAAAGCAATAAAATAATAACATAAGAGGTATGATTCAGAAGGAATGAATGAGATTAAAGAATAGAAAGTATGTAGTGAAATTACATTTAGGCTATGAAAGGAAAATAACAAATAAAGGTAACTGATGTATCACTATGGTCGGTTTTGACTCATTATCAACTAATATCTTCAATTATTGATATTACAGTTATTGGTTGTATCTCAACAAGAAAGTTTCTGTTTAAGCCAGTTGTTATTGAATTTATCATTTGACCGCTCCTAGCTTTGTCCCGACCTCTTTTATTACTTTTAAAGTGATAATTCTCAGATTTAATTTGAGGTCTTTTGTCTAAAGACCCCGTATCTGAACGAATAGTTTTATTTTATTTATTTAAACACATAAACAGGTACAAAAAGGCACCAAATAAGATATGCGCCACATAAATCATTCGATTTGTGTGACGGTTAGAATACTGCCCGGGTGCCCAAACCGAAGCAGGTGGTTTTCTTAGGTGGCCACTCTCCAAGCCTTCGACCCGAAGGTCTGTTCCACAAGGCAGTGGAGCATCGTAAGGAGATGCAGTCCCATGGAAGCCGGTGACCAATAATCGACTCATACGCCATTTGTTCCTTCAGGATCGTGGAGTCCATTGAGAAATCATTTTGTCCTAAGTCCAGTTAGCATATTCTAATCGCTTATGAATTCATTATGGTGAATACAACAACTAAGAATTAATAGTATTTGTTAATGTGTCATGAATGCATAGTCTTTCTCTAAATATCTGTATACAAAACACCTCTAGCATGTCTACTTGAACCATTGCACATTTGCGCGGCTTTTTATGTTAATGAAGTTTATTTCTGTCTGTATAGAACACCACTGTACAATTTATTTGATGAATGTGCATATTAATAAGATCGCCTTATATTTCTATAACATTTATTATTATTATTATTACATGATTATTCAATTTAGCTGGCAAGATCTTGTACTCAGTGGTGTAGTTGAATATATTGATACATTAGAAGAAGAAACTGTTATGATTGCTATGGGTCCAGCAGAAATGCAAGCTGCTGTAAATTATTGTAAAACACATACACATTGTGAAATTCATCCAAGTATGATATTAGGTATATGTGCTAGTATTATACCATTCCCTGATCATAATCAATCACCAAGAAATACATATCAAAGTGCTATGGGTAAACAAGCTATGGGTGTGTATATTAGTAATTTTCATACAAGATTGGATACATTAGCTAATGTATTATATTATCCACAAAAACCATTAGTTGCTACACGATCTATGGAGTATTTACGTTTTAGAGAACTTCCAGCAGGTGAGTACTGTTTGTTGTTGTTGTTGTTGCTGTTGTATTTGTATATACGTTATTTAGTTTCGAGTAGCTACAAATTTTACATGAAGACTAATAATATTATTTTATTTGGTTGCATAAATTAAACGAGATAAGTTTGTTATAATTTAAAGATCGATGATAGTTATTCTAAATTATAAACGATTGCGAGATTCTTCTACAACGAACAGGATCTATGCGAACTGGATAGGCGGGACAACTGATTCACAAGCTTGCTATTCAATGAGTTTAAATTTACAGTGAAATAACTCTGTTTGTACTGCGGCAAATATAAACTTGAGGCACAATGAAATTTAGCAAATTAAAGGTGGAAACAAGCAGTCAGATAACAAGAAAGGTCAGCGGAGAAATATGAATTTGGAAAACGTTACCAAGGTCTTCATCATGCTACTAATTATTAACAATTAAAACACTACATAATCTGAAGTTTTCCGGGCAGAATCGAAACTTAAACCTGCTATACAATGGTTGAAACCGGAATCATTTAATCAGTAATTTATCACTCTGTCATTAGATATCAACAGATAGATATCTGTCATCATTATGTCACATGCATTCTGAGAATCGATGCATGGTAGGTAGGAGTAAACGGAAAGCACTTGATGGATTCCACTCCTACACACAACCTATCTATGTTTATAATGCTTGTGGCTTAACGGGAATATCAAGGCAATACGCATACAATGCAAATATGCCCAAAACAAATTGATCAATCGAAGTCCTAAACATCACTGAGAAGATGCAAACAACCAATACTAGTGAATATTAATAATCGATATAATAATATCAATCATTTAAAACTAACTTCATTTTCATAGTTGTATCATTTAAAGAAGATGGGTTATTTTAAGTAAAAGATGGAAATCTGTTCTGGTTTCTAGGCAATTTTATTAAACTTCCCATAAAGATTTACATTAACCAATCACTAAGACCTAATCGATACCTTGCCGTGTAGTCAGTGTTGATCGATTTATATCGACTACGTTGTTGTTTAGCCAGTATAACAAACATAATGTTTGATTTGTTTGATAATAAGTAGTTTGAGACAATCAATCGATCTACACTAATAAGGACTAGACACGCATGACATTGGTCGCTACCCAGTGATCAATTAATTGTGGTTACATCTCAGTCCTACAGGAGGACGGTCGCGGCTCGGATAGCTCAGTGGTAACATCTCTGACTGCGAAGCTGGGTAACACGAGATCGAATCCGCCAGGGAGCACCAGTTCCCTCAAGATTACAGGGACACCTTGCTGACGAGTGCCAAGTAGCACGAAACCCGGGTCTAGGGTTTCCTGTCGACTACCTCCAACCACTATCTAATCTCAGTAAATCATATGTGCCAGAAGTTTATTTTACACCATTGAAGAATATTTTAGTGGTTCCTTCATGCTATTGATTTTCTATGAATGGAACAAGTTATACTCACCTTCTTTTCTTATATTGACAAATAAACTGAATATCATCCAAGCTGTATAAATAAAATTCTAAGATCATGCAAGGATAGTAGAGAAGTTTCATTTGATTGTCTATTTCTAATTATGATGTATCTTCATTTCTAAGACAACTTGTTTATCTAGGGGGGCGATTCAAAACTGTTTCACTTGAGTGCCGTTTTAATCAAAATGTTTTTATTTCTCTGCTGAATTAGCTTTGAGTGACCTGATTCTCACGATTAGTAGTACTGTAAAAATCTAACCTCTCTTTAAACGTATTGACAGATTGTCGTGATACTATTTTTTATGATAAAGAATTCCAATAATTCATGACTAGGTGTGAGAAAGACAAAACTTCAGATGTAAACTCATTTGGGCTTTAGTTCTCGAACTTTCTCAGAATATTCTTTCAGATCATCCGTGCTAAATAGAAGAATTAGATATGTTGATATCACGAACACTCAACTTACTGTAAGTCAGTATTAGATCATGTTTTAATATGCGATAAGATAGCATAAATAGGCATATCTATGTATTTTCGTAAGACAGATCTTCCACCATTTTGATCCCTTATTAATGAACTTATCCTGGCAAAAAAATAAAGTTGATAACGACAATCGGTTGTGTAGTGACTTGAGGATAAATTAATATTTTCAAAGTTTAAATCACGGACTGATCTGAACTAGATCACCCTTAAAAACTTGGAAGCACTGAACGGCCATCTCGTTTTGGTATAGGATCCATGACTTCATATGCGAGAATCTAACCCTGAAGGACCTTCGGTCTCGCGCTTGGACGTTTAGACCGTAGATCACCGAGCCTATATCCAACGGTTCTAATGTCTAACCTCAGCCAATTCACTATATTGTTCAGTCACCATCCATTCGCTGTGGTTGATAATTTTCTCACATCCAACACCGATATTATTCCGCTAGTCATTATTTCTAAAAAATATTGCTTATGTAAATTATTAGGTTTTTCTATCTCCCTATTGTTACCGTGGTTTATTTTATATTTAGGTATCAATGCAATTGTTGCAATTGCAACATATACCGGTTATAATCAAGAAGATTCTGTGATTATCAATGAAAGTGCTATACAACGTGGTTTCTTTCGATCAGAATTTTATCGTACTTATAAAGATCAAGAAACACGACATGGTATGGATTTAGAGGAAGTGTTTGAAAAACCAAATCCACAAAATTGTCAAGGAATGCGTCATGCTATCTATGATAAATTAGATGATGATGGATTGATTGCACCTGGTACTAGAGTTTCTGGTGATGATGTATTGATTGGCAAAACAATTACTTTACCAGAGAATGAAGATGAGGTAAGTGATATTATTATATTTTCGGTAGTATTGGGGTTCAGTCTGTCAAACGCGATGTAGAAACTGGGGAATGTGTGCATCGGTTCAAGTTATCATACCTCACTAGCATAGCGAGATGAAGTTTTCCTGGTAAAATCCCATGGTAATAGAGGTAGTAACAGTATTTGTGATCATAGAAAAGATAAGGCATCGAAGAAACTTTCCGAGAAAATGTAAATGAATTACAAAAATGTTGAGTTTAGAAACATAGTACTAGTTAAAAATGGGAAATCTATTGAAGCTGTAAATCTTCATCGATTGAAGTTTCTGGAACTTATATTATATCTGTTTGACCACTTCGATATCCAATCGTAGTTGGCCTAGAAGTAGGCTAGAAAAAATGTTATATCTTGAAAAAGCTGATTTTCTCGATATACCGCGTATAGCAGAGCACTAGAACACCAAAACCCTTCCAAGTCGCAATAAGAAGACAGAAGACTAACGAAAGGAATATTATTCCAAACAGTGTCAATCATAGTACAAAATTGTCAGGTATTTATGGTTTTTAGTGAGAACGAAATCATCATTACAGCCCACCAATCCGCGTACATGGGATTATTAGCATTGACCAATCAGGAGGCTACACGGTGAATTCTAGAATATTCTTCTGAAAGGTGATTAGATGGAATATCTTCGGCTCCTTCTGAGCCTCTTACAGCTTCCTCGAGTTCACCGGTGGTCCGTCGTCACAAAAAAATTATGAGTGGTCAATCTAAGACGTGCCATCATTCTATCATGTCATTAATTCCTTGACTAAGATGTGTTGGTTAAGTAATGACTACTTGATTAAGATTTATCAGATTATCGTGACAAATAGCTGAAAATTTTCAATGATGTGGCTTAGAATCAGTCACAATAACTCAGATACATTCACTCTTTGACTTCTCTTATATGTTGAGTTTTAAAATATTCTTATAATTTTTATTCTACTACTCTGACATTTATCTTTATAATTTCATCCTACTATGCTAATATAGTGTAGCAACTTGAACTGACCCACATATGTACCAGGTTCAGTGTTGGTTATAGTTGAGTGACTGACTTCATTTTAATCTGATCATCCTTAGTTTCTTTTTCTATCCTCTCCCAACTCAACTATAGTCGTAGTAGTAGTAGTGGTTATATAATGCGATGTAGATCAGAAAAGATATCATTTTCTAATGATAATTTTAGATTATCTATGAATTTTGAAAGACGAATGAATCAAGGCCAACAATCGTAGTGTTTCTTGACATCAGGGCGGCCTTCGATTCGTTGGATAGGACTGTTCTCTGGGATTGTCTATTGAAGAAGGGTGTGCCTGAGAAGTTTATTAACATCCTAAAGGCCCTATATACCAACAACACAGGCAGAGTGAGGGCATACAACCACCTCTCTCCATTGTTCCATTCGAGCAGTGGGGTTAGACAGGGTTGCCCAATCTCACCATTCCTCTTCAACTTTGCCATCGATGACATTCTGGAAACAGCTCTGATGGATGTAAGTAATGGTGGTGTGGATCTGTTGCCTGGAGAAAGACTTCTCGACCTTGAGTATGCGGACGATATTGTCTTACTGTGCGATAATGCCCAAGGCATGCAATCCGCACTTAATCAGTTGGCAATCAGTGTCCGTAGGTATGATATGTGCTTTGCACCTTCGAAGTGCAAAGTACTTCTACAAGACTGGCAGGATCCCAATCCTGTACTCACTCTGGATGGTGAGCAGATAGAAGTAGTCGAGAAGTTCGTGTATCTGGGTAGCTGTGTTTGATCATCGCTGTCTCCGAAGGATTGCTGACATTCAGTGGCAACACCATGTTAGTAATGCAGAGGTTCTACATCGTGTGTTCGGGCACAGAGACGATAATGCAATTGGTGTCACCATCTTGAAACACCGACTTCGGTGGCTTGGACATGTTCTACGAATGTCGTCCCAGAGAATTCCACGTCGTGCATTATTTGCCGACTCTGGGACTGGTTGGAAGAAGCGGAGAGGTGGTCAGTGCATGACATGGTGTCGTGGTATGAAAGAAAGCTGCAAAGGACTGGCTTGTGTCGGTCTCTCACGACTCCCTGGTTGGGGTTCGAGAGATGGTGCTACACAGTGGCTAGAGACGTTATCAGATATGGCTCAGAATAGAAGCCAGTGGCGATCGTGCTGTAACCTTCTTTTACTTTCTTCATAAGAAGTGGTTGTTTCTTCCTTAACTGAAAGATTTCTTCTGATTGTACCCTTCCGTTTCCCCATTATTATTATTATTATTATTATTATTATTATTATTATTATTATTATTATTATTATTATTATTATTATTATTATTATTATTATTATTATTATTATTATTATTATTATTATTATTATTATTATTATTATTATTATTATTATTATTATTATTATTATTATTATTATTATTATTATTATTATTATTATTATTATTATTATTATTATTATTATTATTATTATTATTATTATTATTATTATTATTATTATTATTATTATTATTATTATTATTATTATTATTATTATTATTATTATTATTATTATTATTATTATTATTATTATTATTATTATTATTATTATTATTATTATTATTATTATTATTATTATTATTATTATTATTATTATTATTATTATTATTATTATTATTATTATTATTATTATTATTATTATTATTATTATTATTATTATTATTATTATTATTATTATTATTATTATTATTATTATTATTATTATTATTATTATTATTATTATTATTATTATTATTATTATTATTATTATTATTATTATTATTATTATTATTATTATTATTATTATTATTATTATTATTATTATTATTATTATTATTATTATTATTATTATTATTATTATTATTATTATTATTATTATTATTATTATTATTATTATTATTATTATTATTATTATTATTATTATTATTATTATTATTATTATTATTATTATTATTATTATTATTACACTAACTTTCACTAATCTGTCCGTTATAGTTCTTTTTTTCTCTTGGAATTCTCACTGTTTTGTGTGGCGCATATATATTTGATGCCCTCTTGTACCAATATTTGTGTTCAAATAAATAATAAACATTTCACTGAAGATGCCAAAATATTTCTACAAGTGTATGTAGTTAAAGCGACTGCAATCGTTAAGACAACTGTTTATCCACTTATCAGATTACAGAAATCTTAGTTTTTTTGTTAATTCATATGGTTTACTGTCATCTTTGTACATTGTAAAACAATCATCTTAAAGCTGATAATTTAATACAAGGGTAAACGGATTTCGTTTGACAAGAAATCTCTCAAAGTAATTGATTATTCATATATTCAGTGCTTTACGTGTATATAGGTAGCGAAGAATACTGTCAGTGGTAGTACATCTGTGAATGTTTATTTATTTGAACACATAAATATTCGTAAAAAGAGGCACCAGATACACATGCACAACACAAATCACTTAATTTTTGTGTGAGCTGTGATACTATCCGAGTGCCCAAACCGAATCAGGTGGTTTTATTAGAGGGCCACATCCGGAACCTTTGACCTAAAGGTCTAATCCACATGTCAATGGAGCAACGTCAGGAGATACAGTCCCATAGTAGCCGGTGACCAACGATTGGTTCATACGCCATTTGTTCCCTCAGGATCGTGGAGTCCATGTGTACGATTGGTTTGGAATGTGGGTTTTCCAACTCCCCTATGTGGACTCTGTGTTCACCAACCCGGTTAAATCATCGGTCATTTGCTTTTCGTCCTCTCAATTTCGTAACTAATACCCCGTCACGAGAAGGTTGTGAGTAGGACTTCCCTGGTGGTGGCATTATATGCGTGGCCATGTGAGAGCATTTCGAGAGAGTGAGAACTGACTCTCCCCACCCTCGGCCATACCAGGGCATCTGTGAATGAATTAACGAAGATCATACTGTAAAAGGTTCATTCCAACAAATTGCTTTTTTATTAGCTTTTATTTTTGAATAGTTGTTGTATGTTTAGTTAAAGAGGTTTTGTGGAGATTGGTTTAGTTTGTATGGGATATGCGTCACTGATTAGTTATAGTTAGAATGGTACCATCGAAAACCAGAAAGTATTGGACAATTGTTTTATCCTAGTATACGGCTTCTCAACAATGCGTACACTTGACATTGCCAGGGATCGAACCTAAGATTTTCGGTTTTCGCTGTGGACACCACCTTACCATTAAAACTATTTAGTTAAATTTCAATGGTGGTGTAATTCCAACTTCAATCAATTTGTGATTTAGGTAGACGATCATCTAACACCATTGATGGCAAGTGTTTTATTTCCGACTTGTCTGAAATTCTGCAGTCATGATGTAACACTAAAATCTCATTAAATGTTTGGAGTAAGTCATTAATAAATTGATGATTATCGTTTACTTAAGGTGGTTTTATAAAGATCAGTTTACTTTATAGGTTAAATATATCACACACTAATCTCAGTTAGGTTAGCATTTTATTTGACTTAATTAATGATCTTTTCTCATATTTTGACGTTACAACTGTTTCTTAGTTCATCATAATTAAGATCATACAGCTTGAGTAAATGATATTTTTCAAGAGAAAGCTTTCTTCGTTAAAAACTGTCTTTAATAATTTAATGATTCAATCGCTTTCTTTCGTCATGTGTTAATAATATACTACTTACTAAGTAGCTTAAATTTGTGTGCGTAAATTTATTTCACAATTAATTAATCCATTCGGGCATTTCGTTTATTAACTTGCTTGTGTTCATATATAAGGAGTTAATTATGACGGTATTTATTCTATTTTTATCACTCTTAGAATAAAATGAGAAACATAAATGTTGAAAAAAAGATTAGTGATCACTTTTAAGATCAAACATTTTTCACCTTTGAAGTATTGTACTTTATTTGGATCGTTGTTAGGTGGGACTGAACTCTATGTCTAACATATGTGCTGCATATTCGGTGATTTTTTTTGCTACCAAATGCCCTGTTATTCATTTATCCAGTATTAATATATATATATACCCATAGATAATCACAATTGATTGATCACTGGGTGGTGATCAATGTCATGCGTGTCTAGTCCTTATTAGTGCAGATCGAATGCTGTCGATCATGTTGCAATGTGGCCGTCGATAGCATTCGATCTGCACTAATAAGGACTAGACACGCATGACATTGATCACCACCCAGTGATCAATCAATTGTGATTACATCTCAGTCCTACAGGAGGACGGTCGCAGCTCGGATAGCTCAGTGGTAAGGTCTCTGACTGTGAAGCTGGGTAACAAGAGATCGAACCCGCCAGGGAGCACCAGTTCCCTCAAGATTACAGGGACACCTTGCTGACGAGTGTCAAGTAGCACGAAACCCGAATCCAGTGTTTCCTGTCGACTACCTCCAACCACCATCTAAATACCCATAGATAGTTAGATAGATGATGAATATCCTTGTATATTTATCATAATCATTAAAAACCAATCATCAATTCAATATGAATTACACATAGATAATTATCTTTTCTTCTTTTATCCTCCATACATGATTCTATGGATATTCCAACTCATTATATGTACATATATATATATGTTGTTAATAATCTCTATGATTCATATCCCAAAAACTCTACACAGAGATATCTAGTGTTTAATATGAATATACCATTAACAGAGTATAATTATAATGAGTCATTTAGATTTCAACTTTTCTTTTTCTTTTCTTTCCTTTTTTTCTTTTTTGGTAATTTTCTTTCTTCTTTTTTCCTAAACTACTCCTATAGAGTATTTTCTATCATCAATGACAATGATGAATATGTCTGTCTCTTATTTGATTTTTTTAAAAATGTATTTTTTACATCTTGTCATTTATCTTTATACGTTTATTCAATTGCTTTTTTCTTTCTTTCTTTCTTTTTGTTGTTTGTTGTTGTTCTTGTTGTTGTTGTTGTTGGTGATTGAACTATTGAAGATGTTCAATATCGACAAATCGATTTAGAAAGAAAAAAAAACATTTGCCAGTATAGGGGGTTGTGGAGATGATTAATTTTTTGTGATTGAGATCATGAATTAATTGATGTTAAAACAACCATTGGAAACATGGAAGCACTGAACGGCCATTTCATCCTATTGTGGGACTCCTCAGCAGTGTGCAGTGCTACCAGGTTTCCAACGGTTGTTTTAACATCAATTCGTTCATGATCTCAACAACAAAAATACATCTGCTTATACTCTTATAACCTCTACCACTATGAGATTTGAATCGACAACTGCATCTCTGTGCTAATGTGGTGTGGCCACTCGAACTGATGTACGTACGTACGAAGTTCTACGTTGTTACTGACTGACTGACTGAATACATCTGTTAGTTTCTTTTTTTTTAAAGATTTGTTTGTTTACAGTTTTGAAGGTAATGAAGTGTATGTTGTTTTATCCAACACTTTCAATGATTATTACGTCTGTTCATATAGTTAGATTCAAAGTGCATAGATTTTCATCAGATTGTAAGTAAGGACTAGGTGTTCACTATTTCCATTTTTTGTTTTATTTCATTATAGACCTACTAATGGAACTTAAGTTCTTATCGACTAAATTTTGGAACATTGATCTTCTATCAGGAGGTCCATTTATTGACTTAACATACGCAGATGATATAGTCCTGTTTGATGACGGCTCTAATAAAATGCAGATTCTTTTGGTAACACTGACCAACAATACTAGAATGTTTGGGATACGTTTCTCACCCTCTAAATGCAAGTTTTTATTCCAGGATTGACCTGTGTCAACACCTAAACTAAGGATATGGAGTAAAGTAGTAGAACACGACGATAACTTCACTTACCTTGGATGTCTGATCAGCCCTAATGGGTTGGTGTCTGACAGAACCTCAACACGGATTCGAAAAGCTCGTTTGGCTCTTGCCAACTTACGTCACCTATGGCGAAGGCAAAATATCCGTCTATCAATAAAAGGACGAGTATACTGCACAGCAGTTCGTTTTGTTCTACTTTACGGCTGCGAAACGTGGCCATTAAGAGTAGAAGATACTCGTAAGTTACTAGTATTTGACAACAGATGCCTTAGAAATATTGCTCGCATCTGGTGGGATCACCGGGTAAGCAATGGTGGAGTTAGACGTATGTTATTAGGAAATAATGGTGAACCAATCGATGAGGTTGTAAATCTTTATCGATTGAGATGGTTGGGCAACGTGTTGCGTATGCCTGAACACTGATTACCACGACTCGCAATGCTGACTAGTGTTGGAGACGGTTGGAAGAAAGTTAGAGGCGGTCAAACCAAAACGCGGTATCAGTGCTTGAAGTCACTAACTTGTGGTCTGAGTTACGTTGGTAGATGCAGACTGCTTGGTTGGAGTTCTCATGACTATCTTGCTCAATGGTTGGAGACTGTGTGTGTCATGGCTCAGAATTGATCACAATGGCGTAGTTGTATACACTCTTTGTCTTCCTTTAAACCATGAGATTAAAATCGCTTCATATCTTTCTTTCTACGGACTAATTCTTTCTTCCTGTACTATATCCTTATATACAATCTTTCTTTTATATATTGATACCATTATAGTAACTACTTCTTTGAATTTTGTGATCATTTTGTTATGCTAATGAGGTGTGGCAACTTGGATTGATGCATATCTATGCCTGGTCCTACGTTGTAGCTGAATGACTGACTAGGACTACGTGGTTTCTTTTGTTCATGATCATTTAATACTGGGTTCTTGTTTTAGATACACAGGTACAACTTTTTTTCACTTAGAAAAGTTAACATGATTTAGTTTTTGATGTATATTCTTGTTTAACTGTTCTTACACATCATTTAGATGGAAGGTGGACAACGACGATATACTAAACGTGATGCTAGTGTATTTATGCGTCGTAGTGAATATGGTATAGTTGATCAAGTTATGGTCACATGGAATAATGAAGGCAATAAATTTTGTAAAGTACGTGTACGTACTACAAAAGCACCGCAAGTTGGTGATAAATTCGCTAGTCGACACGGACAGAAAGGTACTTGTGGAATTCGTTATCGTCAAGAAGATATGCCATTCACATGTGAAGGAATTACACCAGATATTATTATTAATCCACACGCTATTCCTAGTCGTATGACTATTGGACATTTAATTGAATGTTTACAAGTAAGTGATTTTGTTTTGTAAATATTTAATCTTCTGTATTACAACTAATGTATTTCTCACGAGTTGGTAATGATTGTTAGTGATGGGTCGCGGGTTCGAGTCCCGTTCTGTCGACTTTATTTTTACAGTAATTGGTTATTCCTGTACTTTGTCACGCAATACTTGCATTCATGATTAAAAGCAAGTTGATAATATCAGGAATTCGTCACTTTGAACGCAAGGGTACGTCGAAACAGTAACCTGGTAGTTAAAACATTTAATATCAAGTTACTTAAAATGTAAAGCTATTTATGCGTTTAACATACTGAAATGTGCAATGGATTGTTGTTTCTATAATCTTGATCATGTTTCAAGAACGATTTCTATGTATGTTTACGTATAACATATTGACAGAACTGTTCTAAATCCAAATAAGGTTAATTCAATTCCAAATACTTGCACAATTAAAAAAAAACAAACATAAACATGAATTCAAAGAGGTACCACAATTTGTCTGAAGGCTGGGATACTATTCAGTTGCTCAATACGAACGCCTAACTACGAACCCCATCTTTAATAGCCCCCAAATGCCCTGGTATGGCCGAGAGTGTGGTGGGCCCTCCCTCCCTCTCGAAATGCTCTCACACGGCCACGCGTATACAGCCTCTGCCAGGGAAGTCCTACTCACTGCATTCTCGTGGCATCACTGTTGTTTACGAAATTGAGGGGACGAAAAGTAAATGTTCGGCGCTTTAATCGGCTTCCAAACCAATGGTGTACATGGGCTGGCTCCAGTATCCTGAGGGAACAAATGGCGTATGAACCAACCGTTGGTCACCAGCTACCATAGGACTGCATCTCCTCACGATGCTCCATTGTCTTGTGGATCAGACCTTTAGGTCAAACGTTCCGGGTGTGGGGCCCCCTAAGAAAACCACCTGTTTCGGTTTGGGCACCTGGGCAATTTCACAGTCTTCACACAAATCAAATGAGATTTGTGTGGTGTTTATGTATCTGGTGCCCCCTTTGTACCAATATTTATGTGTTCAAATCAATAATAAACAAAACCACTTACAGAGATGTCATTGTTTTTTTTCTTTAATAATTCATACAATGTGACTGTTTTATTTCTAGGGTAAAGTTAGTGCAAATAAAGGTGAAATTGGTGATGCTACACCATTTAATGATGCTGTAAATGTACGTAAAATTTCATTACTTTTACAAGAGTATGGTTATCAACATACCGGTAATGAAATTATGTATAATGGATTTACTGGAAGAAAATTAAATTCACAAATTTTCTTAGGACCAACTTATTATCAACGTTTAAAACATATGGTTGATGATAAAATTCATAGTCGTTCTCGTGGTCCTGTTCAAATACTTAATCGTCAACCTATGGAAGGTCGTAGTCGTGATGGTGGTCTACGTTTTGGTGAAATGGAACGTGATTGTCAAATAGCACATGGTGCAGCACAATTTTTACGTGAACGTTTATTTTTTGCTAGTGATCCATATCAAGTGTATGTTTGTAATTTATGCGGTCTTATAGCAATTGCTCATCAACGTAATAAAACTTATGAATGTAGAAGCTGTAAAAATACAACTCAGGTTAGTTAATATTAATAGTGTGTGTATTTGTTTTTTTCTACATTGAATAAATGTTATGTTATTCTCATCTGGAAAACTCTATCCCACAATGACACGATCGTTAAGTTTGTTAATCGTGATAGCTCAGTGAAGCTTTATTAGCTGAGACAATAGTTATCTTAGATCTTCCATTGTCAAGTGGAAGTGGTAAGTGGCTTCAAGCAGCGAACCCAAGATCCTAGGACGAAGTGATTCTGCTAAGTGTACTAAAATACAATAACAATAAGGTGTTCCTCTCGGACAACCAACATTTACAGTAATGCTACTTTTGCGCAATAAGTGGGACTAAATATGGTACAGTCCACTTGATCCTACGAATTGTTAGTGCCCATGATATGGTTTGGAAAGTGAAGGACTGATAGATTAGAAACTACTCCCATAACATCGTGTATGATCGATCTCAAACAACTCTTTGTGATCGTGCCCTGAAGTCAATACATCTATCACTAACATAGTTTGTTCCTCAAGAAAGAACTATATGTTGATAGTGTATGATCAAGCAGAACATGACAATAACCTATATTCTTTTAGCAGCATATGACAGATTTTCTGTGCATCATATAGCGTAAATAAACTGATTAAAACAGGGGAAACTTAATTATTTGGATTTTTTTAAAAATTACCTGTATATATGCTGTACATAACTTTATGCATGTTTACCAAATGAAATTCCCTTTATAGATAAAACAAAAGGATAAACAGGGCATATATGTATATGTATGTATGTAGGAGACACTCGTAAGCTATTAGTATTTGACCACAGATGCCTTAGAAATATTGTTGGCATCTTCTAGGATCACCGGGTAAGTAATAGTGAGGTTAGACGCAGGGTATTAGGAAATGATGGTAAATCAGTTGATGAGTTTATGAATCTTCATCGACTGAGATGGTTGGGCCACGTGTTACGTATGCCTGAACACCGATTACCACGACGTGCAATGCTATCCGGTATTGGAGATGGTTGGAAGAAAGTTAAGGGTGGCCAAACCAAAACGTGGCATCATTCTTTAAAGTCACTAACTTCTAGTCTTAACCAGATTACTTGGTTGGGGTCTGCGTGACTATCGTAACCAATGGTTGGAGACTCTTGGTGACATGGTTCAGAATCGATCACAATGGCGTCGGTGTATACACTCTCTGTCTTCCCTTAAACTAAGAGATTAAAATCGCTTCATATCTTTCTTTCTACGAACCAATTCTTTCTTCTCGTACTATATTTCTATATGCAATCTTTCTCTTATATATTACCACCTTTGACCTAACCACTGCTATGAATCCGGTGTTCATCTTGTTGTGTTGATGCGGTATGGCAACCTCGACCGATGCACATATGTGCCTGGTCCTACGTTGTAGCTGACTGACTGACTGATATGTATATTGTTCTTGAGCCCAAGAATGAGAATTGTAAGGAAGGAAAGAAGGCATATTGATCACTTAGTTTTACAATATAAGAGAAGGATCTGATTTGATTGTAAAGTTGTCTTTTGACAGTGAATTTCTGAATTAACCAATTAGTGGACGATAGTCCACTAATTCACAATTGTACATTTCTTAGTTCTGTAATTCATTCCTTTTTTTTTACTTTATGTGCTTACGATGATAGTTAGTTATGCATGATATATTCGGATTAGTCCAGTTCAGTTTTTTGTTTTTAAACACCAAATCTCAAGACTATTTATTTGATGATTCTTTGAATTCTTAGTCTATCCAAATCTCTTAGGCTCAATTAGTTTATAGACAATGTTCAATATGGGATTAGTAACACATAATTCACTTAGCTAAGCATTACTTTTATTTAAATAAAACTACTACTTATAAAACGCTCCGACGTGCGATGTTTTATGGTTTAGGAGTAGGTTAGGAGAAAAGTAGGGGCGGCCAGAGCAAAATATGGCACAAATACATAAAGTCACTAACAAGTGAACTGAACCATGTTGGTAGGTGTAAACTACCAGGTTGGGATCCGCGAGACGATAGGAACCGATGGTTTGAGACGTTGAATGAAATGGCTCAAAATCGTTTGCAATGGTGCATCTGCTCTTTGTGTTCGCCCAAATTATAATTCTCCTTGTCTCTTTTTTTCTCTCCGAATTTATTTCACTGGATTATACTCTTTCAATAACATCTTCAAACCCTAATCTTTCCGATTATTGCTTATACTCTTACTACCTCTACCACTATGGGATTTGAGCCGACAACTGCATCTTTGTGCTAATATGGTATGTCAACTCGAACTGATGTACGTACGTACGAACTTCGACATTGTTACTGACTGATAATAATTGTTGATGAAACATTTTCATTATTTTTTGTTTTTTTTTTCATTGCTTTTAATAGATTTCTTTAGTGAAATTACCCTATGCCTGTAAATTATTATTCCAAGAATTAATGTCAATGTCGATTGCACCGAGGATGATGATCAATAGTCCTACGGCTTAATGATATTTAAAATTTTTTTTTAAAAAAAAAGAATCATGTGAGGAAGGAAAGAAGAGATGAATTACTATATGTCCATGAATTTCAGGCTTTATCATCATCATCATTCACATTGTATTGAGACTTGTTTTGCTTTTTTTTCTGTTTCTTTGTACATACAACTTTTCTGCATTATCATTTGTGTTTTGTCATCTTTAATTAAAATAACATTGATATCGTCTATACGTGTATGTGGGTAGGTATTCAATATATAGATAGGTTAGTCAGTAGAGAGAGAGATAAATAGACGAACGAGATACAATGAACCAAGTAGTCACTGATTAATTTTACATCTAGAATGATCTACAGCTTAAACGGTAACAGTATGTAATAACCGCTTATCACAATTGATTGATCACTGGGTGGCGATCCATGTCATGCGTGTCTAGTCCTTATTAGTGCAGATCATGTTGCAATGTGGCCACCAGTCTAGGTGATTGGACACTGTAGGCACAGGAGGTCAGTCGCGACTCAAATAGCTCAGTGGTAACATCTCTGACTGTGAAGCTGTATGATACAAGATCGAATCCGCCAGGGAGCACCAGTTCCCTCAAGAATACAGGTACACTTTGCTGACAAGTGTCAAGTAGTACGAAACCCGGATTCAGGGTTTCCTGTCGACTACCTCCAACCACCATCTAATAACCGCTTATATTATGTAACTAAAAAATGTCATTAGAACTGTATAAGACAAAAACAAAACAAAAAAGACGTAATCTTTTCAGAATCCACAAATTATGCATGGATATATATATATTTATATATTCATAGGTTTATTTATGTATATTTCTGATTCTTTAATACAAATTCGAGGCAAATTGGGAGTTGTATAGTATAAATAAATATATAACATGTCAGTCAGTGTTACATTTGATCAGTGATAGTAGTAGTAGTAGTAGTGACAGTAGTGTATTACAAATTGTATTGCGATCAATAATCAATTGATCCTCTTCATCATTATATGTGTGTATAGACAAAAGTAGATCTAAAAAAATGAAAGGAAATATATATATATATATATATATATATTTGACAAACATTGTATAAATATATCGCCATATAATGGAAGGATATAATTGATAGAGGGTGGTGTGTTTAGTGAGTAGTACATGTGGAATTGTTTGTTTGTTTTTTTCTCCCCACATTTTTCCATCGAGTTATCGTTTTTGTTTCGATGGCTCAATGATAAAATATGGGATACAGTAAAAAAAAAAATTTTTTTTTAATGTACAGTCAGATTAGTCGACTATTCCAAGAGATCTGGTGGTCGATCTGCAAGCTGTACAACATTAATAAATAATACATTCCTTACTATTACCGTTTTTATCATCATAATCAAAACTAATTCCATCATCAAAATTAAGTGTACACACATATTTCTACAATGATATTCAAGGCATCTGTTTCTTATCCCCCTTAACATTCGTTATTAGATTAGATGAACTTTTAAAACTTTCAGTATGATAATACTTTTAATTATCAAATCTCATTTAATAAGATTATTGTTTGTTTAAATCACGTGTAATGCAATTTACACTAGAGTATATCACAGTATGGGAATATGCCTTGGAAATATATATCTATAAGTTGATTAAAATCTAAGGTTATGAATATTCATCGACTAAGATGGTTGGGTCACGTGTTACGTATGCCTGAACACCGATTACCACGACGTGCAATGCTAACCGGTGTTGGTGATGGTTGGAAGAAAGTTAGGGGCGGCCAAACCAAAACGTGGCATCAGTCCACAAAGTCACTGACTTCTAGTCTTAGCCAGGTTGGTAGATGCAGACTGCTTGGTTGTGGTCCGCGTGACTATCGTAACCAATGGTTGGAGACTCTTGGTGACATGGCTCAGAATCGATCACAATGGTGTCGATGTGTACACTCTCTGTCTTTCCTTAAACTAAGAGATTAAGATCGCTTCATATATTTCTTTCTACGAACTAATTCTTTCTTCCTGTACTATATCCTTATATGCAATCTTTCTTTTATATATTACCACCTCTGAATTAACTACTTTTACGAATTCGGTGTTCATCTTGTTGTGTTAATGAGGTATGGCAACTTTGACCGATGCATATATGTGCCTGATCCTACGTTGTAGCTGACTGACTTCTAAGAAAGAATGTGTTAAATGGATACATCTAGAGTATACCTTGAGGCTTCACATGAAGTGAAAACAAATGTTAGTTTTTTTTTGTCAAATGAATTTTTAGCTTGGAATCTTCACATCGTTCGACGTATCACTGCCAGTCATATGATATTTAAAAGAACACAAATATTCATTTGGTCTGCATTGAATCAGTATGTCCCGACCGTTGTTGCTACCTTGAAGTGGTGATCGGGCTTGCCTATCGTGATGAAGCAACCGAGCTATACTGGCTGGAACAACCGTTCCTCAAGGTCCTACCATGTCAGACAGATCGGTTGAAGAGCGGTAAGACAAAGCAACAAGTCTAAGTTCCGAAGGTGAAGTCGTACTGCTGACTGTACAGAGGTGTGACAGCAGTAAGGTGTTTCTTTCAGACAACCAGAAGGACAGCGATGCTGCCTTCCCACAAGGAGGAGTGGGGTTCGAAAAGGTCGACCCTAAAAATGCACACCTCGCCTTATCCCACGGATATCTTCGGCGGTAAGATCTCAACAAGTACGGAGCTAACACAAAAATTACCCACAAAATGTTCATGTCTGACCGACCTCAAGCAGTTGTCCCTAGGGCACTGCGGTCACGCTCTCCGGTCATTAAAACCACCTCTAATCTAATTTCCTTTTCAGTTACCTCCAGAACAAGAATCAGTATGTTCGGCAGTGATGATTCTCACAATTTTCCATGTTATCAGTGAGTGTTTTTCCACAGAAAAAAGGACATTCAAACACTTACGGCGTTGAATAACTAAACAAATTAATTTCGAAATATATCTCATGTAAAGTTGATCAATGAATATGATAAGGAGTATGGGATAACAGGGAAAAGAATCTTTAATAGTACATTATTGTTGATAAATATTTGAATAGTCAATTTTCCTTAAAGTATCACGCACGTCTAACCACAATTCACTTCGTTGATTTATTGGTCGATTGAAAGGTAGTCCAGCATGGTACAGACAATCCACCTAGTGGAGTTTGGAAACACTGATTCCAAACCAATGGTGCACATGGGTTCCAAGATCCTGAGGATAGAAGTGACGTATGAACCTATTGTTGGTCATCAGCTACCATGGGAAATGGATCTCCTAACGTTGCTCCATTGCCTTGACGATTAGACCTCTACATCAAAGGTTCAGAGAGTGAGTTCCCAAGAAAACCACCCGCTACAGTTTCAGTACCCGAGGAGTATCCCAGCCCTCAAAGAATTCGGATGATGGAGCGTAGTGCATATATATTTAGTGCCTCCTTGTACCAATGTTTATGTAAATAAGCCAGCACAAAAACCTTGTTCTAGAGGTTTAGTGCTAGCTGACCCTCGTTAACAAAGTAATTGATGCTTTCTATGAGATTTGAACACTGTCACTGAGTCGTTTCAGTTTAAAATGTTAACTAGAATATACATTTTCAAAAGTAGGCATCCCTAACAATTAATAACAAACAGGATAGACACTTACTAGATTTTATTTATATATACGGTTTTCAATAACTCATCAGCCGAAACGTTCAGACAATAATGAGACCAATTTTCGTTTTCCTCGATAAGTTTGTCTTAAACATTCAACCAAACTACGAAATTGTAATGGTCCATCTGGTCGAAGTAAATGAAATGTGTCTCTGGCTCGGGTTAAAAAATCAACAAATTCTGCATACTGACGTGGGCTAATATTTGCTAATCGCATATGTGTAGCCATAACAAATCCATTAATAGCTGCATCTAATAATCCTTTCAATGGTGGTCGATCTAAACTAAGCATTTTACCCGTACACCCCGATACACCGGTACCATTATTATTGTTAATATAATGTGGTGTTGGATTGCAAAAGTGTGTTGCACACGAATTCCCACCTGAAAAAAAATGTAAACGTGTACAGAATGAAATGAGCTAACTAATACTAATATCACTGGTTGAAATCATGAGTCAATTGAAGCTAGACAACCATGGAATACCTGGACGGCCGTCTCGTCCTAGTATGGGACTCCCCAGCAGTGCGCATCCACGATCCAGCCCCCCGCGAGATTCGAACCCAGGACCTATCAGTCTCGCGCCGGGCGCTTAACTAATATGATTACGTTTAAACAAACTTACTACTTGTTAGTAGTTAGTACAAAATGAAATGATCAAATTTGGGAGAATAAAACTCTCTTAGTGCTCGTGGAAGTCTGTAAACAGAAACACCCAAACATTCGATATCTCCTAAGAATATTCACTATTTACTCTATTATGTAACTGACGAAGTCAACACTATTCGGTTACAGTAGGTATCTTAAATATAAATATAACTTGACAAATTATAGATTATTGTAGATCAATTTGAAATGGCTTAGATCATCCCGTTCCAAATGGAATTTGATCAGTCTTGGTTGCTGCATGATTATCCTGCACAAATTGCCCCTATATACCCATTATGACAAAACTTGATATAGAATTGACAGAATGTGGCGTTCCGTCCGACTTGGTACTCGTCAGTTATAATTCTTGAACGTAGTTACTAATTCAAACCTTTGTATATAGTCTGTTAATGGTAACTGGTTGCTGAAATCGAAGTCGATGAGCGAGAGGGAGCGTTCAAACCGATTTTACCCACTACTTACTTCGATTTATTGCAGCCTATAACAAATGATGCCTATTATAAAATCAAATACATGATTATCTACAAACAATTTTTTGAAGTACTGTTCACAACACAACACTTGACAACTTCATAACTGGTTTATTATATAATATGAAATTCAATAATTTAACATTTGAAGTACTCGACTTTTAACTCTTTGGCTATAAAGTTTCAATTATGTCTCGTCTACTTTGGATTAGTTGCATAAAATAGTGTAGCTTTAAGCTAAGTACATGAATCTATATTTGATTACTGAATTACAGGAATTCAAAGCAGTCAATATTTAGCTATAAATTGAAAGGTATTAATCCTAACCTGTCATGGGATTTATTCAACCGGATAATAGTACTGTAGTGAACGAGAACACGGGGGTTGGGGTATAACCAAATACAAAACTACAGAATCTCATAGTAAAATCTGACAATCATACAGCAAATACTTCGTTTGTAAAATGTCAATCAATTGTCTTGGACCTCATTGATATACCAATCACTCCCGTTCACTTCTCATCGATTTTCTCAACCTTTTGTTAGGCATTTCGATTGGTGATATATACAAAATATATTTCGATATCAGTAGCACAGTATCACTCTATTAAACTGAACATACAAACCGTAGGCTTTATAGCCCTGGGCCCCCGAATGCCCTGGTATGGCCGAGAGTGGGGTGGGCCCACCCTCCCTCTCGAAATGCTCTCACATGGCCACACGTATATAGCCTCTGCCAGGGAAGCCCTAGTCACTGCCTTCTCGTGGCAGGGGTGATGTTTACGAAATTGAGAGGACGAAAAGCGAATTTCCGGCGCTTTAATCGGATTCCAAACCAATGGTGCACATGGGCTGGCTCCAGTATCCTGAAGGAACAAATGGCGTATGAACCAATCGTTGGTCACCGGCTACCATGGGACTGCATCTCCTCACGATGCTCCACTGCCTTGTGAATCAGACTTTTAGGTCGAAGGCTCGGGGTGTGGCCCCCTAAGAAAACCATCTGCTTCGGTCTGGGCACCCGGGCAGTATCCCAGCCCGCACACAAATCGAATGATTTATGTGGCGCATATCTACTTGGTGCCTCGTTGTACCAATGTTTATGTGTTTAAATAATATAATGGATCTAGATTTGATTAGTACATTAGATTAAATTACACATTATATAATAAAAAAATCAATTGCACGAACAACTTACGCCCAACTGATGGTATTGAATTAGTCATATTGTTATTCATCATAATTGATGATGATGATGATGATGATGAATCTACTCCATTTATATTACTATTGTTATTATTATTCATATTTAAATTACAATTTGTCGAATTCACATGGATTCCACATGGTATAGATCGACAACGATGTAGAATATCTGTCAATAAAGTTGGACAATGTATATTACGTATAACATGATTTAATATTTCTTGTAATGCTCCTGGACCAAGTCGATGCCCCAAAAGACATGCCCATAATACATCATTACCAACTGGATGACTTTCCTTTAAATATTGTAGATAAAATATGGATATATGTATGTATATGTGATGTTTAAAGAAGTATTAAAAGTAGGAAAATAATTGAATACGGTTAATTCTAGTCATTATTAACTCAACAAACTGTCGCATAATCAGTCAGTAACAACGTCGAACTTCGAACCTACGTACATCAGTTCGAGTTGACATACCACCAACATTCCCCTATTTGAAATCATTCATTTGTAATGAAATAACATAGAGGTGCATAGAAACCTTAATTCTCACATCCGTAATAAACTGTTAGGTCTTAGATATATGATAAATGCTCACTGACGATTTAACTATGAATACTGTAGACAATTAGATGAGGTAGCCATGAGGTCACTAACGGGCCCTCTACTGGCAGACATTTCTTTAAAACCTGGAAAATGGATAACTTTAAACACAATAAGTCATGTAACACTGTCGCTGTATAGATGATACTTCCATAGTATTAGAAAAATAACATGAAAAGGATAATTTACACTAGAGGAAAAACAGAATAATAGTATATCGTTTCTAGATGTCAGTGACCATGAGTGTTGTTAGAAGTATGAAGGCAATTATCACCTCCCAGTTCTTCTGGAGGTACCTGAAAAGGAGATTGGGTTAGGGGTGGTCTTAGTGACCTGAGAGTGTGATCACAGAGCCCAAAGTACAACTGCTTAAGGTCCGTCACATACGACCCGGAGGATTCGTGGATGAACACTGTTGAGGAGTAACTTAGTAGGACGAAAAAACTGCCTAGTGATTCACTGTTTATCTAACGAAATTCAGCTCATGATATAAGCTGTAAAACAATAATTTCCAAGAAAAAAAAACATCCCATACTAACAATTTTATTTTTTACCTGAGTTGTTGACAAAACAAATAATCGTGTAGCATGTAATGCAAAAGGAAATGCTCTCCATGTCCAACCACAATTATCCATATAACGTGCTAATGAAAATAATTGAATTGGTCCAAGACCACCAGATTCAGCGGAATTTAATACAAGACGATAAATTGCATCAAAAGCAATTGGATCTTTCACTGATAAATTTAATGCAGGTAATGAACAATTAATTGGATCTTTAGCTGCAGCCTGAAAAACAAAAAAAAAAGAGAGAGAGAGAAAGAAAGAAAGAGAGAAAGAAAGAAAGAAAGTAATTATAATAAGAATATAGATATTTATTGAACAATTTGAAGAAATTATTAGTTCTACAGAATACCGTATTTTTACATGATTAATGAACTATTGTAAGGGGGCACCAAATATATATGTAGGTTCATATGCCATTTATTCCTTTTGGATCCTAGACCCTATATGTGCATCACATTGGTTTGAAATCAGGGTTTCCAAACTCCCAACCCCCTACAGAGATTCTCTCAATCTACCAACCTGTTTAAAGCGTTGGATATTCACTTTTTGTTCTCTCAGTTTCATAAACAACATCCATGCCACGAGAAAGTAATCAGTAAGAGTATTTGGAGAAAGAGAACTAACTCTTTGCATCTTCGGTCATAATAGTGAATTTATGGACATTTTTAAAAGACTTAACAATTAGAATTTAGGATTTAGCTCATTATAATACATTAAACTTTAATTGTAAAATTGTATACCCCATTATTTGTCATTTTAAACTTTAATCCTAAACTTATTAAACATTGTTATGGATGGTACATCACTGAATCACAATAATATAAGCTAATGTTTTATGTTTTTTAACGATTTAATAGTTTGTAAGTATTTCATGATGTGATCTCTCTCTTTCTCTCCCTCTCTCTTTGTTACAATTGAGATAGTCAATAGGTTAGTTGAAGATTATTTTTTCTCATGACCTTAAATATACTTCCTTGATCTTGATTAATTTGACATAATCTTGTTAAGCTTAACGGTAGATTCTTTTTAGTGTGTTTGTGTATGTGGGGGTGGGGTGAGGGAAAGAATACAACACAGTTCAACAACAACAACAACAACAACAACAAGAAAGGTCTCTGGAAAGCGATAAAAAAAACTCTCAATATTAATGAGACATAAGTAATAATCTAACTAATCTGATGGGAAACAAATAGCATGTAAACCTCTTTAATGAGTTTATTATTTATTTAAACACATAATTATTGGTACAAGAGGGCACCAAATAGATATGCGCCACACAAATCTCATTCGATATGTGTGAGGGCTGTGATACTGCCTGGGTGCCCAGACCGAAGCAAGTGGTTTTCTTAGGGGGCCACACCCCGAGCCTTTGACCTGAAGGTCTGACCCACACGGCAGTGTAGCATCGTGAGGAGATGCAGTTCTATGGTAGCCGGTGGCCAACAATTGGTTCATACGCCATTTGTTCCTTCAGGATACTGGAGCCAGCCCATGTGCACCATTGGTTTGGAATCCGATTAAAGCGCCGGAAATTCGCTTTTCGTCCTCCCAATTTCGTAAACATCACCCCCGCCACTAGAAGGCGATGTGTAGGACTTCCCTGGCAGAAGCTGTATACGCGTGGCCATGTGAGAGCATTTCGAGAGGGAGGGTGGGCCTACCCCATTCTCGGCCATACCAGGGCAGTTGGGGGCTCTTTACTGAGTAATTGAACAGTACAATTTATTTACATATAGAAATAATGTCACCCAGGAAATATACAACATACGTCATTATAAAGAATAATGACAATATTGTGAACATTGTTTTGCTTTCTTTTCTTTTTTAACAAGGAAAGTATCTCAACTCATTACATAAACAATAAAATATACAGGAGAAAATACGTGATTTAAATAGAATCTAAATAAGTAAGTTAAGATTAATAGGAACGCTTTTCATCAATGTTCACTAACAGTATTGATTATCTCTTTTCGTTTTACTTATCGGATGGATATTACAAGTATTTGATCACCTGCGCTACAATAGACACGTACAATGCAAGCAATCATAGATGATTGCAATTGTCTAAAATAAAATCTATGATGGAAATTATATTCAAATATCCCAAAACCCATCCACTAAATAGTTGAATTTCCTGGTTACACTAAACCTGGTAAACATTGAAAACATTGAGGATAACTTCAGTCATCAAATGCAAACAGCTTCAAAATAATCTTGCATTATTTATAAGATACCCCCCCCATAGATACAAACATACATAAAAAGAAAAAAAACCTACAATCGCTTTATTTAAAAAAAAAACACACCTCATTTAAGTGAAACAAAATGAGGAGAAGGGAAACACAAGAACCTTCCACGCATTACATAAAAGGTGTATGGAAAGAGAGTATAATGAACTAATCCTCATTTCAGATTTTTCTAATTCCATAATTATCCATCATGTATATCAGTAGTTTATACTGCTCATTCTGTTAGGTACTATATATTTAAAATAAGCATACATATTGTTTTTTTCTCTCGCAACAATGGTAGTTAGTTAAGTATAGTAACCGGATAATGATACATAATTATTATTTAAGTGCAAATTATGAACACACATACACATACATACACACTTTTGTGTGCGTGTGTGCGTACGTGTGTGTATGGTAAATAGATATGTTTGCACAGCATGGAAATAAAAGAAAGGGGGTAATTATTTCATAGAAAAGTATAGATTGAGAGAACTTTTTTTCAAAAAAAAAAAAGAAAACCAACATAACAATAGCTTCCCATTTCATTAAATGATTGATACACAAGGTCATTTCTTTGTTTCAAACATCACTACACACGAAAAACAATACAGAACAGAACAGAACAGAACAGAACAGAACATAATGATATTATGAATAGGGACAGATGAATATAGAGATTTGTTTGTTTGCTTCCTTTTTATAACTTAGTTGGTGTTTGTGTGTAGAATTTCTATGTACAAACATAATTAATAACCCGATGAATCATCATCATCATGATTAACAACAACAACAACAACAGCAACATTATTCATTCATTCATTAAAGTACATAGATTGTTCAATCGATCAATCAATTTTAAGGTTTCTTTCTATATTGGAAGTATAAACAAAGTTTCCATTAATTCTATGTTTATAACTTAGAGGTATTGTTTGATGAATGATTAATAATAATAATGATAATAATAATAATATACATCTATGGGTGTGTGTGTGTGTGCAAGTGGAAATGACTCTGTCTATCAGAGAGTAATAATACAAACTAGAATTACAATTAACTTAGTTATAAACCATTAGAGATGGGACTATATTAATAAATATTATGACAAATTTATATGGATCAACACAATAAGAAGAAATCAATATGATCAATAGTAAGAAAAAGATGTCAAGACTATTGATTATTTGAAGAAGAAGAAGAAGAAGAAAATAGAAAGGAAACACAAGATAGTTGGGTTTTAAAAACAAAAAGAATAAATGATGAATGAAAACTACAGGACATTGAAATAAATTTTGTGCCAGAAGGGGTCTTGTGGAGATTTTAGAAATTTCACGGATTGAAATCATAAGTTAACTGAAGCTAGACCACCATGGAAAACCTGGAAGCCCTGGACAGCCGTTTCGTCCCAATATGGGACTCCTCAACAGTGCGCATCCGACTATGTTGATGTCTAACTTCAACCAATCCACGAAGTTGCGCCACTGTACACCATTGTCTTCAGTGAGGTGATATCTCACACTAGACCTGGTTGAACTCCACTGGTCTAGTTGGTTAAGAGCCTGGCGCGAGACTGATAGGTCCTAGGTTCGAGATCGTGGATGCGCGCCGCTGATGAGTCCCATACTGGGACGAAACAGCCATCCAGTGCTTCCAGATTTTCCATGGTGGTCTAGCTTCAATTGACTAATGATTTAAATCAGATAAATTTTGTACTTTAGTAACCAAGGTCATGACTAGACATTATTTCAAATATTTTCTACTAAAAATCAAGAACTAGAACTAAGATGTTTCATTTTAGTATTTTAGGAGTAGTCAGCAGTGTGAATTCATGATCTCACTGATGATTAAACCCAGTTCTGATAATAAGTACTTAATCCTTACACTGTTGAATCAGTTTCTAAAATGATTTGAATTGTTTAACTTTAGTTAATTTGTAATAGCTCACAACTATCTTCCGCTGTGTTTAATGTGTAACTGGCTGATTTCCAACATGGATGAACTTGAATGGTTATAGTTTCACAGACTCTAGGAATAAACGTTCACAATTAGTCACTGGTGTCCAAATCATTATGATTAGCAATAAGCATCCATAACCACACTAGGATAAAACACTTATCTAGTACTTTCTGATTTTCAATGATTTTCTAACTAATGTCAATAATCCATTAGGTGAAGTATGAAATTCAACAACTTTAGCAAATCTTAATGTTACATAGACCGACTGCCTCGACGTGCGATGTTCAGTGGTATAGAAGTAGATTGGAAGAAATATAGGGGCGGCCAAACCAAAACATGGCACAAGTCCATGAAGTCACTGACAAGTGGACTGAATCATGTTGGTAGGTGTAGACTACCTGGTTGGGGACCGTGAGATGATAGCAACCGATAGTTAGAGACCCTAAATGACATGGCTCATACACTTTATGTGTTCTCCCAAAATTTAATCTCCTGATTCCTCCTTGTCTCTTTTTTCTCTTTCCAAATTCATTTCACTGGATTATACTCTTTAAATAACATCTCCAAACCCTAATCTTCCCGATTACTGTTTATACTTTTACTACCTCTACCACTATGGGATTTGAATGGACAACTGCATTTCTGTTGTCATGTGGTATGTCAACTCGAACTGATGTACGTAGGTACGAAGTTCCACGTTGTTACTGACTGACTGAATTCCAAAAAAAATTCAAACACATTCGAAAATTATTCCATGAAAATGTCAATGAATGGTTCATCGAAGAGTATTACAAATTTATATGATCCAACTACTTTTTCTACTTCTTTTTAGTTCTAAATCCTCTCTTAAACTAACTAAGCAATGATAATGTACTCATAAAACTAACACACAATCGTTAGTAATATTAACCTCTTTGTTATTCTCCTTTGGGAGAAAGATAAAAAAAATCAACATTAAAATTTATGTATTAAAAACATATTGTGTGATTTAAACAATTAATAAGACTATAATTTATGGACGACCTTTGAGCGACACAGAAGTGACCTTGAGAGTGTTTACCTACTTACTAGGGCTAACTAAATGTGCGTTGTGAAGCAGTTTGAAGAATAACGATTATGATTCAGAGTTGATGGTTAGGATTAGGAATTAGATTTATGGTTTTTCATTATGAACTGACATCAACTAAAATGCCAGAACATTATTTGGCCAAATGGATGAGTGAATTTTGCGCCATGATAAAACACCTGTTGTCCTAAATCTGATTGGTTCGTCCCATAAATTATAGTTTCGTCATAATTTAATCTTTATTATTTACTTATTCGCCCACAAACGCCCTGGAGAATTTCAGCTCTTCCATTTGAAATACTCACACATGTTCACGCGTATACAGTCACTGATCAGGGAAATCCTACTCACTGTCTTCTCATGGTAGGGGTGTTGTTTACGAAATTCAGAGGACGAAAAGTGAGTTTCAGATGCATTAACCGTGTTAATGAATATAGCGTATACACCTATTGTTGGTCACCGGCTACTATGGAAATTAAACCTATACGTAAAATTGCTCGGGGAGTGGACCTTTAAGAGAACCACCTACTTCAGAGTTTGGGCACCTGGACAGTACCCCAACCATCATATAAATTGAATGATGAAGTATGGTGCATATCTCGATCTGGTGCTCCCCCTTGTGGTAATATTCATGTGTTTAAATAAATAAAATACATATTCTTATTACTCATCATATTACATTATGATATACTTGATCAGAGATAATAACAGATGATAATGTGATAAAACTTATTATCATTATTATTCAAGGTTAGAGAATAAATGGACCAATGAAATTTAAATGGAATGAGTGGGAGTGACAAGTCTAGTTACATATATAGTTTATATTGAATAAGATTGTGCTGTAGTATCCATGTGACAGTAGTATAATGTTATGTAAGTATATATATATATATATATATATATATATATATATATATATATATATATATATATATATATATAGGAGAAATAAATGAACTCTCGTGATGAAGTTACCTCCGGCAATCATTATAAATTGTATTCTTTATTAGTTGTAGTACAATTAATTCATTTTATACAATATCTCTTTCTTAACAATTTAGAAATATTTTCTAGTTTGAGTTAATATCAGTAAGAAAGAAAAGAGATAGTGGAGAAGATTTGTAGCTCAGGTGGATGATTTTGATGGAGTTTCGTTCTCTGAGCTGGATGATTTGGTCGTGAAGCTTTCATCGTTCCTCTGAACGACATCATCAGCACAAACTTCTGATAGAAGTGTGAAGTGTTCGAATTTCTCTGTCGAGGTGTACAGAACAAGCTGTGGAACGCATATGGAGAAATTTGAACACCTCTATCTGAAGTTAGTGCTGATGATGTCGTTCAGAAGAACGATGAAAGGCTCCACGACCAAACCATCCAGCTCAGAGAACAAAACTCCATCAAAAAAAGAAAGAAAAGAATTGAAGAAGAACAACTGATGTGTAGTTAGTTGATCTTTACTAATTCATTCTGAATAATGCACCAACGGAAACGATGAGTTGTGAATTAGAATATAAATACCCTAGATTGATATTTATTCAAAATAAAACTAAAAGACTAAATGTTGAAAGGTTCCAAAATGAGTTCTAAATATCACGAAATAAACTTAGAATAATGAATTAATAACCTTCAAGGATGATGTTTTCTATTAGATAAAACCATCAGACTCAAATGCAAAGGAGCTTCGGTTTCCGGCTAAATATATCTGCCCAACATTGAAAATCGGGTAAGGAAAAACTGAGGCTGTCGCAATGTGTTCTTAATAGGTTTATGGGGGGATTCTGACGCGAGTGGTCAAGGTCATAGTCATGCCATTGGTTTTTATATTGTTATTATTAACGGCTGGAAGGCAACAAAAAGACCGCAGTTGTTCTGATTTCATCTTTACTCAGTGACAGATTTAGTGAATAAGCTAAGGACAATTGCCACTAATTGGTACAGTGTTCCCTGGCATTACAATGACTATTGACTATAGATCGATCGATAGCTTTCATGGCAAAGAACTACAGTAACCTACTGAAAGGTCCTAGATTCAAATACTATTATTGAAATCATAGCTTGTAATCTACTGTGATCTATGATTGGTTACTTTGAATGATGTTCTATCCAAGTTTATCTTTTTAGCTAAGCCTTTAATAGTTCTAATCGGTTCAGAATATAGAAATGACAACGATTTTGATAAATTGCATAGACTTCTGAAACACCTTAGATGAAAATGTGTTAATGTTTGGGTTGAGTTCTTCAGATAACTGCAAAATGTTACATTAGGACACTTTAAAGTTAATGCCAAGTTTAACTACAGACAGTAATGAAATAAGGAATGTTGACTCATTGAATTATCTTGAAAGTATCAACAGTTCAAGCGGACAAAATCTCAACACGTACAAAAAAAATTAAGGTATGATACTTTTTTTTAACAAAAATTCACACCGTCTATATTACAAATGAGATATATGTCTGCTTAATAAGATGTGAGCATACTATTACTCCGTATTAGATAACGTTATGTATTATACTTTTTTTTTACACATTACCACATTTATTCCATAAAAGAAGAAAATATCTATACGTGAAACTACTAATACTACTATTGTCGGTCAGTCAGTTAGTCAGCTACAACGTAGGACCAGGCACATATATGCATCGGTCCAAGTTGCCATACCTCATTAACACAACAAGATGAACACTGGATTCATAAAAGTAGATATGCAAAATGAAATAAACTATATTAGTTGTGTTATGATGGAATCTTTCTTTTTATATTTAAGAAACTTTTTAAAACAATCCAAATCCTTAATGGATATGACCTCATAAAGCATTACAAAGAAGATAAGAATGTAGTGAAAATAAAAATTAAAAAAAAAATAATGATAATTACATAGTAACTATAGATCCTAAGGACTAATAATTCACTCACTAAAGGTTTTTATATAAATATACACTAAAGTTATATAAGAAGATCTACCAAGAGTGCTAGGAGTTACAACATTATGTGCACCAAGAAAAGTGATATTACTTGACTGGTTATAAATTGAAATAGAGCGAAGTAGGAATTCTACTGAATGAGATACTCTAACTACTAAAATATCACTACATACACTTAAAAAAATCATTAGCCTCATCTATTTTGGGACTTGTCAGTTGATTGGAGAATACAATACATGTTGGTACATTTATTGTGATAAGATGAATTGAACTAGTAGAAGAATGGGAAAACGGCGAGAGGATAAGGAGTTAAGTGACATAAAATAAAATGTAAAGTGGCGGTGTACAATGAATTTTCCAGTGATAAATGTTGTAAGAGTTAGAGAAAATCGAAAACGAAATAGAATGTACGAGTCATATATCAAAAAAATAGGCAACTCCTATGAGATTTTACAATAGTTCCATAAGAATGATATATGTATGTTTGTGTCAAAACAACAAACAAGATGTTACATATTGTGCTGGTTTCGAACATTAAATTCATCTCGATTGATTGAAGGATCGATACGATAAAAATTACATTAGGGACTGATCTACTTATTACCAATTGTTTAAGTAAACAGATTTAAAGCAACTATAGCAGTTCCAGTAGATGTTATGATATTCTCAGATTTGAATGGGGTTCGAGTCTGAAATCCGATGTTTGAAAATCAAGTAATCTAACTACTACTTTATGTATATAAACCAATGAGTGTCTGAACTTAGTGGGCATGTGGATAACGGGATGGTCATCAGAGAGAACAATACTGGGTTCAAGTCCCGGAGTAAACATCAACTCTGGTTTGGAAAGTGCATCCAGTCGATGAGTCCCGAATAGGACGAAAGCCATCTCTTAGATTCCACGGTTAGCTATCATATATCTCTGCTTAAACATACGAGATAAAGTTTCTATGTAATTTTAACTAAAAATTAACTATATTTATAGAAAGTTACTAAAATTAACTTACTTGCAATGCCATATGTCGTACAGCATTGGTAATTTGTTCACGTGATGCTTTTGAGTAAGGCACAGCAGTGTTAAGTAGTTGAGCCGCCATAATAATCGAATGACTATGACTTCTTGAAGTAAATGAAGTTGGACAAAATGAATACCATGTTGGGCATATTGAATAATTTGTATCAGGTGTAGGATTCATATTCATCATTAAACCACTACTGGCACAACCACCATTTAAAGAATCATCATCCCAATTAGAAAGACCGAAGAATAGTGAAGAATGATCAAAACACATTGGATTATCTATAGTAGACGGATTTGATTGATCAGTAGGACAAAGTTTATTGGTTGACAAAGATTTCGACATACGTGGAGTAACATTAGTTGGTGTGTTTACATCTAGTGTACCGACAGCTGTAAGTAAAGCTGGAGCAAGCCAACTAACAGCCTCTCTTGGATTTACATAAGATGACCAATGATAAATTAAGTATAAACAAGCAGGTGGACCAACATGTAAAGCAGTTGTAACTGCCCATGCTAACATTTCACGTCGACGCCAGTGTACTGATCGGCTAAGTGTACGTAGAACAACTATTAAAGCTAAATGAAATGCAGTACTAATAAGAAATATACGATCACGTGTATAAAATGATTCAATTGTTGGATTAGTTGCAGTCGGTAACAATAAACCAGGTGGAGGATTAGAATTTAACAAACAACCACATTCACTATAAGTAGATTCCAATAAATTGGTATTATTAGGTTTACGATTAACTGGTGATCTTAATTTCCAACCAACTGCTTCTGCAAATACCTAAAAAATACAAAATGAAACCAAGAAAAAAATTTTTTTTTAAATTGTTACTGGCCTTACGACAGATAAGAGAAAATAAACATTCCAAAAAGATAATAATAATGGTAATAAAATGTTTACAAAATAACTACAAAGATAAGCACATCAATTGAATTATCTTATATGGACGTTGTTTGTCCAATAAATACACAAACTTCTTTTTTTGTGTGATAAAAATGATAGATACCATCGGTTCTACTTTGCCGTACTCTTATCATATCCACATTTATATTGTTAGAAATATTTCTAGAAACAAATCCTGCTTCGGTTTGGGTACCTGGGCAGTATCACAGCCCTCACACATATCAAATGAGATCTGTGTGGCACATATGTATTTGGTGCCTCCTTGTACCAATATATGCATGTGTTAAAATAAATAAATAATAATAAAAGAAACAAACAGGCTTTTAGTTTCTAACTCATTCTAGATTTTATTAGAATATTTGTATACCAATATTTTGCTCCAACTGAATTTATCAACAAGGATTGGGATAGTGATTTATTCTAGGTTGGAAACTATACACACAAACAAAAGGCTGCACTCTTTCGCCAAATCGACAATTTTAGATCCTTGCTTCCTATTACATTTTGCTATCTTCATAGCCCTTTCTGAAACATTTGGTATATCAAAGGTGAGTTGTTTCGTTTAGTGAATTATCTTTACAAACAATCATCAAGCAGTCCATAGATTTTATTCACAAGTTTCATTAAATACTTAAGTATTCAAGTCCTAGTATTTATGAAACAGATAGCCCCTAAATGCCCTGGTACGGCCGAGAGTGGGGAGAGTCCGCTTTCCCTTTCAAAATGCTCTCAAATGGCCACGTGTACATAGCCTCTGCCAGAGAAGTCCTATTCTCACTACCTTCTCGTGACATTACTTTTGTTTAAGAAATTGAGAGGACGTAAAGCGAACGTCCGGCGCTTTAACCGAGTTGGTGAATATGGAGAGTCCACCTAGGGGAGTTGGAAAACCCTGATTCTAAACCAATGGTGCACATGGGTTCCAGTATCCTGAAGGAACAAATGGTGTGTGAACCAATCGCTGGTCACCGGCTTCCATAGGACTGTATCTCCTTACGATGCTCCACTGCCTTGTGGATTAGACTTTCAGGTCGAAGGCTCCGAGTGTGGTCCCTTAGGAAAACCACCTGCTTCGGTTTGGGCACCCGAGCAGTATCACAGCCCTCATACATATCAAATGAGATTTGTGTGGCACATATGTATTTGGTGCCTCCTTGTACCAATATCTATGTGTTAAAATAAATAAATGAAACAGATGACAATGTGCCGGAAAAAGTATTACTAACGAATGAATGTAAAGCTTATTTGCCAAGTGTACACATGTGCTTATTACACTGGTAATACTAACCACAGCTGCTTAGATTGTAAGAAGTGAAAGAAAAAAAACATTGAATAAGTGAACATTCAATACAGATAGAAAGTTAACTGTTCAAATTACCGAATAAACAGTGATATTAACAAAAAAGCACATATATCGTATACACAGAAATAAAATGAAACAATCCAATGAAAATCATTTTTCTGTTTATAACAGTTTAATGTACTAACGATTATTGAATAGGATACTTACACAAAACACATGAACGTATATGTGTAATTTTTATTTATTTATAGAAAATGACTGATAAAGGATTATAAGAAGAGATGCATTCATGATGCCTAGCAGTGGAATTCAGGAAACGGGTTATGTTCTATTTTGGGACTCGTTAGCTGAATTTACCTGCATCTCAGAGTTGACGTCCACTCCAGGACTTTGTCTTAAACATCAATGGGAAGATTCAAATCAGTCACTCAGCTACAACTTAGGACCAGGCACATATATGCATCGATCCAAGTTGCCATACCTCATTAGCACCAGAAGATGGGGAGATTCAAGCAATCAATACAAATATGAATTAAATAAAAGGTTATAGATATAATCTCTAAAACGATAATTTTATTCACAAATCAATCATGAGTTTGAATCATAATCATAGATCTAAATTCACTTGATATTATTTACTTGAATCTTCCGATTGATGTTTAGAACTGTAATTGATCAATCTCTCATTGGTATATGTGTATACTGTGCGTATTGCCTTAATTCACATGCATTATAAGCAAAGATGGATAGTGGCTAGCAGCTGACGAGTCCCAAATAGGACGAAACGCGTGTCAAACTGGATTCCACTTCTAGCGACTATCCATCTTTTCATATGATCATAGATCGTCATTTATTTTTTGACAAACTAATCTTAACAAACATACTGTTAACTTTTCGAAGAAAAAAACAATTAAATAATCATGTTTTACTAGTTGATTAAAGTTGTTATTATTAAAAACTGTTATTGATCTACACTTATTCATCAAGTTGGTGTGTACTTAATTATTTTATTAGCCACACTATAAATATGAGGGTTAGTGATACTACAAGCTGGTTACTTGAATAGAATTAGTAAACGAGGTGGAGTTCAATCCTAGAATTGAAAGTAATCAAAAGTTGGATGCCGTAAACTTTAGGCTACATTTCCACATTGGCAATAATCAGACAACTTTAGTAATATTATTAGTAGTGGTAGTAATGGATCTTCAAAAAAAAAAAAATCTGCATTACAATTCACTTAATAACAACGAAATGAATGTATAACTTATTTGTTGATATGTGAATGTGTGCAATGTCTTGTACTTTCCAATAGACAAATTGATACTATATAAAATTAACGATAGAACTGTGTATTTGGGAGATTACTTATGGAGATGATTTTAACAGACTTACACGAACGATTAGGATGTCAGGAAAGACAGTGTACTTACTTCACATCTTATTTCCCTTTATCAAAATATTCTCCTTTTTTTTGTACTAAGTGTTAATAAATCAGATCTACGATAACAGGTCTGAAATTTTGGTGCGAACTTCATTCACCCATCTGGCTAAATAGAGTTTTAGCATTGTATCTGATGTCAGTTCGTAATGAGAACCTTAAATCTAAGTCCTAACCCTAACCATCAACTGTAAATCATAATCCTTATTCCTTAAACTGCTTTATAAACCTCATTTAGCTCTAGTAACTAGGTAGACACTATCAAGGTCACTTCAGTTTCGCTCAAAGGTTGTCCATAAATTATAGTTTCACCGATTTTACTAGGCATATCAAATCGTATTATGTACACATGAAAGAGAATGATTTTCTGTGGAAAAATTAATATTAAACATGATAAAAATATCCACTATTTACCTGTTGAGAAATAGCTAATAAACTAACAGCTGAATGAATATTTTGATTACAAATTTGTACAATTTGATCTAATCGATGAATATGTGATTTTGAGACACGAATCAATGCAACAGCCAATCTAGTTTGACGTAATTTCAATGTTTCTAAGCATCGACGATATTGGGGATTTTGATTTGATGATAAATTATTATTATTATTATTATTATTCATATTATTGCCTACAATCAACTGACTATCATCGATTGTTGCGAATCGGTTATTACTATTGTTTAAAGTAGAATGAACAGGATTATTATTAGTAGGCATAGAAGTTGGTAGTCCAACTGTCGGCGATGATGTTGCTGTAACTGAAGATAACGGTGATGTGAACCAACGATTACTGTCAAGATTTTGTAAATTAAACATTGGATAAACAGGTGGGTTATTATTATTACTATTATTAAATTTCAAACAATTCTGTGTAGACATAGAGAATACAGATGGGAGCGGTGGTACAGATACATTCGGTATGGAAATCATACAACGATCATAATCCGGAACTGGTTGTTGTTGTTGTGACTGGTCCCATCGAAATGAATTATTATTATTACTATTACTATGTGGGTGTGAATATCTTTGATGATTGTCATAATTCGCATTCATATACATATTTCCAGTGAATTGTGACGATGAATCCATCATATTTCCAGTTATTATTGTTGTTCCCGTTGACGCTGTCGCCGTTGTTAATGAAGGGATACCAAACTCTTGATCACTAACTTCTGTATTTACAGCAAGAGCAGTTTCCACACTACCACTACCACCACCATTGCAAACTCTATTGTTAAGATTATTGTAATAATCCCAACAACCATGATGATTGTAATTCATACGTTGAGAATGCAAACAGCCTTGATTAATGCCGTTGGTGTTGGGATTATTATTATTATTATTAATATTATTATTATTATTTAATAATAGTTGTGGCGAACTGTTACTTCGTGTCAAATGAGTTCCCATCATACTCGAATTATCCATTAATGAATAATTTTCAAGAACAGAAAATCTAACAAACAAGAGGGGGAAATGGAGAGAAAATGTAGGAAACAAATTAAAATGGATACTGGTAACAATTTGAACTTAAACAATAATCTTTACTTTCAACGTTATTCGATCGTATGTATGGGAGAAATTTATGTTTAAAGGATACAAAAGTTGAAAATAAATTGATTGACAATGATTATCTAATCAATTAGTAGTCAGCTATAATCAATATAGGATCTGGAATAAGAAGTTCTTTAGTACAAGTTGTCATACCATAATAACACAATGAGATGAAGTCAATAGAGTTGAGTTTGAGGAACAAATATTATGAAACAATATTGTAGTTCAAGATGTAGTGATCTCTGCACCATTTTAATCGGTTCAAAGTCACATCACTAAACATCTTCAACTAATGCTCGAAAGTACCGACTGGAACCCAACTAAGTAATCACTATCTTAATTTGGCTGTCCCCAGGTTTCTGCTAATCTATTCATACTCCAGTCAATATTAAGTGACGAGGTAGGCAGTGGTTGCAGATATGTAACATATATCCCATCTAGATAGAATATTAACTCATAACTTACAATTATCACCTGTGTATTACACTGTATAACTAACTTATGAAGTAACATGGTTGATACCTTCATAACATTACATTTTTTTAAAAACTAAGAGTATTTCATGTAAGATGCACCTACACAAGCATACAAAACGGCGAACGGTATCTTAGTGAAAAGAAGCAATTAATTTCAGGTAAGAAACTAGTTTTGACTAGTTCAATCAACGTCATTTAATAGAATATCATTAACTCTCACAATAATAACAATAATAAATATTGAACTCATCACATCCAGTATTTTATAAGCCCCATATATCAGTACACGGGGAATTGGGGAGTTTGTAGAACTTTCATAGTTTAAATCAAAAGCTGATTTTAGTTAGACCACTGTTCAAAACCTGAGAAGACTGGATAGCCGTTTTGTCCTAGTATGAGACTTTTCAACAGTGTTCATCAATGACCCTGAACATGAGACCTAGAGTCTTGCGCGCGAGCGCTTACCTTTTAAACCATTAAGCCGGTATCCAACGGTATTAACAATTAACTTCAATTAAAGCATTGAACAATCTTTATCCATTGACTGCAGAGTTGTATACTAGAAAGAAACAACCGTCGTCCAGTGCTTCCACGTTTTCACAATGTTAATCTAACTAAGGTTAGTTAGTGATAAAATTCCACATACGTTTAATAATTACAGATATTATATTTGTCCAACATGTAATTAACACTTACCTCATTGCTCTTGTCACTAATGTAAATACCATATCATCAATACGAATTGAGGAAATATTATTATTATTATTATTGGTACTACTACTACTACAACTACTGTTACTACTACTTCCACCATTATTGTTATTATTAAACGAATTTGTCCAACATGTGTTGAATGAAACTAATTGATTGATTTTTTGTGTATCCAATAAATAATTTAATACAAATTCAGCGACAGAATGAACTGGATAAGTATCTGAATGGACAATTATACCAAGTGATGACCACCACCATAGATTCATCAATGCAGTGGAATGATAATCAAATTTATTTAATATACGTAATGATGATGATGATGATGATGATGACAAAGACGATGGGGATGTTGATGATGTTATGGGTGGGCCTAATAATTGGCAAAGAATTTCACACATTGTTAATGCAGTAGTCACATCTTTTGGTATTGTATTTAATAAAGTTAACAGACGTGTTTCTTGATGTTGACAAGCTAATAATCGACTAATTGATCCAACAAGACGACGTTGTTGAAACAAACTTAACAAACTGATCTGAAAAGAAGAAACATAGAAAAGATATACGATAATTCCATTCTACATTTTTCAGCAGGGGTTAAAAAAAATAATAGACTTTGACTCAAAAACAAAAATAACATTTGTTGTTTAGACTAAGAGATGCGTTACAATGAGATAATGATGTTATGAAAGAAACATTTCAATAAATATATACTTTTCTTTCAAGAAAGGAGAGAGAGGATAATTTCGACAACAATTCAGTTTTCTAGCATATGATATAATGGATAATGAAGATAATTAAAAGAAAAGGGGGAGAAATATTTCACATTTGAATATCAAAAAGAAAAAGACTTTTCAGTTAAAAAAAATCCCTATTTATTGCTAAGCATTTTTTCTTCTCCTTCTTTATCGTTCAAATTGTTTCAGTGAATCAATCAATGTTACACACGATCACATAGTTGTGATTAACCAACCTTCCAATATCAGTCGGTTATAATGGATACGATAGACTTATAATAAATGTAAGCATACAAAGGTTCCCAATATCACACATTTCATCTCATACATTAACACATACAAAAGGCAAAAGCATAAAGATGAAGAATATAAGAAGAAAGGAGATTGAATCAACTCCAATAGAAAATTGACTATTGACAAAATACATTGAATAACGAAGTAATTATTAAGTCATTGAAAATAGTGTTGAATCGTGTTACGCTTAAACATCTAGCTAATGCTAAACAAAGGAGTAGAAAAACACAAGAGTAAGAAGAACTTCCTTGTTACTATTGTTCGTTCAGTTAACAATGTTCAAATGTAAAACTACACTGATCTGATATTATTTGTTGCAGAATAAAAACATGATGAAAGCCAAAAAAAGCATTTGATTTTGAGTTTTTTTGTGTATGCATGTGCATATGTACATTTGCTAGTCAAATCCAGGATCATTCAATTTACATGATGACCTCACACTGATATTATCGACTAGTCATAATTGATTGATCACTGGGTGGCGATCAATCTCATGAGTGTCTAGTCCTTATTACACGAGATTGAATCCGCCAGGGAACACCAGTTCCCTCAAGATTACAGGTACACCTTGCTGACGAGTGCCAAGTAGCACGAAACCTGGGTCCAGGGTTTTACTGTCGACTACCTCCAACCACCATCTATAATTATCGACTAGTATTTTTTGTATAGAGAGACTTAAATAAATCTTATTGAAAATATCTTTTATACTTAATAATATAAAACATTTTCCCACACGATCAATGCATATTAAGTAGTAGGCTTTTTTCATTATTCAACAGCTTAACTGTCCATCACGATAAGACTATTATTTCATGCATATATATATATATATATATATATATATATATATATATATATATATATATATATATATATGCGTGTATGCTCGCTAATCCATAGGTTATGAATAGCTTTCAGGTCACTTCATTAAAAAAAATACAATGACCTCTGATTAAACTTATAATAATCATGAATATTATTATCACTAAATGTAAAGTAGAAAATCAACGAAGATAATAAAAAAAAAAATGAGAATTTCGGGAAACAGGATTTATAAATACTTAATCCTAAACTTATCTACTACACACACAAAAGAACAAACATGGGAACATGCTTTAATCAGGAATTTGATTGACATAGAATAACAGCGTAACCATAAATTAATTATACAGTTTGAAGAATGAAAATATCTATGCATTCAGTTTCTAGTAAATTTATGTATAAGAAAAAAAATATCACATTAAAACTTATTAGTAATTATATCTATCCATTGGGGTTTTCCCGCATGGGTTCGAATCCCATGCCCATCGCCACTGATATGTCTTGTCGTTTAATGCTACTTTTTATATCTGATCGTCGTTGTCGTTGTATTTTTGGGAGTTAGTAAATCTTCACTTATACCCGTCTTGTGTTCTTACTTTCATGTCGTGGGAATTGAAGAGGTCCCTCGTTTCGAATATAAATGATAAGCGTTTCTAACACTACAATTAGTGAGGACCAGATATAAAAAGTAATATTAAACGACAAGGCATATCACTATATCAATGAAATAGTATCAGAAGACTTTTAAAATTCATCAGAATAACAATAGAAACAACAGTAAGAAAATAAGAAGACACAAATTCTCTCTACAGCAACAACAATATTTTTTTATGCATGAGAGAGATATGAAATACTTTGATGTGTGTAAATGTGAATGTACTTCAGTGTAAAACTATTATTTAGTTATTGTTTTTCCTAAAATAAAAATAAATAGGTCAATTGTCTGAACATTATTTTTCTATTATCAGGTTATTAATTTTCAAAAGACATTGGTACAAGTAGCCAGATAACCAGTTAGTACGCATGCACACATATATACGTGAACGGACGGATGCAGTAACAATAAATGTGGTATAATGCACCGTCCATCACTAAGTTTGGACAATAATAATAGTAATCATGTTAACGCTGAACAGATTGAAGAAATTGAAATTAGTCAGGGTTGATTTCCTACGGACAAACATTGACCGCTACCACCACTATCATATAATACATCAAATACAATATACTGTGGTATCATGTCATTATAGCTACAATGCATCTTGTTCGATAGAATTTGATTAACAACCAAAAGGTTGATAGATTAGTGTCACTATTGGAAAACAGTATAAGAAATAAGTTTTCTTTAGTCAAAGTCCATAGATGATAGTGATTAGGATAAACAAAACTAATGATTATTTAATACGTTTACTCCCATAAGCCTAACATTTTATCATTAGGCATGAATAAGGATTTTTTAAATAGAATATTATAAATATACTTTGGTATATATTGATATTTGAGACTGAGATATGAATTTTGTCAGGAAATATGTATATTGCAATAGTAATATTTGGTTGTATCTTCCAAACGAATGGGAAATGTACAGGTGTACAGGACCAAACTATTCAGTTCAAACAACAAAACTCCATCAAAATCATGGGATACAATGGACAGCTAGAATGTAGCTGGACAATCTAGACTTGGCAGATAATTTGGCTCTTTTATCGCACACGCAACAATAAATGCAAGGTAGTGGGAACAGTGTAGTAGCGACCTCAGCAGCAGTAGGACTCAACATACATAAAGGGAAAAGAAAGATTCTCTTAAACAACACAACATTCACCAATCGAATCACACTTGACGGAGAAGCTTTGGAGGATGTAAAAACCTTTACATATTTAGGCAGCATCATTGATGAACACGGTAGATCTGATGCAGATGTAAACGCGTAGATCAGCAAAGCAAGAGCAACATATCTATAACTAAAGAACATCTGGAACTCAAAACAACTGTCTTTTAACCAATACCAAGGTCAGAATTTTCAGTACAGATGTCAAGACAGTTCTACTGTATGGGGCGGAAACCTGGAGAACTACGAAACCCATCATCCAGAACATAAAAGTGTTTATTAAGAATTGTCTACGCAAAATACTTCGGATCCGTTGGCCAGACACGATCAGCAATAACCTACTATGGGAGAGAACAAACCAGATCCCAGTGGACGAAAAATCAGGAAGAAGCGCTGAAAGTGGATAGGACACACATTGAGAAATGCACTCAACTGTGTCACAAGGCAAGCCCTCACATGGAATCCTGATGGCCAAAGGAAAAGAGAAAGACCGCAGAACACATTACACCGGGAAATGGAGACAGACATGAGAAGAATGAATAACAATTGAATAGAACTAGAAAAGAAGGCCCAGTAGAGAGTGGTTTGGAGAATGCTGATCGACGGTCTATGCTCCATTGGGAATAACAGCAGTAAGTAAATATTTGTAAATAAGAATTTGAAAGGTGTTGTATTCTCTGTGTAGCATGATTTAAGTTGTAAAGCTTTCATCATCAATATATATATATATATATATATATATATCAAAGAGGAGTATGTCTGGAAAAAACAATGAACGTTTCACAATTATAATATATCCAGCTCGATTAAGCTGAACTGTATATATAGGAAAGTTAGTAGTATTATTCAACTGTATAAATGAATATAAATATTACAAAATTAAATGATTGAATGAATACTGAGAGAGAGAGAGAGAGAGAGAGAGAGAGAGAGAGAGAGAGAGAGAGAGAGAGAGAAAAAAAACAAAAGGTGAATAAATCAATGAATGCACAACTAACTAGGTATTTCCCATTCTCTCGAACAAGATCAAGATAAACAAATTAAATTATCAGAAACCATATATTGTAATAACATCAAGAAAAATGAAATGAAATTACAGTTAGATACATGGATAGATAGAACAAGTGTGTGTGTGTGTGTGTGTGTGTGTGGAAGAGAGAGAGAGGTAAAGTTCACAAACGTAAAATTTATGAAGAAAAAAAAGTGATTTTAGATAAAGGATGTATGTAAACATTCATTCAAACTATATATCTATATGGATAGGTGTATATTGATTTCTATGATCTATTAATATGATAGATAAGCACCCATACTGATAAATAAAGCTATGAATAAGTAAATAAACAAACAAACAAACCTACACATATACACGTATCTATCCATATACTGTTGTAAGGATGATAATCATTAAAATAGATAAGTCAATGAATTTAGGACACATAAATAGGATAATAAATTGATAGGAAGAATAAAGAGGATAGTGACAATATATAGACTATGAAATGTATCAATATAGAAGATAGATAATCATGGAAATCAGACGAGAGAGAGAGAGAAAGAAAGAAAGAACAGAATTAAGACAATGTATACATGAACAATAGACATTATAATTTATGCTCGATTAATAATAATAAGTAATTACACTCAATATCTCTATGCATATATAGTAGAGACTTTAATGTTATCTATTTATTGAGAATAGATTTTACTGGTTGAAATCATGAGTCAATTGAAGCTAGACCACCATGGAAAACTTGGAAGCAGTGGACGGCCGTTTCGTCCTAGCATGGGATTCCTCAGCAGTGCGCATCCACGGTCCCCCCCCGCGAGATTCGAACCTAGGACCTATCAGTCTCGCGTCAGGCGCTTAACCAACTAGACCACTGAGCCGGTCGGCATCCAACGGTGTTAATGTCTAACTTCAACTAATCCATAAAATTGACCGACACATCCATCATTGTTTTTAGTGAGCTGATATCTCACAACAGACCTGGTTGAACTCCATTGGTAATGGCTTCTCACTAGAACTCCAGGAGTATTTCTTGAAGTCAGTCACTGGTGAACAGGTGATTATTATCAGAATGGGTTTTGTAGAGATTTCAACCAGTGAAACTTCTAAAAATCTCCACAAAACCCATTCTGATAATAGATTTCAAGCAATATATTGCATTGAATACGTATGATGATACAGGAAAAGAACCTGTGACCTATCTACATTAGTTAAAAGTTGACTGACTTGATCATGCGATATTCGCTTCTATTCGTACAGAAAATATAATATGAACTGTAAGCATAATAATATAATTCAAACATTTCTCTAATTTGCTCGAATGGTAGATCAAACTAAAATAAGACTTGTAGAACACAAATTCAAATTGGTGCCTTTTTTGAATTGAGTTTTACATTGATGAATCTATACAATTAATAAGAAAATAGACTAAACATTGAATAACTTACTTTAACCGCTAAGCATAAATAGAATGATGCCTTTTCCATATGACCCCACGATGGTAAAGCAATTGGTGGTGTTTGATGATTTGCCGCTTCAACAACAATTGCAGCTGCATCTAATAAACATTCAACAAGACATAGTATAGGACGACCAGGAAGACCAATCCAACCAACATCTGTATGACTAGGACAATTTGTTGAAATTAAACCACAATTAATATCAGTTTCAGTGATTGGGAAGAATTCACCGGCAAACACATTAGGATTAGTTGAATATGACAAAGGAAGTGGTCTTGCATTAACGTGTCTATTCATTGGAGTTGGAGAGTTTATAGAACGATTATGATGACTAGGATGCATCATCATCATTATATTATTACTACTGCTACCATTGGCACAACCAATTGAACTCCCGATACCGTGAGGTGGTGGTGGACACGAATAAGACGAATAAGGCGAATTTGTATGGGGTATATGCTTATGATAGCTATGATGATTTGTGGTCGTAGGCTGATAAGGATTATGAAATGATACTGGAGAGATTGATGCAGGCGGTATAGGTGAACAATGTGGTGAACCAAATGGATGCGATTGATTTACATATTGTTGACAGGATGAAGTTGATTTATATACATAAGACGGTTGATTAGACCAACAATTATTACTATTATTACTGGTATTGTTATTGTTACTATTATTACTACCACCACTACTGTTATTATTATTATTGATAATAACTGATTGATGATTAGTGCAAGATGGACCAGGACTTGGATTTGAATTCGGTGAAAGACCATGACGTCTAGTAGAGACAGGACGTGAATGATGAGTGACATTCACTGGTGGAGATAATGATGCTGGTCTCGGTGATGTGAGCCGATTGGAAGGAGAGAATTTCCCGTGATTTGGTATCATTGACGGGGAAGGAGGCATATTTGCTATTTCAAAAAAACAATAAAATAATATGAAATGCCATCAAAATTATATATATATATACTAAGCTACAATGAAGCGTGACATCAATCCATGAACTTATCGATTGTTGGACCGACCCATTTTAGAAATAGAGACTACCTGGTTGGGGTCAGCGAGGTAGGCATAATAAATGGCTAGAGATTTTGGGTGATATATCTCTGAAGCGGTAATAGTAACACAGATGCATTCACTCTGTATCACCCCTTCGAACTTAAACGTTATTATCCCTTCACACATACCTTTCCACCCTGTACTTCTGAACCATATCGCAAAGGTAAAGTCTTCATCATTCCCATTCCAATTACATTATTTCGATCTCGTTTACTATACATCTTTATAATTCCAAACGTATATCTGTCTGCATAGAGTTTGTTACTGGTAAACTGCAGAGACGTTCTACAACTAAGATACAGACTTAAATAGTAATCATACACCAGCTGTCAAATTATACAATTTTTAAGTGAAAATAACCAATAATAACTGCAACTTACGTGAAGACAAATATCGTGATCCAGAATTATGCATTACATTATGTGGACTTATACCATTTACCCGAAGTGCTTGTCCATTTGGTGGTGTATTGAACAACATACGACGTGCTACAATATCATTAGGATGGCAATTATTATTCCATGATGTATGTGAAGGAAATGTTTGTGGAGGACTACGTTGAACATTATTAATAATTGAAGTTGCAGCCAATGAAGTTTTCACTTTAACCGAACGTAATAAACGTTGACTAATAAACACAGCAAGTTGCAACGCTTGACTTAAATAACCATTACTTCGTAATGCTGCTACACGTAAACACAATAATGGAAATGGTTCATTAAGTGGTCCTGAATGATCACAATAAGGGCATTGACATTCTCTTGGAGAAGAGTTTGATTGAAATGATCGACTGTTGAATCCAATCGATCGTCTAGGAGTAATTGAAGATGGTCGTCGGAATATCCTACCACAATCACTACTACTCTCATCTACAGAGACGCTTGTTGAGTGATTTTGTCGACCTCCATTTGTATCTTCACGATGTTCATGTTCGTGTTTATTTAATTTCATATCATGAATAGAGAGATGATTCCACCAGACATCATCCCAAGACATATAACTAGCTTCAATTGGCAAACGAAAGACTGAAGCACGTCTGCAAGGACGAGTTGATTGTTGACAAGATGGTTGATTTTGCTGTGATTGTTGATTTTGTCCGAGAACATCATCATCTACATCGTTTAATTCATGTATAGATGTAAGGAAATGACTAGGAATTGAATAGGACTCGTCACGAGGACAACGATTAGCACGTGCCCAAGTCAAAAATCGATAACGCCATTGTCTTTTCGTTTCAACACTACAATCAGGGCTTAGCACTACACATGTCCATAATAAACAGACTTCTTCCCATAAGCGTACAGTCCATGGTGGAGATTGATTAAGAGAAGTAGATGAACTATGATTATAACCAGTATTAACCGAGTTGGTTGATAGCGCTTCGCCGGGAAATTGACGATCAGTTATTGATTGTTGACCATGAGATACACGAGGAGTAGCAATCGTTTGTAGTCGACTAGGTACATCAATTGTTGCATTCCTTTGATTACGTCTGGATTTTATCACCTGGAAATTAGAAGGAATGACAAGTAGAATATATTCGGTGATTTATAAAAAAGGCATTTAACAATTCTAATGGAATATTAGAAAATAATAGTTGCCTTATCACATGTACATTGAGCAATATTACTTCATAAATTGACATGGACAAATACGTTTCACATTTCAGATAACAACTTTACCCGATTACAGCTTTTTAAAGAGTATATGTCTAGACTCCGAGAACTAATTCGGCTACGCATCAATGGATTACGTAAAACTAAAACAAATAACCTTTTCAACTTCAGTTAAAATGGAAATATCAAGAATATATTCGAAGTAGTACTAGCTAGGTGGGTATTTTAGTGGACTATGAAAAGAATATTCAACCTGGGATATTACGAAATCTTTTGTAGAAACAGTTATGACATCTGTTAGTAATTCTAACCAAAAGATAGGAAAGATCAGTAGATTTTGAAAGGTTTCACTAAACTAACAGATCAGGTAGAGACCCCATACAAAAAAGAGTGACGACAATAATGATGAGAGCCTGGGCAATAATCTGTAGTAAAAATGGGGAACTAAGGTAACTAAGATGAAAAAGGTAATAGAAAACACTGGGTAATATTTAAACTCATTGTGAAGACTGAGACTAAAAAACAGATGTGAGTGAAACTATCTCTGAAAAAGGTGGAAACACGATCATCTACTATCAAACTAAGTAAAACATTGATGAACAGTATAACTTATTAACATCGACCTACTACTCTTCAATAGTATAAACAGAAGATCAATATTGAGCCTTGAATCGGTTACAAAATTCGAAGCCATAATTAATTTGAAGAGAGAAAGAGAAAGCAATTGGTTCTAATTATTGGGCTCTAGAAGTTTTTAAATATGCTGGTCCATTTGATGCTTCAGTTAAGGATAATGACTTTCTGTAGGTGTTATGGTTATATGAAAATATAAATTAGACAAGTTATATATTTATTATACTGTACTTCATTATTAGATATGTTTGATATTACGTAGGCTATTCAGTAAAAACAAATAAACTTTAAACCCTCACTTACTAAAAGTGAATGAAATAAGTGAATACACAAATCTAACTATATTTCATTTTGTTATCTGATTTGAAAGCCATTTTGGAACGAAACGAGAAGCAGACAAACAAAGAACAAAGTCAAATCCATAATATAATCTAAGAAATATTTTTAATAAGTGTAAACATTTTGGTTGAACATATATAATAAGTGATATGGTGTAAATCTACTGTATACATTTCATACTACAATTTTACGTTATATTTTAAACGATATTTATTCTGTTCAATTATGGTTTTTAGGGAGCTCTCAAATGCCTTAGTACGGTCGAGGAGAGGGGTAGAGTTAGCTGTCCCTCTTGAAATACTCTCACATGGTCACACGTATACAGCCATCGTCAAGGAAGTCCTACTCAATGCCTTCTGGTGGTATTACGGTTGTTTACGAAATTGAAGGAACGAAAAGTGAATGTACGGCACTTTAATCAGGTTGGTGGATATGGAGGATCTACATAGGGTAGTTAAAAAACCCTGATTCCTAACCAATGGTGCACATGGGTTCCAGGATCCTGAGGGAACAAATACCGTATGAACCAATTACTGGTCATCGGCTACCATGGGACTGCATCTCCCGACGTTTCTCCATTGCCATTTGGGTTAAACCTTTAGATCGAAGACTCGGGGTGTGGTTCTCCAAGAAAACCACCTGCTTCGGTTTGGGCACTCAGGTAGTATCACAGCCCATACACACACACACACACAAATCAAGTGACTTTTGTATGGCGCGTATGTATTTGGTGCCCCTTTTTTTATCAATATTTATGTATTCAAATAAATAAATATTCACTTTGAGATGGTGGAGAAGATTTGTAGCTCAGGTGGATGATTTTGATGAAGTTTTGTTCTCTGAACTGGATGGCTGATTGGTTCTTAATGACAATGATAAATTTAAGGTCAATAAGAACCAATTAACGTCGAGGTGTACAGAACAAACTGTGAAACGCATATGGAGAAATTCGAACACTTCACACTTCTATCTGAAGTTTGTGCTGATGCTGATGTCGTTCAGAAGAACGATGAAAGGCTCTACGACTAAACCATCCAGCTCAGAGAATAAAACTTCATCAAAATATTCACTTTCTCTGTTTTATTTTATTGTTTGTAATATCATATAAAATGACTTAAACATAAAAACATATTCATTTCATGTCTTATATGTAGTGATTACTAAATGGCCGAATGAACTTGACACAAACAAACAAACAAACAAACAACTACTAGTCGAATTATTATTACTATCCAATTTATTTCATTTGAAATATATATAATAAAAAAAAAACAACAAAGTCATTCAATCATAAACTTACTGGCAATTTAGAACAATTTAATAATTCTTCTGTTATTAAACTTAATAGACGTGGACCATTTGAATCACGTTTTGCTAATAATTCACGAACTTTAGCAAACATAGCAGGAATTTGTGTTCCATTACAATTGTTACCATTATTTAATTGATTATCACAATGATGTAAATTAGAATCAAATTGTGTATCTATTGAATTAGGCCAATAATAATAATGATGAAATGGTGAAGTTGATGAATAATAAAGACGATTATTATTAGTAGTATGATTATTGTTATGATCATTGTTATTATTATTATTATTGGTATTAAGATTGGTAGTAGTGTTATTTGATGTAGTAGACGATGATTGTGAATGATCAATTGATAATGGTATATAGTTATTAAGGGCTAAATCTAAGCCATTTAGAGTATAAGAATTGGTACATGTGTTATTATTCCCACCTCCAATAAGAAGATTTTGATTTAAAGTTAGTCGACGATATCTAAGTAACCAGTCTAAGCCAACTTCAGTTGAATCGTTATAATCAATATCTAGAAAGAAATAGTTTATTGAAGAAAACGAAAGGTGAAACATACAAAAACTTATAAATTACAAATATACTTTATACAGGTGACATGTAACACAACTAATCATACAGAGATGATGTATTGTAGTTGTATTGTTCACAGTGACTTGAAACTATTGATTATTTCGATTATATTACATAAAACAGTAAAAACTAGATTAGTTAAATATTTGAACACCGTTTCAGCTACTTCAATTTGAGCATCTGAAGGTAGGTTACAACCAACTAACCTTCAAACAAACCACCTAAGCTTATATGTTCTAATATGTATACGTGTATACACCGTGGACGAGCTGTGTTGAAGATTGTTTGGAATAAAAAAGAAATCTCTGTATAATCAATTAAGATGAAGAGATTAAAAGGTGGAGCGGCCAATATGCACTGCTAAACCAAATAGTGTTATAAATATACTCCGTTTTCATTTACTATGATTTAATAACCTAATGTGTAATATATGTAATCGACTCTTTGCTTACAATGGCTTTTAGTATAACCATTACTCGGTTGCTCCAATCAGATGTGTGTAGACTATGTAAACTCGCAATCCTAGATACTCATCTTCGCCATCATTTCAAAAGCATACGGTTATGTGTGTAACACATAAAATAGAATAATCTAAAGACTTAATATATAGAGTGAGATTACTAACACACAGACTGATAAGTATTTTTTATTATTGTTTTATATCTTCACTAATTATAGATAAGTTTAAATTGATATTATGAATGGATCGATGTTAGAACACCGTTCAAAACCTGGACGGGACTCGAACGCAGGACCTTTTTATCGCGCGCGGGATCATGGATGCGCACTGTTGAGGTGTCTCATACTAGAACGAAACGACCGTCTAGTGCTTCTAGGTTTTCAATGATGGTCTAGCATTGATCTATTCATGATAGCAATCTAAACTTAACAATCTCCACAACCCTATACTGCTCAACAAACATTAACAGTAAGACGTGTATTTATGTAATTCATAAATAAGTGAATAATGCTGTTGTTCCTGATTTATTCTAGATTATTGTTAATCAATTAATTAATTAAATAGTTATGCCTATTCGTTGAAGTCTAGACAACGTGATCAGTAATAATGATAATAAATCATACGCTTGAACTATTGAAATTATCATTAACATAAAAGTTCAAATCGAAATCTGTCTTATAATCACATTACTATTTCATCTATTTATCCAATATATGCGTATATCAGTAATCTATAAAAGATAAGAATCTAAAGAGATATACTGTGGTGTATGCGCTACTTATGTTGACAAATATAAGTAGTATGTAGCACCAATCGAAAGTGGAATGTTTATTATCAATAGAAGATTGAAGTGAAGTGAACGACAAGGGTAACACAGAAAGCAATTGTAATAATAACAGAATTGAAAGAATCATGAGGCATGATAAAAGACAATTGAAGGAAGATGTGCAAATGATGTATTTAATGTATGATTTTCATATCTGAATTCTCGTTCACTACAAAAACACTGTCGAGTAAAGATATTTTATTTATATATCATCAACAAAGCATTGATCTAATCCAAAATAATAAAATACACACATATAACAACCATTAAATACATTTATTCATTCACAATCGATATCCCATTAGTTCAGCTTGCAACATTTAACAGTATATAGTCAATCAGTAACAACGTAGAACTTCATACGTATGTACATCAGTTCGAGTTGTCATACCACATTAGCACAGAGATGCAATTGTCGATATAGTTGATTAACTGAAAACACAATTATCTGTTATTGACCTTTATTTATAAAATTGGTGTTGAATATAGTGAATAAGTTTGTTGCTAATGTTTGTTACACATTACTATTAAATAATGATAACAACAATAAACATAACTGTAATCGCCCTTTATAAAGAATAACATTATTATTTAATCCATTCAATTGTTGTACGATAAAAAACAAACAAACCAATGTCATCTTTTTAATACTGATTAAATTCTATCAATCAAGACTTCTAACATAATGAATAGTTTAGATAAAATAACTTTACAGGGTACAATGTTTGATCTTATATGGTGGTTAGGAGTAAATCAGTAGGATATCTTGTTTCATTAGTTTAGTTCTAACTAGTATTTGTACTAACGAATGTATTTGTAGTCTTAAGACAAGTGGTGCTTTTGATGAGAGTAGAGAATTCATGTTACTACTTACTATAACGGTTAAAGAAAATCACGGCACTAAACTATTCGAATCCTGACTGACTAACCACCACCTACCATAGAGTAGTAACCAACAAGTCATGATAAATTGAAGTAAACACAAAGTGAATCTCTGGTTCGAATAGTGGAGTAGTAACATTTCTGACCATGATATTGGGTTATAAAGAGGATTCGACTGCAAACAAGGTCATATATAACACGAGGTGTATAACACTGACAGCAATAAATTGTAGTAGAAGAGTGTAAAAACAGCTTGGAACTTGTCAATTGAATATTTAGCAAGATGGGTTTTTGAGTTATGAGAACTGAAAGTAACTACTATCCACGGGAGCAACTTCCTAGACTAACAACTAATTTTAAATGATAAAACGACACTTACCATTTTGACTTCCCATCCCTGAATCGATACCAAGTGACGTGGACGAATTAGGATATGATCGATGTGAACTATTAGATCTTTGTATAAATGAAGATGATGTTGATGATCTGTTTGTGGTATTACTCTGTTGTTGTTGTTGTCCAGCAGAATTGAAGTTTGAAACACCATTTGGTGAATTACATCGTCCACCAGATGATAATCGTAAATTATTTACATTATGATTTGTTCCATATAATCCATTACTTGCAAGATTAGTTAATTCCACACGTAGTTGTTCACGTACACCTGCTTCGTCAAGATACCATGCAGCAACATCTTGTAGACTACCACCAGCTGTTGGATCAGGAGCGCCTATTCATTATTTTTATTTCATTGAAAGAACAATTTTTAAGAGTATAATTCATATATTTATAATTTAAATAAATGGTTGCAAGTATTATTAGTGGACAATAAAAACAACACATCAAATGGATTTTGGTAAACAATAAGGTTTTTCGTATGAGAAAAATATTCATTTGATATTTTGTGATAAGATTCTATTCATTTATTTGGTGTTGGTAAGATCTTTAAAGATCACTGGAACATCAGTTAGTCAGTTATAAGGAACACTAAACCAGGCACAACTGCACATCCGTATAGTCATGATATTTCTTAGAGTTGTAGATATAGTAACAATATTAGTCGTAATAGAAAACATTAGATATAGGTAATATGATTCAAGAATGAATTGGGAAAATAAAGTGTAGGATGATTTTGAAACTCAAGATCGAAGGAAAAGAAAGAATGCATTTGAGACATCGTGACTTATTCTGAACTATGATAACTAACATTTTTAACCACTGGTCAAAGTAATCGCATGCGCTTTAACCGTATAATCCTGATTCGGTTTGGGCACCGGGGCAGTATCACAGCCCTCATACATATCAAATGAGATTTGTGTGGCGCATATGTATTTGGTGCCTTCTTGTACCAATATCTATGTGTTCAAATAATAATAATAATAATCTGCACCAACCCAAACTGTTCATATTAACAGTCTTCACAGACTGATACCACATCTTGGTTTGACTGACCCTAGCTTCATTCCAATCGACTTCTCTACACCAGATAACATTCCTCGTCGAGGCAGGCAGTGGTTAGGCATGCTACTATCTTATCAGCCAACCCATCACTTTTTCATAGCATTCTATGCTTAACCCTCATATTACTCACATAGTGGTCCCAAAATATACCAGCGATGCTTCGAAGACACTTATGGTCGAGTATTAGTAATCTACGAATAGGGTAGAATATGTCCAGAGAGTTGAAGAATTTGAAATATAAAACCCAAAATACTTTTAGTCGTCACATACATAACTTGATAATAACTGGTACCTGAAATGAAGTTAATTTATGCTGTTCTCTGATGTAACTTATACACACTATGTACATGTTTATACACTTAGGACTTTAACCTACACTTCATAGACGACTGTTATTGATATTAACCAGCTTTCCAGACAGAAATAAATGGATGCGCAGTTTTAAAATGTGACCTAGTGACTGTGAGCTGAATATCTTAACCATTATGCTAACGTACCACTGGAATTCTGTATAGGATAGACCAACACACTTACTCTAATCATGTACAATGTTTGGTCTACGAATGAAATAATCAACCGCTATATATTCAGAGTTATAATATACACTGTTTAATTCGGACGCGTACCCATAAAATGTCAACAGTTTGTCAAGCAAAATTAACCAACCATCAATTTTAATTTCCATGGTTATCATCTAAATATTAGTTGAAGGTAGCAAATTTAATAAAAAAATCAACAGTTATGTACAGATAAAATCACATTTGTGTATAATTGAAAGCCTGAGAAAATGATATTTAGTCAAGCGCACTTCTTTTGTGTGTGCACGCACAGGCATGCTAGTAGTCACTAAGGCTAAAAAGGATAGTGATGAGTTGTCAAGACAATTGGTAATTATTTATTAACTAATTACATTTAAGCCTGACCATCGATTTCTAATCTAAGTGTTTAACACTCTAATAGGATGTACATGTATACTTCTAATCTGATAAATACGCTACAAAGAGGGAATCTATAAATTACTTGAGAGAAAATCTATAATTATATACGTAGAAAAGTGTAATTATCAAAAAAATCTCCCAAATGTATACAACTTATTAGTGGATCCTTTTGACTAAACAGTAAAATCGAGTTTATTCTAGCTGACTTAATAATAATAATAATGGTAGTCAGATTACTTGTCTAATAAATTTGCACACTGTGTGTAATTTTCGACTTCATTACATTTGTAGTCTGTGTGAAGAAATACATGTACAAAACCGAACACATAAAAGAGACAACTGATTGACCCCGAATTCCCTGGTACGGCCGAGAGTGGTGAGTTCACTTTTCCTCTCGAAATGCTCTCATATGGCCATGCATATAAAGTCATCGCTGGGGATGCCCTACTCGCCACATTCGCGCAGCAGGGGTGTTCCTTAAAAAATTGAAAGGACAAAAAGCGAATGTCCGGCATTTGAACCACGTTGATGGATACGAAGGATACAACTAGAGGAGTTGGAAAATCCTTATTTCAAACTAATGGTGTGCATAGGCTCGAGGATCTTAAGGGAATAAGTGGCGTACGAACCCATACTTGGCCATCGACTACCTCATTCCTTTGCCTCATCGCCTTGCGGTCTAGACTTCTGGGTCAAAGGATCAGGGAGTGTCCCCCTAAGACAACCACTTATTTCGGTTTTGGAAACCGGGGAGTATCTTAGCCCTCATATAAACTTTGTATGGTGCAGATATATTGTGGTACCCCTTTTTGTCAACGTTTGTGTTTAAATAAATTAGTTATTAATATATTAAACTGATGATTGATCAACTGACCAAATAAATAATCAACCAATTAGTCAAAATGATTGACAGGATACACATAGTGAATTTGTTTTATAAACATAAAATCATGTGCTTTGTCATCAGTAAGCAATCAGTAGGTATAAGGAAATGATAGCAACTAATAACATGAAAGAGACATACACACACACATAGACCATATCGCTGCTTGTAGATACCAATAATACTAACCGGTCAGTTGGTGAGAAATTAAAAAAAAACTACTATTATAATAAATGATGATCGATTTCGTGTTACATTTACATTTGATTTGAGCAACCTATCACTATTATTTATTCTGAAAGTATGTACTTTTGTAGCTGAGTTTTAAATCTATCAATAGTAAATGAAATGCATGGCAAATGCCATGATCGTGCCCAGTCTTTTAGTGTTGATTGAGTTCTATCAAAAAAAATGTAATATGGCGCTAGTTCAAGTGAGTAGACATCCTTTGTCATTATGATATCCTGCGCTTAGGTTTCGTACTAGGTGGTACTAGTCAGCAAAGTGTATCTGCAATCATCAGCAGATTCGAAACTGTATCATCTATTTCCGTAGACTCATACTTAACATCTCAGTTATGTGTGTACATTTGTGAATGGTGGGTCGTCAAGACAAATGGAAATACATGTTAACACTGAAATAGAGCATACAAGGTAAACTCATGATAATCTATGATCTCATATACATATAGAGATGGAATGCGATCGAATTGTCGATATACAGTGGAATCTGAAATACGAACGCTTTAGTGAAACTTAACAGAAGTAATAGTACCTGCTTATAAGCAACTTTACAACCACAAGATATTAATATTTAACTCAGTCATATTAAAGGTACCTGGAGTAAATCTCTTTGTTTTAAACAATCGAGTATATTCTCACATACAAAATAAGTAAAAACTAAAAAGCACCTTTATGAATGCAAATATAATTGAATTATATAAATTGGGTCGATTACGACGACAATCATGTTTGACAAGCAACAACTTCTCTAGATGTCTTTGTTGAATAATACAATAATTATGACCTTAATAAATGAAAGATCTTTTCATCGAATAAATGATTGTACTACTACTATCAAGTGATTCAATCTAATTAAGATTTTATCACTGGTACTACACACATATATATATATATTTATGTCACTAACAGAATATATATGTATTTAATGCGTTCTGATAAGGTCAAGATAAAATTATAATGGTGGGAATAGGACAAAAGAGAAATAATAAGTAACCTTAGAATTTATTTATATAATTAATGTACGCTACAATGAATGGAAGCACGCACAAACCAATCTATATATATACACACATATGACAAGGAGGAAATATCGTATCTAATATTAGGGTGAGAAACTATTTTAAAGAACATATGTGATAAAAACACGTCATGAATTATGAATATAATAAAAGCTGATGGACAGGTAGGTAGGTAGGTAGGTTTATAATCACACAAACAAAGAATGATTCATCTACAAAACACATCTTGTGTACAATTTCAAATGGTACAAACGAATATACACAACAACAAAAAACTAAACATAGTGGTGTTTTAGTTGAAAATTGAAAGAGAGAATACTAGTGAAAACTATCATCATAAACAATGTGTAAGAAAAAGGAACAATCAGTGAATATTACAACGGTATCCAAGTGATAAGAAATAATTGTGTCAATCAACCAATTAAAAATAAGCTTTATCTTGGACATTTCTGATTGGTCACTTTTAGATCGCTTACAGACCATATATTACACACTTAAAAGACACAGCTGATTTGATATACAAAATAGATTCAGCTAAGTGGATTGTAAAGGATTATTATTTATTATTATCGGATATGACTAGGATTGAGCACATATTGCATTGAAAAACAGATTAAAATAATTAGACGCAAAAGAAAGAAAAAAATCAGTTATACAACTTACCCGATGTTTTATTGATGTTTGATTCTGGTTGAAGTAATTGATCAGCTAATTGTTGTGCACTTGGTAGAATTTTATTTGGATGTGAAGCAATTAAGTATTGAGCGAATTTCTGCAGTTGACTACGATTCATACGAACCAAAGCATCTATAAATATAGATAGATAGATATATCAATGGGACAAGAAAACAATGCTGAATGAATTAACGACAATAATAAAAATAATTCAAATATTAGGAAAGAACTAGACAGTGGAGAAAAACAGTAGCACAAGACGGTTTATAACTTTTTGGGTACACTAAATAAATTATTTCTTGACCAGATTTGAAACATTTCCGTTATTCGCATTTGTTTTAATACTCATATAAATTAAGGAATAAATAACAAAAACTATGTTCACTATTAATGCTCATTAGAAAACATGTAAATGTTAATATTCTATAATTATAAATAGGCGTCCACCACACCATGGAATCATGGTTGAGGACATGAAAACAAAATGTTGAGATCAGTTAGTGAAATCATCTCCTATTGGTCTAGTCTAACACAACAAGTCGAGATATTAAGTCCCGTCTGATATGTATAACATACAGTTAGAGAGTTTAACGCAGTTTGAAATAGGTTTCAGTAATTGCCCGGATAACATCACGAGCGCTTATACAATGTGTTGGTCATTATACTTCATTGTACTGACTGTAGCTGGTACGACAAGGTGGTTGGTCCAATTTAGTATATTGTCTGGAATACTTGTTCTTCTAGATCCTACCAAGCTGAAATTAGTTGGAGGGTAATAAGTTTAAAAGTAGTACACTTTTAGTTGGAAGGTGAAAATGAACTATTAAATTTACTGGGATGTGAAGGAAGTAGTGTTTCCCACTGATAACCAGCATTTTTAGCGATATCATATTTTAACAAGGAAGATGAGGAAGGCTCAATTGTGAAATTATATTACGATAACCCAGAGTTCCAACATACTAGTGGTAAAGCTATAAAAACCCAAACCAAATACATCAAAAACCTCTAACAAAAGGACTCTACATGTGACTGATTTCAAGGAGCTCTTCGGTTATTCATCCATATTTGTAAGGCCTTCACTAATTCAGTTTTTTTGTCGAATTTCTAGGGAAGAAAACTCTTCCCTAATAACGGCAGTTGGAAAGCATCAATCGTCCTGACAACTATAATACGGCTGGAGTTAGCAATTTCTGAGACAAAATCATTGCGATACAAATTTAAGTAAAAGGTCAAACAATTGCTGAATGAGTTACATCCATTGAACATCAAAATGAGGTTCTGTAGTGATTCAAGGTTTAACGAAAAATACTAGAATGAATGTAGTTTAAAGATGAGACATGAAATGCAATTTTAAGCTTGACTAACTACAAATTAGAAAAATGGAGAAAATAAACACATCACTATTCTTATGGATGATGAATAAAACTTGTTGCCATTATTGACAGAGAAAATAAGGATAAATGACCATGTCCAATTATATATTTTCTATTATAGTCATTATTATTATTATTTATTATTTAAACACATAAACATTGGTACAAGGAGGCACCAAATACATATGCGCCGCTACATAAATCATTCGATTTGTGTGAGGGCTGTGATACTGCCTGGGTGCCCAAACCGAAGCGGGTGGTTTTATTAGGGGACCACACCCCGAGCCTTTGACCTTAAGATCTGATCCACAAGGCAGTGGAGCATCGTGAGGAGGTGCAGCCTCATGGTAGCTGGTGACCAACAATTGGTTCATACGCCATTTGTTCCCGCAGGATACCGGAGCCCATGTGCACCATTGGTTTGGTATCCGGCTAAAGCGCCGAACATTTGCTTTTCGTCCTCTCAATTTCGTATGTATCATTAATCAGTTGCTTATATCAAGGCATTTACACCTCAACGGATAAAGCATACAACAAATTAATATGACTAGAATTGATCGCATAGCTAAGTATTAAGATTGGACAACATAAATTAATTAACAAACAACATAAAGTTGATACAATGAACGCTATGAGTAATTGTTATTCAGTTTACATAATTTCTTTTATTAAATAAATGAAATGTATGGAAGAAAAATGAGACTGAATAATAATTGTCTAACTGAGACCGGTTTTCTTTCTAATGGACTAGATACAGAGAGATTAGGAAAAAGAATCTATCCTTAAGCTCATTTTTCATAACATACGTTATATATATCTCACTAGGTTTATTAGAGATGGAAAAAACAAACAACTATGATCTCAATTGGGATGCCATTGAAAATAATAGAGGAAAACACAACTGTTTTGCCCTAGTATGGAACTCTTCAACAGTGCACACTCATTGGCAGGAATGGAACACATGACCTCCTATACTAGAGCGAAACAGTTATTCAATGCTCCCCAGCTTTCATTGTTACCACAAATGAAATTAAACTGCGATATCACCTGAAACCACTTTAACTAAATGATTCATTTATCATATCAGTCAATCAGTTATGACCAAAGAATACCTTGGTGCATGACTATGCTGGCTTAAGTTGCAATATCAAATTAACAAGATGTATGGTAAAAGAGATTGAGATAAAATGGTAGCAACGGTAATGAGAAAGACTTCACCTTGGGAATATAGTGCAGAAAGACTGGGGTGGGAAGGCATGTGTGAGAAGATACTAAAATTTAAGTTTGAAGAAAAGATAAATTGAAGAGTGAATGGGCATTTCTGCCACTATAACTGATTCAGAGACATATCAATTGAAATCTCTGGCCACTGATTACAGCTATCTTGCAGACCCCAACCAGTTAGTCTTTATTTCTAGAATGACTTGGGGCAACAGTTAATAATTTCATACTGACGTCACATTCCGTTTTAGACTCTCGTAACTATTCTCCAAGCTACTCCTATTCCAACAAACACCATCCATCGATGTAATTGGTGATTAGTTATACGTAACACATGTCCCAACTACCTGACTTATTAATTCATATTTAGATAAATAACTTGTTACAGCCAATCAACATCCACGACCTCGCCCCCTGCGAGATTCGAACCCAGGACCTACTGGTTTCGCGCGCGAGCACTTAACCACTAACAGTACGATTATTAGTAAATAAACAAACATGCACGCATTCGCACACATGAACCAATTGACACACACACACACACAGAGAGAGAGAAATTATTCAAAAAGGAAGTATTGAACAATTTTACGGTTAAAGGGATGAAGTGGGAAGAAAAGATGTAAAGAAATAAATACCTTAACATATGTAATAAACATTTTAATAACACATGATTCATTCATATACTTAGATGAAAGATTAGGAGAAACAAGCATAAACTTAAAATTTAATTTTTTTAACGCTAACATTATGTGCATTGTTGTTGCCACTATTATAACATACAATAGGATTGATTGAATATTGTCTATTGAATTTAGATATAGCTGTAGTCTAAAAGTAACATGCTCACTCTAAAAACTTGATGTAACTCAACTCTACCTCTACCAAGTATAAATATATAGACTAATTACACTATAGTTACTCGGCTGTCCAAACTAAATGACGTACAACAGTGTTCGCATAGGAAACCAATTACTAGGTGAAATTTGAGTATTTTCTTTTCTTTAATCTACTCTAAGATTTGGAGTTTCTAGTTTATAATGCTGAAAGCATCGTAATTGTAGATTACCACTCTTTCAGGTTATTAATCATTTACCCACTTATATCATTGTTCATGACTAAAACAGTCTTAAATACTTGACATAATTATCAACGTTCATTTGTATGTTGAAGACAGATTATTTCAATTTATATTTGTTAACGAACTAACGAGACCGATCGCCTAAAAACACATTGATTTCAAAACAATGGTCCACGTGGGCTACAGGATCATGAGAGAAATGACGTTTGAACTTATTCTTGGTCATGAAACTACATCTAACGTTATTCTACTGTCTTGTAGACTAGACATCTGGGTCAAAGTCTCGGAGAGTGGTGTTCCAGGAAAGCTACCTGGTGCGGTAAGGGTTAGGTTGGAGCATGTGTATTTTAGTTCTCTTTTGTACCAATGTTCATATATTTACTAATGCTAAACATTCTGACTGTCACCCAGTTTTCTTATCAGCTCATCATTACTACCACCGTTCCACCAACTTTTATATAGAGCAATCTAAGCAGTATTAGTTCTCACGCAAAAGGTATGGCACAAAGTGGACTGGTGGTGATGTTCGACTTTCAGACAATAAATCACAGGTTGCAACATCACAGCATCAATAACTTTGCTTTGGGTAACCGGATAGTAGTAGTAGTAGTATCAACTCTCACATTTGAAGTGTAGCTTGAGATCAGGAACGAGAATCTGTAAATCCTAAACCAACTAACAAAAATTAGTGCACATTTTTGCAACACATAGGATAAAAACGTTTTACGAATGAATGTTGGTAATACATTCTACATTGTCCCTAAATGCCCAGGTACGACCGATAGTACGGAGGGCCTGCTCTTCCTCCGGAAATGCTCTTACATGGCCATGTGCATAAAACCACTGCCAGGGAAGTCCTACTCACTGCCTTTTCGCGGCATCACTGTTGTTTACAAAATTCAGAGGACGATAAGTGAATGTCTGACGCTTTAACCGGGTTGGCCGATATGGAGGATCCACCTAGGGGAGTTTCAAAACCCTGATTACAAACCAATGGTGCACATGGGCTCCAGTATCCTGAAGGAACAAATGGTGTATGAACCTATTGTTGGTCACCAGTTATCATGGAACTGCATCTTATTACGTTGCTTCATTGTCTTGTAAATTACACATTTATGTCGAAGGCTTCGAGTGTTGCTCCCTAAAGAAACCATCTTTTTCGAACTGGTCACCCAAGTAGTATCAAGTGACTTTTGTGGTCCATATGTATTCAGTGCCCCTTTGTACTAATATTTATATGTTGAAATAATATTCTACATTTGTTAGTGAAAATAAATCATTTTCAAGTACTATATATATTACCAATATTAAGAGGCTCTATGAATTATTCAATATTTATCTCATTTCTAGTGGAGTAAACATTATTTATAAATGAAGTGATAAATTCTCAAGAGAAATAATGGTATAGAATATAGTTTTGATGGGACTATAATTAATTAGATTTAAGATTAAAAAAAAATAATTGAATTCTAGCATTATAACTAATGTTAGTTCGTGATGAAAACGTTAACTCTAATCCTTAACATTAACTTTTAACTTTAAACTGATGATTCCAATTCCTTATACTAGTAGTTGATCGAAATTTCTCAAAACCAATTTAGGATCACTTAAAAATCGTTCAGAAATTATAGTTTTAACACTGGACGACCGTTTCAACCTATTTCGGGACTCTTCAGCAGTGTGCATCCACGATTCTACCTCGCGAGATTCGAGTCTAAGACCTATAGGTCTACAAAAAAAACTGTTAATCATTATGTTAACTGTTTTCACAACAACAACAAAAGATTTTTTTAAACATGTACAAAACAGTAGCACGTGAATAGAAAATTCAACAAAGCAATATATAATTCAATAAATGTCCTATCAAATATTGAACATATGTTTTAAGGACGGACAAATTGAGATGTACAGGCATGTGTTCTTTTCCTCGCTATTTTATTTATTTAAATACATAGATATTAGTACAAAGAAGCACCAAATACATATGCGCCGCTACATAAATCATTCGATTTTTGTGAGGGCTGTGATACTGCCCGGGTGCCTAAACTGAAGCAGGTAGTTTTATTAGGGGGCCACACCCGGAGCCTTCAATCTGAAGGTCTGATTCACAAGTTAGTGGAGCAACGTAACGAGATGCAGTTCCATGGTAACTGGTGACCAATAATTGGTTCATACACCATTTGTTCCTTCAGGATACTGGAGCCCATGTACACCATTGGTTTGTAATCAGGGTTTTGAAACTCCCCTAGGTGGACTCTCCATGTCCACGAACCCGGTGAAAGCGCCGGACGTTCGCTTTTCGTTCTCTCAATTTCGTAAACAACACCCCCATCACGAAAAGGCAGTGAGTAGGACTTCACTGACAGAGGCTATATACGCGTGGCCATGTGAGAGCATTTCGAAAGAGAGAGCGGACTCTCCCTACTCTCGGCCGTACCAGGGGCATTTGGGAGCTATTTTCTTGCCATAAAATATAAGATTTATTAAAACAGAATAATAATGATGATAACAAGAATAAGATATTGAGATTATTATATATAAGTGTGATTCACTAATATAACTATGATAAAACTGGAGGAAAAAAAACCATTAATACTATTTATATTTGATACTTTTATACGGTAGATAAAAACCGAGATGAACTAAGAAGAGGGAAATAGGAATCATTGTAAACAATTAATCTGTATACACATCTATTTATGGTTAGTTTTATTTTTATTTTTTTTAAAACATCACTTAAAAGTGTAAAATGCAATATATACATTCTGTACTATTTCTCGCTTTTCAATGATACCTCCTCTATTACCATGTGTACATATAAATAAATAAAAGGTATCATATCCTTCACAATTGGACGAATAAAAATAAGCATAAATTTAAGCTGATTTACACATATATACTATAAAATGATTGATTTATCAACTGTTATGTTTACCTTATTGAGAAGATATATACAGGGGTGATTTTATAGCTTATATACATATATATATGTAGTCAGTTGAAGAATTAATTATGTAATCAGATAGTATTGGTTATTGTTTTATCCAAGTTTAATGTTTATCAGCACATTGTAATCATTCAAGTCTATGTTTATTATCAATTCTTATGGAGAGAATATCACTGATTAAAAGTTCATTAATCAACAGATTTAATTTTTTCTACTATTACTACTACTACTGCTGCTACTAATACTAATGCCCCCAAATGCCCTGGTATGGCCGAGAGTGGGGTGGACCTGCCCTCCCTCTCGAAATGCTCTCACATAGCCACGCGTATATAGCCTCTGCCAGTGAAGTCCTACTCACTACCTTCTCGCGGCATCACTGTTGTTTACAAAATTCAGAGGACGAAAAGCGAATATTCGGCGCCTTAACCGGATTCCAAACCAATGGTGCACATGGGCTCCAGTATCCTGCGGGAACAAATGGCGTGTGAACCAACCGTTGGTCACCGGCTACCATGGGACTGCATCTCCTCACCATCCTCCACTGCCTTGTGGGCTAGACCTTTAGGTCGAAGGCTCGGGGTGTGGCCCCGTAGGAAAACCACCTGCTTCGGTCTGGGCATCCGGGCAGTATCCCAGCCCTCACACAAATCGAATCGAATGATTAATACTAATACTGTTACTACTTTTAACTACTCTACGATTTGTTTTGATAATTTTATTTTCCTGTGTGTTAATTTAGCATAGTAACTTTAACTAATTCACATATATATATGTGTGTGAGGATATTTTACATTGCATATAACTGACTTAATGATTAAAAAATGTAATTCACTAAATTACACTTTAAATATCTAAAAAATAAACAATGTACTAAGAGTTCCCCTTTAAAACATTAAACCGGTTAATTTATTGAATGATAAATTATACAAATTACAAGTAGATATTAGTTGTAAAATTGTGTGAAAGAAAAAAAAACAAAATAAGAATAGGTTTCATTTTCCGTAATATGTATGTATAAACGGAGATTAGTTTCTCATGACTATATATACACACAAATGAGAAAATAAATCATGAAAGAACAATGTTTGCTTTCAATCTATTGATTTCACGTACACCTATGTATGTATATATGTATACAAGCATAGATACATGAATGGGTATAATATATCACTATATAACACTATATGACTATGTGATAATAGTACAGTCATCAAGTGATTGATTCCCTCTGAGGACATTTTTGCTGAATATTAATTCGCTATAAATAAAAATAGGAATTCATACAAGTAAATCAGTTAGTAACAACGTAGAACTTCCTACGTACGTACATCAGTTCGAGTTGCCACACCACATTAGCACAGAGATGCAGTCGTCGATTCAAATCCCGTAGTGATAGAGGCGGTAAGAGTATAAGCAGTAATCGAAAACATTAGGGTTTCAAGATATTATTCAAGGAGTATAATCTAGTGAAATAAATTTGGGAAGAGAAAAAAGAGACAAGGAGGAATTAGGAGATTAGAATTCGGGAGAACACAAAGAGTGGATGCACCTGCGCCATTGCAAACGATTTTGAGCCATGTCGTTCAGGGTCTCTAACCAACGGTTGCTATCATCTCGCGGTCCCCAACCAGGTAGTCTACACCTACCAACAAGACTCAGTTCACTTGTCAGTGATTTCATGGACTTGAGCCATGTTTTGGTCTGACTGCCCCTACATTTCTTTCAACCTACTGCTATACCATGAAACATCGCACGTCGAGGCAATCGGTCGTTGGGTATACGCAACACGTGTCCCAGCCATCTCAACTGATGAAGTTTCTTTACTTCATCAATTGATTTGCCATCCTTACCTAGTACCCGTTTCCTAACAACTGCGTTACTTATTCGATGGTCCCAGGATATACGAGCAATGTTTCGAAGACACCTATGATCAAATACTAGTGACCTACGAATAAATTGTCATCATTATTGTTATGAGTTGTGCATATTTTATTGACAACTTCAACCATTTACAACGATATTAACGCTGATTCCAATCAGGTAGTCTGTATTTGCTGACATAGCTTAGTTTAAAAGTCAATGACTTTATGGGTTAATGCTAATTAGTTTGACGGCCTCTAGCTTTCTTAAAACTATAAATGAATGTCGAGGTAGAGTGATTTGGATATGTAATGCATATCCCAACTACTTCAGTTTTATTTGCTAGGCTTTAGGTCACACTAAGTCTGAGGGTTATTGTTACTATTAGGCTACATAGGTGGAACGGGATTAGAAAACTGAGAATTAGCTGTTGAAAAACGAATGTTTTAATTACCGAACCATCACATATATGGAGAGGAAGTAAGTAACTACTGAATATTTATCATACTCTATTAACAAACTTTTTAGTTCTATGTGTCTACAATATTAAACATCACTGATATAGAATAAAGAATTTGATTAGTCCTAGGATTCATCAATCTAAAACTAGTAATTAATGACAGCCGAATGTTTAATTTCTTATTGGCTAGCAAGTGATGGTGAATAGAGAAGATGACCTTTGTTATAAGCTTGAATTAATCATTCCACAAACATTTAAGAAATAATATGAAGACAGTTGTTTGACTTTATAATGTAATACTTTGGACAACATATGCATACACCTTACTGAAATCGAACATTTACGATGTAGCTTTACTAATGGTTTAGATGATCGATTTCAATCAACCTTTAATACACGATACTATTTACAAACAAAAAAACACAAATTATATAATGCACAAAAATATGTCCGTCTCAGAGACACTAACTTAGGGTACGATCACTGATGTGCGTATATACTGTACCTAGATGCTGTTGTTTTAACACAGTGCTGAGGAGTAGTTTTTTTCCCCACTAATACATTCTATTCAATGTTTAGTGATTAACAAAAGATAAAATAGTAAACAAAAAAAATGAATATAGGTCACGAAGTGAATATTGTCTATTTTAGATCATCACCAAAATAATAAAACGGATATGTACACGTGATATATTTACATATATACGCATATTAAACATAATCGAATTGTTTACTACCTAAAGACCCCCAACAACCACAACCACAACAACAACAACAACAACAAAATGGTAAAAATGTATATATGATTATTTGCCAGCATTACTAACAGGAGGAATGAAGACATTATTAACCGTTTAAAAGATGAATTGCAAAATTAGTTCAATTCAAGTCTAATGATGTTAAGTGTAGAATGTATTAATGAAGAATGGAATAAAAACACAAATGAAGTAGTATACAGACAACACAGAGCAAGTATGTAGGAATCTATCCGTGTCTAATAATATATGTATATATATATATATATATATATATATATATAAGACAATGATCATGGTAGAACAAATTCTAAACTAGGAATATTAGGAATGTTAGACTAATCAATAATACCATAGATATATATATATATATAGAATTTAGAGCAAATACACAGACACATAGATACATATTAAGAAAAGATAAAACAATTAAGCAATTTAGAAAAGAAAGAAAATTACAAATACAATTATTTTACGCTTAAATTACGTATAATGATGGTACATTAGGAAAAGACAAAAACAGACTGACGCAGTAGTTTAAAGGCATGGAAGAAGAATAGGAATGGCAATGTATTCCCATAAGGTGTAAACTTCAGATGTTTTTTAAGAAAACAAAAACTCTCTTCATTAATATTATTATTATTATTATTACTATTGAACAAAGACTAATTTACTATACACAAAAATTGATATTAATGACCGCCATTATAAGTATTTTATTTAAATTGATATTAAGATTTCCTGCCTATAGCATAATTTCTAGAGGTTATATCATGAAATCAATAAAAAGAGTTGGAAATCTTAGAAATGCATCATGTATATACCTACAGTTTGATAATTATACCGACACATGCCACAGTCAGTTATAACGTAAGACCAGGCATATATATATATATATATATATATATATATATATATATATATATATATATATATATATATATATATATATATATATATATATATATATATATATATATATATATATATATATATATGCACTGGTCCAAGTTGATACACCTCATTAGCACGACACGATGAACACCGGGTTCATAGTAGTTAACTCAATGGTGGTAATATATAAAAGAAAGATTGCAATAAGGATATAATACAGGAAGAAAGAATTAGTTCGTAGAAAGAAAGATATGAAATGATTTTAATCTCATAGTATAAGGGAAGACAGAGAGTGTATACACCGACGCTATTGTGATCGATTCTGAGCCATGTCACCAAGAGTCTCCAACCATTAGTTACGATAGTCACGCGGACCACAACCAAGCAGTCTGCATCTACCAACCTGACTAAGACTAGAAGTCAGTGACTTCAAGCACTGATGCAACATTTTGGTTTGACTGCCCCTAACTTTCTTCCAACCGTCTTCAACACTAGTCAGCATTGCGCGTCGTGGTAATCGGTGTTCAGGCATACGTAACACGTGGCCCAACCATCTCAGTCGATGAAGATTCCCAACCTCATCAACTGATTCGCCATCATTCCCTAATACCCTGCTGTCTGACCTCCCTATTACTTACCCAGTGACCCCAGCAGATGCGAGCAATATTTCTAAGACATCTGTGATCCAATACTAGTAGCTTACAAGCATCTTCTACTCTTAATGGCCATGTTTCGCAGCCGTAAATTAAAACAGAACGAAATGCCGCACAGTATACTCGTCCCTTAGTTGCCACAGGTCACTGACTTGTTGTTTTTATACTTTCACTTAAAAAGCTTAACCTTACTTATCGAGTTAGGGTAATGTAAGATCGCATAATATAACGAACCTATTTTTCCGACCAAAATATATATACAAACATACACTGTGCTGATAAATTCATACGAAATCTACAGCTACTCATGAACCATGTGCAACGTGAGACATATGTACATTGTTTTGAGTTTTTGCGTTTTATATAAGTACAAAGGGAAAAAAATAAAAAGATAGAAAGCAAAAGAATCTAAATCCCAGCAGTGATGGTAGTAGAAAATCAAACGATTAGTACTTCTCCTGATACCATTATTACTCTTACTACTTCGGCATTTATTGTGATAACTTCATATCGTTGTGTTGAAGGGGGTGTGAAACTTGAGCCGATGCACATATGTGTCAGATTTCATGTCGTTTAAGACCAATAGTTGTTGAGAGACCTGACCAATAAGTATGTACCTACTAACCTGGCTTAAGTCAAAAGTTAGTGAGTTCAAGGTTTGAAACCATACTTAGTTTGACCGCTCTCACCCTTTCTTGAAGCAACGCTTTCGATAACGACCACCATAGGTCGGAGTAGGCGATGGTTGAATATTTATAACACATACTTCAGTCGATAAAGATTCACAGACTAATTAACTAATTTACAATTTTCACCAAGTTTCTTAATTTCACTAAGTTATATTTCCTTGAATCATATATTCGATGCCTGGCCTTTCTCTAAATCACTCATACTATTACTATTCTGGAACTTGACCTGACAATTTCATTCCTCTGTGCTAATAGGGCATAGCAACTCGAGGCGATGTTCACATATTATTCTAGATTAACTTGGAATAAAATTTTAATTCATACACGATTCTTCCTTCAAGAGCATTCTTGATCTGAAATCAGAGATAAAGCGCTGTTGTGATTGCTGTGGCAAAATAAACGTGTTCATACTAGAGCACTGTTAGAGTTTAAGTGCATGTTTCAAAGGGAGTGACGGTATATCTATTGATTCTTCTATGTAACTAATGGTAGTATGGACTGCCCCCAAAAGCCCTGGTACTGCCGAGGGTGGAGCGAGTTAGATCTACATCTCGAAATGCTCTTACATGGCCATGTGCATGAAACTACTGCCAGGGAAGTCCTACTTACTGCCTTCTCGCGGCATCACTGTTGTTTACAAAATCCAGAGGACGATAAGTGAATGTCTGATGCTTTAACCGGGTTGGCCGATATGGAGGATCCACCTAGGGAAGTTGGAAAATCCTCATTCCAAACCAATGGTGCACATGGGCTCCAGTACCCTGAAGGAACAAACGACGTATGTGCCAATTATTGGTCACCGGCTACCATGAGATTGCATCTCCTTACGTTGCTCCACTACCTTGTGGACTATACCTTTAGATCGAAGACTCGGGGTGTGGCCACCTGAGAAAACCATATGCTTCGGTTTGGGCACCCCGAGCAGTACCACAGCCAAAACACAAATCAAGTGACTTGTGTGGCGCATGTGTTCGGTGCCCCTTTTTACCAACATTTGTGTTCAAATAAATGAATAGTACGGACTACTTATATCTATTACTGATCCGATGTCAGTAATTAGCAGGTGAAACATCATTTAATAGTATAGTTACTACTTTCTAGGAATGATTGGCTGCCAAAATATAGTTACAGAAAAGTTATATTTGCTGGGCTGTTGTGTCAAAAGCCTTACATCAGTCTCTTCATGTTTTTGTATGCTCACTTGAATGACGAAGTTCCCTGCTAATACGACAGTATATGAGCGTCTGGCCCCTTGAGGGCGGTAGAGAATACTTATGATAACCAATCTATAATGTCATTTGGATCGAAATTAGCAGGAGTATAAACAAAGAATATTACTAGTTTAAAATGAACATAGCGATTTTTCCTAGTTCTTAAGACAAACAGCTGAACAGCACAAACGTAACTAATAGTGAGAATAGGTTTAGAAATGAAATTTTTACTTCAAAACTCAGTACTACATCAACACCTGGAAAATCACAAAAGATTGCTAAAGTATCTTTAGGCACCTGGAAGTACTTAGAAGTATAGAAATGAGATCCTTGTACTTAGTTATGTCGCCCTGAAGTGACACTTACATTTTTACCACGAACATAAAAAGTTTAGTGTCAGTTACAGGTATCTCTTTAAACGATGAGTGGATTTGGAACATACGTTGGATAAACGCTCTTGAAGTACGATACGTACAGCTGTAGGAATGTATCTAATTTAATAAAATAAAGACCCCCTGAGTGTCGACTTTGAAGATGACAATGATCTTGCAAATAATGTCTCATTTTTTCCTTTACATTAACTTGACTTTAAGACAGTGGGGTTGGCTAACAGACTTCAAAATGACAATACACAGCTCTTTAGGACTTGAAATTATTTGTGGGTAAAGGTATTATTGACCCCTCGATTATCTTCTGAAAATGTATGAAGGAGATAAACGTACACCGATAGAATTCGTATCGATTAGTTAAAAACTAGCTACACTGATGATATAAGGAATGATTGTCGTATAGATTCAAAGAAAATTTAAATACTACAGTCACTGAAACGAAGTCAAGAACCTTTGATAAGAAAGGTATGATCTACTTTGTGCCCTAACAATACTTATTTCATAATTCTGAATAAACTTTAGAATCTCATTTAAGAAACAATTCACTAGTTTCAAAATATATAAAATTAAATTAGTCTTAATACATAAACTGTTGGTTCTATGTTATGACATGAGTTTCAAATAATTAGTGGCAAGCAACGTTAAATTTAAAGGCCTTGAACGAATGTTATTACCTGAAATAGGTGAACGATAATCCACGAGATGGGGCTGTCTTATTCGGAACAAGGCGAGAGCAACAACATGAGGACACCATGACAACCCTTTATTACCACAGTCGCAGCAAACCGATATTATTTTGCATCTACACTTAATTCGTAAAGATAAATTCAAATCACCTGTCAAAAGTTATAGAAACTTTAAATTTGTTTCCTTCCGTTTCGGAAATGCATGTTGTAGGCTGTTGCCGCACAGATCCAGTCAAGTGAAATCCTGTAAATTATAAGATTTCGTAAGCAACATACCGATCTGAATAACATTTTCCACATAGTTATTCAGGAAGTATTCGAGTCCTTGATAATATGGAATCTTGTCACGGGTTTTATCAGTCTTCGAGTGAAAGGATGCATATGTATAAATATCACTATCCCTTTGAGGAAAAGAGTAGTAAATGATTTTCTCCTGTACAGGTTCTGGTATGTGAACCAACATGCGTTCCACATATTCAAACGGTAGATATTCAGCTACAACTCTAGCACTGAGGTCAAGTAGTGAGTTGATTAAGTTTCCCTTATGATGGATCCGTGAGCATCCTCCTTCCAACCTGCGAAGTTTAAAGGATGATGGAGAATCACAGGTTGATAATTTATGCTTCATATCAACGAGGCATGTGAAGCAACAAAAGATGGTAAGACAACCGCCTAGACCCTAACTTGACGGTTGTTCAAAGCCCGCACATCCCAAACATTCGCTCAGCTGATTGGGGAAAGTCGCACAGTCAAACAAACAAACCACGTTTACTTGTGAACGACTCAAGGTAAGTCTATCATTCAATGTTTTCAGCGCGTATATGGTATTTAACAGTCTTATGTTATGTCATTTGTAATTTTGTACTGGAGATTGCTTGGGTGACGTAAACATCAAGCGTGTATCGAGCCAGTATTCAAAAAGCTAGCTTCTGTCATACTACGGTAATTTATTGTTTCTTATGTACTTAACTTGTAATCATAATGAGCTTAGTGCTTGAATCCCTATTAACTTTTATGTTTGTATAACGTCGGTCGTTGACAGGTTTGTACAACCAGATTGCTAAACTCCGTGGATAGCATACCTGTAGGGAGCGACCTGTGTATGGTAGACAGATTTAATTTGATTTGGATTGATAGCCTGTAATATTAATAACGGTTGGTTACCTCCAAATTGATCCGAGTGTGTCGGAATACGGAGCTATGACTATGCTTTGGGGAAGAGGTTAACTCTGGTTAACAGTGCGACGACATAGTCGGTAGTCGCCTGATAAGTAATTTATTCAGAGGTAGTAAATGATCATCGAGTGAGTCCGTGAATTTTTGTCCTAGCAGACAAGTGGCAAGTGAAGTACGTTTAGCAGATTGTTTCCCATTATACGCCAACATGATTTATTATAGCTTCAACATAAACATTTGTAACTTCGACAGAGTGTAACCGCTGACTAATTCTCGCCTTTCATAATAACTTCGTTCGCTCCATAAGAATTTACAACCTTCACTAAATATGCCTCTTCTTTTCGTGTCCTTGTAGTTTCACACACATACGTCTTGTGTTAGTTTGCCTATATCTGTACATTTATTATTTTATCCAATGCCTGCCTTCTTGGTCACACAGTACGTTGTCATTTTTGGGTTATGTTAACGCATGTAACAGACAGGAAAGCTTTTAATATCTCTGCTCCCCTTACAGTGTACTTCATAAATGGAAGTTTGAAACATGCTTTTCCGAAACTACTCGTATTCAATCGCCATCTCTACGTTGTATTGACTCAATCGACAGAATGTATACAAAGTTAGGTAAGATTTATACTTCATATATTCCATTATCGTTCGGTAACAGTATAATGATACTGGAGCAAACTAGTTTGGGTTCGGTCAGTCTTTCGTCATAAGTTAGCTGACATATTACATAAACCAGCTTAATTGATGTTCTTGTAATCTTTCCTGAGAACTCATCTTCGATTAGAGAGGAACTCGCTGTTGTACGCAGTACCTGAGTTTTAGCCGGACTAGAACGATGTATAAAGCCAGAAAATCTTTTCACATGAAAGTGGATGAAAGCCAAAAGTAACGACCAAAGGGTTCTATTGTACGGTAGCACGCAGAAGTTTTTAGTCCAGGCTAGTAAATACATCTAGATCATTGTGTCCGAACAACGAACAGTTCATTACTAGTCATTGTGTCTGCATCTCTACCTCGATAACCAATATGTACTTTTGGTTGTTAGAATTATGTAAAATAATGCCGGACTCCTCAGCAGCGCTCGTCCACGATACCGCATGCGAGACTCGAACTCAGGACCTTCGGTCTCGCGCTGAAGCAGCCCATACCATGATGAAATGGCCATCCATTGCTTCCAGGTTTTCAGTGGTGATCTAGCTTATATCGACTCATGAATTCAACTGTTAAAATTACCACATTCTCCACAAACTGCCATTTTGATAATAACTAGGAATTTCTGAAATACTGCAGAACCAGTTGAGCACAAGCGAACGTATTGTCTTTGGGATTCGTAATCAGTGAGTAATTAAGTACAAAGGAATTCTTGTTTTGTACAAATGCCACATCCGCCACAGCTTACTTGAGAATCAAAATTTCTGCAATCAACTGTATTTCTTACCCTTAGGTCCATCGTGTCTGTTTGGCAATGTATTGGATTACACTCTGGATTACCTAGAGTATACTCATTAGTATTAGGATTAACAACTGATACTGAAACAGATTCGTAGAATTATTAATTGCTTTGGTACTAGTGCTACTATAATAATAGAAATAATCTTAAAATTTTAGACCTATCATGGTGTGACTACCTAATCTATAAGATCTCAGGTGGAAGTTATATTGTTCTATATACTGACTCATTCTACATGACCATCAACAATACGTCGTTTAGCATTTTTGAAGAACACATCTGAACTGGGAAGAGAGTAATATATTTGATACGAAAGGCAAGAGGCAATGTGACCATGCCTGCATGATCGACACAACCCATTTCGATTGAATCTTTCCGCATTCACAATCACGGACCTTTTCCAAATGCTACATGTTAAATATCAATGTTCTCAGTAATTATATGTCGAGCTTCCAGAATTGTGTGGTTATTAATTAATGCCACTACAGACTGACCTGGTTCCTTGTGACGCATTAGGTCGTTGTGACGAGCTCTTATATGAACCACAGATTTATTGGCCTGTTTTAGCAGACCTTCCATAGATTATTGAAAAGAAGTCCTTCCATAAAATTATTTCATTTAATCAATTTTATCATTTTTTCTTTCGAGTACAATCTAGTAATTCTTCATTGAAAACCTTTCTATGCTTTCTCCGGGTCTTTGAACTTTTTAGCAGTAATAGAAATGACGTTTGTTTTTAAAGTTTTGAAATCTGCTGCTTGCAAATGAGGATGAAGGGACTTTGAAGTTGTGAGTAATTTTCTCCCCTTGGACTCCGTAGTCAGCAATCTATTAAACACCTCATTAGAATCGTTTCCAGTAGTCAATAAAGAAAGTTGACCCTGAAACATTCTTAACTCTTCTACATATAGTATAGACGGTCCAGACTCAATGATGAGAAATCCATAACTTATAGTTGAAGATCTATTATCTCTGATCAACAGACTACAACATCCAAGAATAGAAGGGTTATGACCAGTTATACTCAAAATGGAAACTTCGGTAAGCATAATAGTAGCGTCAGAACTTAATGATCTAATCTTACCAACCAAAATAATGGACTTATTACTGCTAGTTTCAACTATAAAATCATGAATAGCACCACTGGACAGATATGATCGTTTCTGAATATAAAGTGAATTATTGTTGGTTGTAAATATGGATAATATATGATCATTAGAACTAACCTAATTAATAGGATCCGAATGATAAAATTTAGTATTGCCTGTGGTAAAATTTACAGCAGTTTTACAAAGCGCCTATATGTGTCCAAATGTACCAGATTCAGAGTATTTAGCATTAAGAAATACACATGAATTACATGAAAGAAATTGGTCATAGGACAAAATTTTACTGAACTTTTGCTTAATTTTATAACCTGCTTTGAGATTCCTCAATAGATTTGTATCCGCATTGAATTGAAATGATTAATTTGTATAGACATTTCTAGGGTTCTGACTATATCGTTCATTTTTTGTGTCACTCTTCATATCTTTATTGTTGTGACTTTAAGTCCAGCTAGTTGTCACGTGATTTATTCGCCAATCGAAATGTGACTTATTCACTCCCGTACTGTATTAAACCAATGACGTTCGACCGGTCTGATCAGCCTAGCGTACTTATTGGTCCTTTGTTCGCCTAACCCGTCCACTTGAGTCCAGAACACCAATAACAGCTTCCATTATGCGAATCATTTATTTCAGACATACCTGGTTTATATACCAGCTAAACAAACTGCACCGCATAATAAAATTAGAAATAACATTTATACAATATAAAGCCAAATGTGGCCGTGAACGTGGGAGACTGTAATCAGTAAACTGAACATAAGAACAGTAGATTGTACAATAATAATCTATAGGTCAAAATGAAGCTTATAATAAGATGAATATAAATATACACAATGTAGTTACTGAATAGTTATACAATAATAATATGTAGATAATATTAGATCGCTAATAGTTCTCAGAAGTTACTCGTAATTTGATCATCGCTAGCATACAACACCTCCCCTTTTATGAAGATCCGAAGTTTAGATCCTGATTTTAAAAAAATTGTCTTTAACTTTAAATTCTTGAACATTATCCTCCCCAACGAAATAATGTTAGATCCTCATATCTCAAATTTACAATAAGTATGACTTCATTTAAAACATTTCTCATATTGAATGAAGATGCACTAGAAATGATTAGATGGTGATGATGAACGACATTTGATTTGAAGTTATTACGGTTTGATTCTTTTCAAACACTTTCCTCCAATTCATTAAGAATTTCATTGGTGGGTAAAGTGTCACTAAGAAAATCAGCATCTAACAAAATGGGGTTAGATTTTGAGCCATAATTTGATTCAGCTGATATAGCTAACCCATTTTTATAAGAAATTTGATCGAAATTATGTGAATCATTATGAGAACCCATATCTGGTAAATTGACATGAGAAATCGGACAAGAAGTTAGCTCATTATAAGCTTCTGTCTCTCATTAATTTTCGGTTTTATTTTGCACAATTGCGTTCGTCGTACTGCTCCAGTTATTTTCTGGGTATAAGTATCGACCAATATCACTCCTGGTTGGAGTTTATTTTCAGAGTTAAACAGAGCCACTAGTGCTTCGTTTAATTCTGGATCCAGGGCTTCATCTACATGATCTTTTGTTTCTTGATCATCTGGTACTGTCACAGCTTCTTGTGCATTTAGCAAGATATTGTCTTGCTGTGAGCCGGGTAATTTACCAATATTACAACTTGCTTCAGGTATAAACAGATTTAAACCCTCTACAGGTCATGCTTCTGAAATGTCCATTACTGTACCATTGTCTGCATCATAAATGGATTCCTTATTTTTTGGTTGAGTGAAAAGTCTGCCTAAAACTGCTTTAAGTAGTTGCTGTTGAAAGGCTAACATCTGCTGGTAATGTTGCTGTTGGTTCTGTAATTATAACTGCGACTGTTCTAAAGAAATTTCCATTTTTACTGCTAATAATAATAAAAATATTGACTCCAAAACCCATAGGCAACTATTATAGCTTGTTTCTTTCCAAAACCTACTTCACCAATTGTGGTATATTTTTTCCGCAAAATCCCCCTCGTTAATTTGTTGTGTACGTTCTCTCGTTGTTCGGGTCCTTTCTAATTCCATTATCTGATTCAAGCAATATATTTAATGGTATATCCTGCTTTATATCACTTCCTGTCTCCCACTTTTATCTTGCCGGCTGTATCTGGTCTGCATGTCGTACCCATATCTTCATAGGTAACTTCCCTTTTTTTGGGATCATGATGCTTAACTTCCAGGTTGGCTTTACTCCCTGAAAAATTTCTTGCTATTACCACTTGTTGAATTGCTGTTCCATTCATTTATTTTTGCGGAGGCTGTTTCCAGGTTATTGTTTCATTTGTTCTATAGGTATTCTAAACCTTCTTCCAAAAATTGCTTCTCCTGGACTTTATTGATTATTGGTTGCTGGGTTGGTGTTGCGCTCTAGGTTAGTAAAAATCTTTGAATCATATTTTCTATTGTTCCTTTTCCCTCGGCTTTAAGTAGTGCTATTTTAAGCGTGTTCACAAACCCCTCGACTAAACCGTTAAACTGCGGTGTCTTCATATGCCTAACGGCATTGGCGATTCAGACCTTCGAAAATTCAGCAGAGGTAAACTGTGGTCCATTATCTGACGCCAATATATCTGGACACCCAAAGCAGCTGAATAATTGTCTCAGGTTTTCGATAGTAGCTTTTGTTGTGACAGGCTTCATGTAGTGGACCTTTGGCCATTTGGAGAATGCATCAGAGAACACCAAGAACTGTTTCCCGTTTATGGGACCGGCGAAATCTACATGCACTGTCGACCACGGATTTGTCGGTGTTCCCCAGCTCTGCATTTCTGTCTTGCGAGGTGCCTTGATGGCTTTTGCACACGTGGAACATCTCGCAACATATTCTTCGACTTGGGCATTAATATTCCGCCAATATCACCCGTGTCACACCTGCGTGTACAGCATGCAGTTCTAACACCACCTTGCGGCCTAAATTTGTGGATACAACAACTCGATTTTTAAACATCAGGCACCCCACCACAATGGATAGGTAGCATATTGTTCAATGTTTTTGTTGTCCATATGAGCGAGCCAACCATGTTAGAGGTAACTAACAATCCGCTTCAGCTTGTCGTTTTCTTGAGTATGGCGTTTAACATCTTCAGTGGATAACGGTGGTGATTTTATAGTAACTTGTAGTATTTGGTGAATATCCTCTTCCAGCGATATTGTTGCAATAATAGAATCTTCGCTTTCCTGCTTCTGATTCTCAATTAGTCGAGATAAAGCATCAGCTTTTTCAAACTTTTCAGTTGATTTATATAGAATTTAGAAATCATAAGCAAGTAATTTAATAGCCCAGCGTTGCAATAGATTCGCAGTATATGCAGGAATACCTGACTTCAACCCAAATAAAGATAAAAGCGTCTTATAATCCGTTGGATGTGTAAATCGACGACCATAAATAGTTTTATGAATTTTCTTTACTGCAAAAACTAATCCTTCTTTCTCAATCTAACTATATTTTCGCTCAGCTGAGTCAAGAGTTCGGGATATATGAGCAATCGGCTTTTCTTTACCATCAAATAAAGATGGCTGAAAACAGCTTCAATTCCATAGCTGGAATATGTAAGATATAACATTTATATCCTTAGAGCTTCGCACGACCAATGATCTTAAAGCTAAGTTCATCGCAAGAACGATTCTAAATTTGAAGCAGTATTATAGGACACTTCACTAAGTGCATTTTTCCAGCTATATAACTTAAAGTTAATCCATGCCCTGGGTTGGTTTACAATTAACAGATCATGTTGTAGAATCCAAACTACGGTTTGGACTGAAGAATAGCCTTTCAGGTAGGTTAGACACGCGCCCTTGCCCGTCAAAATCAAAACAAGTAATCGGGTAAATAGCGGTTCTATAATTCATCATAAATTTAAATGTACATCGTTACCTAAACAATTATTACCACCCGGCTATTCAACCAATAATTGTTGAACCAACCAAATCTAAATTACAATAAATAAAGAAGTTGATAAAAGATGCGGGAAAAATTACCAGTCACAACGAATGAACGCTATTCTATCCTGACTGGATAGAACACGCACAAAAGGAGGAGCAAATCAATATGGCTGCCGCCAAGGACAAGTATCAAGTAAAACAACATAAATGCAGTTCTGGAAGAAACACAAAAATTTAGTGAAGGTGTAAGAAAAATAAAAACTATAATACAAAATACAAATATTAACAATTCAAATGTAATCAAAAGACTAACAATGTACAACTAAGGGAATCAATAGAAACAAAGTGCAAGTGTGTACATGGACGGATTTTCACACACACAAAACATTCAAAACGGATCTTACACATGTACTCACAAAGCCAGTTACAACTGACTGCGATATTACATAACATTACTAAGATCTTGTAATATGGGATTGTGTCTGAAGGCTTACCGAATTTAGTGAAGGCTGTATATATATCGTCCGATATATAAAAGCACATCACACTTCGCTTTCTATCAATAAATCTGTGAGACATAAGTAACATCACAATACTGTGAAGGTTTTCAGAGAGCATTTCGATACCATTTGAGTACTTAAATAACCCTTTAAGAGTAATGTTTCTTACAGTTTTGACGAGTGCATGGGTCGTGCGTTTACGACAGTGATTTTAAGGTTTATATTTTAAACTTGTTTTCAAGATACAACCTACAATGATGCAACTCCAGTGACTTAATAATATACTCCGGGTTACAAAATTACCCAACTGGGCCCGGTACTCACACTACAGAACAATCAGCCAACAGGCGATCTCCTAATAACCATCAACTGGCCTCTCCTTTCCATGAGTTGTCAACCGCTATCCACACTCTTGTTGTCCACTTTCACATCCTGACTATAATGGTCCATTGGTTAATTTCTTTTCATTTTATCATAAGGATTCCGTGTCAAAGCATATTTTGTGATATAATTAAATGATTTTCACCTTCAGTTTCCCTTCCTAATTTTCTTCCCAGGTGCTAGCCAGTTGGTTCCCAGCCATAGTAAATTATTGCTGATGATCTCTGGCTAATGGACGCGGAGCGACATACACAGGTAACTAAATATATGTACATGTGTATTTTTGATTATTGTGTTGGGAGACTCTCACCTTTCAGCTGAGTGCAATATCACTGTTTTAACGTTGTTGTTGATAATTCTTTGGTCTTCAGTAACAGTTCTTTTAATTCCCAGATGTTCTTCAATTGTAGGAATACTTTTCTTGCTTTAAAAATTCTTGCTGTAGCGGTAAACATATCTTCAAAATCAATGGCTTTGCCAGTCTACGATATTTGCGGCTGACCTCACTAGTTTTACTGAACTCACCTGGCTGTAAGCATTTGGTCACGCATCCACACCGAATCACTAGTGGGTACGCCATTCTACACACCTCTTTCAACCATTAGTCAGCTTAGAACAAACGTTCCCCAACAGACCGATAGCCTTCCAAATATATCTTTGAACTTCATTTCTAACTTCTGATTTGGTTGGGTTGGCATACTTCAATCACAAAGACGTTACTGGTTAAGGTGTTGTCAAACTTCGAATAATTGTGGCATTTTTTTAGTGAGTTCACATCTATATCCGATCATCCTTGTTTATCGACGAAACTACCGAGTAACTAAAAGTTTACAACTCTTGGAGAGATTCATCAACAGTTCCTATTTGGCCTGTTTGTTGCGCCATAACTCTGAATCTCACTTTCCCCCTTGTGAATGTTGAGGAGTGGCAATTTACGAGCATGATCAAATTGTCATATATGTTATGTTATTTATTGCAGTAAAAACGTTTAATTTCTGGATGAAAAACGGGCCTAACAGTTCAGGAGCAGTATTGTTGACGAGTATTAAATTTAGGTTATACCCGGGAGGTTAGTATCGCCGACGATTGCATACCGCTTGTAGTCTGCCAAACGCCCAATGTTGTGGGACACTGTTATACCAACACCACGGAGTGACAAAGCTAATGATATGCTTTAGTTCGATTTTTTTCCGTTTATAGTGTATATCCGTCCATAAAAAAAGAAGCGATAACAGCAAGTGCCCAAAAGTATTCGGATGTCTCATAAAACATACTATGCATTTATCATATTCTTCTGACTGGTTTTTCTATAAAGTCTGTCATTTCGATATTGGTAAGCTAGTGATTCATGCTAGGTACTGTGCTTGTTTGGATAGTATATGGAGCGAAGTATTAACGAATTTCTTAGAGAGCTTTTCTAGAGGTGATTAGTAGCCGTGCACTAATATTTGAAAAGGTTTTGTAAGGTTATTTTATACATAGCTTGGGTCAAGCATATCTTCAAAAGGGCTGTGGTTCGAGTACACTGCTGGCTTATCAAGTTTCAGTTTCGGCTGACTGACTGTCTTCAGTTTCGAAAGAAATATAGGCTTGTCGGCCTGTGTTAGTGTTGACAATGATGATCTCTTAGTTGGTCCAATTTTACTTAGAAAGAGTCGACAGATGGAGCCCCGATCACGTGTTGAAGTGATGAATTCCACTCGCTCATCATTTGATGTGGAAGTCGATAGTCAGCTGACAAGTTATTTGTTCTGGGCTTTTAAAATTTTTAGAGTGTCCTCGAAAATTCTCTGTTTTTGAAAGACAAGAAAAATGAGTGTATATCATGTGCAAATTTACCACTAAGCAATTTGAAAATTGTAATCAAGTCGCCTCTAGTTCTCCGATATGGCAACGGGAGTAGATTTAGTTTAGCCAGTGGAGCATCATATGGAAGCTTTGCTATTCCGACAATCAGTTTATTTGTTGTTCTTTGGAACTTTTCCAAAAGCACACTGTCCTTTTTTAAGCAGGGGCTAGCTGCTTGTACTCAAGTTTGAGACGTACGGGCACTGTGTACAAATTCAAGACTGTTTTAGTATCATCGTGACTAAGGGCCCAGCAGTACCAAGACCGGTGATGACAGGAGGCAAGGAAGGTCATTTACATACAAGAGGAATAACACTGACTTGAAAATTTAACTCTGAGGCACTTTGCTAAGCACAGTTTCCCGAGTAGACAACTTGGAGTTTACCTGAACCCTTTGTTGGTGCACAACTAGAAAGTCTTTTATCCACAATAATAGATTGCCTTCAACCACGACATTTCTTAACTTATATAGACTTGCCCATATCATTCTTATTTAGCGGACCAAATACATAGAGTTCTTTAATGGTTACGTTGTCCAGTGTAGTAGTAGTTTGAGAATACTTGAGCTTTACCATGGTCATCCTCTACTAATGATGAAACATTACTGCCTCCCCTACTGCAGGAATATTCCCTTTTATTTTAGTCCTTTGGTTTGTATATGAATACAAGCGTTCGGGGTATTCTATAGATTTCTTAGCAATTGTTTCTTCGCACAACCTTCTAGACTTGAAAAGGGTCGAGATAAAAGTATTCCTAGCTTCTCGATATTGAGATTTTGTTTCATCAGTACCCAGTAGGCTAATTCTTTTCCACACTTTTCTCCGCTTACGGAAAAGGGTGCAAACCTTCCCACTAAACCATGGTGGATAGTTTTTCAGACCCCTTGGTATAGTCTAAGGGATATGAGATGCAGTAACTTTTAGGTATAAATTTCGAAACACACCCCAAGCTGTTTTGATTGGGGACTGGCTCTATTTTCCAATCTACTGAAGATGCTGAGTGTATATTGGCTTCCCAAACGTTAGGTCTGGGTTGATATGGCGCGTGCTCGGTTCTGACGGCTATATGGAAGTCATAGGCTAGAACTGCATGATCACCTTTACCTAGAGGTGGCATATAATCGGGGTTCATGACGTCATGTTCATAGGGGGTCAATATAAGAACTAGTAAGGATGATTCATAGCCCGGGTCGTACCTAGTCACTTCTTTCACATGTTGCCCTAAGGCACTTGTGTCAACTGCACCAACTAGTTTCTGCTCTATCGAAGCCTCACAACTCGAAAACTTATGATTTTAGGTCCTCCCCGCCAGCGTCTAACCTACGCTTCAGTTCATTTTTGGCTTCTCATTTTCCTACACGGTCTGGCAGCTGCAAACTCTTACGGACAAAAGTTTTTGAACCCTTTAGTTTATGTCCATTTTGTAATATTAAGTCCCGTTCATTGGGAGATTTGAGTGCTACGTTCAGAAGCTTGGTTTGATTTTGTTTCAAGTTCGTTTGGCTATCTAGTTTATACACCTTTACCAAAATGACTCCGAAGATATCCTTAGGTTTAAGTTGATTCAGTAGCTGTTTTATCAGCCCACTCTCATGCTCAAAACGAGTTTTAGGTTCTCAGCTTTCACTCTCTTTGATTCTATGAAAGGTAACTGACCTGTCGCTGCGATCAGTCTTTGATTTCCCGGCTACTTTTGGGAGGTTGGATTTTCTTTAATAGCGTTATGTCGTTTCTTGTTCTTGACCTGTGCCTACTCATCAACTTCCATTGGAGTAGCAACGATTGAAATGGTCTCGGCTAACAAGCTGTTTGCGTCTGAGCAGCGCTGCTGACAAAACCGAATGTAACAATATTTACTAAACCGTTTGAAAGCCAAAGGCGTTAGATTCGTGCCAACTTCGTGGTACCAGTCTTTGCAATCATCATAGTGCATACTGCTTTCGACGGGGTATCGATAGCCCGGGTGTTGGCAATTGCTTTTGTTGCACTGTTCAGCCATCAAACAGGTTTTCAAAAAGAAACTAGACACAATAATAATCAGATAGAAAAGTAATTTATGACCAAAAAGGTAAAGAACCAAATTTTTAGGACCAAAAGTGCTAACAAATACACTAGAAACAATGTACTCAAAAGTACCGAGGATAAAATACTTTGGAAACAAAAACGATATTCTTAGCGCATACTCTAACTGAAATGAATTCAATTAAAGTTTGAAAAGTAGTCTTGATACGTGATAAACGATCAAACCAACAAAATTTACCCAGAGAGGAAAAATACCACTGTCCTTCTTAAATATCTCGGGTTTTTCGAAAGTCGAAGTGCCTTGGAGTCGTCTGGAAGTCTTTTGACTCATGAACAAAAAGGCTTATTGTGTTTTTTCCCGTAATCCATCTGGTAGCTTATTTGAAGTGACAGAAAACTTATGTAAAAAGAATTTCTGTTGTACGCTGGATCTACGATGAATTACTTTGGCTAACCTATTGTGATTTCTTGGTTTGGAATTGGGCATATTGGTAAAGCCTAATATTAGGTTTAAAGAGTGTAATTACTGGTGTATGAGCTTGAATTGAAATGTAGGATTAGACCTGACTCTCCAGCCCTAATGTACCACATCGTGAAAAGTAACTCTCTCCACGATACATTAATAAGGTCCTTCTTGTATAGTATCTCTGCATTCATCTGATTCTGAAAATGTTGCTTCTACAAAGGCTACCGAGTATTCAGGTACTAGGCGGATAAAAAACTTATATATAGTATGCACCTAATCTTACACGTAAAAATTACGAGACATACAACCCATAGGTTTACTTGAGTACAATGTGATTGACATGGTTCTAAGACAGTATTGCACTAGTATATTAACATGCCATCCACTGCATCCAACACTAATCCAGCTGTACTTTTTTTATACTAAAAAAAGTTGTCACCTACAACATACTGTCGGATTTTTCAATTTCTGCTCTATAAAATTAGTCGTGTTATGTACTTCATCTCTGTGGTATAGGTAGAGTACCTTCAAGTTATCAGCATACAAGAGGGCCCTTCCGAATTAATGACCGCCACTAATGTTGGTGTGTATCACAGAGAAAAAAGACCAGAGTACATCCACTTGAAACCGTCTTAGATGCTGACGTCTTTGAGTCTACATTGCCAATGTGTTAATGATCAAAGAATGATTTAAAGCGCATGAGAAAAGTGTCGCGGATACTAAAGTGCTGGCACTTTATCGGACTCCATTAGCAACACCGGTAATGAATTCTCCAAAACGATAATCATAGCAATTTCTATTCATCAGAAATACTCCATTTAATAAGGCTTCTCAAAGCTTCGTCAACATTTTCTCCTCAAAACTCTACATCACCATCATTCTGTAAACAAATATTACACTTGATCATCTAAGCATATATGTATATCGTATCATAGAATTATCTTACATAGAAATACTGTCAATTTACATATATCATGTACTCTAAATAACAATATCAAGTAGCCTCGATTCCTCATCCCAACTGTCGGTAAACCATAGATGTAGTAGCACGATAGAAAGTGATTGGTAAATTTTCCGTATGAATACATTACAGACTAATCAGAAATTATGAGGGGTAGTTCATGGATATCACAAGAAATAATACCAACATCAATTATACTACTTATTCTTCTCAGTAAGTAGCTTGAAAAACTAAACTGTACTTTTTATATTTCAGGCCCTACAACTCAGTCAATTTCTAAAATCTTGGTTGAATGATCTCCCATAAAATACAAATACCATGAAACGATAACTTGAATCAACATGTTCCTTACAGAATGTTTTGGTATATATAAATAACATTTCTCAATCATTTTGATTATTCAGTAATAAACCTATTTCATTATTATGCAAAATGTTTTCTTCTAAAATAATGAAAAGAGAAAGAGCAAACGATTTCCCACTGTGAAACATGGTTTCAATCACGTTTGGTTGTTCATTGAAATGAATCAGTTTCATTAGGAAGATGGAAAAGTACTTTTTCTCAAGCTTGTATATATAGAACTATAGTATTAGGTGATGAAATTCAAATTTGTCGTCTATTAAGCATAATACAATGGTACCTAGTTACAACAATGACAACAACAACAAATATTACTACTACTACTAGCACTACTACTACCAATAACACTAATACTACTACTACTATTAATAATAATAATAATAATAACAATAATAATAATATACTCGATTACAATAAACGATCGTCGGAACAAGATAGGCAACATTACTGTTTCACAAGCATTCAACTCGTGAATACTAAACACACAATAAGCAGATTACCATGGTGTTTGGTAGTAGCAAATAGAAAACCCTGCACATAGGTTTCTTGCAAATTAGCACTCTTCAATAAGGTGTGCCTGTAAGCGTGAGCGAATTGATGCTCATCGACAGAATCAATCACGTATCACCCAGTTTCGTAGTCAAAGACGTTGAAAATCACATGTCCGAGCACAACTGACCATCAGTGTCAGAAAATCTGAAATTCACACATCATAACTTTGAACGATGTACTTCCACCATAACCTAACCATTTTTCCGATTATTCATTTCGATATACAAGTGTAGGACCTGAAGAAAAATTGGCATAAAGGATAGTCTTCGTTCATATATTAATCCCTTATTATGAAGGCGTTCTTTAAACAGTTATAAATCGATTGAGATCTCTTGGAAATCGATAAAAGCTGTCTCCCGTATTCATCGGTGATTGTTGATGATGATTATGATTGCTCGTTGTTGAATAACACCACTGTTCATTGTCGAACATACTTCACTGATGAGTTCTATGGTGATTGTTTCTCATTTCTCTAAGGGAAAGAGGGAGAAGTCGAGTAAAACAGTGATTCACGATTAGTGATAAACATGGTATTAATGCACGTAAGTACACGTGGTTGGCACATTTAATAAACCAGTTAAAATAAACTTAAAATGAGACAAGTCATGGATACAAATGTGTACTTGGAAAAGAGATAACCAACAAGTTTGAACTGGCTTCCAGTCAGTCTGTGATGAACATTCAGTTGGGATGAGTACTAGTTTGCAGTATTCACACGAATGGATCACATTCTACAACTTGTGATATTGATGAGATAAGTAATATTTCTGCTGAAATGTAGTATTCAACAAAAACATGACTCCATTTGACAATGTTATTGACTAATAATAGAATCATACTAAAACATCAACGAATTCACAACTAGGTTTGCAAGAAGCTGATAAGTGTCAACTATCAAACATTCTTTGATTGTTCATCTACTTCAACTCTATCTTCATGTATACACTTTTAGTTATAGATGTCGGCATCTTCTCATCACTGTTGATTTCATCAGTGAAAGGCAAACATCATGAGTTGATGAACTAAGTTCTGAGGTTCTAATTTTCATACCTATTTTCATCTTCCAGACTAGATCTACTTCAATTAGAGAACAAAACTCTTTTAATTCATTCACACTTCAGATAATGAAATTTCTTCAATTCCACTGCCTTGGTAACGAGGAAAATGAAGTCAGTCTGAAATTGTCGAGATATTCGATTACGTAAGATGACTGACTAACACTGAATACAGTTGAGTCACATGAATGAATTACAAACACGATGAGGTAAAGTAACAGTGTGTAAAGATTTCTCATCCTTCCACTTGATGTGAAGGAATATTATCTTGACTTCTCACCAATGATTACATTCAATTCACTTGAACAACAGATAACGGTAATACACACTCGCACACACACACACAACAACAACAACATTGAAAACAGAAGATAAAATCAATTAACAGAGAATTCGGACGATTGTCATTCGAAAGTATACACTGTACTATCATATACACAAATATGAATGATTTACATTAGATCAATGACAGTAACATATGATATGTTAACAAAGAGTTTACAATATGCTCTCAGTGTTTACTACAATACACATTGCAAATTGTAAACTATTCATTAGCTAGGATTCCTTTCGAAATTTCGAAATGGTAGCCCAATATTAAGGAAGATGATTGATCAACTTCATCTTATTTTAGGCTCTAAATATACACGATCATTCAACTAAACATTCAATAAACTGACAGTGACATAATTTTGAACTATCTCCATTCAAATGTGGATTGACACATGATTGTTTCACGGTCCATTGAGTATCGACAAACAATGATATCCATGATTTGTTCTACTCAATTTCAGTACTGAGTAATCATACTATCAAGTAGATGATGGCCAATGACACGTCCATTGACCTATCATTGTATGTTCTGGTATCTAGAGGCCCTACATGTGTCTTGGGATATTAGGATATCAACAACAAAGAGAAGAAGTTGTCGTCCAACAACAATTAGATACCACTGGGTAGGTTCATCCTGTGGTGACCATATCTAAAGATTGTATTAGAAAAAAAGATCACCACGATAATGACCGTTAAGATAGATCTCATATGGAGTAGGGTGAGTTGTAAGCATCTGAGCATAGAAGCCAATCACAACGAGTTCATACAATTGATCCTAGTACAGAAAAATTATTGACTGCCAACGATGCTTAAAGGAAACGTGTATCTATCTCACAACACTGCTGGTTCTACAACGTTGAACAATTCCTATGCATCGAGGAGTGGACTAATCGTTTTACACTTCGGACAATCACTTGAATCAATCTTTTAACTGCTCCACAATTATTGTCTTTCTTTATTCTGCATTGATCTTTAAAAACCAATTTTCCCCATTTGAGGTATCCACGCTGTGTTACTTTTTACATAAATAAATAAATAAAACCCGCGAAATAGGTGAACTCACATTATTCTGCTATGATTGACATTTTATTTGCCTGTTTAAAGATACTCGTCGTGTAGTTCTGTTTGACCACACAACATTCAAAGCACACAGTCTTGTCTATACACAATAACTCACATCAAAGACAACATGAAACAAACCACTCACACCTATCTTCATGCTCTTTGGACGTCAGCCAGATGTAGCCGACTGTCCAGTGGTCAAATATTATGTCCCCGGAATGTCTTGATCGCCATTCCGCCCGGCAGGTAAACCGGTCACCAGTTGGTGGGAACCCTTTTTATGCCAACCAGTGTAACAAGAATGAGGGTCATATATTTTTCATATGTTATACTAAATCCACAATTTTATTCTTATGAAATTCCTGTAAATTCACGTCAGAATAAGTTAAAAAGATACTAAGCACATCTTTATTCTGACCAAAAGCTTGCAAGAAAAACTACTTTTCTTTCAATTCAAAGTCGAATTATTGACTTATATTATTAATAATTGTAAATATACTACTTATATAAGTAATAACCTTATCAGTAGTGTAATGAGTGATTTATATGGTCTGGAAACTGGTCAACATTTTTTAATATTTTACGCCTTTTCATTCATTCACATTACTTTCTCGAAATGGTTGTCTACCTTCATCTTGTTAATGGCCTTAAAATAGTTTTATTCTTCAGCCTCTCTCTCTCTCTTGTCCACTAATCAGGTGGTGGGATAGTCTTCGCTTCCCAACCAAACCCAGTTAGTCTCACTTCGTACTGGGGCTTGACTGAAGAATAAAACTATTTTAAGGCCATTAACAAGGTGAAGGTAGACAACCATTTCGAGAAAGTAATCTGATTGCATGAAAATGCGTAAAATATTAAAAAATGTTGACCAGTTTCCAGACCATATAAATCACTCATTACACTACTGATAGGGTTATTACTTATATAAGTAGTATATTTACAATTATTAATAATATAAGTCAAAAATTCGACTTTGAATTCAAAGAAAAGTAGTTTTTCTTGCAATCTTTTGGTCAGAATAAATATGTACTTAATATCTTTTTAACTTATTCTGACGTGAATTTACAGGAATTTCATAATAATAAAATTGTGGATTTAGTATAACATATGAAAAATATATGACCCTCATTCTTGTTACACTGGTTGGCATAAAAGGGTTCCCACCAACTGGTGACCGGTTTACCTGCCGGGCGGAATGGCGATCAAGACATTCCGGGGACATAATATTTGACCACTGGACAGTCGGCTACATCTGGCTGACGTCCAAAGAGCATGAAGATAGGTGTGAGTGGTTTGTTTCATGTTGTCTTTGATGTGAGTTATTGTGTATAGACAAGACTGTGTGCTTTGAATGTTGTGTGGTCAAACAGAACTACACGACGAGTATCTTTAAACAGACAAATAAAATGTCAATCATAGCAGAATAATGTGAGTTCACTTATTTCGCGGGTTTTATTTATTTATTTATGTAAAAAGTAACACAGTGTGGATACCTCAAATGGGAAAAATTGGTTTTTAAAGATCAATGCAGAATAAAGAAAGACAATAATTGTGGAGCAGTTAAAAGATTGATTCAAGTGATTGTCCGAAGTGTAAAACGATTAGTCCACTCCTCGATGCATAGGAATTGTTCAACGTTGTAGAACCAGCAGTGTTGTGAGACACGTTTCCTTTAAGCATCGTTGGCAGTCAATAATTTTTCTGTACTAGGATCAATTGTATGAACTCGTTGTGATTGGCTTCTATGCTCAGATGCTTACAACTCACCCTACTCCATATGAGATCTATCTTAACGGTCATTTTCGTGGTGATCTTTTTCTAATACAATCTTTGGATATGGTCACCACAGGATGAACCTACCCAATGGTATCTAATTGTTGTTGTTGGACGACAACTTCTTATCTTTGTTGTTGATATCCTAATATCCCAAGACACATATAGGGCCTCTAGATACCAGAACATACAATGATAGGTCAATGGACGTGTCATTGGCCATCATCTACTTGATAGTATGATTACTCAGTACTGAAATTGAGTAGAACAAATCATGGATATCATTGTTTGTCGATACTCAATGGACCGTGAAACAATCATGTGTCAATCCACATTTGAATGGAGATAGTTCAAAATTATGTCACTGTCAGTTTATTGAATGTTTAGTTGAATGATCGTGTATATTTAGAGCCTAAAATAAGATGAAGTTGATCAATCATCTTCCTTAATATTGGGCTACCATTTCGAAATTTCGAAAGAAATCCTAGCTAATGAATAGTTTACAATTTGCAATGTGTATTGTAGTAAACACTGAGAGCATATTGTAAACTCTTTGTTAACATATCATATGTTACTGTCATTGATCTAATGTAAATCATTCATATTTTTGTATATGATAGTACAGTGTATACTTTTTCGAATGACAATCGTCCGAATTCTCCGTTAATTGATTTTATCTTCTGTTTTCAATGTTGTTGTTGTTGTTGTGTGTGCGAGTGTGTATTACCGTTGTCTGTTGGTCAAGTGAATTGAATGTAATCATTGGTGAGAAGTCAAGATAATATTCCTTCACATCAAGTGGAAGGATGAGAAATCTTTACACACTGTTACTTTACCTCATCGTGTTTGTAATTCATTCATGTGACTCAACTGTATTCAGTGTTAGTCAGTCATCTTATGTAATCGAATATCTCGACAATTTCAGACTGACTTCATTTTCCTCGTTACCAAGGCAGTGGAATTGAAGAAATTTCATTATCTGAAGTGTGAATGAATTAAAAGAGTTTTGTTCTCTAATTGAAGTAGATCTAGTCTGGCAGATGAAAATAGGTATGAAAATTAGAACGTCAGAACTTAGTTCATCAACTCATGATGTTTGCCTTTCACTGATGAAATCAACAGTGATGAGAAAATGCCGACATCTATAACTAAAAGTGTATACATGAAGATAGAGTTGAAGTAAATGAACAATCAGAGAATGTTTGATAGTTTACTCTTATCAGCTTCTTGCAAACCTAGTTGTGAATTCGTTTGTCAAATGGAGTCATGTTTTTGTTGACTACTACATTTCAGCAGAAATATTACTTATCTCATCAATATCACAAGTTGTAGAATGTGATCCATTCGTGTGAATACTGTAACCTAGTACTCATCCCAACTGAATGTTCATCACAGACTGACTGGAAGCCAGTTCAAACTTGTTGGTTATCTCTTTTCCAAGTACACATTTGTATCCATGAGTTGCCTCATTTTAAGTTTATTTTAACTGGTTTATTAAATGTGCCAATCACATGTACTTACGTGCATTAATAACATGTTTATCACTAATCGTGAATCACTGTTTTACTCGACTTCTCCCTCTTTCCCTTAGAGAAATGAGAAACAATCACCATAGAACTCATCAGTGAAGTATGTTCGACAATGAACAGTGGTGTTATTCAACAACGAGCCATCATAATCATCATCAACAATCACCGATGAATACGGAAGACAGCTTTTATCGATTTCCAAGAGATCTCAATCGATTTATAACTGTTTAAAGAACGCCTTCATAATAAGGGACTAATATATGAACGAAGACTATCGTTTACGCCAATTTTTCTCCAGGTCCTACACTTGTATATGGAAATGAATAATCGGGAAAATGGTTAGGTTATGGTGGAAATACGTCGTTCAAAGTTATGATGTGTGAACTTCAGATTGTCAGACGAGGATGGTCATTATCGTTCAGACATCTGATTTTTAACCTCTCTGGCTGTGAATCTGGGTGATACGTGATTGATTCTGTCGGTGAGCATCAATACGCTCACGATTACATGCACAGCTTACTGATATGTGGTAAGTTGCAAGAAACCTATATGCAGGGTTTTCTATTTGCTACTACCAAACACCACCTTAATCTGCTTAGTCTGTTTTTAGTATTCACGAGTTGAATGCTTGACAAACAGTGATGTTGCCTATCTTGTTCCGACGATCGTTTATTGTAATCGAGTATATTATTATTATTATTTTTAGTAGTAGTAGTAATATTTGTTGTTGTTGTTGTCATTGTTGTAACTAGGTACCATTGTATTATGGTAATAGACGACAAATTTGAATTTCATCACCTAATACTATAGTTCTATATATACAAGCTTGAGAAAAAGTACTTTTCCATCTTCCTAATGAAACTGATTCATTTCAATGAACAACCAAACGTGATTGAAACCATGTTTCACAGTGGGAAATCGTTTGCTCTTTCTCTTTTCATTATTTTCGAAGAAAACATTTTGCATAATAATGAAATAGGTTTATTACTGAATAATCAAAATGATTGAGAAATGTTATTTATATATACCGAAACATTCTGTAAGGAAGATGTTGATGCAAGTTATCGATTCATGGTATTGGTATTTCATGGGAGATCATTCAACCAAGTTTTTAGAAATTGACTGAGTTGGAAGGCCTGAAATATAAAAAGTGCACTTTAGTTTTTCAAGCTACTTACTGAAGAGAATAAGTAGTATAATTGATGTTGGTTGTATTTCTTGTGATATCCATGAACTACCCCTCATAATTTCTGATTAGTCTGTAATGTAGTCATACGGAAAATTTACCAATCACTTTCTATAATGCTACTACATCTATGGTTTACCGACAGTTGGGATGAGGAATCGAGGCTACTTGATATTGTTATTTAGAGTACATGATATATGTAAATTGACAGCATTTCTATGTAAGATAAGTCTATGATACGATATACATATATGCTTAGATGATCAAGTGTAATATTTGTTGATAGAATGATGGTGATGTAGAGTTTTGAGGAGAAAATGTTGACGAAGCTTTAATAAATGGAATATTTCTGATGAATATTAATTTTTATGTCTCATCACTTGGTACTACAAACATTCCATTATCTTGTAATGTCGGTGAGTTTTACTGATATCAACGTGAGTATTGTGTTTGCATAGGCAGAATTAGAATGACTGACAGGCGATTGTCGAGAAGGGGAGATCGGCAACAGCAAGCAATTTGTATGAAAATGCAGGAACAATGTATTGTAAGACAGTTAACTGATTTTTGTAATATGAACTTTCATATTTGAGATAAATTAAGTATTTACTGTATGGTTCTCAGGTTTTACCAAGTTGTGCTGTAATGTTGTGTTCAAAGATATTCGATTTTCCCCACTTGTGTTATAGTTCACAACAAGATCATTTGAGTGATAGGTCAATCATTATGTATTGAGTTATAAGAGGTGACACAATATCATTAGTCTACGGAAGATGAATATTTAGATCGTCGGATATCAGCTCACTCGTCTAAAATTGTAGGTCTTACCAAAGGATATAAAAGTTTTGACTTCAGTTGACAGTTGTAAATTGAATCGATAATTTTATATACGCCGATGCTTAGATGAATCATTTGTCGATTATCTTCATGTTTCTGGAACTTTTCTATATAAATCTTCTGTGATTTAAATTACATTCAATGTGGGATAACCACTATCACGATTGATTGATTGATCACTGGGTGTTGATCAATGTCATATGTGTCACGTCCTTTTTAGTGTAGATCAAATTCTATCGACCAAGTTGCAATGTGGCCATTAGTTTAGGTGACTCGACATTGCGTGCACCATGTTGAGATAACATGGTAGTCGGAGGTAGCCAACTGGAATGTTTCATGCTATTTGGTGCTCGTCAGCAAGGTGTCCCTGTAATCTTGAGGAAACTGGTGCTTCCTGACGGATTCGATCCCGTATCACTCAGCTTCACAGTCAGAGACGTTACCACTGAGTTATCCGGGCCGTGACTGACGCCTTGTAGTACTGAGATGTATTCACAATGGATTGATTACTGTGTGGTTATCAATGTCATGTGTATCAGGTTCTTCTTTGTGAAAATCGAATGCTATAAACCTCTATCAACATCATCATCTTATTTTAATATTACAACTTGAATTCTGGCTATTATTGGTTGTACAACTGAATTGTTGGTATAGTTAATAAACTATTTAAGCTTTTACTATTCTTCCAGATTCCGTTTTGATTGATAAGACTTTCAGTCTCAGTGTATATGAATATCATTCTCAAGATAGTTCAGTGTTTTACATTTATGATTCTGGTTAGCATTCTTTTAGCATGTTAGTTTTCTATGGGATGGAGTCACTAACCCAATGTCCAACCTTCCTACTTTCCCCGGCCTTGGGACCGGAAGTAACTCTAGAAGAACTACAAGTGGATTTCCATTTACTTTTACCATAGCTAAAATAATTTCATGCTTTTTTTTATTATGTTGTCCACTATTGTTTTACTACCTAAGCTTTTTGTTCAAAAACTTTAACATTGTTTTATGCATTTGTAGAGGACTATTGGTTGATATCATCCTCAAAAATACTTTTGAACTTGTAGTTTTATTCTTGTTATTGTTACCAAGAACACAGAATGTTTTCTAGTTGTATGGACTTTATTTGTGATGTTTCCTCATAAGTTGATGAGATTGTAAATCTTCATCGACCAAGATGGTTGGGTCACGTGTTACGTATGCCTGAGCACCGATTACCACGACATACAATGCTAACCGGTGTTGTGGATGGCTGGAAGAAAGTTAGGGGTAGTCAAACCAAAATATGGCATCAGTTCACAAAGTCACTTACTTCTAGTCTTAACCATGTTGGTAGATGCAGACTACTTGGTTAGTGTCCACGTGACTATCGTAACCAATGATTGGAGACTCTTGGTGACACGGCTCAGAATCGATCACAATGGCGTCGGTGTATACAGTCTCTGTCTTCACTTAGACTATAAGATCAAAACCGCCTCATATCTTTCTCTCTACGAACTAATTATTACTTCCAGTAATATACCCTCATATGCAATCTTTCTTTTATATATTACCACCATTGAGTTAACTACTTCTATGAATCCGGTGTTTATCATGTTGTGCTAATGAGGTGTGGCAACTTAGACCGATGCATATATGTATCTGGTTCTACGCTGTAGCTGACTGACTGACAGACAAAATTCTATGACCTATATTCTATTCATTACTTGATATTCTTATTATAACATGAATTTCAGACTATTCTCCATTGTACAAGTAATTCATATCATTAAACAAACATTCATCACACTTCATTTAAAGAAAAATCAATCACTTGAACCATAGATGATCATTATTATAATGTTTTCTTAACGAAGTATCTCAAGCTTATTCTTTAATGAGGTAAATTCAATTCAACTGATGAATATCTTCTATAGATGAGATCATGAGTCAACTGAAGGTAGACGATCATGGAAAACCTGGAAGCACTGGATGCACTAATGAAATTCAGGAGGTCAGTCGCGGCTCGGATAGCTCAGTGGTAACGTCTCTGACTGTGAAGCTGGGTGACACGAGATCGAGTCCGTCAGGAAGCACCAGTTCCCTCAAGATTACAGGGCCACCTTTCTGACGAGTGTCAAGTAGCACGAAACCCGGGTCGACTACCTCCAACCACCATCTAACTATTGAAGGTGCTAAAATCTCCACAAAACCCCTTCTGATATGAATCAACATATGCTCACTAGCGACTGGCTTCAAGAGGTATATCCTGGAGTTCTAGTGAGAAGCACTGATCAGTGGAGTTCAACCAGATCTGTTGTTGAGATAGTAACTCACTGAAGACAATGGTGGATGTTGCGCTCAGTTTCGTGGATTATTTGAAGTTAGACATGGTTCAGTGGTTTAGTGGTCAAGTGCTCGAGCGCGTAACTGATAGGTTCTGGGTTCGAGTGTTGTATATGGGATCAAGAATGCTCACTATTGAGGAATCTCATAATAAGATGAAACCACCGTCCAGTGCTTCCAGGTTTTCCATGATGGTCCAGCTTCAATTGATTCATGATCCCAACTATCGAAATCACTACAATCTCCAGAAAACCTCTTCTGATTTGAATATCTACCCTGAAGCATATAAATGCAAATCTTGCACTTTTCATTATCAAATACAAAATGTATGAATATACTTTAAATAATTTCTTACCTGTTCTGATTTAGTTGATAATGAATAAGGGAAATCTGTTAAAGTGTACACATGAACTGTACCTTGGTCATCACCTATTAGGACACTCTTGAAATAAAAGATTAAAAACAAAAATGGCATATATATATATACACAAACTTTATTAGAATTGATTGAGGTTAGATATGAAAAACATTGAATACTAGATCATGAGTGTTATAACTTGTGGCCTTGTGTCTCTATCAGTATACATCATGTAATGATACTGTCAATTAGAGAACAATGGCTTATCGACCGGATCTATAACGTATAAAACCCGTACGAGCAGTCTAGAGTCTTTATCGGTTCTGCTTCCCGCCTAGTTCTGCTTGTTAAGTTCAGAACACCAAAATCAACCTCTGCGAGATGAATCATGTATTTCAAACATACTGGGTTTATAAACCAATCAGACAGACCACACCATACCATAAAATAGGAGACAACATTTATACAAGATTTGGCCAAATGTGGCTGTGAATGTGGGAGATAGACTGGGAATAACTCGTGAATGGCAAATAGTATCATAGTAGTTCATAGGTCAAAATAAAGCTTATAATAGGAGAAATATGAATACGCATAGTTTAGCTACTTAATAATTATACAATAAAATTATATGTATAGTATTAGACCAGAAGTAGATCCTAACAGTTACCATTCATAATTCTCGTTGGGGGGTATAACAATTAATCTAAAGAATAAACACTCAATGCTAAACTTGAAAGTCTTAGGTTTGAACCCAAATAGATACTGACTGATATGTGGTCCCAATAAAAGGGCGATATCGTTTTTTTTTATTATTATCTTTTGATTTCCATTGAGAAATTGAAAAATTCTAGAAAGATTCCCATATCATGTTATTAGACTAACGTAGTTTATCCAGTATTACTAGCCTCTTAGATGATATAGCACAGTGAAAAAAGGAGTAGTTATCATTAGTTAGATATTATACCCTTATCGGTTAGGGTAATTTTACATTGGTTTACAAGAGATCTGGAGACAACCATCCAAACTTTCATATGACAACCTAAACAACACGGCTTAATTTCGTATACCAGGTGAGCCAAGCACTTCTCAGGCTTGACCTGGGCAGTATAGATCAATCCCGCTTCACAGGAGAACCAGATATCATATAGGCTTTAACGTTACAATCTGAATAGTACAGCTCAATTCTGTAATGTGACCATACAGGTACACAGCACCCTAGTGGACCAATTAGTCATCATAGTATGAAATCAATGACTGATGGAATGAGTATTATGAAGAAGTAGAGATCTAGACAATAATTATAATCAATGATTGAGAATTCTAAATGAAATGAATGAATAGTCTCACTGGTTGAAATCATGAGTCAATTGAAGCTAGACCACCATGGAAAACCTGGAAGCACTGGACGGCCGTTTCGTCCTAGTATGGGACTCCTCAGCAGTGCGCACGCACAATCCCGCCCCCCTCCGCGAGATTCGAACCTAGGACCTATCAGCATTACGCCAAGCGCCTAACCAACTAGACCACTGAGCAGACTGGTATCCAATAGTGTTAATGTCTAACTTCAACCAATCCACGATTTGACAAGATTATCGTTTCATTCAATCCCTCAACTGATTCCTTCTTTGTACTATGACCTAACTATTACACAAGGGATTCATCATTTTCACTCAATTCAATAAAAATATTTTTGTTTATTTAAAAGTTGGGAAAGACTTTTGTGTGTGTGAGTGAGTGTTTTAATGAAAGCAATTTGCCTTCTATTCAAATCATCTTAATAATGATTCTATGCAATTAAGCATTACTTTCTACATAATCACGTTTCATATATGGACAATAAAGTTTAATGAATGACTAGTTCATACGTTTAACTATTATCCCATACACATGAACAAATGTAGATGAAGGTGACTAGTTTAGCAGCAGTCTATGTATCAGTGAGGCTCAATATATATTCAAGGGAAAATGTAAGATCCTTAAATATAACATGGAGAAAACCAACCTGATTACATTTGATAGAAAAACTATGGAGGAGATGGAAACATTCACGTATCTGGGTAGCATGATCGATGAACAAGGAGGATCTGATGTGGACGTAAATGTGAGAATTGGCAAAGCAAGGACAGAATTCCTACAGTTCAACAACATATGGAACTCAAAACAACTGACAACTAATATCAAAATCACAATCTTCATTACGAATGCCAATACATTTCTACTGGACGGAGTTGAAACTGAGAGAACTACCATAACCATCATGAAACAATTACAAGTATTTATAAACAATTGTCTACATAATATGCTCAATGTTCGTTGGCTGGATAACATCAACCACAACCTACTGTAAGAGGGAACAAATCAACTTTCAACCGAATAGGAAATCAAGAAAAGACATTGGAAGTAGATAGGACACATAATGAGGAAATCATCAAACTGTATCACGAGACAAGTAGTAACTTGCAACCCCGAAAAGAAGCGAAAAAGAGTAAGGCAAAAGAACACACTTTATCAGGAATTCGAGACAGATATGAAAAGGATGAATATCAACTGGAAAAGCATTCCAGGACAGAGTTGGATGGAGAATCCTTGTGTGTGACCTATGATCGTCCATGAGGGGTAACAGATGTCAGTAAGTTAGCAGTGTGTTTAACTACTTTTATCTACATAAATATTTAAGCAGTTGAATTTTGATGGATTTTTGTTATGTCTCCGATTGGGAGACACAACCAAAACAAAGAAGTGAACAATAATAAATTTAAGGTCAATAAGAACCAATCAACATCGAGGTGTACAGAACAAACTGTGAAACGCATATGGAGAAATTCGAACACTTCACTTCTATCTGAAATTTGTGTTGATGATGATGTCGTTCAGAAGAACGATGAAAGCTCCACGACCAAACCATCCAGTTCAGAGAACAAAAATCCATCAAAATCATCCACCTGAGCTACAAATCTTCTTCATCATCTCAAAAGCAGTTGAATATTAAACAAAGACAACTTGAACATTTTGATGGAGTTTTATCTCTCTGAACTGGATAGTTTGATAGTGAAGCTTTCATTGTTCTTCTGAACAACATCATCATCAGTACAAACTTCATCAAAAATCATCCAAGTGAGCTAAAAATCTTCTCCATCATCTCATTACTTGAGCATTTTGTTTTTTAATCATATTTTTATTCCATGTCATTGTTGTCATGGTAACAACAACAATAATAATAATAACATAGAGAATTTGTAATTCACACAATTTTCGTGGATAAGCAATTCTGAGGAGTCCCATACTAGAACGAAACTGTCATCCAGTGCTTGCACGTTTTCAACGATGGTCTAACATCAATCGATTCATGATCTCAATCAAAAATTCTGAGAATTATGTCGATTGAAAAAAGATCTCATTATTGAATCAAATTCTTGTTTCGATTCGATGTGCATAAACTGCTGGATACATGTTCAGTGTTATAGATAATACTTGATACAACACTTGGTAAATTATGTTTATTCCTATGTGGTGTAGTGATTGTGTTTAGTTTTAATGAGCTTAAAACTAAGAGTAAACAACTGTCCAGTGTTGTTAGAGTTTTCGTCAAAGTTTTGTTAGCTGATAACATTTATTTTCAGATGTCAGATATGATCATTAGGATTGAAGTTTGTGGAAACTTTTTAGTTAAACAATCAACACGTATCAGAAGGTATTATGCATCAGTTTTTTTCTAGCATAGCACTCTTCAACAATGTACCCTTATTATCCTCTTGGAGACTCGACTTATAAACAATAAGGCTGAAAGGCCAGCACCTTACTTGTGGACTACTGAGTAGAACTTTATGTCATATCACGCAGTTGTAAATAATCACCGTTCTATGCGATTCTGTAAATACACAGTGAAGATCAACTGTGAGATACAGTTATATCCAGCTGATCAGTCAAAAAATAGGACGAAACAAGCGTCAAACAGCATTCCATTACTAACCACTATACATCTTTACTTATAATGTTTGTGATTTAAGGCAATATTGAGGCAATCTGCACAAGATGCACATATGCCAATAACAGACTAATCAATTGGAAGATTCAACCAAATAGTACAAAATGAATTTAAATATAGATTTACCTTCCATGGTTCATATTTAACATACCTAATAAAAGCATATAAGATAAGTTGGTCAGTCTTTTGTATTAGACTGAACACCGACATCACATACTAACCTTGATAAGTAGTAATGAATACTACACATTTCCAGCTTACTTTCATCTTTCCTCTCCCCCCCTCCACAGTCATTCTACCATAGAATGCCAACTGTCTGTCACATAAATATTCATTTCGTTTCATTTATGTCTTTATTGAACAGTTTTCATTCCCTTGTTGTTGTTGTTGTTTTTTAAAGAACAGTTTGACAATTGATGATTCTGACTAGTTACAGATATAGTTGCCTAGTTATTAACTAAATTCCATTTTCTTACTTGGATACATGAATATTATTATTTAAATCTTTAAACAAGGTAACTAACTAACTAACTAAGTAATAAAACACACAACGGGATATAAATGTATGTATGTGTATTAGTAAGTGAATGAATGATTAGATATGAGAGGTATAGAGAAAGCGAGCAAGCGAGAGAGACACTCATGAAGTAAATGTCAAATAAGTAGACATAAAATCTGTAAAATTGTTTATAGTTCATCTTATTATCATGAAATGTGGTTCATCGAAGAAAATGACGACTGGTCATTAATCAATTCTTTTCCAGTTTGTATTAGTGTTGTACTAGTTTTCCCTTCCTCTATCCCATTTTCTTCGATATTCTATATGCATCCTACCAATTATGATGATGATTATCATTATTATCAACATTATTTATCTGTGTAACTACATTCACACCATTCCACTTTAAGTGATTGTGTGAAATAGATAGAATCAGTTGTAGAGTGTGTGTGTGTGTGTGGCTGTGTGCTTGTTTGTGTGTATACGTGTGTAAATCCGTCAGAGAAATGTTTAAAATGGAATTTTATTGCCTCCCTGTGGTGTTTTAGTGTATACTCTCTCTCTCTGTGTGTGTGTGTGTCTTTAATTACCACCTCCCTTTCTGTTCCCTTCTCCCTATTTTTATTTTTACAAAAAAATTCTCGATAAGAATTTTAACAAAAATTGATTTTGACATTAAAAGTATAGTAACTAAGCTGTGGAATGGAAAATGTGTCTTAGTGTGAAGCAAAATAAATAAGTTGCTATGATCAATACACACACATACACACATACACATGCACACACATACAAGTGCATTTTAGTTACTACGTTCTATGATGAGAAAACAATCTGAATTTAACATGATAAAATTTTAAGTGTTTTATTCATGGATTTATAGCATATTCTTTTTCTGTAAACACAAGGGTAGTTCATACACTGTTAACGATTCAATACAAAACACATCTATCAAGAGGTTTTATGTTCATCAGAAGATTTGAAATTCTGAGGTTCAATTCACTATGTCGTGATGGTTCAATTGTCTCTTAATGGAAGTACTTGTTTTTTAAATCTTGAAAATGTCAATAAAGATTATATGTTCAAAGAAGTTTATCACCTACTGTGTTTAAATAGCCCGCTGAGTTACTATCCAATATCAAATCTACACTAATAATCACCATTAAGCTAATATATGATTCAATACATTAGCTAATTTCATTTAATAGACATTGGTTATGTCCTCACTTGCTATTGTTTGGCTTGTATCTTCCCATTGAGGTTTAAGACTACAATTGATCAGTCTGTTATTGGCATATATGCATACTGTGCGTATGCCTCGATATTACCTTGATTCACAAGCTATTTGTAAGCAATGATGGATAGTGGCTAGCAGTGGAACCCAGTTCAACGAGCGTTTCGTCCTATTTGGGAGTTGATGTTAACTATGGGACTCGAACCCAGTACGATTCACTTCAAACGCCATCGCGTTATTCACTCAGCTACTGAGTCCTGATAGCCACTTACTTGTGCAATGGGGTGAATTTGCATTCAGGACCTATGTAGTTAAAAGATAGGATTGTTCTACATCGTTAGGATAAGACACAAAAAAACAAATCCAAAATAAGGGTATCTATTCGTTGATGAATGAATGAATGAATGGATGACAAGATGACGTTCAAAGTAAATGGTATTGGGTTCGAATTCCAGAATGAACATCAACTGTGAAATGCAGGTACATTCAGTTGATGAGTCACAAATAGGACGAAACAAGCGTCAAACAGGATTCCACCACTAATCACTATCCAGCTTTGCTTATAAAGCTTATGAATTAAGGCTATATCGAGGCAATCTGAACAGGATGCAAATGTGTCAATAAGAGACTGATCAATTGTAGTCTTAAACATCAATGGGAAGTTTCAATCAAAACAATACCAAGTGAATATTGAACAAGTGTTTAATGGTATGTTTATGTAATCATTTATAGACGTAAACTATTTGTTGATACGCTAATTTTGATAACATACATAGTCCAACCAGGGCTATGTGAATTTCAAAAAAACTCCTTCGAATAAACCACAACACTCAGGTCAATATTTAGTTTGATTCAAGATACTCCTGAAGTTCCACTATGAAGTCATAACTAGCGGAGTTTGAATATGTTGAAAGTGAAACAGTTGACCCTAGTGACAATGTATGATTGTTGTACAAATTGGGTGAGGCTAGAACTGTACCATTTAGTAGTTCTAATGATCACAGGTTTATTACGAGAAACAAAAATTCAGAGTTCGACACCTTACGGTATTCACTATTGAGGGATCTTGTAGCAGAAGGAAATAACAATCCAGTGCTATGAAACTTTTATGGGTATCCTAAAATGAAATCGTTCTATAAAGACACTTATCTTCACAATATTATTCATTAGAATTCCATAAAACTCCACTTTCAGATGATTTTGTTTTGAAGAAGTCAATTGTTTCTGCTTATAACCATTGGAATATATTCCTTTATAAAGTAAATAATAAACATAGAACAAACCATCTCTAAGTGTAACATTAGATGACAACATTAGCTTTCTTCCTAGAGGTGATATTAATCCTTTAAAGATTGCAAAAATACCATATCATTGATTACCAACAACAATGAGAGATTTATGTCATACACAGACACCTCTTGATTGTTAGATGGTGGTTGGAGGTAGTCGACAGGAAACACTTGACTTGACACTCGTCAGAAAGGTTTCCCTGTAATCTTGAAGGAACTGGTGCTTCCTGACGGACTCGATCTCGTGTCACCCAGCTTCACAGTCAGAGATGTTACCACTGGGCTATCCAGGTCGCAAATGACCTCTTGTACGACTGAGATGTAACCACAATTGATTGATCACTGGATGGTGATCAATGTCATCCGTGTCTAGTCCTTATTAATGAAGATCGAATGCTATCGACCATGTTGCAATGTGGACACCGGTCTAGATGACTCGACACCGCGTGCACTATTGTGAGATTAGATGGTGGTGTATATTGCTGTGTAGTACTATACTGGTTCTTTAAGCTTGTTTAGAGATCACCCTGTGATCTAAGCAACTACAAACAAATTTAAAAACTGTAATAATCTATACTGATATCGATTCACTCCAATATAAAATGAACCAATTATTGAATGTAAATCTCCACATTATTTACATTTCCCCCCATCTCTCATTTGTTAAGTACTTCAATATATTTACAAAATACATATTGTTGTTATACAAAAAGAAAAGTGATAGAAGGGAATATGAAAAAAAAGACCGATTGGTTAACATCATGCGATCATCAATATGTAAGAGCCATAAAACAAAACAAAAAACAGCGCATCAGCATAGTAACAATTAAACCAATGAAAATGATTGTGTGCATTAAACACACACACATATATATATATGTGCAAAATCACATATATTGATGCACAATATATTCCTTATCCTATTTATCCTATCAATGTAAATGTGCAAGTCATAAGTTGTATATAAAATGTAGAGAAAAAATAGGCCACTATTCTATAAGTTAGCCCATCTATCTATCTATTTCATTTGAATGAATAATTCATAAATAAAGGAAGATACTACTTATTTATAAAAATGTCTGTGAATTCATATGGTAAACGTAATTGGAGTAATCAAGATTATTTATTAACAAATTATACACAACATTATAATGATAAACAAAAGAATCTATCTTATTGTTTAACAGATCATTTCAATCAATGTTCAACAATACATGATACTACTATTACTACCACTACTAATAGTAGTAGTGATAATACTATTGAACATATACCAATATCATCATCTTCATCATCTTCAACTTCATTATCACAATATCAACCTCCTATAAAACGTGTTGCTAATGAACGTGAACGTACACGTACAGCTAGTGTAAATGATGCATTTCTTATGTTACGTAATTTAATTCCAACAGAACCAATGAATAGAAAATTATCAAAAATTGAAACATTACGTTTAGCATCATCTTATATATCTCATTTACATGCTATATTGATTACTGGTTCAGGACCAGCAGATCAACCATGTTTAAAACATCAACAAATTTATCATTTAGAAACTACTCATAATGATATTAGTAGTACTAATACGACTACTACTACTACTACTCCTAATCCTATTCATGAGAATTTGATCGATAAAACTCAAATCATGTTTAATCCTAATAAACGTTATAATAATAGATCAGTATGTACATTTTGTGTTACTGAAATGAAACAACATCAACGTACTATGAATAAAGAGACAATTCTATCAAATGGACAATAAAATTCTATGGATGATTAAGTTGTTTTTTTGTTTTGTTTTTTTTCGATTGAGATCATGAACTAATTGATGTGAGATCATTTTCCAGTGCTTCCAGGTTTCCATTAGGTGGTGGTCTAACATTAATCGGTTCATGATCTTAATCAAAAACTGATGTACAGTTATTTTGTTTGTTTTTTGTTTGTTTATTGATTTTTTTATTGTTGCTCTTTTTTTCTTTTTGTTTTTCTCTTTAACATTTGAATTGACATTTTTGTTTCTTTTTGTTGTTGTTGTTGTTGTGGTGGTGGTGGTGGTTGTGGTTGTCATGTTTCAATGAATCAATAAATAAACATGGGAGATATTAATGATTATTGAATATGAAAGGAATCGAATGATATTTCAACAATGAATGAATCAATGATCTAATTATGGAATATGATCTTGGATCTAATGAATCATGTCTGTGAAGGTAATAGAATTCTAATGGAATATGGTTATTACTGTTTGTTAGAATAAACAAAATGAGTAGTATAATGATTAAGATCTAATTATTATGATTATTATTTAGTTGATATTGTCATTTGTATTGTAATGAAATAAACATTTAAAGTATAGGTTTATTTTTAAATATAAGAAGGGGTTATTTTTATGAATATTATAGTAATGATTTTAATAGATGAGATCATGAGTCAATCGAAGCTAGGCCATCAATGGAAGTATTGGATGATCATTTCATTCAGTCATTTGAATTCCGCTCATAGGATCAGTTTTAGCTTTAGTGGTTTAGGGGTTAAGCGCTCGCGTGCAAGATTGACAGGTCTTGGGTTCGAATCTCGCAGGGCTGGATTATGGGTGCGCATTAATGATGGAGAGTCTTACAAAAGGACGAAATGGCCATCCAGTACTTCCAGGTTTTCCATGATGGTCTAATTTAAATTGACTCATGAATTGAACCATTAAATAATTTTTTCCATGTGGCTATTTGAGATGTTTATTAACTTATTATCTTAGATAGACTCATGAATTCAACTACTAAAATCATTATAATCTCTACAAACTCCATCCTTATCATAGTCATTGTGTGTTCATTAATGACTGACTTCAAGATGGATTTCTTGGAGTTTTAGTGAGAAGCCGTGACCAGTAGGGTCCAATCCATGTCGGATAGAGACAAGTATCTAAATCAGACAATGGATGAATGGTTGCTCAAGATTATGGATCGATTGAAGTTATACATTAACACTGTTGGATGCTGGCTCAGTGTTCTGGAGGTTAAGCATTCACACGCGAGACTGAAATTCCTGTGTTTGAGTCTCATGTGCATGATTGTGGATGTGCACTGTCGACGAGTGCCATATTAAGACGAAACAACTATCTAGGTTTTATTATGGTGGTCTAGCTTAGATTGACTCGTGAATTCAACTATTAAGATTACTATAATCTCCATAAACCTCTACTCTAAAAGTAAATCAGTTTATTTTATCCTCTAAGGTCCTAAATTACTTATATAGGAATTAGTAATACTTATAACATTAGACATAATCATTTAAACGAGGAAAAATATAAAATTATCATGTCAGTTGAATGTTAATTCATTTATTTGAATGTAACTATCAGTCTTGAAAGTCCTGGATTCTATGTCTAATGAGATGGTTGATGTGAATTATTGACGAGTTTCATACTAAGATGATAAAAGAACTATTTAGTATTTATCTGGTCATCTATAGCTATTTAATCGTAACCAATGGTTGGAGACTCTTGGTGACATGGCTCAGAATCGATCACAATGGCGTCAGTGTATACACTATCTGTCTTCCCTTAAACTAAGAGATTAGAATCGCTTCATATCTTTCTTTCTACGAACTAATTCTTTCTTCCTGTATTATATTCTTATATACAATCTTTCTTTTATATATTATCACCATTGAGTTAACGACTTCTATGAATCCGGTGTTCATCTTGCTGTGCTAATGCGGTATGACAACTTGAACCGATGCATATATGTGCTTGGTCCTACGTTGTAGCTGACTGACTGACTGACTGGTGTATATTGATCATTCTGATTGTGCAGGAATTATATTGAAATGAAAGGATTCAATATTAAGGTATAGTTTTGTTTCACTGAATATAAGTCAATAAATAATCAAAATTGTAATGATTTAGTTTTCTTAATAGGTTAAAGGGTTAATGATATCAAATTCACACAATTGATTGATCACTGGGTGGTGATCAATATCATGTGTGCCAAGTCCTTATTTAGTGCAGATCGAATGCTATCGACCATGTTGCAATGTGGTCACCAGTCTAGATGACTCGACACTGAGTGCACTATATATTGAGATTAGATGATGGTTGGAGGTAGTCAACATGAAACCCTTCCTATAGACTACCTCCAACCACCATCTGATATCAACTTCTAGATTACATCATCTTAAGATGATAATAATTCCAAATAAGTAATGTTGTTAATCTTCACTTGAAATCCTCAAGACCAAAAAGAGAACAGGAAGACTGAAGAACACATTACATCGAGAAGTGAAAACAGATATGAGAAGAATGAACAACAATTGGATAGAACTAGAAAGGAAGGCCTATTCTCAATTGGGAGTAACAGGCATAAGTAAGTAATTTCGTCATGTTACAAAACAAACAACAGCTTCTATTGAGATGTTAGGGATAGATTAATGATATTTTATAAGTATACAGCCGTTACTAACAGGACAGACTAGGTTTTTAACAAATTTAGTTGTCTAACTAAAATAGTTATCCTAATGTTAACTTGTATAGAACCAATAGAATGAATTTGTTTGTTGTTATGTTTTCTTTCTCATGGAGTTAAGAATGAAAGTAGAAGATAATGATGTTCTATAAGCAATACTTGTGGATCATAGATCCATGGTGTTATATCCTAGTGAAGATTAAATTACGAGTAACGTCTGAGATCTGTTAATGGACTAATATTAGATATATATTCCTATTGTATAACTATTCATCTTATTATAAGCTTCATTTTGATCTATAAATTATTATTGTACAATCTACTGTTCTTTTGTTCAGTTTACTGATTACAGTCTCCCACGTTCACGACCACTTTTGGCTTTATATTGTATAAATGTTATTTCGAATTTTATGATGCGATGCAGTTTGTTTAGCTGGTATATAAACCAATTATGTCTGAAATAAATGATTCACATAGCGGAAGCTGTTATTGATGTTCTGGACTCAACTGGATAGACTAGGCGAACAAAGGACCAATAAGGACACTAGGCTGATCAGACCGGTCGAAGGTCATTGGTTTAATACAGTACAAGAGTGAATAAATCATACTTCGATTGGCGAATAAATTACGCGATAACTAGCCCGACTTAAAGTCACAACACATGAATCGAGTAATTTCGATGTTGAGTATAAGGTAGTAGATGTGGATAAGGAGTAGGTTGATGAAGTGGTCAGAGCATATGCTACGTATGTTCAATCTCTGTTAACCGTTTTTTTTCTTATCGTCACTGTTGTTACATTATTTTGATATCTTTACTACACCAAATTCTTGCATTCATTTCGTTGTGTGAATGTTGTATGGCAACTCAAGTCAACGTATATGTGCATCAGGTTGTAAATTGATTATGAATATATATATTCATGGGGTCATAATGTTAATTTCATGTTTGTTTAAAATCTGTGTACACACTTGACTGTTTTTGATTGAGATCATGAACTGACCGATGTTAGACCACCATTGAAAACCTGGACGGCCTTTTCGTACTATTGTGGGACTCCTCAACAGAGCGCATCCACCATCCCATTCACGGGATTCCAACACAGGGCCTTCAGTCTCGCGCGTGAACGCCTAACCTACTAAACCACCGAACCGGCCGAGATCCAACGATGTTAATATTTAACCTCAACCAATCTACGAAGTTGTGCGACCATCTTCCATTGTATTGAGGTAGATACCTGTCTCTACCCGACACGGAGTCTTACTAGAACTCTTGACTGTGTATGCTAAATATATATGAAATAATTTTCGACCTCAACAACATAAAAATAGTATTCAACAAAATTGTATCTGAGCATTGTACGTTTAGACTTATACGGTCTATTGTGGAAACTCGTTTTAACTTGAAATTAAAGTCGTTTATTCTTTGAACAAGATACATTCAACTGAATGTGAAGTTTGTTGTGAATTATTGGATGTTAATTTGTGCAACATAGAACCTGATAAATATGAGCATTAGTTCAAGTTGCACGCTATATCAATAAGGAAAAATGAACTTAGCATGAGAAATGTCAGAGTAGTAGAAGTAGTAACCGTATTGGTGGTAGTAGAAAAAAACTAGGTATAAAGATTATAACTTGGCCAAGAAGTATTGGGTTTAGTCCTTGGTAGAGTTGTAAGTTCACAATATCAAGGAGTCTCATAAATAGGACAAAACAGTTCATTAATGATCACTTATTTTTCTTCGGTTTGTTTGTTCAAATCCCGTCTATGATGTTAACTATCTTCTCATTTAAAAAAGTATTTAAAAGTTAGACATTTATTGTTCTACTTATTCAATCAACTAGTCAGTCATTAAGATATTACAGTTATATACAGTAGCTAAGTGTATAACGCAATGAAGTTTCAAGCGAATGTTACTGGATTCGAGTCCTGGAATGGACATTAACTCTAGGGTACAGGTACATTCAGTTGACGAGTCCCAAATAAGACGAAATGTGTATCCTCGACTCTACTGCTATCCACTAGCCATCTTTCTTTATAAAGCTCGTGAATTAAGGCAATATCGAGGCAATCCGCACAGGATGCACATATGTCAACAAGAAACTGACCGATTGTAGTCCTAAATTACAATATAAATATGGCTTATAAAGATCAGATTTGGTAAGTTTTTCAAAGGGTAATTACCGATATGTGCTAATCATATATATATAATCTAACACAGTTTAAACATTCCTGTATCAGATCACCTTGGAGACAGAATTCAAAATGAAATGTTATATTTGTATTGGTTTCTTGAATCTTCCCATTGATGATCAATCTCTTATCGATATATATATATATGCATCTTGAGCGAATTGCCTCGATATTGCCTTAGGTCACAAACAATCAATACAAATATGAATTAAACATCATTCTATTGAATAAGCTGATAGTTATCTGGACTCATTAGCTAAGTGAATAACATGATAGCATTTCGAATGAACGCTACTAGGTTCGCATCCTGGAATGGACATGAACTCTAGGATGTAGATATATCCAACTGACGAGTCCTAAATAGGACGAAATGAGAGTCAAGTTGGATTCCATTGTTAGTCATTATCTATAATACAGTTTTGTTATCTGTACATTTCTAGCTCATCCAAAAACAAAACAGAACAAACAAACAAACATATCAAATAACAAATTTTATCTCGTTTATTTTAGTCACAATGAAGATTAAAGAATTAATAAAGGAATCAGAGAACTGGTTATGTAAGGAAACATTTTTTTGTGTTTTTTTGTTTTTGCACAATGAAATATGAGAACCAAATGGAATAGTTAGTCTGAAAAAAAATCGGAATATTTTTTTAACTGCCCCCCCCCTGTACGTCGAAACCTCAATAGGAATAATATTTGACTGTTCATGAATAAAAAAGAAATCTCCTTGTTATTATAAACAAAGATGGATAGTAGCTGGCAGTGGAATCCAGGACGCGCGTTTCGTCCTATTTGGGACTCGTCAGCTGGATATACCTGCATCTCAGAGTTTTTTTTAATCAGAAGGGGTTTTGTGGAGATTTTAGAAATTTCACTGATTGAAATCATGAGAAAATTGAAGTTAGACCACCATGGAAACCCTGGGAACACTGGACGGCCGTTTCGTCCTAATATGGGACACCTCATCAGTGCGCATCCACGATCCTGCCTCCCGAGATATTCGAACGCAGGATCTATCAGTCTCGCACCAGGCGCTTAACCAACTAGACCACTGAGATGGCATCAACTCACTGAAGATAATGGTGTACAGTAGCGCAACTTTGTGGATTGGTTGAAGTTAGACATTAAAACCGTTGGATGCCGGTCGGCTCAGTGGTCTAGTTGGTTAAGCGTCTGGGGTGAGACTGATAGGTCCTGGGTTCGAATGTCTCGGGAGGCGGGATCGTGGATGCGCACTGCTGAGGAGTCCCACAATAGGACAAAACGGCCGTTCAGTGCTTCCAAGTTTTCAATAGTGGTCTGGCTTCAATTGACTCATGATTTCAATCAGTGAAATCTTTTTAAAATAGTTGAATTCATGAGTTGATTAAGGCTAGAACACCTTGGTAAATGTGAAAGCATTAGATGATCGTTTCGTCATAACATAAGACTCCTCAGCAGTGCACATCCACGATCCCGCTTGCGAGATTCTAAGATAAGATCTGTCTCGTACGCGAACGCTTAACCTCTAGATAGCTGAGCTATCATCCAGTGGTGTTAATGTTTAACTTCAACCATATTAGAGAAAATTTCAGTAATATCTGTTTTTATAACAGTAAATTCCAACTTTGAATAGCTTGATGTGTACATCTTATCCTACTCATCAAATGGCTGTAGCTTATTTTTGTATGACTATAAATATTAGTCGACGTTTGATTAAATCGAGGTGGCTCAAACACCGTCTCCAATGCACGTCATTTCACTTCACTCTCTTCTCCTCGCTTCATCCTTCTGTATGTCTCTGCAGATTGATGATCGTACAAAATATACGTATTCGAAACTTCACTCTTGTATTTGGCTTATTTAATTACGTTATTCACTAACACGGATCAAGTGAATAATAATATACGAGGATAACTACTTACTTACTTACGCCTGTTACTCCTCGTGGACGACCATAGGCCTCCCACCAGCACTCTCCATCCAACACTGTCCTGGGCAATCTCTTCCAGCTCTTTCCAGTTGGTATTTATCTTCTTCATATCTGTTTTTGTTTCCTGACGTAAAGTGTTCTTTGGCCTTTTTCTTTTCCACTTTCCTTCAGGATTCCAAGTTAAGATTTGCCTCGTGATGCAGTTTGGTGATTTCCGTAATGTATGTCCTATCCATTTCCATCGTCTTTTCCTAATTTCCTCTTCAGCCAGATGTTGGCTTGTTCTCCCTGACAGTAAGCTGTTGCTGATGGTATCTGGTCAATGGATGTTGAGTATCTTTCGCAGACAATTATTTACAAATAACTGCACCTTCCTGATGATGGTTGTAGTAGTTTTCCAAGTTTCAGATCCGTACAGTAAAACCGTCCTGACATTCGTATTGAAGATTCTCACTTTGACATTGGTTGAAAGTTGTTTTGAGTTCCATATATTCTTCAATTGTAGGAATGGGGCCCTTGCTTTGCCAATCCTCGCCTTTACGTCTCCATCAGATTCTCCTTGTTCATCGATGATGTTTCCCAGGTACATGAAGGATTCTACATCTACTAGAATTTCCCCATCAAGTATGATTTGATTGTTGATACGAGGTTATACGAGGCTAGCCAGGATGTATATTTCAATAACAACCATTTATACAATCTATCTGACGTCAGATATAGGGTCACAAAATAATAGTATCAGTTCTTTATTGAATACTTTCAATCATTAACATCATAGAAATTGTTTTCAATCATAATAACAAGATACAACACTTACTTGACTAGTTTCAGAGAATAGAACACTTGTCATATTGGCTTCAGTAGATATTGTCTCCGTAATATAAGGATCAACACTATGAAAAAAATATTTAGTACAGAATAATAAAACGTTACCATAGTAACTATCAAAGCTTGTTTATCAGTTTGGTTAGTTTGATTTCTTTTTTGTCAAAATGGGGATTTATTGAGATTGTAGTCATGTTAATAGTTGAATTCATAAGTCGATCTAAACTAGATCATCATTGAAAACCTTGAAGTAATGGACAGTTATATCGTCTTTGTATGAGACTCTACAAGAGTACGCATCAATGATTCTGCACACGAGACTCGAACCCAGAAACTTCAGTCTCGATCGCGAATGCCTAATCTTTGGAGAACTGAGCTAGCATCCAACAGCGTTAATGTGTAACTGCGATCGATTCATGATATTGCACAATCTTTTGTTTTTGTTAAATAGTTTAATTCATTGTAAACTCTAAATCAAGGTACTGCTTGGATTATGTGTCTTGGAAGGGTTATCAATTCTTTTAGAGACTATGTGATTTGAATTGAACCTTAGCGTCTTGTCTTAAAGTCTTGGTAATTTCTTATGTTCATAACTGTAAGGTGATTTTAATGCATATTTTATACAGTTAATTGTACTGTAGTGAACAGGAACACTAGTAAAGACAACCCAATGTGTTTCAATATAGCATTACAGAATATCTTGGTAAAATGTAATAACCATACAATAAATACTTCATTTACAAAATGTAAATTAATTGTATCAGACTTGATTGTTTCCTTGTTTCCACACCAATCACTTTCTGTTCTCGTTCTCTTTTCTTCAATCTTCTTAACCTTCTGCCCCAAAGCATTTCACTTTCTATTGGTGATATATACTACTTATATCTGTCGACATCAGTACAAACACCAGAATATCAGTTTACCTTGAATTACTTACATGTATTCTTATGAATAATCAATAATATGTATAGTGAGTTTAAACTTCACCCCATTGTACAAGCGGGTGGCTATCAGGACTTAGTAGCTAAGCGGATAATGCGATAGCGTTTGAAGCGAACGGTACTGGGTTCGAGTCTCTCCCAGAGTGAATATCAACTCTGAGATATAGGTACATCCAGCTGATCAGACCTTAATAGGACGAAATGCACATACTAGATTCCATTGCTGGCCACTAATCCATCTTTGTTTAAAAAGCTTGTGACTTGAGGCTATGTCGTGGCAATCCGCACAGGATGCATATATGCCAAGAAGAGACTGATCACTTGCAGTCCTTAATAACAATGGGAAGATACGAGTAAAACAACGCCAAGTGAATTTAAACCTCACCACATTGCACAGGCAGGTGGATATAAAGACTCAGTAGCTTAGTGGAGAACGTTACTGGGTTCGAGTCACGAACTGAATATTAACTCTGAGAATCAGGGACATCCGACTGACGAGTCCTAAATAGGACAGAACGAACATCCTGGATTCCACTGTTAGCCACTAATCCATATTTGCTTAAAAAACACAAAACTGGATTATCTAAAATTCTGAAATGAAGGACTTTAAGTGAAACCTAAAATTTATCTCAATATATTCAAAGATGAAATGAAGTTAGATACAAAGTACTAATTGTACATGTTTGTACTATTCCATTGTTGATATTCCAAATGAGGATGGTTAGATTCTATTAGCATTTAAAGGTCCATTCAACGAGTGTTTAGTAAATAATAATCAACTAATGAGTAGTGTTGAATGATGCTTTGATGATTCTGGATCCGTGAGATTCCCATCCTACAAGTGCATTTCGTGCTACTTTGGACAACATTAGAGCAACTCCCTGAGTGTGTGGAGCACTTTTCTCTTCGTGGCCGAAGTGTAGCAGCATCTCTCCCGTATTTAGCCTTTGTTGTCCAGCTTGGGTCCAATGGGTTTCGCTGATTCCCAGTACTGCCAAGTTGTATCTTCTCATTTCCGTTGCTATTTGACTGGTCTTCCCGGTCTCCCACATTGTTCGGACCTTCCATGTACCTAATGAGTACTAATGAGTAGTGTTAAAAAATCAATTCAAGAATCTCAATTCAGCGATGAATATCAATAGAGGGAAACTACAATCAGGTTAATTGTAAATAAATATTGATGGGTTTTTTTCCTTTGACTTTGTGCTTTGGGATATAGAGGATAATGTATTCTAGTCGAAGTGAGAGTATAAACATTAGGGGTAATGATACATCAAACTAGAGAGTTAGAGTTTGAACGAAATGATCATCCTAGCGAGACTATAATTTATGGACGAACCAATCAGGTTTAAGATAACAGGTCTCAGATTTTGGCGCGAAATTCATTCACCCATTCGGCAAAATACCGTTTCGGCATTATAGCTAATGTCAGTTCATCATGAAAAGCCTAAATCTAATTCATCACCTTAGTCATCAACTATAAATCATAATTCTAATTCCTCACGCTGGTTTATAACATTCATTTGGTCCTGATTATTAAGTGGACACACTCAAGGTGAGTTTAGCGTCGCTCAAAGGTCGTTCATAAACTATAGTCTCACCGAAAAAAGATTGTAACTTACGTTGAATAATCTAAGTTCCATATTTCAAGAACACCTTCAGCGATTGAAGCAAATATCAAAGAATTATGAGGTGACCAAGAAATTGATGGGATCGTAGTCTAAATCAAAGAAAAAAAACAGTATGGTGAATAAATATCTATGATTTCAGTTTAGATGTACGTTTTGATGCAAAATCACTATTTTAGAGTCCTGAAGATCCTGAACTCAGTCATCAATGGGATCAGGAGTGTTCACTACTATAATGTCATATGTTATAATGAACTAAAGAATTCAACAACCTTCACACATCTCTATTCTAAATGATTTGTACAACTTAGAAATCCTACTAATTAAGTTAAATAATGGATCGATACCAAGATCTATACATGGTTAACATAATTAAGACAAATCATTGACAAATTTTAATATGCTCACTAGTGACGGTCTCCAAGAGGTATTTCCTGAAGTTCTAGTAGGGAGCAGTGACCAGTGGAGTTCAACAGAGTATGTTGTGAGATAGTAAGTCACTGAAGACAATGGGAGATGTTTCGCTCACTTTCGTGGATTGATTGGAGTTAGACATTAACACTGTTGGATGCCGGTTGGTTCAGTGATCTAGAGGTTAAGCGCTTGCGTGACTGATATGTCCTGGTTTCTAGTGTTGTATGTGAGACCATGGATGCACACTGTTGAGAAGTCTCACAGTAGGACGAAACGGCCGTTTAGTGCTTCTAGGTTTTCCGTGATGGTCCAAATGAAATTGACTCATGATCTCAACCAGTAAAATAAAAAACCTCAGCATTATACAGTTAGTGGTTTAACTACAAACGAGTAATATCTCGAAAGCATATTCGACGATATGTTAAAAGTCTAATCGTACCATCTACTTTCCTAAGAAATGCTTTTCAATTGTAGAGTAATACATAATTATCTGCTGAACTGTACACTTGCATTCAAAGAGACATATGTCGTGCTATTCAACACCATATCAAGAAATTATTATTACTCGATTGTTCAGGTAACTTCTAAATTTTCCATTTACTATGTCAGTTAGTCAGTGGTCTTGAGTGCTGTTAGAGGTATGAGGGCAGTTATCACTTCCCGGTTGCCCACACCGTAGAAGGGTTCTTCTAGAGGTACTTGAAAAGGAAATTTTATTAGAGGTGGTCTTAATGACCAGAAAGCTTGACCGTAATGTCCAAGGGACAACTGTTTGAGGTCGGTCACATACGACTTACTGTGTCAGCTAATATTGACTATTTCTAATATGAACCATCATCAAATAATTATCGATCAACTAAAAAAATAATTGATTTTTCTTTATAAATTCAAAGGTTATCGGATTATTTCTATTTATATAATAAACCCTTGTGGGCCAGAATAATTTTACAATGGTTTTCAGGAGAACCAGACACCATCCAGACTTTCAAGTGACAACCCAAACAGTACAGCTCAATCCTACTTGCAGGAGAGTCCGAAACCGCCCAAGCTTAAATTTTATAACCTAAAGAGTACCACTCCATCCCGCTTCACAGGAGAACTAGACACACTATAGGCTTTAACACTACAATCTGAATAGTACAGCTCAATCCTGTGGCGAAACTGCACAGGTACCAAGCACCCTGGTGGACCATTCGCACCATTCATATCCACATTCACGTCACATATATAGTTATTCCGATCAATGATCATGTGAATCAATTGTGCACAGTACGAACAGGCCAAAGTTCACCTATTCCACTTACACGACAGTCAAACTCATTAGTGTTAGCAATCGTGATATGCCTTACAATGTCCGAATGACAATGGCTGTTGAGAACACTGAGAAGCACCCACCACTGTGAATGAAATCGGTTAATCAGCAAAACAATTCTATGCATGAACAGTCAGCAAAACTTGTCAAAGTAATGCTGAACCATTCACTATATCAATGACGAACCTCCAGTGTCATACGACGCCTTCAGCTCTACATAATAATATAACTTTTAATATCAGATGGGTTTTGTGGAGATTGTAATAATTCCAATGGTTAAGAACATGAGTCAGTTGAAGCTAGACCACCATGGAAAACCTGGAAACACTGGACGGCCGTTTCGTCCCATTGTGGGACTCCTCAGAAATGCGCATCCACGACCTCGCCTTCTGCGAGATTCGAGCCCAGGACCTACTGGTTTAGCGCGCGAGCACTTCCAGGTTTTCCATGGTGGTCTAGCTTCAACTGACTCATGATCTTAACCATTGAAAATATAACTTTTATTTGTATTTATTGTATATTATCGACATTTTTTTTTGAAAATTATTCGATAAAGTAAAACAAACAATACAGAAAAGAAAATAATGAAACATTTCAATGTTCAATGATGGTAATCCCATTGATCAATAATTAAAATAAACAAATATGAAAGATTATTATTATTATTATTATTATTATTGATTATATTGAATTGTTGGAATGTTTATTTCAACCAGTTACTTGTGTAAACAACCCGGTATTCATAAACTAATTTAATGATAAGTTAACCCCTACCCCCACTGGTAAAAACAAACTAGATGGTTAACTTGATAAACAGAAGGGAGAACTTAGAAATGTTTATTATGTGTATGTATATGTGTATATGTGCATGGTAGTATAGTCACATTTTGTATAAACACAATTTAGGGTATGTTTTTTCTGTATTTTTCTCTAGAAACAGAAGTTTACTACTTTTGGTTACATCATTTTGTTGTTGTTGTTGTTGAGAAAAAAACGAAGTGTAATAAAACAGTTTTCCAGTTCTGTGTGAATGTATAATTCTCTTGATTGAGATCATAAACCTATTGATGTGAAACCACCATTGAAAACCTCGAAGCACTGAACGGCCATTTCGTCTAATTGTGAAATTACTCAGTAGTGTGCATCCACGATTCTGCTTATGGGATTCCAAACATGTGCTCACTAATGACTAGTTTCGTGAGGGAATTCTCGGAGTTCGAGTGAGAAGCCGTGACCAGTGGAGTTAATCCGTGTCAGGTAGAGACAGGTATCCATGACAATACAATGGAAGATTATCGCACAATTGTATGGATTGGTTGAGGTTAGACATTAACACCGTTAGATCTCGGCCGGCTCAGTGATCTAGACGTTAAGCGTTCGCACGCGAGAATGTAGGTTCTGAGTTTGACGCTAGGATGAAACGGTCGTCTAGTGCTTCCAGGATAATCTAGCTTTAATCGACTCATGAATTCAACTATTAAAATGAATAAAATTTCCACAAAACCCCCTTGTGATAATTCCTTTTTTATTCAATACAATGTAAATAGTGAGCTCAATGTTACATTCATTAGTTGATTGATTACATAACTCAAGACTTCACAGAATAACTTCAAGGAATTCATCTTGAATCTAGTCAACAAACTAATTTTTACACATAATATTCAATATTCTAATTCATTAATAATCAAAATAACTACTTCTAATGATTAATAAGATTGAATACAAACTAAATAATACACCATTTTACAAGATCTAATTAACTCTACTACTATTACTAGTTTATTGTGTATAGGCGTTGTGGAGACTATTAAGTTTTTGATTGAGATCATGAACCGGTTGGTGTTAGACCACCATTGAAAAACTGGAAGCACTAAACGGCCGTTTCGTCCTATTATGAGACTCCTCAACACTGCACATCCACCATCCCACTCATGGGATTTCAACACAGGGCATCCAGTCTCGCGCGTGAACGTTTAACCTACTAGACCACTGAACTGACCGAGATCCAACGATGTTAATGTCTAACCTCAACCAATCCATGAAATTGTGCGGTCATCTTCCATTGTACTGAAGTGGATACCTGTCTCTACTCGACACAGATTAACTCCACTAGTCACGGTTTCTCAACAGAACTCTGAGAATTCCCTCACGAAACTAGTCATTCGTGAGCACATGTTTGGAATCCCGTAAGCAGAATCGTGTATGCACATTGCTGAGTAATCTCACAGTTAGACGAAATGGTCGTTCAATGCTTTCAGGTTTTCAATTGTGGTTTCACATCAATGGGTTCATGATCTCAATCAAAAGAATTATACATTCACACAGAACTGGAAAATTGTTTCATCACACTTCGTTTTTTCACCAAAAAAGGAACTAATTCTATTTTAATACCTTTTTTCTTTCTTCAGAACATTACAGTCCAGTAATTACATAATGTTTATTTTAATTAATTTAGTTTGAACACATAAACATTGATACAAGGGGGCATCAAATACATATGCGTCACATAATGACAATGCCCGGGTGTCCAAACCGAAACAGGTGGTTTTCTTAAAGGTCCACACTCGGAGCCTTAGACCTGAAGTTCTGATCCACAAGGCAAAAGAGCATCATAAGGAGATGCGATCCCATTGTAGCCGTTGCCCAATAATTAGTTCATACGCCATTTGTTCCTTCAGGATCCTGGAGCCTATGTACATCATTGGTTTGGAATGGGGATTTTCCAACAACCTTTAAGTGGATCCTTCATATCCACCAACCTGATTAAAGCGCCGGACATTCACTTTTCGTCCTCTCAATTTCATAACCAACACCCCAGCCACGAGAAGGTAGTGAATAGGACTTCCCTGACATTGGCTTTATGTACATAATTTTGTGAGATCATTTGGAGAGAGTGCGCGCGCGCGAGAGAGAAAGAGTGAATTCTCCCCCACCACCCTCAGTAGTACCAGGACACTTTTTGGAGGGAATATCATGTAAACTTTCAATATTGAACATGATACATATATTACATTAAAAAGATACAAATTTTAAACAGTTGTTCAGTTCTTTCTTTCTTTCTTTCTTTCTTGTTTTCAACTATACATATACAAGAGTATTACTACAATTGAAGTATTTCAATAAACATGAAAAATAATTTGTCTTAATTAAATTTATTTCTTATAGCAATTAGTATAATACGGTAAAAGGAGGAGAACATGGATTCATGAATTCAATATATATTCATTCATTTATTAAAAGAAAAGAAAAGAAACGAAAAGAAAGAAAGAAAGAAAGGAAGAAGAATCTCTTAGTATCATTTGTTTAAAAGTCAATATTGAAAGAAATGTAAACCAATGTAATTTGTAAGCAAATATGGATAGTGGTTAGTAGTGGAATCCAGTTTGATGCGTATTTCGTCCTATTTAAGACTCATCAGTTGGATGTACTTGCATCTCTGAGACTCGAACCTAGTACATTACTGTTCGTTTGAAACGCCATCATGTTATTCACTTAGTGAATGAGTGGAATGTTTATAATACATGTGATACAACACAATATCGAGGCAATACGCACAGGATGGATATATATATATGTCAATAAGAGACTGATCAATTGCAGTCTTAAACATCAATGGGAAGAATTAGGTAAACAATACCAAGTGAATTTAAACTTTACTCTATTGCACAAGTAAATGGTTATTAAGACTCAGTAGCTAAGTGGATAACGTGATGGCATTTGAAGCGGACGGTACTGAGTTAGAATCTTAGAATGAACATCAACTCTGAGATGCAAGTACATCCAGCTAACCAGTCTCAAATAGGACGAAACAAGCGTCAAACTGGATACCACTCTACAAGTCACTATCCATCTCCGCATATAATGCTTTTGAACTAAGGCAATATACACATTATGCACATATGCCAGTAAGAGACTGATCAATTATAGTCTTAAACATGAATGGGAAGATTCAAGTAAAACAATATAAAGTGAAATTAGTGATCTAATTTGCTTTTTTTAGATGATCATAATACCAACTCATGGATATGTTATTTTCAATGTTGAAAAGGTTTTTTAGGTTCAAAGGGAAAAAGTATGTCGGGAACTATAATTTATGAACGAACCAATCAGGTATAAGATAACATGTCTCTGATTTTGGCGCGAAATCCATTCATCCATTTGACTAAATAGGGTTTTGACATTATAACTAATGTCGTTTCGTGATAAAAACCCTAAATCTAATTCCCAACTTTAACTATCTACTGAAAATTATAATTATAATTCCTTACACTGGTCTATAACCCTCATTTGGTCCTAATTACTAAATGGACACATTCATGGTCACTCTAGAATTGCTCCAAGGTCGTTCATAAACTATCATCTCACCGATGCATGTTAAAATTGAACATTTTACATGAAATATTTCATTAGCACTGTTATTCAGTACCATTTTTTTTAACAAAGGAAATTGATTGTAACGTAGATGCTTGCTCTGTTTTGATTTCCCTTAGAATTTACAACATACTTGTTGTTATCATCTTGGCAAAAAAAGAGGGATGGATTTGTTTAGGTTTGAGAGTTCTTAATCTATATCACATACTATATTTCTAATCGAACCAATGACTGATGTCAAGGATTTTCAAAAAGATCAATCAACGGGAAGCAGTGCCTTGAAGCTCCTTCTAAAGCAATGGCTAATCAGAAGACTATGATAGGAGGCAGTTTAGTTCTCTATTAAACCTAATTCAATTTATGATTACAAACTGATTCAGTAATATACTGAATGTGCCTAACCACACAGCACTCCAAATAAAAGAATTACGTTCGGAAAATAATCATACCATAAGTGATAGAGAGTGGAACAAACAGTACATGATTAGTTAGCAGTAATTGAGGATTTGTAAGAACGTTTAGTAACAGTTAATAGGTTTTTCAGAAACTTACAGTAAGGGGGATATAGAAATGTAAAAACATAGTTACCTACTAATCATACAACAAAGATGTGAATAATAATAATAATAATAATAATCGTGAACATAGTTCTATGAGTTTCAACTTCCTCCATATTCCTTCTGTTATGCATTATACACTAACATATGTTTTCTTTCTATGTCTAGTAAGATCTAAATAACAAGATTATTACTTCAGTAGTTGAGAGCTTGAGTCAATTGAAGCTAGACCACCATCGAAAACCTGGAAGCAATGGACGGCGTATTCACGATCCCGCCTCGCGGGATTCGGACCCAGGATCTAACATTTGAATTTAGATATCAACACCGTCGGGTGCCTACCGGCTCAGTGGTCAAGCACTCGGGCGCGAGACTGGTAGGTTCAGGGTTCGAGTCCCAAGGGGTGGAGTCGTGGATGCTCACTACTGAGGAGTCCCACGACAGGATGAAACGGCAGTTCAGTGCTCCCAGGTTTTTCCATGGTGGTCTAAATCCAACTGACTCATAATCTCAACTATTGAACTTACTACAATCTCCACAAAATCCTTTCTGATACTACGATTATTGCTATTCAGGGACCTATCAGTATTCAACAGTTTTGGTCCTACAAGAATTCACTTACAGCTGTAGTATCATTGGCTCTTACAGTAGGCGATAAAGGTTGAAATACTACAGGAAGTATCAAGGTTTCACTTTGTTAACGAGTATCAAATAGTACAGAATTGGAGTTCAAGGTTTATTGACAATTTTATTCAGCCATACAACAAGTTAAGGATGAACAGTTTCTGTTTATTATAGGATGATTTTGAAGCATGTAAAGTTAGCAAGATTTTAGTCATCCCTATCAAAATATGCCAGTATCTTTGAATTGACTATCACCATCAAACAATAATGTATGAATCCATAAAGAAGGTTCAGTCCAACAGTCGATAAACTTGCAAACTCATGTTGTTGTTTTAATATAACTTGGTACAATCTACTCTGATCATAACCAGAACTACATATCAAAGTGGTTAGTGATTATATATGCGTAACACAAGCCTTAATAAACTAAACCTAATGATAAGTTGAACTATTCCAATTATCAGCAGTACTCACATTGTGATTTCATTGTACATTGTCAAATCTTCACAAAAGTTCATTTGGAACTATATTAAAGCCTACATATATTTTTTTGTTTCTATATTGTATGTAAAGCAATATACAGTATACTCGGCATAAATTACTTACTTACTCACTTACGCCTGTTACTCCCAATAGACTATCGGCTGTCAACCAGCATTCTGGTTAGCGTTATTTTAGCGAGTTATTTTTCTACGGGATGGGGTCGCTAACCCCATGCTCAACCCTCCTCTTTTACCCAGGCTTGAGACCGACAGTAGCCCAAGAGGTGCTCCAGGTGGAGTTCGGCAAACATAAATCTTGTACCAATGTCGAGATCGATTAACTGTTGAATCGGTAATATTTTACAAAAAAAAATGTACAACAAATCAAAGAGTATCATACAAATGATTGCATAATATTGTTTGCTTACCATATTTCTTTGAATAGTAATCAATGGTTTTTGATAATCTAAGTGCCATAATCTTATAGTCATATCAGCAGAACAAGAAAGAAATATCTCTGGTACAAATGGTGACCATTCTATTTGATAAACTGATGCCTACACAATGAAAAAATAAGGAATCATAAACAAATTTAAGGTTGATTCATTTCAATAATGATTTTATTTAATTTTAATAGTTCAGATCATGAGCTAATTGAAGCTAGATCGTTTTGAAAAACCTGGAAGCACTGGACGGCGATTTCATCCTATTGTGGGAATTCTCAGCAAAACGCATTCACGATCCCACCTCACGATAGTCGAAACCAGGACCTATCAGTCTCGTGCACGAGACTGATAGTAGTTGTGTAGTGAATGAGAACACAAATGACAACAATCAAACATATTTCAATATACAATTACAGAGTTCTTGGGTAAAACGTGAAGAAATCATACATTCAATATTTCATTTTGAAATACTCCATCAATTGTCCCAACTATCATTGTTCATTCATTGTCATAATAATTGATATCTAGTCTACTTCTCATTGATCAGATCTTCCTAACCTTCTGCTACCAGGCTTTCCATTTATAATCTGTGTTATATACTACTTATATCTGTCGTTATCAGTAGTGGTAGAAAAATACTGCTTATCAGACAGAAACGTTAGTCTAAACATTTATAATCGATTAAGATGTTTACCGTCTCTTATCTAACTATTTTGTCATCTTATTACATGACTTGATTATTAAAACGGAATCTTACTAGAATTTTAAGTAGTCCATCTCATAACTCACTGTTAATAAGCACTAAATAATAATTAAGCATTTAGGTAGTGTTCATGGTGATTAGTTCATTACAAATCATTAGCTTACAACCTAATGAAATAACAGAAGTTTAAGAATTTTTATAAATGATAATCTAACTCACTAGACAGGAAAACACTGTGGAAGCTTCTTCGACATAACGACGTGCCTGACTAAATAGTCAATAGCATACGGAATTCCTATGATGAATTAAACTGGAAAATCGTGCATGGAGGACAGCTCATAAACTCGTCTGAAGTGAAGACCGGTGTCAGGCTTGGTTGCCTACTCTCACCCTTCCTCTTAATCCTGGTGATCGACTGGATCATGAAGACGTTAACATCTGGGGGGAAACACGGGATACATTCGACATCTAGGATGCAGCTGGACGATCTAGATTTAGCAGATGATCTGACAATTCTATCACACATACAACAACAAATACAGGAGAAGACAATCGTTGTAGCAGCAGCCTCAAAAGCAGTAGGTCTCAATATACACAGAGAGAAAAGCAAGATTCTATTATACAACACTGAATGCAACAATCGAATCATACTTAACGGAGAAGCTTTGGAAGATGTAAAATCTTTTACATATCTGGGCAGCATCATTGATGAACACAGTAGATCTGATGCAGATGTGAAGACGCGGAACGGCAGAGCAACAACAGCATATTTACAATTGAAGAACATCTGCAACTCAAAAGAACTGTCTGTCAACCAATACCAAGGTCAGAATTTTCAATACAATACAAATGTCAAGACAGTTTTACTGTATGGAGCGGAAACTTGCAGAACTACGAAAGTCATCATCCAGAAGATACAAGCATTTATTAACAGTTGTCTGTGTAAAAGACTTCGGATCCGTTGGCCGGACACTATCAGCAACAACCTACTATGGGAGAGAACAAACCAGATATTAATGGGGAAAAAATCAGGAAGAACCTCCGGAAATGGATATGACACATATTGAGGAAAGCACCGAAATGAGTCACGAGGCAAGCCCTCAATTGGAATCCTTAAGGCCAAAAGAGAAGAGGAATATCGAAGAACACATTATTCCGTGAAATGGAGACAGACATGAGAAGAATGAATAACAATTGGATAGAACTAGAAAGGAAGGCTGAGGACAGAATGGGTTGGAGAATACTAGTTGGCGGCTTATACTCTATTCGGAGTAACAGGCGTAAGTAATTTAGTAAGTAAGTAACTCATTGAATCGGATCATATTAGTTCATCATAAAACCCATATTCAAATTTTTTTAACGATGACATATGATATTCACTAATTACGAACAGTTCAATCGTACATTTATTGATAAATTACACTTTTAAGGATTCGAACTAATGATTTTAATAGTTGAATTCATCAGCCGATCTAAGCTAGACCACCATGGAAAACCTGGAAGCACTGGACAGTGGCTTCGTTCTAGTATGGGACTCTTCAGGAGTATGCATTCACGATTCCACACGCGGGACTTAAACCCAAGAGCTTCGGTCTCGAGTGCGAACGCTTAACCTCTAGACCACTAGGCCTGCATCTAACGGTGTAAATGTCTAACTTTCATTGATCCATAAATGGCTGAGGAGTCGAAACCGTTGTCTAGTACTTTCAGGTTTTCAATGGTGATCTAACTTATATCGACATATAAACTCAATTATTAAGATCACTACAATCTCCAAAAACCCCATTATCATGATTATCATTATGTGTTCACTCGCGTCTGATCTCAAGATAGATTTCCTGGAGTTCTAGTGAGAATCTGTGACCAGCGGGGTTCATTCCATGTCGGATAGAGACAGGTATCTGTCTCAGACAATAAATGAATGGTCGCACAAGATTATGGGTTGACTGAAGTGACACATAACATTGTTGAATCTTGGCTCAGTGTTCTGGAGGTTAAGCATTCGAGCGCGAAATTTAGGCTTCTAAGTTTGAATCCCATGTGCACTGTTGAAGAGTTCCATACAACGACGAAACAGACGTCCAGTACTTCCAAGTTTTCAATCGTAATTATAATCTCCCTAAACCCTGATTCCGATTATCATTAAAATAATGACACAGAATGTAAATTACAGGTGTATAAACAAAATTCATTTTGTTATTGTTATGTAATTGAATCGAATCATTTAGAATTCATTAAAACAAACATTCAATAGATAAACATTTTAAACGTTTATTTCTTATAACTAAACTAAAGTATTTAACTCTTGTTTATTGTTAAATGTAAAATATACAGTTGACTTCAGTGAATATGAATTACGAAAGTGAAACTTGAAGAACTACTATTGTGATTTATGCTACTGATATAGATAAATATAAGTAGTATGTATCATCTTCCTTCGAAAGTGAAATGCCTAATAGCAGAAGGTTAAGAAGATTGAAGAAAAGAGAATGAGGATATAGAATGGTTGATGTGGATACAAAGAAAAGAATGAAGTCTGAAACGAATAATTGATATGTTGCGTGAATGCAATTGTATATCTTGATAATGAATCCGTTGAACTGCGTTTTTGAATAGTTTATTAGTTATATCTAGAGTATTATAAACAAATATATATAGTGGCTAGCACTGAAATGCAGTTTGATGAGCGTTTCGTCTTATTTCAGATTCGTCAGCTGGATGTACCTGCATCTCAGAGTTGTTGTTCATCTCGGCAGGAACTTGAACTCAGTAAAGTTTGTTTAAAACGCCATTGCATTATCCACATAGCTACTGAGTCCTGATAGCCAATTGCTTGTGCAATGGGGTGAAGTTTAAATTCACTATATATACTATTGATTATTCATAAGATGAATCAGAAAAAGAATACTTAATATTATTCACCAGTGTAGATGAATGTTTTTGAATACAATCTGACAAGATGATTGGATTGAAAGAAAATTTTGAAGTTTCCCAATTATTGTCTAATTTATTAATTAAACTGACTGATGAATACGTTTATTGATTCATTCAACTTTAATTAACTTCTTAAGAGAGATCTCTGAGATAACTCTCTGATTGTTGAACTTCTTACTATGGTGTGCGCTACTAATGTCGACATAAGTAGTATATAATACAAGTCAGTCATAGAATGTCTGGCAGCGGAAGGTTAAGAAGATCGAAGAAAAGAGAACGAGGTTAGAGAATGGTTGATACGGATACAAAGAAAAGAATGAAATCTGAGACAACTGATTGATATTTTGCACATAAAATATTTATTGTATGGTTCTCAGATTTTACTAAGAGATTATGTATTCAAATACATTCGATTGTTTCCACTTATGTTCTCATCCACCACATTACAAGTGCATATCTCGAGCTGGAACATTTCACTGATGACTTAGAATATACAGATGACATAGACCTGTTTGGTGAAGACGCTGATATGATGCATTCTTCTAACCGTTTTATTCAACAATACTGACATGTTTGGTATGATATTGTCTTCCTTTAGATATGAAATTTTGCTTGGTTGGTTTTTAAAGTTCTAGTTTCGTTATGAAATGTGGTTATTCTTTGGTCATATTTCAAGATGATGGGGAACATTTGTAGCTCAGGTGGATGATTTCGATGTAGTTTTGTTCTTTGAGCTAGATGGTTTTGATCGTAGAACTTTCATCGTTCTTCTGAACACAAACTTCAGGGAGAAATGAAGTCTTCAAATTTCGCCACATATGATTCATAGTTTGTTCTGTACACCACAATGCTGATTGGTTCTTGTTAACCTTAAACTCTGAACAAGAACTAATAAACATTGAGGTGTACAGGACAAACTGTGAATCATATGTGGCGAAATTTGAAGACTTCATTTCTCCCTGAAGTTTGTGTTCAGAAGAACGATGAAAGTTCTACGATCAAAACCATCTAGCTCAAAGAACAAAACTACATCAAAATCATTCATATTTCCTCATTGAACTAGTACTTTAACAACAATAACAACAAGGAAAATGTTCATGTATACATACAATTGTCCAACTTGATAATAAATTCATTATAAACAAGATCTCTTCCATTGAATTTCATGTTATATCCTCTTTGAAAACAAGAATTATCCACATACTAAATACATCTTATACATAAATCATGATAAACCGCATATTATTCCATGTATTTATCATTTGCATTATGATCAAAAGCAAGAAATGACAACTGTTCCATACTCTGTAAAATAGTTGATTATGAACAATGGAATAAAGAAGATAAAAAAAACAACAACAACAACAACCTATTTTAGTCAGCGTATCCCATATCAATTACTTTGATGATTGTTAGTAAAACAAACTTTTTTCTTTGTTTCACTAAGAACAGAAAAAAACAAATAAGTTCCATGATACCAAAATACAAACGACTTGAGAGAAATGTTAAGATAAAGAATAAAGCCATCACCACCACCACCAACAACAACCAAAACAACCACCACCACCACAACAACAACAACAAAATACATGGATATAAACTATTGTCCATTTATTGATTAAAACAATCTTCTTCTTCTTCTTCCTCTTCTCCTTTATTATTATCTTTTCCTGTTTATTTCTCTTTTACTTTATTGATTATAATAGTCAATGAAAGTGAATACCATGAGAGATTAGAATCAATTCTATTTTATAAATAATTTTAGTTATAAATTATAAATTTTATCCTCTCCTTCCCCTACCCCCCCCCTCTTCAGAAAAATAGGGAACTACGTATGTTACTTATTTCGTTTCACATTCAATTATGATTTATTTTCCTGTCGGATTATGTTAATTTGAATCTTAATTAGTAGGGGGGGGGCGCGTTATTGGGTGTAAACGGATGGGTTTCTTCTTGTTCTTACCATTGCTACTACTATTACTACTACCACCACTACCACCACCACTACCACTCCTACTACTACTACTACTACTACTACTACTACCACTACTACTACTACTACTACTACTACTACTACTACTACTACTACGACTGCCACTACCACTACTACTACTACTACTACTACTACTACTACTACTACTGTTATTATTATTACTACTACTAATAATAATAATATTAATGTACAATCATTCATAAGAGAATGATACTTTATATCAAGTTGAATAAATCAAGTATAATTCTAGTTTGTATGTAGTTCTTCGACGAAATTTCTTTTGTATGATTAAGATAACCAGCTTGGTAGGGAGTGAAATGAGGTGTTTAACTGTTAGTGTGTGGTTGTGGAGATTGTTAATTTTTTTGAGTGGGATGATGAATCGATTGATGTAAGACCACCATTGGCCCCAAAATGCCCTGGTATGGCCGAGAGTGGGGAGAGTCAGCTCTCCCTCTCGAAATGCTCTCACATGGCCACGCCTCTGCCAGGGAAGTCCTATTCACTACCTTCTCGCGTCATTACTGTTGCTTAAGGAATTGAGAGGACGAAGAGCGAACGTCCGACGCTTTGACCGGGTTGGTGGACATGGAGAGTCCATCTAGGGCAGTTGGAAAACCTTCATTCCAAACCAATGGTGTACATGGGCTCCATTATCCTGAAGGAACAAATGGCGTATGAACCAATCGTTGGTCACTGGCTACCATGGAAGTGCATCTCCTTACGTTGCTCCACTGCCTTGATGATCAGACCTTCAGGTCGAAGGCTCCGGGTGTGGCCCCCTAAGAAAACCACCTGCTTTGGTTTGGGCACCTGGGTAGTATCACAACCCTCACACATATCGAATGAGATTTGTGTGGCGCATATGTATTTGGTGCCCCCCTTTACCAATATCTATGTGTTAAAATAAAATATAAATAAAGAAGACCACTATTGAAAACCTAGGAGTGCTGGAAGGTGGCTTCATCTTAGGATGGGACTCTTTAACAGCGCGCATCCACGACTTTTCACGCGAAAATTGAAGCCAGGACTTTCGGTCTCACGCGCGAATGCTTAATCACTAGACCACTAGGCCTTCATCCATTGGTGTAAATGTCTAATCTCAACCAATCCACGAAATTGTGAGATCACCTTTCATTGTCTGAGGTAGATACTTGTCGCTACCTGATACGGATTAGTGCTTAAGATGTATAACTTCATCTAGAAACAACTTTACATTTCATCCTTATTTCATGTACATAGTTTGATCTAACGTACAGAATTATTTTCGCTACACGCTTGCATTGCTATTTATTGTTTTTCATGTGTTCCTTAGTACGAAACTGTAATTTGAATATATCGTAAGACTCATGAGTTTTAAAGTTGTGTATTTGATTGATCACTGATTTGTGACCACTATCATTCATGTTAAGTCCTTTTTAGTTCTGATCGACCACCTTAAATAATAATATAGTGCACGCGATATCAAGTCAATAACACTAGTACCACCATTATAACTTAATCGATAGAATTTGATCAAGAGTAAGAAGAACGTGATCTTGTTCACTAGTCAGAGATCAATCATTTGTCAATACATTCCAAACCTAAAAGAGATTAGTCTCTACCCAAATAGCTCACTAGTAACATGTCTAAATGTGAAACGAGGTGACACGTAATAGAATCCTCCAAAGAATACCATTCCTCTTACGATTGTAGATATACTTAGCTGACGTGTGCCATAAAGAAAAAAAACACCTTGGTTCACAGTATCCTGTCGACTCTCTTCAAAGTGTCATCGATGAGAATTAACAATATGAGTAGAATTTAAAATTTGATTGAACAGAAATAAAGGAATGTATGTACGTTATGGAAGTTAGTCTTAATACTTTTTACATCTAGGATATATATACCATAGATTATTAATTTCTTTTGGATAGCAACCTGACAATCTCTATTAATGATTACCAAACAGTTCAACATTCATTGCCTTTACGAACTCAGTTTCCGTCGGTTTTAACTTTTCTCTAATGTTATTACAAGACATCGAAAATAGGGATATAATAATACGGTATGTGTAGTACAAACTTAGAATACTCATGTCTAACAAGTGAATGTACATGAATAGAAAATTGTGTGAATTACAAATTCTTTATGTTATTATTATGATTATTGTTACCATGACAACAATGACATGGAATTGAAATTTGATTGGAAAAATAAAATGTTCAAGTATTGAGATGATGATGGAGAAGATTTTTAGCTCACTTGGATGATTTTTGATGAAGTTTGTACTGATGATGATGTTGTTCAGAAGAATAATGAAGGCTGTACAATCAAACTATCCAGCTCAGACAAATAAAACTCCATCAAAATGTTCAAGTTGATTAAAACTTATATATTCTGTCTTTGTTTAATATTCAACTGCTTTTGAGATGATGAAGAAGATTTGTAGCTCAGATGGATGATTTTGATGGATTTTTGTTCTCTGAGCTGGATGGTTTGGTCGTGGAGCTTTCATCGCTCTTCTGAACGACATCATCATCAGCACAAATTTCAGATAGAAGTGAAGTGTTCGAATTTCTCCATATGCGTTTCACAGCTTGTTCTGTACACCTCGATGTTGATTGGTTCTTATTGACCTTAAATTTATTATTGTTCACTTCTTTGTTTTGGTTGTGTCTCCCAATCGGAGACATAACAAAAATCCATCAAAATGCAACTGCTTAAATATTTATGTAGATAAAAGTAGTTAAACACACTGCTTACTTACTGACACCTGTTACCCCTCATGGACGATCATAGGTCACACACCAGGATTCTCCATCCAACTCTGTCCTGGAATGCTTTTCCAGTTGATATTCATCCTTTTCATATCTGTCTCGAATTCCTGATAAAGTGTGTTCTTTTGCCTTACTCTTTTTCGCTTCCTTTCGGGGTTGCAAGTTACCACTTGTCATGTGATACAGTTTGATGATTTCCTCATTATGTGTCCTATCTACTTCCAATGTATTTTCTTCATTTCCTATTCGGTTGAAAGTTGATTTGTTCTCTCTTACAGTAGGTTGTGGTTGATGTTATCCAGCCAACGAACATTGAGCATATTATGTAGACAATTGTTTATAAATACTTGTAATTGTTTCATGATGGTTATGGTAGTTCTCTCAGTTTCAACTCCGTCCAGTAGAAATGTATTGGCATTCGTAATGAAGATTGTGATTTTGATATTAGTTGTCAGTTGTTTTGAGTTCCATATGTTGTTGAACTGTAGGAATTCTGTCCTAACTTTGCCAATCCTCGTATTTACGTCTATATCAGATCCTCCTTGTTCATCGATAATGCTACCCACATACGTGAATGTTTCCACCTCCTCCATAGTTTTTCTATCAAATGTAATCAGGTTGGTGTTCTCCATGTTATATTTAAGGATCTTACATTTTCCCTTGAATATATATTGAGGCTCACTGATACATAGACTGCTGCTAAACTAGTCATCTTCATCTACATTTGTTCATGTGTATGGGATAGTAGTTAAACATATGAACTAGTCATTCATTAAACTTTATTATCCATATATTAAACGTGATTATGTAGAAAGTAATGCTTAATTGCATAGAATCATTATTCAGATGATTTGAATAGAAGGCAAATTGCTTTCATTAAAACACTCACTCTCTCACTCTCTCTCTCTCACACACACACACACAAAAGTCTTTCCCAACTTTTAAATAAACAAAAATATTTTTATTGAATTGAGTGAAAATGATGAATCCCTCGTGTAATAGTTGGGTCATAGTACAAAGAAGAAATCAGTTAAGGGATTGAATGAAACAATAATCTTGTCAAATCGTGGATTGGTTGAAGTTAGACATTAACACTATTGGATACCAGTCTGCTCAGTGGTCTAGTTGGTTAGGCGCTTGGCGCGAGACTGATAGGTCCTAGGATCGAATCTTGCGGAGGGGGGCGGGATCGTAGGTGTGCACTGTTGAGGAGTCCCATGCTAGGACGAAACGGCCGTCCAGTGCTTCCAGGTTTCCCATGGTGTTCTAGCTTCAATTGACTCATGATTTCAACCAGTGAGACTATTCATTCACTTCATTTAGAATTCTCAATCATTGATTATAATTATTGTCTAGATCTTAACTATCAGATCTCTACTTCTTCATAATACTCATTTCATCAATTATTGATTTGATGCTATGATGATTACTTGGTTCACTTGGGTGTTGTGTATCTGTGTGGTTACACCACAAGATTAAGGTCTACTATTCAGATTGTCTGGATCTCAACCATCAGATCTTTACTTCACCATGATATTCCACCAATGATTGATTTCATGCTATGATAACTACTTTCATTCTTTTCATCAAAGCACACACACACACTCAAGCACAAGAAAAAGTCTTTCCCATCTAAACAAAATGTTTTTATGTAATTGGGAAGAAACAAATGAATCCCCTGGGTAGTAATTATTACCAGTGATTAATATGAATGAATGAATTACTATAATATGTATTATGTAATACTATATTGAAATGAAATGTGAAAGTAACATTATGAAATGAGTTTACAATGTGTTAAATGAATAAAAAAAAACACAAACTGTAAATGCAATTTAATTTGTGTATTTTCAATTTTCTCTATAGTCATATTGTAGTATATGCTACTAATATCGACAGATATAAGTAGTAGGTATCATCAATCGAAAGTGAAATGTTTGGAAACAGAAGGTTAAGACCGAAGAGAAAAGAGCGAGAACAGAGAATGATTGGTGTGGAAACAAAGGAACAATCAAGTCTGAGACAATTGGTTAACATTTTCCAAGTGTTGTATTTACTGAATGGTTCTCAAATTTCACTAAGACATTCTGTAATTTTGTATTCACATAAATTTGATTGTCCCTACTGGTGTTCTCATTCAGTACACTTGGTGGCGCTGACAGTCAGGAGGGTGGAAGGGTGCTATTCTGCGAATACCGTTGCGGATCTGGAGCTGAGGTGCTAGTTGGAGCGGTCTAGTGCGAAGAGGTGAGGTCAAGTAAAGTGTTCTGACTGGCGGCGTTGGCTGCAACGAGTGTTGTCGACGGAGAAGAGCGGTAGGATATGCGACTGCTGGGCGGACCTTGAATGTAGATGGCTCAGCAGATCTCTGGAGCTCAAATGTTTAACGGCCTGGGTTCTGGGTGTACGTCGGTCGACGGAGCTATGAAGGTCAACGCGCTGCAGACTGGACATTTTGACTGAGAGCGTGGCACAAACTTCAGAGAAGAAGAACGTGGCACAGCCAGCAAAACCATCACAAGAACGACTGCTTTAAAGGGGCAACGAGTATGATGTGTGCTATTGATATCGACAGATATAAGTAGCATGTATTATCAATCGAAAATGAAATACCTGATGGCAGAAGGTTCAGAAGATCGAAGAATGGAGAACGAGAAAAGAGAATGATTGGTAGAGAAATCAAAGAACTGTGAAGTCTGAGATGATTGACTGATATTTTGCTAATCAAGTGTTTATTGTACGGTTCTCAGATTTTGCTAAGTGATTCTGTAAATATGTATTCAAATAAATTCAGTTGTTCCCAGTCGTGTTGTTGTTCACTGAGAATTTATACAGAGATATTTTTAATGGTGGTAGGTAGTTTGCAGGGAGCTCTACCTAGTCCAAGTAAACGTAACTTGGTAATAGTCTGCACACTTTGTCTGTAAACTTCAATCAACCGATTCTCTCTATTTGATTTGAACTTTCTGTTATATTCTGTAGCCTTGTGCTCCTATCAATATATAACGTAATGATACCGCCACTTAGAGAACAGTGATTTATCGACCGGACCAGTGACGCATGAAAGCCGTACGAGACGTGTAGAGTCTTTATCATTCTTTCTTCCTGCCTAGCCCTGCCTGTTGAGTTCAGAACACCAGTCTCATCCTCTGAGATATGAATCATCTATTCCAAACATACTGGGTTTATATTACAAACCAAACACACTAGCTGGTCACTTACTACTTAGTATCCATAATAACATTTGTCTGACCCTGAAACCTGATCTAATCTAATCAATAAAGGCGGGATTTGATAGCTTATGTAACTGATTTCAAGCATTATTTTTAATGCTCAGCATTAAGATGTTATTGCCAAGAAATCCTGTTTCACATAAATGTCTTATATCCTAGCACTTGTCTTTAATCCTTATAAAGCTGACCCTTCCCATTAGGTTAACAATAAAAAATAATACACACAATAGTTATTGAATAAAACATGATAGTTTGACAAAACAAAAGCCACTAGTCTACAAGTGATTGAAGACGCCGGAAATAAGAGAGAATTTTACCAGAGGACATAATCATACGATTTTGATGAAGCTTTTGTTCTCTAAGCTAAATGGTTTGGTTGTGGAACTTTCATCGTTCTTCTGAACAACATCATCAGCAGCAGAAACTCCAAGAACCAATCAACATTGAGATGTACAGGACAAACTGTGAACCATATGTAGAGAAATTCGAACACTTCACTTCTACCTGAAATTTGTGCTGATGATGATGTTATTCAAAAGAACAATGAAAGCTTCACAACTAAACCATCTAGTTCAGAGAACAAAACTCCATCAAAATCATCCACCTGAACTACAAATCTTCTCCAACATGTGTACGTTATATCTTTGACGATTTTCATTTCTTTCTTTCAAAGTAAATAGACTGAAGTAGTGATCAAAGATTTTCTTCTTAAATTGACTACCTTTTTATGTTGTTTACAGATGGTTATTTTTTTGTTCCAAAAGAACGTTTCAATGAAAATGAACTAAAGTCATTAAATGAATCTGTATCCACCCATAGGGGAAAAAGGGTAAGCTAATAGGAGAAACACTAAAATTTATGGTTTTAATGATTTTACCAGATTAGAAATGTATGGAAAAGTAATTAGAGCAAAAAAAGGGAAAGAAAGAAATAATTGAAATCAAATTAGTAGTAATTATTAGGTATAAAATTTCTAGAATAATTACAATTACTTATGTTAGGGATATCTGTACATATACTACTTATGAGTAGTTAATTCGTTTTCACAATTAAGTGAAATTACTGTGAATATGCAGCTGGACGATCTAGATTTAGCAGATGATCTGACAATTCTATCACACATACAACAACAAATACAGGAGAAGACAATCGTTGTAGCAGCAGCCTCAAAAGCAGTAGGTCTCAATATACACAGAGAGAAAAGCAAGATTCTATTATACAACACTGAATGCAACAATCGAATCATACTTAACGGAGAAGCTTTGGAAGATGTAAAATCTTTTACATATCTGGGCAGCATCATTGATGAACACAGTAGATCTGATGCAGATGTGAAGACGCGGAACGGCAGAGCAACAACAGCATATTTACAATTGAAGAACATCTGCAACTCAAAAGAACTGTCTGTCAACCAATACCAAGGTCAGAATTTTCAATACAATACAAATGTCAAGACAGTTTTACTGTATGGAGCGGAAACTTGCAGAACTACGAAAGTCATCATCCAGAAGATACAAGCATTTATTAACAGTTGTCTGTGTAAAAGACTTCGGATCCGTTGGCCGGACACTATCAGCAACAACCTACTATGGGAGAGAACAAACCAGATATTAATGGGGAAAAAATCAGGAAGAACCTCCGGAAATGGATATGACACATATTGAGGAAAGCACCGAAATGAGTCACGAGGCAAGCCCTCAATTGGAATCCTTAAGGCCAAAAGAGAAGAGGAATATCGAAGAACACATTATTCCGTGAAATGGAGACAGACATGAGAAGAATGAATAACAATTAGATAGAAGTAGAAAGGAGGGCTGAGGACAGAGTGGGTTGGAGAATACTGGTCGGCGGTCTATGCTCTATTGGGAATAACAGGCGTAAGTAAGTATCCAAGTAAGTAACTGTGAATATGAACAGATAAATACACAAGTATGAATAGGGATATGAAACGTTGTCTGGTAGTACACCTTGTAGCAACCTAACAAGATAATAGTTACAAAGAGGAACAATGAACTATAGTATTCCCCGTAACCAGTTACTAGTACATATGATATGTCTTTGTGAGGTAAAGTTTACTTTGAAGTCTGACGTTAACTTGGGTACCAGAGGATCACTTAAGGGTTGTTTAGTATTAGTATGGAGTCACGAAAAAGTGTAAAACTACATCCCCGTCAAGGACTGAACTCGGAAAGTCCAAGTTTCAAAAGAAAAATCGTAGTCTTTATCGGTATTTGGTTGTTCCATTATAACATTAATTGATTAAAGTTAGAAACATGTACCACTAGATCTCGACCTAATGATTAGAAACCATTCATGAAACCAGGAGGTTCAGGAATAGGTCTACAGTGAACTCAAGAGTATACGTCATTGAGAAGCCACATATTAGGGTGAAACGGTTGAACAGAGACACTAGGTTTCCAATCAAACCCCAAATAAAGCTATTCCTTGGAAAATACTGCGCTCAAATCGTAGGTATCATCCAAACTTTTACCAAAACTAGAAGTGAATGTGAGTGAATGTAGGATTCATCGTTAAAAGCTCTCTAAACACAAGTGCATAATCTCGGTTATTTTTAAAAAATATATAGCATAAGGGTGATGTGGTGAGACTATAATTTATGGACGACCTTTGAGCGACTCCAAAGTGACCTTGAGAAAGTCTACCTACTTAATAGGGTTAAATGAAGGTTATGAAGCAGTTTGAGTAATAAAGATAGTGATTTACAGTCGATGATAAGGGTTAAGATTTAGATTTATGGTTTTCATCATGAACTGACATCAGCTAAAATGTTAAGACGCTATTTGGATGAATGGGTGAATGAATATCGCGCCGAAATCCAAGACCTGTTATCCTAAATCTGATTGGTTCGTCCTATTAATTATAGTCTCACACATTTTAGATTGATATCATGAATGAATCAATATTAAACCACCATTGAAAACCTGGAAGTTTTGGACGTCCTTTTCATCACAGTATGAAACCATTCAGCAGTCCACATCTATGAGTTTTACAAAACTAAGAGCATTTTATGTATTCACGAAGTTGCGCCACCGTACATCATTTTCTTCAGTGAGCTGATATCTCACAACAGACCTGGTTGAACTCCACTGGTAACGGCTTCTCATTAGAACTCCAGGAGTATCTCTTGAAGTCAGTCACTAGTGAGCAGATGATTATTATCAGAAGGGGTTTTGTATAGATTTTAGAAATTTCACTAGTTGAAATCATGAGTCAATGGAATCTAGACCACCATGGTAACCCTGGAAGCACTGGACGGCCGTTTCGTCCTAGTATGGGACTCCTCAGCAGTGTGCATCCGCGATCCCACACCCCGAGAGATTCCAGTGCTTCCAGGTTTTCCATGGTGGTCTAGATTCAATTGTCTCATGATTTCAATCAATAAAATTTCTAAAATCTCTACAAAACCCCTCCTGATTTTATGTATTTGTTTATTTTTCAACTTGGGCATTATACAGTTTTCTTAATCTACATGCTTGGAAGACCGTAATGTGATGAATTGAAAAACAATTGATCTGTAAAAAAAATTTGAAACGGTTGTTCACTTTTAAATAAAGATATATATATAAATACTAGTAAGGTACTATTGTAGTGTATGCTACTGATGTCGATGGATATAAGTAGTACATATCACCAGTCAAGTACAAACTACCTGGCAACAGAAGGTTAAGAAGATTAAAGGAAAAAAACGAGAACAAAGAATAATTGATGTGGAAACAAGGGAACAATGAAGTCTGAGACGATTGATAAAGTATTTACTATATGAATTCACTTGGCATTGTTTGGCTTGTATCTTCCCATCGAGGTTTAAGACTACAATTGATCAGTCTGTTATTGGCATCTGTGCATAATGTGCTGGGGAGATACAAGCCAAACAATACCAAGTGAATTCAAACTCACCCCATTGCACAAGCAGTTGGATAGCAGGACTCAGTAGCTGAGTGGATAACACGATGGCGTTTGATGCGGATGGTACTAGATTCGAGTCCCGGGGTGGGCATCACCTCAGGTGCAGGTACCCCCAGTTGACGAGTCCCAAATAGGACGGAACGCGCGTCCTTCATTCCACTGCTAGCCTCTACCCGTTACTATTTACCACATGGTTTTCAGATTTGACTAAGATGTTCTGTTATATTCGTATTCAAATACATTTGGTTCTCCCCATTTGTGTTCTCATTCACTAAACTGCACATAGACATATGTACTAATGAAAATAAGCTTAAATGATCAGAATATAAATGTAGTTCGACTTACACTATGAGCAATATAAGTATCCAAATATTGTTCATTATAAGAATATGAACATTTATAAATTGGTCCATTCTCAGTGCCAACAACATAACTTTAATATGAAAACAAAGTAACAAAGCTTGATTAAGTCTTTTCATATGTAGGACAAGTCTATATTAATAAATAAATGTGAATAGTTTGTTTATTTGTTAAAGTAATTTGGGACTGGACAGTTGGATGTATCTACATCCCATAGTTGATGTTCACTTTGGGACTAGAACCCATTACTGTTCATCGAGTTATCTACTAAGCTAATGAGTTCAGATGATCACTAACTTGTGCAATGTCGTGAAGTTTCCAATTCACTTCTGCATTGGTTGTTTAAATCCTCCGATAGTTCTTTTGAACTACAATTGATCAGTGTGTTTTTTGACATATGTGCATGATGTTTGGATGGCCTCAATATTGAGTTAAATCACGAGCATTCTAATTAAAGACGGATGGTGGTTAACAGTAGAATCGAGGATACTTGTTTCGTCCTATTTGGGACTGGTCAGCTAGATGTACTTACATCATAGAGTTGATGTTCACTTCGGGACTAGAACCCATTACTGTACGCTTGAAAACGTCATCGAGTTATCTACGTAGCTACTGAGTTCAGATAGACACCGGCCTATGTAATAGGGTGAAGTTTAATTCATTTTTATATTGGTTGTTTGACATATATTTTTTGTTGATACATTTCAATAAACATAAAACGAAGGTTAGTAACGTGATACGTTCTATATTCCACGACACCGCCTCGCGGGACTCGAACCCATGCCCTATCGATCTCGAGGAAGAAACGGCCGCCCAGTGCTTCCAGGTATTTCATGTTGATCTAGCTTCAATTGACTCATGATCTCAACTATTGAAATTACTACAATTTCCATAAAACTCCTTCTAATACTAACCCAATATTCACATACACTACTGAACTTACATATTTAGTTCACGTTTATTAAAAGCCATACTCGTTGCAAAAGCTGTTCGTGATATTAAAGCTTCGTTTCTTTGAGATGTATTCATCGGTGTTAAAACATTTGAATATGATTGTTTAAGTACCATCAGATCTAATAGAGAAAAAATAAACTTTTAAATGAACATTGGTAATTGTAAGATAAAAACCTATTTTCTTTTCTGAGATGGGATCCAGGAGCAATGATCTGATTGGTTGGAATGGTAAATATTCTATTAGTTGATACAAAGATTTTTTGAATTGTTATTACTTTAAAGGAGATTTATATTTTGAACAAACCGAACCCTGAAGATTTTAAACCGTCTTCGCACTACTTATGTTTTATAAGTAGTTAGAATTAAAACTAAAAAATCACCCCCTTGAAGTCAGTGAATCTATGATGCACTTTCGTAACTGACCAGTCATGTACCTACTAATTAATAGCTTTAATAGAAATTCATGAAGCCAAGGTTAGATGTCATGGGTCATAGTATTCAACCATGTATGAAGTTAAATATCCTGATGGGGATATTAGTTAATCGTTTCTGCATATCGCGTATTGGCTGACATTGAAAATAGGACGCATTTAATGCCAGAGTAGTGGCTTAAAGCTAACAAGCTCCCCGCATGATCTTGAGGCACTGATATCGACCCCAGATTGTATCACAGGCTTCCAGAAGAGGATGAGAAAAGCAATCAGATTTTCTTGTTTCTGTGTGATTTCATGGTGAAAATCACCTCAAATTTATGTTCAAAACTTATGCATGTTCATGATTGACCGTACAATATATAGATATCTATTTCATTCTACCTCGACATTGTACACACGCAACTATGCAAGTGATTACGGATAAGAACTTCAAATATCGTAGGAAGCTTAGTTAATTTAAACTATTGAGTTTGTATCCATCACTTCATATTCTTAACATTAGTTTATTCACAATTACAATCCCACTACTATGTAAGGTCGCGGAGGAGTACTGTTGTAGAGACTTTAACCTGGGATGAAATGAGAGTATATCTATATTTATATCAACAACAACAACAAAATGAAAATATACCTGCACTTTCAAAACCTTTACGTATAAACCATTGAGTTACTCGACCATCGTTAGATACTGATACTAAAACTTCCTGTAGATTTTCCGCTAAACCTGATTCTTTAAAAATCCATTGCAGTTTACGTACAGGTCCTAAATGTCTTCCTGAAGCATGTCTAGAAGAAAGAATAAAGTGCTTTAGAATAGAATTATGATTTGTGACATAATTATATGTATGTATATAAATGAAATCCACTTAATTCATTTTCATTATCTGACTAATCACTATATTAATGAAGTCGTTAAGTTGAATCCTATCACTTAGGATAACTTAAGAATAGTAGTTCAGTCATTTTGTTATCGTATCCAACAAAAGTGAAGCCAGTTTGTCTAGTGGAGAGAATGAAGCTCAGTACAGTAGAATATGGTTGCGCAATCTCATGAAATGGTTGAAGTTAGACATTAGCAACGTTTGATGCCGGATGGTTCAGTGGTCTAGAGATCAAGCGTTCGCAAGCCAAACCGGAGGACTTAGGTTCGAATCCCGCGTGCGGGACCCTGGATACGCAGTATTGAGGAGTTACACATTAGGACGAAACAGCCGTCCAGTAATTCTAGGTTTTCAATGGTGGTCTAACATTGATAGATTGATAATCGCAATCAAGAACAAATCTTAGTAGTCAACGTAGTTAGTAGAAATAGTTTTGAATAATTGATCTCATTAATGCTAAGATTTATCCCTATGTTCTGTTGTTTTTTAAAAGTATTCGCTCTATAAAGAAAATGTCACATAAATGTTCCAGAAGTTTCAAGAATCTCCGGTGACTGAACACGTTCTCAAAGTCAAATGTGAAGAGAAAGATTGTTCAAGAAGCAGGAGGTGGTAAATAAGTATAAACCAGACAGATTGTATGCTGTTTCAAAGCCAGAGAGATTAAAAGCTATCGGAAGATCGAACAGTAAATAAGGGATACAAGTGTAAGCACACTACTATTATGAGCAAGTAAACTATTAGTTAGCCCGGACAAATATTAACCTGAAAGAGATTCTCTTGTGAATGAGAATACAAAGCGGGGGGGGGGAACCAAACATATTTGAACACAAAACTACAGTAAAAGTTTAGTAAAATCTGAGAAACAGACAGTAAATACTTCATTGGCAAAATGTTAATCAATTGTCTCAGACTTTGTTGTCCCATCGTTTCCATATCAATCACTTTCTGTTCCTGTTCTCTTTTCCTCGATCTTCTCAATCTTCTGCCACTGGATATTTCACTGTCGATTGATCATACACACTACTTATATCAGTTGACATCTTTCATTCAGTCATCGTCTTTTTTTTTTTACTTTTTATGGTAGCCTGATCAAGCATAAAGAACTTTACGTTAAAAAAACAAATAAATCTGATCATAGAATATAACTCCAATAAGAACAAACAAATACTCACGTAGTATCGATTACTGGGAGAGGATCATTTTTCCTTACATCATAAATGAAAACTACACCATTGAACATTCCAACCTAGATTGTTTAAAATAATGGATATGATTAAAATCAGATAGGAATATGAATGATTTGGACAGATTAACACTATTCGATGTCAGTTCAATAGTCTAGAGGTTAAGTGAACTCGAAGGCCCTGGGGTTAGCATCCTGCGTGTGAGATCGTGGATGAGTACCACTCACTAGTCTCATACTAAGACGAAACAGCTGTCCAGTACTTCTAGGTCTTCAATAATGGTTTAACATCAATCGATTTACGATCTCAATCAATAGAAACATTGTTAGTAATTTCAAGGTATCACAGTATTTGTTAAAAGTAAACTATTGCATTAAACATTTATAGAACTACATGTATGATTGATCGTAGAGACAAAGGAATAGATGTTAAGCTGCCGAAATTTGAATGCTTTAAAAAAAGCTGTATTATCCTTTCAATGTTGATCTTTATTATAATATGCACCTTGTTTTAAATAGGGATTCTTATGCTTGGACTAACATAAATTATGACCACCCAACAAAGGCTACATCTGTGAAGAAAACTAAATCTTCTGTATATGAATGTCTATTTGAATATTACTATTGCAATGTGTGCTCCCATATGGCTATGTGCACACAGTCACTGCCAGAGAAGTCTTACTCACTGCCTTCTCGCTGCATTAATGTTGTTTAAGAAATCGAAAGGATGAAAAGCGGATGTCTGGCTCTTTAAGCGGGTTGGTGGATATAAAGGATCTATTTGGGGGAGTTGAAAAACCCTGATTCCAAACCAATAATCCACATGGTCTCCAGTATCTTGAAGGAACAAATGGCGTGTGAACCTATTGTTGATCACCGGATACCATAAGACTGGATCTCTTTACGTTGCTCCACTGCGTTGTGGATTATTCTTTTAAGTGAAAGGCTCACGGTGTGGCCCTTTAAGAAACCATCTGCTTCGGTTTGAACATCCGGATAGTATTCCAGCCCTCATATAAATCGGATAATTTATGTAGCGCATATCTATTTAGTGCCGCCTTGTACCTATGTTTATGTGTTTAACTAACTAAATAAATACTGATATCGACAGATATAAGTAGTATATATCATCAATCGAAAGTGAAATACCTAGAAGCAGAAGGTTAAAAAGATCGAAGGAAAGAAAACGTGAACAAAGCATGATTGATGTGGAAACGAAAGAACAATGAAATCTGAGACGAATAATTGACATTTTACAAATGAAGAATTTACTGTATGATTCGCAGATTTGACTAACATGCTCTGTTATGGTTGCATTCAACTACATTCGCTTATCTTCACTTGTGTATTCTCGTTCAGTACACTATGATACTTATTTGATACTTGATTTGCATTACTATTTAGACATCTTAAATAAGAAAAGTATGATGATTCTTCTTGTTCTTGCTCTTCTTCTTCTTCTTCTTCTTCTTCATAAAAGTATTATCAACCATATGGAATGTAGTTATATTCTATTCATTGTAAATGATAATAAGTTAAGATCTATATTACTAGTTCTACACTATATGACATTTTAAATGGTCATTTCTGGGATAGATTTTGGTGGTGTTTTGTTCTCTGAGCTGGATGGTTTGGTCGTGGAGCTTTCATCGTTCTTCTGAACGACATCATCATCAGCACAAACTTCAGATAGAAGTGAAGTGTTCGAATTTCTCCATATGTGTTTCACAGCTTGTTCTGTGCACCTCGACGTTGATTGGTTCTTGTTGAGCTTAAATTTATCATTGTTTACTTCTTTGTTTTGGTTGTGTCTCCCATTGGTTTGATTTTTGTTCCTATATTTATGCATGATTTTCCTGATTGGTTGATAAATTGGATTGATTTCAATATGTTTGTTGATTGCTGATTGACATGAGTGCCAAGCTTCTAAAAATTCTCTGGTGTTTTTGGAGTTTCCTCTGTCTAAGATTTCTACATTTTCCCAATCGAATGAATGTCCGTAGTTATCTACGTGTATTGATATAAGTGAAGAGATATCATGGCGTTTGACTGCTAATTGATGTTCATGTAGGCGTAGGTGGAGGGGGATAGATTCAATCAGTCAGCTTTGATGTAGTGTAGAACCAGGTAAATATATGTACATCGATCCAAGTTGTCATACCTCATTAGTACAACAACATCAATACCGACTTCATAGAAGTAGTTACTTCAATGATAGTAATATATAAATGAAAGAAGATAATTATAACTTACCGCTAATAAATTAGCATGAATTTTTGACCAACCAATAGCAGTTACACTACTTGGTGTTTCATAATAACGTTCAGGATATTCAATAAGTTTTAATGACCAACAACATATTAAACCTTTCTGTTGATTATCATAATCAAATTGTCCATAACCAATAGCTAATATATTTGGATTTTGTTTGTTCCATGCCATATCTGATATATTATGACCCTGTTTGTTTGTTTGTTTGTTTTGAAGAAAAGAATATAGTTAGTGATTATTTATGTAGTAATTAATTTTAGTTAAAGAAAATACCAAATTTCTTACTTACTTACGCCTGTTAACACTCGTGGAGGAGCATAGGCCGCTTACCAGCAATCTCCATCCAACTCTGTCCTGGGCAATCCTTTCCAGATCTCTCTAGTTGTTATTCATCCAATTCCCGATGCAGTATGCTCGTTGGCTTTACTCTTTTTCGTTTCCTTTGAAGATTCCAAGTTAGCACTTGCCTCTGTTGAGTCGGCTTTCCGAGAAGTGCAACGGAGTCTCCAGAGGCCCTAAAGAAGTCGAAGAGTCCTAGCCAATCAGAGCATGATGAAGCTTTATAGAATGTCAACGTGGTGTGCTACTATTGGTCAGTGGCATAATATGTCTTTTAGCGGATTGGCCAAAATATGATGTTGATTTAACAAATGTTAACATCTATGAATACCCGTTATTTTCTGTACAAAAATGAACCTTGGAGTAAAGTATTTCTCGCATACTTAGCGTCTTCTCTCTCGTTGTTCAGGTTGCTGTGTAGTTCTAGCTTGGGGGTCACAGAATGGCTTAGGAAATGAATATAGCGTTCAAATTAACAAAACTTATCAGCCTCGTGATACAGTTTGATGATTTCCTCATTATGTGTCATATCTACTTCCAATGTCTTTTCTTCATTTCCTCTTCAGTTGGAAGTTGGTTTGTTCCCTCCCACAGTAGACTGTTACTGATGATATCCGGTCAACAAACATTGAATGTCTTCGGTAGACAATTGTTTATAAATACTTGTACCTTTTAGATGATGGTTATGCTAGTTATCGAAGTTTCAGCTCCGTACAGTATAAATGTTTTTATATGATCATTCACAATTGATTGATCACTGGGTGGTGATCAATGTCATGTTATGTGTGTCAAGTCCTTATTTAGTGCAGATCGAATGCTATCGACCATGTTGCAATGTGGTCACCAGCCTAGGTGACTCAACACTGCGTGCACTATAGATTGAGAGTAGATGGTGGTTGGAGGTAGTCAACAGGAAACCCTGGATCCGGGTTTCGTGCTACTTGACACTCATCAGCAACGTTTACCTGTATTCTTGAAAGAACTGGTGCTCCCTGGCGGATTCGACCATCATTCATCATATCAAAATTAATTAAAGTTTCTATTATGGATATTAGATTTCTTCAAAATATGGTTAAACATTTAGGTTTAGAAAGTTCTGTGATCAATTATTTATTAGATTTTTTAATTTGTTAGAAAGTATATAGATGATGTGTACTAACAAAAAGAAGTATTATGGCGGGATTATAATTTATAAACGCACCAATCAGGTGTAAGATAACAGGTTTACGATGTTGGCGCGAAATTCATTCATCCATTTGGCTAAATAAGGGTTTTGATATTATTGGTGATAAAAACTTTAAGCATCAACTGAAAATCATAATTGTAATTCCTCACACTGGTTTATAACCTTCAGTTGGTCCTAGTTATTAGGTAGACACTCTCAAGGTCACTTCAGCATCGCTTGATGGTCGTCGATAAACTATAGTCTCACTAGTATTGTCAACTGAGTTTCGCTTCTTATAAACATTCACTGTTGACCATGATATTAAACAGTGTAAGATTTTTCAAAATTATCTCGAACCTTGAAGAAACCTATAGTGTCTGGCACTATGTCAAGCCCATATAGGTTATTCTAGCATCTGAACAGACCGATTTATTCATTCTTCTTGAGCTGCTTTTATATGATAGTGTGTGTGTGTGTTTTGCTTGCTACATTCATCACATTCTTTTTGGTCTAACTATAAATATTGAGTCACGCTTGACTAAATCAAGTTAGTTCACATGACTTCTCTTCGATTCATTTCATCTATTACTCTTCTGTTCGTTTCCGTCGCATCATTTCCCTGATTATATGTTCTGATCAAAAATTCATTCTCGTATTTGACATATTTCATTCCTTTATTCATAAACGCAAGTTATATTGATGAATTGTACGAGGACAGTTGGAATGTCTGATTCAATGAAGATCACCATACGATCCAATTGTAGTCAGATTTAAGGTTACTAAAAGTGGTGAGCCTATCAATAACAACAATATCATCATCAAAGTAGATGATATACACATATTCTGAAAGGGATTTAACAGGCAATAAGCTTCTTCCTGAAATGGAATTCGGGTTATTACTGAACCATTGGGAATGGTTACTTACATATCATGTTGAGAGTATAATTTATGGACGACCATCAAGCGACGTTGAAGTGACCTTTAGAGTGTCCATCTAATAACTAGGACCGAATGAAGGTTATAAACCAGCGTGAGGAATTACAATTATGATTTACAGTTGATGGTTAGAATTAAGAATTTGATTTAGGGTTTTCATCATGAATTGACATCAGCTATAATGCCAAAAGTCTATTTAACCAAATAGAGAGGTGAATTTCGCTCCAAAAGTCAGAGACGTATTATCTTATACCTGATTGGTTCGTCCATAAGTTATAGTCTCGCCAACATCATCACATACTACAAATCGTTATTTAAATCAGTTTGACTGTGTTTATACATTTATTGTTTATCAGTTATGATACTGACATTTTGACAAGGAACTTTCATATATATGGTTCCGATCTTTACACTCTACGTAAATAGTTTATTTAAGAGTTAGGTGTTGTGAAATTCTATGAATCTAACTACAGAACATCACACTGTTGTGACTTTATGTCCAGCTATTTACCACGTGATTTATTTATCAATCACAATGAGAGTTATACGATGTTAGTATTGTGCCAGAACAATGATGTTCGACCGATATGAGCAGCCTATTGTCTTAATGGATCCTTTTTCCTCCTAGTCCGGTTCAATTGAGTTCAGAACACCAATAACAGCTTCCACTATGCAAATCATGTATTTCAAACATACTTGGTTTATATACCAGTTAAATAGATCATATCACACTATAAAATAAGAAATAACATTTGTAAAAGATCAAGCCAAACAGTGACTGTGAATGTGGGAGACGGTAATCAATAAACTGAGTATACTAGTATTGGGGTTGTGGAGATTATTAAGTTTTTGATTGAGATCATGAACTGATTGATGTTAGACCACCATTGAAAACCTGGAAGCACTGGACAGCCGTTCCATCCCATTGTGGTACTCCTCAGCAGTGCGCATCCACGATCCTGCTCGCGGGATTCCAACACAGGGCCTCCAGTCTCGAGCGTGAACGCCTAACCAACTGGACCACTGAGCCGGCATCCAATGGTCATAGTGTCTAATATTAACCAATCCACGAAATTGTGCGACCATCTGCCATTGTACTGAGGTAGATACCTATCTCTACCCGACATGGATAAGCTCCACTGGTCACGACTTCTCACCGGAACTCCGAGAATTCCCTCACGAAGCTAGTCACTAGTGAGCACATGTTGATTACTAGTATAGGGATTATGGAGATTATTAAGTTTTTGATTAATGTTAAACCACCTTTGGAAACATCAATCGGTTCATGATCTCAATCAAAACCTGAGTATAACTTAAGAACAATAAATGGTATAATAATAGTCTATAGGTCATGATGAAGCTTATAATAAGAGGAATATAGATATACCTGATCGAATTACTGAACAGTTATACAGTAGGAATATATATATATATCTAATATTAGTCCATTAATAGGTCTCAGAAGTTCCTCGTCATTTATTCTTCACTGAGTTATAACAAACACATTTAGATTTATAATGGATAAACAATAAATTATCATTACTTACCTTAGTCATTGAACATTGAAAACGCCATAATGGAATAACATGTGGTATTTGTGGACTAATATTATGTTTATTTGTAGATAATTCACTTGATCTTATTATGGTATTATCATCATTTATAGTAGATCTAGTTGAATTTACACTTATCATATTACTTATTATTGTTATTGGTAATGTAGACATTGACACTTTTGATAAAGATGATTCATGTCCAGTTAAATGAATATCATTTGATGTATCATTTGTTAATGTTTGAGTAAATTCAGGGCTAAGTTTCATTGTATGACATGAATTCATATTAGATTGACCTAAAATGTGTATAGTTGTCAACAAATTACTTATTTATATTCAATAGTATATTAGACTCTGAAACATATCTATTATCTAGGTGTGATGTATGCGACTGGAACTTAAAACAATTGTCTGTCAACCAACACCAAGGTCAGAATTTTCAATACAAATATCAAGACAGTTCTACTGTATGAGGCGGAAACTTGAAGAACTATGAAAGTCATCATACAGAAGATACAAGTGTTTATTAACAGTTGTCCGTACAAAATACTTCGGATCCTTTGTGCAGACACTATCAGCAACAACCTACTATGGGAGAGAATAAACCACATCCCATAGGACGAAGAGATCAGTAGGAAGTGCTGGAAGCGAATATGACACATATTGAGGTAAGCACCAAAATGAGTCACAAGGCAAGCCTTCACATGAAATCCTCAATGCCAAAGGAAAAGAGGAAGACCGAAGAACACATTACTCCGTGAAATGGAGACAGACATGAGAAGAATGAATAACAATTGGATAGGACTAGAAAGGAAGATCCAGGACAGAGTAGGTTGGAGAATATTGGATGGCGGTCTATGCTCTATTGGGAGTGACAGGCATAAGTAAGTGTGCTACTGATATCGACCGATATAAGTAGCATGTATTATCAATCGAAAATAGAATACCCAGTGGAAGAATATTGAGAAAATCGAAGAGAAGAGAACGAGAACAAAGAATGATTGGTGTGGAAACGAAGGAACAGTGAAATGTGAGACAATTGTTTGGCATTTTACAAATGAATTATTTATTGTATGATTGTTCCAGCCTGTACTCTCATACACTACATAGGGATTAATGAAATAACTTTAGTTTTAGGAAATTCTTGGGAATAGAATATCTAAACTACCAACCATTAGTTAGAGCATAAGTAAAATCAAATGACATCTGAATTGAATCTAGTTATCTTCTAACACAGAATGCTAGTCTCTAAAGTTATCTCACTACTGTAGGTTAAATTCTCAGAGATCAATTTATTAAGAAACAGTGTTCAGTATAAACATATTTGAGCAAGCCTTTCATGTTGAATTCCATAGATGTAAGGCATAGTGATTAATTAACACTCGTAATATGATTACATGAGGTTTTACGAGGTCATTAAGAAGTAAGCATCCTGAAGGGAAGCGGAAAAGAGGGAGGCCAAAGAACACATTACATCGGGAAATAGAAGCAGATATGAAAAGGATCAGTAGGAACTGGAAAGGATATCCCAGGACAGGGTTGGATGGAGAATGCTGGTGAGCGGCCTATGCTCCTCAACGAGGAGTAACAGGCGTAAGTAAGTAAGTAAGTAATAAAAGTAGATAGTTACGTAACTTGAAATTGTTCTTTAAAAAAAAATCATGTTAATTTATATTAACTTCTTAGAAAATCTTTCATTAAATAAGCTATGCAGGGGTTTGTATTCAGCTAGATTATATTCTGTTTTGAATGAAGGTTTGTGAAGATTGGAGTAATTTAATAGTTGAATTCATGAGTCAGTGGAAGCTAGACCATCATGGGAAACCTGAAAGTACTGGATGGACATTTCATTATAGTATGGAAATCTTCAATAGTGCGCACCCACGAATCTGTACGCGGGATTCAAACCCAGGACCTACTGGTCTCGAGCGCGAATGATTAACTCCAAAACCACTGAGCCAGCATCCTTTGATGTTTATGTCTAAATATAGATTAATAGAATCTTTGAATAGTTGAACTCATCTCCTTGATAAAACAACATTATTTTACGCTGATGATCGTGTCTGCAAGTGTTAGTTTCATTTATCAAACGATTTATAACAGTATATTCATAAAAGCATATTAATATTTTGTGTATGAGGCCTGATATACTGTGTTGATGGAACTTTTTTAACAAAACATTTGCCTACTTCTACCTTAAACTAGTAATAATATTATAAGCAAAGATGGATAGTGGCAAGGAGTGGAATCCAGGACATGCATTTCGATATATTAGAGACTAGGCAGTTGGATGTACCTGCATCCCATAGTTGATGTTCACTCTGAGACTCGAATTCAACATCGTTCGCTTCACATTCCATCGCATAATCCACTTAGCTACTGAGTCTTGATAACCATTTGCTTGTGTAAAGGTACATCCAACTGACGAGTCCCAAAATAGGACGAAACATGCATCCTCAATTCCACGGTAACCCAACCTCCATCCTTGTTCATAATACTTGTGACTTAAGGAAATATCGAGGTAATACGCGCAAGATGCACATAGATGCTATTTGAAATGGTAGACAATTAAATGTTCAAGATAAACTTACATTCCTTCAATAATAAACTTTGATATTTGAATAATTTATCACGATATATATTGATATTTAATGCACGTTCCATATTATTCAAATCATTTTTCATTTTTGCGGTCTGAAAACATCGGCAAAGTAAATTTCAATAGTGAAATATGAAAAAGTGACAATTCTGAGTTTTATTGATTTAAAGACATAAACATTGATACAAGAAGGCATCAAATAGATATACGCCACATAAATCATTCGATGTATGTGAAGGCTAGAATACTACTCGGGTGCCCAAACCGAAGCAGTTGGTGTTCTTAGGGGGTTATATCCACAGTCTTCGACCTAAAGGTATGATCCACAAGGTAGTGGAACGACGTAAGAAGATGTAGTCCCATGGTAGCCGGTGACCTTCAGGATCCTGGAAGCCATGTACACTATTGGTTTGGAATCAAGGTTTTCCAACTGCCCTAGGTGGACCCTCGAATGTCCATCAAGTCGGTTGAAGCGCCGGACACTCGCTTTTCGTCCACTCAATTTCGTAAACAACACTCTCGCTACGAAAAGGCAGTGAGTAGGACTCCCCTGTCAGTGGTTGTATGCACGTGGCAATACGAGAGTATTTCAAGAGGGAAAGCTTACTCATCCTACCCTCGACCGTATCATGGAATTTGAGAGACATTTAAACAGATATTGTTTTTAATTTAACTGGTTTACTTGCTTATTTTAGGGACCAACGACTATCAGTATACATTAATTATCATATTAAAGTTATGGTTTCGAAAATACCTCACCCTAGAATATCATTAGACGAGTTATGATATGTGCTACTGATAACGACAGATATAAGTAGTATGTATTGTCAATAGAAAATGAAGTGACTGGCGACAAAAGGCTGGGAAGATCGAAGAGAAAAGAATGAGAACAGAGAATGATTCGTGTGGAAACGAAAGAACAATGAAGTCTGGGGCAATTGATTGACATTCTACGAATAAAGAATTTACTGAATGATACTCAGATTTTTGTAAGTATACACTAAACCGACTATATTGATCACAGTCTACATTGAGGAGTAACGTTTGTTGACATAAGAGTTAGCAGAAAGCTAGGAACAGGCAGGATAAAATGTCTCATCAGTCCTTGGTACAAGCCATGTTAATAGATGTATACTACCATGTTAAGGCTTGTACAATAATCATGATCAATAGTCGGAAATGTTATGTAACATGGATCAGAATCCACCACATAATGGCACAGTTGCATTCACCCTCTAGATCTTAATTTCCAGTATCTCTTCATATATATCTTTTTATTCCAACTACTTCAACCATATTCTCCAGTGTTCAGTTTTTTTCTCATTATTTCGATTCGTTCGCCATTCACCTTATTCATGCATTCTCATCATGCTACTATTATTTGGTAACTTGAACTACCTTACATTCATCTCAGGCTCTAATGTTGAGTATAACTGATCGAATAAGTGATATCGAGTTGCTTAGCTCAACGGTAACATTGTATCTTTATCAAATGAATTCAGTTAACATTAAAGACTCGATTTGGCACCGAAATGTATCACAAGACAGAACTCGTATCATATTATGGAGTGTTAAAGTAATACAACACATCTGATACTTCTTGAATGTTAGCACAAAGTTTTAAGTTTTCTAAGGAGAATGTATCTTTTTTTTCATGACAGCCAATGTGACAAATTAAATCAAAGACCGAGTTTAACTTTATCCCATAATGAATAAGAAGACAGTTGTCCCATGTTAATAAATTAAGTGAAGTTGATGGTTCGAACCCAACTTCAGTTTTGATCATCCGATAATATCAACTGTATTCGTAAATATAAGCAAAGACAAGAGATAATTATATAAGTCTATATTAATTTGATATATTTTATACTGAGATTAAATCTTTGTATAGAGCTCAGATATATATTGATAACGAGAATTAACAGCCATGAAACGCCAGTCAGATGGTGGTTGGAGGTAGTCGACAGGAAACCCTGGATCCGGGTTTCGTGCTACTTGGCACTTGTCAGCAAGGTGTACCTGTAATCTTGAGGGAACTGGTACTCCCTAGCGGATTCGATCTCTTGTCATCCAGACTCACAGTCAGAGATGTTACCACTGAGCTATCCGGGCCGCAACCGACCTGGTGTAATCACAATTGATTGACCACTGGGTGGCGATCAATGTCATGCGCGTTTAGCCCTTATTAGTGCAGATCGAATGCTATCGACCATGTTGCAATGTGGCCACCAGCCTAGGTTACTCAACCCTGCGTGCACTATTGTGAAACGCCAGTCCACAAAACTTGTTTCATTGCTCATCCCAACATTTAGAAACGAATGGGAGTAAATACTTTTAAATTAGATTCACTTAGTGGTGTTTACTTGTATCCTTCCATTGTTGTGTTAAGACTGTAATTGATCAGTCTCTTGTTGGTATATTTTCATCCTATATGTATTGCCTCGATATTGCCTTAAGTTACAAGCTTTATAAGCAAACGTGGATAGTAACCAGTAGTAGAATACAGGAGGCACATTTCATCCTATTTGGAACTGGTCAGCTGGATGTGCCTAGATCTCAGAGTTGATGTTCATTCGGGGAGAGACTCCAACCTAATACCGTTCGCTTCAAACGTCATCGTGTTACCCACTTAGCTAATGAGTCTTAATAGCCACCTGCTTGTGCATTTACATTAGATTATCCATGATTATGAAAAACAAAAAGTTGGAAAATAAACATTTTTTTAATACTGACCTCAAGTAATCCTAATTCATTTGTTAATTGATTGAGTTGAGTTATAGAATTGTCATGAATTAACGTAAGATCTGATTCAGAATTCGTATTCATTGTATTATCTATAAATGAACAATAATAAGTTAAGAGATCATTGATGGTAATGGTTAAGGATAATACGTCAAATACCTTAGAAATAAACTAAGTTGATAAGTAAGATAGATAGGGCGTTTCAAACGTCTCCCGTAATTATATGTATATATGATGCTGTGTAAAAACTTCATAAGTTTATCAGTCAGTCAGCTACAACGTAGGACCAGGTGTCGGTCCAAGATGTTATCGTGTTCAGAGAAAGGAACTTGTTATAAGATGGTGAAAAAGTTTTGTAACTCATGTGGATGATTTTGATGGAGTTTTCTTCTCTGAACTGGATGGTTTGTTTGTGGAGCTTTCATTGTTCTTCTGAATGACATCATTATTAGCACAAGTTTCAGGTAGAAGTGAAATGTTTGACAACCAATCAAAATTATGCTAACCAATGAACGAATTTGAAATGCTTTTCAGAATAGCTTGTTGCTAAACACTGTTGAGGATGTTAGATCCCCCAAAACTCACTTGTTAAATGCCTTTTGTAAATTTATCTTAAAGAATTGAGTTTCTTGTTTTCGCGCCAAAAGCGCTCATTTTCACCTTCACGTAATATTTCCCAGTTGACAGAATCTTAAACGCTATTGGTTCGTTGTATCTTTTAGTATGCTATTTTGTAACACTTCCCAAGGACAATTTTATGGTGTGTATATATATATACGTTTGACTTGTGCCTGTTGTTATTTGCTCGTGCTTCAGGCTAATTGCGGAGTATATCTCCCCGTTTCGAACTTGAACTTCTCTCTTTAGTTAGCGGGTCAGGAATGCATCAGAATAGCTAGCTTATTGGTATTTACTCACAAAATCTTTGTTCCGTTCGCAGACTAAGTGAACTCGTAATTGTTTCAAACATAACAAACACACATGATTTTCGCTAAATTTCATGTTTCAAAAAGGATTATATATTAACCTTATTGTGAAATGAGTCTTGAAGTGCTAAAGTTAGGAGTTAAGAGCTAAGATCGAGAGATTTTAAGGTAAGAAGTTTGATTTTTATATATGTAAAACTAAGTATTAGAGCTTATCGTGATTACATAACTATTAATTACAGTGTAAATTAGCAATATTTAACATGAGTAAGTTCAGAAGGGGTTGTAGTAATTGAAGCTAGATCACTATAAAAAAAACCTGGAAGCATTGAACAGCCGTTTCGTTCTATTGTGAGACTCCTCAACAGTGTTCATCCATGACTTCGCCTCGCGAGATTTGAACCCAAGACCTATCAGTAACTCATTGATGGTGATGGTGATGACAATGATGAAAAACTAGTTGAAAAGAAATTTCTTCGCTTGATTCATTCCTTTTTTATTTACCAAATGTTAAGATGAGAATTTTCATAATATAAGTTTCATTCTTATTCGGTCTTTTAGATTGATTCAGTGGTCTTGAGTTCTGTTAGAGGTATGAGGGCGGTTATCACTTCCTAGTTGCCCACACCATGGAAGGGTTCTTCTGGAGGTACCTGAAGAGGGAATTGGGTTAGAGGTGATCTTAGTGACCTGAAAGCTTGACTACAATGTTCAAGGGACAACTGCTTGAGGTCGGTCACACATGATCTTTTTATGGGTAATTTTTGTGTTAGCTCCATACTTGTTGAGACCTTACCGCCGGAGACAAATATCCGTGGATAAAAAGAGGTATGCATTTTTGGGGTCGACCTTTTCTAACCCCACCCCTCCTTGTGGGAAGGCATCATCGCTGTCATGCTGGTTGTCCGAAGGAAACACCTTACTGCTGTCACACCTCTGTACAGTCAGCAGTACGACTTCGCCTTCGGACCTTGGGTTTGTTGCTTTTAGTCTCACCGCTCTCCAACCAACCTGTCTGACATGGTAGGACCTTGAGGAACGGTTGTTCCAGCCAGTATAGCTCAATTGCTTCATCGCAATAGGCAAGCCCAACCACCACATCAAGGTAGCAACAACGATCGGGTTTAGATTGATTCATCTCAACATTACTCTTGAATTTATTGAATTATGTCAGTATAGTATTTTTTTTCTCTCACTTACTTGTTACATATTGTGTGGATCCAAATTCTTGACTTGTTTTAGTTTTCCCATTAATTAAACTATTCATTAATGAATTCTTACTTTCTAATGGTCCACCATCATCTGATTGTAATAGAATATTCTTATCATTCAATGCAGATTTTATTGATGTGTCAAGTTTGTTCTTGTTTAAATTGATTCCAACTTTGTTTCTATATGACTTATCTTTATTGTTATTTGAAAGATAAAAAGAAAAAAAAAACTTTTTTGAAACTATTAAAACAAAACAAAGTGATTTATTCTTCATTAATGATACCTAATCATATTTCAAGAGCTTACCGGCGGCCTGCTTGAATATCTGGGCTACCTGTTCCTCCCATTTAGATATTTCATCAAGTTATCTGTTTTGTTGTTTGTTTTAGCACATCATTATGTCTATTGTGCGCACAATTTATTCAGGCGCGTTTATGAAGAGTTTACAACCTTTCGCTATACATGATACAAAAAGGTACAATCAGCGACATCATAGTGGCTGGCAATATGCATTGAAACGAATGAACATTAATCAAATGTGGATTACTGAACTCCTAACATATAACTGGTCATCATTCAAAATTTATCGTCACAATCGATCAAGGTATAAGAAAAGGAAACTTGTTAAAATACTTTATGCTGAGAATTCTATGTTGTACCGAAAATATAATGTTGAATAAAGCCTCTAATTATAATAATAATAATAATAATATATCTGTAATCTCAATAGTTGAGATCATGAGTCAATTGAAGTTAAACAATCATAGAAAACCTAGAAGCACTGGATGGCCGTTTTGTCCTATTGTTGAACTTCTCAGCTATGCGTATCCACGACCGCGCCTTGTGAGACTTGAATCCAGGATCTATCAGTCTCGCATGTGAGCGCTTAACCACTAGACCACTGAGTCAGCCGGTATCCAACGGTGTTAATGTCTAACTTTAATCAATCCACGAAATTGAGCGGTACATACACCATTGGATGCGCACTGTTGAGGAGTCCCACAATAGAACTAAAACAGCCGTCCAGTGATTACAGGTTTTTCATAGTGATCTAGCTTCAACTGACTCATGATCTCAACTATTGAAGTTATTACAACCTCCACAAAACTCTTTCTGATATTTGTAATCTTTAGGTAATATGTTGTGTGTCTTATCTACTAGTGTAATCAATGCCACTTACATCGAAATGAATAGTATGTAACGATAGTCAAGATTAGGATGTTTGACAGCAGAAGATCAAAAAGAAAAGAACAGGAAGAGAAAGTAATTGTTATGAAAATGCAGGAATAATGAAGTCTGAGACGATTGATTATGAATTTGCAAATGAATTACTAACTATATGGTTCTCAGATTTTAGTAAGATGTTCTGTAGTTTTATAATCACATATATTCGATTGTCCTCACTGGTGTTCTCATTCACTACAATTGGTGTCGCCGACAATCAGGAGGTTGACATGGTAATGTTCTGCGAATCCTGTTGAGAACCTGGATCCAAGGTGCTAGTTGGAGTGGTCTGGTGCGAGATAACGTCAAATGAAGTGTTCTGACTCGCGGCGTTGGCTGTAACGAGTGTTGTTGACGGAGAAGAGTTGTGAGAGATGCGGCTTCTGGAAGGACCTCGAATGTAGATGGCTCAGCAGATCTATGGAGCTCAAGTGTTTAACGCCCCGGGTGTTGGGCGTACATCGGATTTTAATGTAGTGGAAGGATAACGGAGCTATGAAGGTCAACGCGCCGTAGACTCGACATTTTGACTGAGAGCGTGGCACAAACTTCAGAGAAGAAGAACGTGGTACGGCGAGTAGAACCGCCATAAGAACGACTACCTTAAAGAGGGGATAAGTGTGGTGCATGCTACCGATATCGATTGGTAAATATAAGTAGTATATATCATCAACCGAAAATGAAATACCTAGAGGCAGAAGGTTAAGAAGATCGAAGAACGAGAACAAAGAATGATCTTGTTCATAGATTCATTCAAGAAAGAAAAAAGAAAATTCTACAAAGTGATTGTTACCTGTTAACACATTTCTTTTTGTTTCTTCTTCTTCTATTTCTTTCTCATATGTATCAATTATATCCCAATTACTAGCCATACATGACTTATCTTGTAACTTGATATAATCCGTTTGAATGAATTTATTCATTAATGGTAAATTAAATGTATTCATACCTCGTTCAATAAATCGATCATTACCAATTTTTGATGTGATCAACTATTAAATAGATTAGAAATACCTTAGTAAAACCTTTTTTAAGAAATTCTAATGAAACTATGTAGTTGCTAACTGTACCAATAAAATATCTTTCTTAATCAGGTAAATCGACGAGACTGTAATTTATGAATGAGCCAATCTAAAGCGTTTTGAGGGAGTTCAAGGTTACGGCGCCAGATTCAATACTTAATGCAAACGTATGATTGGTTCACAGGGGATTTTGTACAAAACATGATAATTGAGCGGCTATAACAAATAAAACGGCGGGACTATAATTTGTGGACGAATCATTCAGGTATAAGATAATAGATCTCACATTTTGACGCGAAAGCCTTCCATCCATTTGGTGAAATAGATTTCTGGCATTATAGCTGATGTCAGTTCGTGATGAAAACCACATATATAATTCCTAATTAAGGTAAGTTATGACAATTATTGCGAACTGGATAATAAAAGCACCAGTAACACTGGCTGCAGCCAGGTACTACAATATATACGGATGATTGGAGAGCGTACAGAATTCTAAATGGGCTCGGTTATGTGCATCTTGTCGTTATCCACAAGTAGAATTTTGTTCACTCAACAACCAGAGTGCACACAAACAATATTGAAGTTATGTGGTCGAGGTTGAAAGAGTTTTTGAGACTTTATCATGACTTCAGAGGCCGACTATTCTGTAGCCATATGGATGATTTCCTCTACAGCATGCATTACGGTTATAGAACGTCTGAACCTCTTTTTAACCTTGACAAGTTTTTGAACCACATATAAGAAGTGTATCCACTTTAATTCCTTGGTTTTGTATAACATCTTTTTACTCTATACCGACTGTTTGCTGATTGGCTAATATTTCTTAAGTTCACTTAAGATTCGTTCAAAGATCGTCCATAAATTAGAGTCTCGTCGATAAATATTTATTCATGGAAACCAATCTAACAGGTTCATCTTCAACAACAATATATTCAATTCAATATCCTCCTAATTGATTGATCACTAAGTGATGATTAATGTCATGTGTAATATCCTTCTTAACGTAAATCGAATGGTATCGATTAAGTTGCATTGTGGTCATTAGTCTAGGTGACTCGACATTGTGTACACTATGTTGAAATAAGATGGTGGTTGGATTTAGTCGACAGGAAGCCCTAGACATAGGTTTTGTGCTATTTGGCATTCATCAGCAGGGTGTACCGGTATTCTTGAAGGAACTGATGCTCCTCGATGGATTAAATTTCATGTCACCCAGCTTCATAGTCAGAGACGTTACCACCGGGCTATCCGGGCCGCGACTGGCCTCTTGTAAGATTGAGATGTATTCACAATGGATTGACCACTGTGTGATGATCAGTGTCATGTGCGTCAGGTCCTTCTTAGTGCAAATCGAATGTTATCGACCGAAATGCAATGTGGTCATTAGTCTAAGTGACTCGACATCGTGTCCAATTGTGAAATGAATATCAGTGATTGGTTTAATTAGTTTCAAGTTATTGAAAATCGACTTCATATCTATCATAAATGATTGTGTTTTATTCCACTTCTAATAAAACAATAATAAAGCACAAATTTATTAAATAAGGTTGGTTATTAAAGAATTTTAAAGATTTTTCACTAAACTACAAACTACAGTTGCTATGTAAACGCCATTGCGTTATCCACTTGGCTACTGGGTTCGATCTCTGAAGTGAACATCAACTACGAGATCCAAGTTCATCCAGATGACCAGATAGGTTGAAACGCGCGTCAAACTGGATTCCACTACTAGTCACTATCCATCTTTGCTTATAATGCTTGTGACTTAAGACATTATCGAGGCAATATACACATAACAATCTGATCAATGGTAATCCTAAACAACAGTGAGGAGATACAATATGATTTAATTATCATATAGGGTTGAGTAGTGTCTAACAGTGGAATCCAGTATGTTATCTCGTACTAGATAGGAATAATCAACTGGATATACTTTCATCCCAGTGGTAATATTCATACGAGGACTCGAACCCAATACTGCTAGTTTAAAAAGCTCAACGTCATACATTGAGTTACTGAGTTCATCCGGACATTAGATTTGTATTACTGATTTCTAAAGGTTAGAATATTCCCTTTTTTTTAAATGATAAGGGTTCTATTTGGATCAGTCTATTTAAGCATATGTCTATCCAAGATAGATGACTTTGATCTAGTCATTCAATTGCAATTTTTTTTAAAAAGTAACGTCGGACGAATTGATCTTCCTGGTTTCGAATGATGAATGTGATCCAAACTTATTTGAACATTTAAGATTTAATGGTAATATCGAGACAATTTGTTCAGCATATTCATATCCAAGAAGAAATAGATCCGATTTGATTTTTAGTATTAAGATTAAGAAAATCTAAACTCTTCAAAAAAAGGAATCGTTTTATAAACTTAGATTATTTTGAGTATCAGACCAGATATTCACACTACGTCAGGTTCTAGAACACAGACACATGTTCAGACGCCCCACAATCATAGTATTTCTCGACCTTAAGGCAGCATTCGATTCTGTTGATCGTAAGGTTCTATGGTAGTGTTTGTCACTGAAAGGAGTACCAAAGAAGTACATTAACCGTGAGATAATAGCAACCGATGGTTAGAGACCTTGTATGACATGGCTCAAAATCGTTTGCAATGGCGCAGGTGCATCCACTCTTTGTGTTCTCCCAAATTCTAATCTCCTGAATCCTCCTTGTCTCTTTTTTTCTCTTCCCAAATTTATTTCACTGGATTATACTCTTTAAATAACATCTGCAAATCCTAATCTTTCCGATTATTGCTTATACTCTTACCGCCTCTACCACCACGGGATTTGAATGGACAACTGCATCTCTGTGCTAATGTGGTGTGACAACTCGAACTGATGTACGTACGTACGAAGTTCTACGTTGTTACTGACTTACTGACTGACTGGGTATATTTCAAGCGGAAATCAAAAAGAGGAGTATGATTAATCATTAAGTACTGAATAGTTATTTTGGTTATTTTAGAATGTCATACAATTTCACTTCTTCTTTGTTTGAACTTTCTTTGTGTTATATGTTATACTACTTACTTGTAATTACCATGTGCTCGCTAGTGACTAGTTTCGTGAGAAAATTCTCGGAGTTCTGGTGAGATGCCGTGACCAGTGGAGCTAATCCATGTCGGGTAGAAACAGGTGTATACCTCAGAACAATGGAAGGTGGTCGCGCAATTTCGTGGATTGGTTGAGAATAGACATTAACACCGTTGGAGCTCGGCCAACTCAGTGGTTTATTAGGTTAGGCGTTCGCGCGCGAGACTGGAGGCTCTGGGTTGGAATCTCGCGAACGGGATCGTGGATGCGCTCTTTTGAGGAGTACCACAATGGGACGGAATGGCCGTCCAGTGCTTCCAGGTTTTCAATGGTGGTCTAACATCAATCGGTTCATGATCTCAATCAATTACTTGTAATCATTTTTCTACCAAGAATACTGTAACTAACGAATTCTACATTTATGGACAAAATTCATTGTATTTTGTTCTGTTTTTTTTTTCAATTGTAGCATTAGTTCTTCAACATTTCAATGTGTGTTATACTAGATTGATAGGTTTTAAGTGTTGTTTAATTTTGGTCAAGTTTTCTACTTAAGAAACATTAGGCTGAATTAGCTATGTCATTCATGCTGTGTACTTAATAGTAATGTACATTGTAATTTTATTCACATGCACTCACCTTATTGGTGTTGTGTTTTATAAGCTGGTTAGTTTAATCACAAATGGTCTCATTGTTATCATAGACTACATCATCAACGCTTACCTTAGGATTATTCAAATTTTAATAGTTGAGATCATGAGTCAATTGAAGCTAGACCATCATGGGAAACCTGGATGCATTGGACGGCCGTTTCGTCCTATTGTGGAACTCCTCAGTAGCGCACATCCACATACAACACCCGAACCCGGAACCTATCAGTCTCGCGCGCAAGCGCATCACCACCAGACCACTGAGCCATGTCGAACTTCAATTAATCCCCGAAACTGAGCGAAACATCCACCATTGTCTTCAATGAGTTACCATCTCACAACAGACGCGGTTGAACTCAAACGGCCACTGCTTCTTACTATAACTCCAGGAAACAATTCTTGGAGACCGTCACTACTCAGCGCATGATGATTATAATCAAAGAAGGGTATTTTAGGGATGTTATAGTAATTTAATAGTTGACCTCATGAGTTAATTAAAGCTAGATCACCATGGAAAACCTGAAAGTACTGAATGGCCGTTTCGTCCTATTATGGGACTCCCCAGTAGTGTACATCCACGATCTCAGATACAAGACACGAATCCAGAACCTATCTGTCTCGCGCCCAAGCGCTTTACCAGTAGTCCATTGAGCCGGCTAACATCCAATGGTGTTAATGTCTAATATTAAACATAATAAGATAATAAAAGAAAACAATAAAACGGAGGAAAACTAATTTCAAATACTCAACTGTTTTATAAATTTCATTTTGTTTTAATTGTTCTTCTAAATGAATTGAATCTTCAGGAATAAATTTTGGCGGTTGATCAAATACCCAAAATGTTTCTGTTTCAGCAATAATTATATTGATTAATTTGTTTAAATCAATTTCAGTTAAACTTTCTTGATTTGGTTGTATAAGTGTTTTAACTTCTAATAAAATAATAATAAAAAAGATAAATGTTTTGAATAAAAACAATAATTGAAGAAGTTCTTAGATGTTTCACTAAACTATCAACTATAGTTGCTATGCCAACTCCATTGAGTAATCCACTTGGCTACTGGATTCGAATCCTGGAGTGAATATCCAGCTGAGGAGGTCCAAATAGGATGAAACAAGCATCAAACAGGATTCTACTACTAGCCACTATTCATATCTGCTTATAATGCTTGTGACTTAAGAGAATATCAAGGCAATACGCACAGGATGCATATATACCAATAATAACAATCTGATCAATTGTAATCCTAAACAACAATACCAAGTGAATTTAAAACTTCACCGCATTGTACAAGCTGTTGGCTATCAGGACTCGGTGGATAAGTGGATAAGGCGATGGTGTTTGAAGCGAACGGTATTGGGTTCGAGTGCTTCATGGAGAGAACATCAACTGTGGGATGCAGGTGAATCCAGCTGATCAGTCCGAAATAGGATGAAACGCGTGTCAAACTCGATTCCACTACTAGCCACCATCCATCTTTGCTTACAAATCATGGTTTGTATGCATAGGTTATTTTAAGCATTTAACTTGATCATCAGTGAAATAAGCAAAATGGCATTGTATCTTGTAAACGCTTAGTATCTTAATCAATCAACTACATCTGAGTTCTATCGACTATCAAAATAGATGCAGTTTGAATGATAAAAAAAATAGTCGGAAAATTAAAACCCTGATCTCAGGCTTTTTCAAAAGTATTTGCATTTGAAATCATGAACCGATTGATATGAAACCACCATTGAAAACCTGAAAGTATTGGACGGCCGTTTTGTCCTACTAAGTGCTTCCAAGTTTTCAATGATGATCTAACATCAATCGGTTCATGATCTTAATCAATCTTTACAACCCCATACTAATAAAGTATTTTATATCTAATATATGAAACTTTGAAAGAATTTGCATCGGTCATATGGATTACGTTTTGTCTTAAATATACATTAATTATTTACTGAATTTATATGGAATCTGGCACAAAAGTGGAAAAAAATAGTATGGAAATTTGTGAAAATTGCATTTATTTATTTATTTGAACACATATATATTGGTACAAAGGGGCACCGAATACAAATGCGCCACACACGTCACTTGATTTCTGTGTGGGGCTGTCATACTGTCCGGATGCCAAAATCGAAGCAAGTGGTTTTCTTAGGGGGTCATACCCCGAGCCTTTCACCTAAAAGTCTAATCCACAACGCAGTAGAGTAACGTAAGAAGATACAGTCTAATGGTAGCCAGTGACTGACGATAGGTTTATATACCATTTGTTCCTTCAGGATCCTGGAGTCCATATACATCACTGGTTTGGAATCAAGGTTTTCCAACCCGTCCCCCCCCCATGGATTTGCACAGCTGAAAAGTTTCATACTTGAACAAAACGGTGATCCAGTACTTTCAAGTTTTCCATGGTGATCTAACTTTAATTGACTCATGAATTCAACTATTAAAATCATTATTTTCTAAATAATGATTCTACGAAAATTTTATTTAAAGAAACATAATTACCTGTAAATGTTTGATAACGATCATGTTCTTCACTAGTCTCTGAATGTGATTCACCAGTTGGACTTGATCCACTTATATATGATCGTGTAAATGTAAAAGGATTTGTAATATGTAAACTACTTCCACCAAGATTTGAAGATTGAGAGATATCAGCACTCTTAAATTAAAGATGATTATAAGTATAAACATTTATAAACTAACCATAGTATCTTTATCATCATGAATACGTTTCTCTTCACTTAATAATGGTAATGGTGTTAAATCTATACCAGATTCATCAATTAAACGAATAGTTGCTCTTGATAAACGTTTTTCTGAATCAGATTTTTTAGAGAATGAACTTGAAACACGTCTACGTATCATTAATGTATTTTTAGGAAGTTTTTGACCTCTTTTATATACTCCTGACATGTTCAAGATTATTCTGTGGAAGAAAAAGGCAATTGTGATAAGGAGATTATGAAAGTAAAGTAAAAAGTTATAATTAAGATGTAATCAGAAAATTATTATGGATTAGTATTTATACTAATCTATCTTGGGTTGGTCAGCTGTAAAGTTGGTTAAGCGCCTGGCACGAGACTGACTAGTCCTGGGTTCGAATCTCGCGGGGTGCGCGGTCGTGGATGCGCACTGCTGAGGAGTTCCATACTAAGACGAAACGGCCGTCCAGTGCTTCCAGGTTTTCAATCGACTCATGATTTCAATCAAAACTTAACAATCTCCACAACACCTAAACTGATAAATCTTTATTGTTAACTCTGTGATAATATCACTTTGTTGGGATGATTTGGGTTACTTAATCTATTGTAAATTATGATATGGTATTGCTATCTCTCTTTTGTAGATAATCAAGATCAGTTTAGAACAGAGATTCTTACACAGTTCTGTACTTAAGAATGAATTCACTTCGTTATAAAAAACATAGCACTCTCCCCAAGTGATTTACTTTTCAGCATAGAATATGTAAAAACACTGTTACTCACAACATGAAGTTGTAGGAACGTCTTGCATATCATGAATTTCAGAGATCAACATAACAAAATAACACAAAGGAGTTTGACAACTATCTCTGACGAAAAATATGTAAAGCATATCCTCTACCTATGAGACTAGTTGTAAGCAGTCTGTTACTATTCATGAAGTAAAAGAATATATTTCAGTACAGTTCCCCATTCGCTTATTTCCCCTATGCTATCAAATTTGTTTCAAGATAATTTGAGAATTCTTTACAATTTAAAGTCATACATATAAATATGAAATCAGTGACTGTAATTAATATCACAATAGGCTTTCAGCCATTTATTTTATTTATTTAATAGATAAATATTGGTACAAGAGGGCACCAAATATATATGCGTCACACCATATTTGTGTGTGTGGGCTGTGATACTACTCGGTAGCCCAGACCGGAGCAGGTGGTTTTCATAGGGAGCCACACCCCGAGCCTTTGACCTAAAGGTTTGACCCACAAGGCAGTGGAGCATCGTAAGGAGATGCAGTCCCATAGTAGTCGGTGATCAACGATTCGTTCATACACCATTTGTTCCGGCAGGATACTGGAGCTCATGTGCACCATTGGTTTGGAATGAGGGTTTTCCAACATCCCTAGGTGAACTCTCCAAGTCCACCAACCCGGTTAAAGCGTCGGGCGTTCGCTTTTCGTCCTCTCAATTTCGTATCCAACACCTGTGGTACGAGAAGGCAGTGAGTAGGACTTCCCTGGCAGAGGCTGTATACGCGTAGCCGTGTGCGAGCATTTCGAGAGGGGGAGCGAACCCACCCCACTCTCGGCCATACCAGGGCATTTGGTGACTTTCAGCCAAGAAAGAAGCAAGTCTTTGAAATGTATCCACCATATCTCATTGATCTGATGTCTAGAGCATTGGTACACTCGAAGAATAGAACATAAGTGAAAACTTTATGATTTCGGTAGTAAATAAATTGATCTCAAACTGACAAAATATTCGAGACAACCTAACTTTCTCTGAACGAAAGATATTAAACCATGTGAGAGATATTCATCCCGATTATATACTCTACCATACAATCGTCAACCAAACTTTCTATAACCTTTTACAGTATGAAAGCTTTAGCAACGGACCTACTTCACTATAGACAATGACAAATGAACTATGAAATAGAAATCTCTCTTTTAATTCCATGTATTATACTTTGACTGACCTTATTAAGAGACTGTAGCAATAAAATTCAGATACAAATTAAGTGAGACGAATTTTATTTCAGACATCCATGTTCAAAAGAACAGACAAGGACAAAGGACAGACTAACAAACCAATTTAGTATGGTCTTTGATTATTGTTAACCGAAAAAAAACTCAGTTAGTCAAGGGTTAACTATATTTATATTGGATAAAAGATGTATCCAACACATGCACATAGATAGGCAACTAAGTAAATTATAAATAAAGATAAATAAACGTGCATGCATAAGCAGATATAAAAACACTTAACGTCAACTTGCAAACACTTGAAAAGAACAAACATAAGTGTACAGAATCGAGTGGCGTGTGTGTTATAAGGAATTTATACGTGACACAATAAGACGACCTGTTTGATTGGTAATGACTTTGGAAATCGAGGGGAGAAAATGACTTTCTCTTTTACTCTGTTAGAAAAGTTTGTGTTCTATAATGGGCTATGAGTTCAGAGGTGGAGGAAATCTACACAACTAGCCAGTCAGTCAGTCAAATGCAACTTAGAACCTGGGCAATATCTCAAAGGATATAGGCGTATGGTTTTGTAGCACCTCAATGGATTTTTAAGTTGAAGTTACGTTGGATATTTTAGTACTGAACCAGATGCTGCACAAACTACATATGTTTTGAGCTTTGTTTTCAGTTGATCAGTCATTTGCTTTTTCATTTTATCTGCTCTAGTAACTTGTCAAAGCTGTATTTATATACTTCTGATGGTTTTAGAAGGGAGTTAGGAAAAGATAATGTGAATTTTTCCGACAGACATTTGTAGCCATTGATCAGTGACGCTATCAAATATGACATTGTGGAATAAAACGCATTATATTCGGCAACAGAAAGCAAACAAATAAGAGAAATAAAGCGCAACTTTAGGGAAATATTGAGAAAAATCTTTAAGAAAGGTCGATGTGAATATAGGCAACAATACACCAAGTTTCCGCCTTTTTCTCCAGTCAGGAGCAAACAATTCTGATTATTCTTTAAATTCCCCCACTGAGAGAAAACGTTTCAAACATAACATCTTAATTTTTGCTTAATTTAAATTAACACAAAATATTCTACTTTGCCCACCTCTCGCAGCAATCGTCTATAGCATAAGTGGACGCCAATTAGTTGATTTTTGTACAAATTGCCTGCTTCTAGCCTAAATTGACACCGACTGTTTACACTAGATCAATACAATCAACATGATTTACAAAAATGATTGTGAAATAAATCAGCTATTCACATCAACCACACTCAGAGTTGTCAGAAATACCAAAACTCTAATAAAAGCCGAACTTCAACATTGCAACTGATATAATTCACTATCTTCTACTATAATCAACTAATTTATCCAATATATAATGAAAATGTGGTAGTGAGAGTTATGCTATTTGCTTGTGAATGCACCGAAAGCTGTAAGATAGTTCAACTAGTTTGCACAAATAACAGTCGTTATCAACGTCCACTAGAGTTTTCATTGGCTGAATTATGAGCAGACATGTAGCTGAATATGGATAGCAGACAAGTTTAAACTCATAAGGGTTAGTACAATAAAAGCCAAAAGTTCACAATATATTCTCCAGGGTCTATAAAATTACCAACGGAGATAGCGCAATAAAAAACCAATGTATTGTTGTCTGTGCCCTTTTTATCAATATTGGCCCATGTGTGCAAAGGGCAAAAATCTAATTACGAAACACCATCAGTGTAAACTAGTCACAAAGGAAGTCATGCGAAGATTTAGTCCTGTTGTTGAATAACATGCCTACTTGACAAAAATATCGGTAACTATTTGAACAGGTATTGAATGGAGCATATATATAAGTACAGTTTGAAAACAGGTTATTAGTAACTCGTGAGGGTTGAAACGCTTTTGATCCTCAAAAGCTACCTATAGATGTAGCTTACATTGAGTTCAGTAGGGCTTTCGACAAAGATCCTCGCAGTTGGATGTTATCTAAGTTATCGAGATCGGAAGCAAATTAATTATGTGGATAAAGGATTCTCAGGCTGGTCATCAACAAAGAATATGGGTTGATTCCAGTTTGCCTAGCTGGGTAACTGTGATAAGCACTGTGATAAGTACTTCAGAATTTGATTTTTTAAGCCTGTACACAAATGAGCATTCTGACCTCCTACCATCATCGGTTTTGTTACATATTGACAATATCAAGATATAAAGAGTGGTGGAAAGTAAAGCGATAGTTCTGAGCTTCAAACTGACCTATATAAAATATCTGAGTGGTCCTAAATTCGGCGGTTGCCCATAGACTCTTCCAAGTGCATTGTGATGCGTATTGGTAACTAAGGTATAGATAAATTCACAGTGAATAACACTGAGCTACCCAGTGTTTATACAAACAAGGACTTACGAGTCATCGTTAGTCAAGATTTGAAAACCACTGCACTCTGTGGTGCGACAGACACCAGAGGTTTTAGAACTCGATGATTAATACGTAAAGCCTCCAACCATGTTGATACTAAAACCAGAGAACCACATCTTGGTCGATTTTTGAAACGCAAAGCTACTGCATGAAGGGAGACTGACTAAACTAAACCTGTTCTAATTATTGTTTAAAAGAACGAGGATTAACTGAATAGCAGTTTTTAATTTATTTAGTGGTGAATTTGCACTCGACAATCCCTCATTTTTCGTGTCCTTTAAAATGATAACACTCCAAAAAATGTCAAGAGTCCAGAAAAAAATACTTGTCAGCTGACTAGCAACTCTTCCAATAAATCATCAACGAATGGAATTCATTATCTCAACACGCGGTTGAAACTACATCTGTCAGTGCATTCAAAAAAGTCGGATCATATGGGAGAATGCCACATTCGAAACTTGAAAAGTTAACTCAGCCTACTGCTGACTGGAAATAGTCTGAATCTCAAAATGAAGGTGCACATATATTTGTGTGGGGAAGTCAACGACAATGAGTCGTGTTGATAACAAGTTGTGGCAATGAAGATGTATGGATAACCGTCACGAGTGACAGCAACGTGTGACAAAATAAAAAGATTGCAGAGTTTGGGTAGATGCTATAGAGAATTTTAAAGAAACGTTGAGGTAAACATAGGCAACAGTGCAACAAGTTGTCTTTTCCCATACTTCAAGCAAAATATATTTAGCTTGAATAATATTCGCATTATAATGCGAATATTATTTCCATAAGTTTCTACATAGAGGAGAAATGTCTCATCAATAACAAATTCAAGTTTTCAACTCGTCGATTTTTTACAGAAATCGACATTTAATGGTTTGCTATAAAAAATGACAAATTATTCCCCGAAACAGGAAGACTAGGTTTTGCTAATGTCAACACCTGAAATAGATTTCAGAACCTGATTCCAAAGTCACAATAAACAGAAACAGTGAATAAAATGGTGATTAATATGTGTGTTTCATTATAAGTAATTAAAAAGCTATTGTTAACAAAACTTATCTACTTAGAAATGTTATTTTTGATTCACGCTATAATTTAGCATTAAGAAATCAACTAGACGTGCATGGTTTACAAACATTTGGAGAGCTCACTTTTAAACTCTTCGTAAGCAAGAGACACTCAAACTTTGTAATTTTATTTAGTGATAATGCAATGGCATCAAAATCTGCGCAGTTATTAATCACCAAAGTGTTGACCTTCAATTATCCAATATCTTTTTCACAGGCTTGTATAAACCAATGGATTACTTTGCACTAGTTTGCTGCAGTTTCGGTACCGTTTTAAATATTTGGTTATATAAAATGAGTGATAGCCTAGCAACTAGACAGTAGTAGTTATTTACGGGTTTGTATATCTTGTAGATTGAGTGTTATTATCACAGGACAGTATCATAATACCAGGTAGGAGGTTGCTTGGTCACTATGTGAAAATAATAACATGATAACTCAATTGCTAAGAGAAGACGACTGTTTTGAGAATAAATAATCACTTTACTTGGTTGATGATTTGTGAGAAGACGGAATTGAAAGAATAGGAGGGGAACGGAGATTATAGTAAGAGAGATAGGAATTAGTTACTGATATGTGGTGATGATAACTGTAGAAATTTTTCAGACATGCATCAAACACAACTGGACCAAGAGGTGAGGTGACAATCCACAAATGATTATGTGTTAGTCAAGTCTACTCCTTAAACTATCAACTGAGAAAGCTGTGGTCATTTTAGCTGGGAGAGCATTCCGAATGGGGCAATCGTTAGTGAGTGAAAGTGAGAGAGTATCCAAGTCTTCTCTTCCAAGAGTGCGTTTGTTAAGGGTTGCTTCGAGGAGGGTGATGGTTAGCCTCCGGTGATAGGCTCGCGTCAGGTTGGTTTGGTATACTTAATCTGTCGTATGTTATTATTAGACCACTTTGTATTCCCCTGTATCTCAGCGAGAGTAACCCAAGCCTTAGTTTTGGGCCTTTAACTTAATTGGTTTCCCGCCTTAGTAATATATCTTTTGAAATGAGGGGACAGAGACATTGTGGACTTCAGGGTGGGGTCGTAAATGTGTATAAAACAGTGTTAAGAACAACTCGGGGGTGATTGTTTCAAGTCTTCCACACATAAAGTAGAGAGTCACATTTGCATTGGCTGAATTCAGTGTATAATTTGAACTTGTTACTAGGCTTCTTGTGGTTACAAGCCTGACTTCACGCTATGAAGAGTCAATTGCAGGCGAACTTCCATGGAAGTGCTATGTTTCAAATAAGTCTGAATGTTCATGACATGGCATTCTTACGGGTCAAGTTTTAACAAACCTTCAGATCTTTTCATTGCTTATATAGATCGTTGAAGTCGATTTTATTTTATCCAACAGGTTGTTCATTGACATCAAGAACAGAATTGGATCCAAGATTGTTTTTAATGACACTCCGATTGTGAAACATTCCAAGTCTTGTGCACTCAATTTTTCTTCATGTAAAACATTCTGTTCTCTAGGAAGCTTCAGAGAGAAAATAAATGTGAATCAGTGAAACCCATCTTTGAAATCTTTGATATGAAGATTATTTTAGTCCTTGTGCCAAAGACGTTTGCGAAATTTAGTAATATTATGTGAACCAGTATCTTATGGTCCAAGAAGGTCGTTTGGTTTTCACGTGCTATGATAAGGCCGGACGCACAGGACGAATCCTCCTGGAACACATGATGAGCTTCATGTAGGGTGTTTTTCTTTTCTACTTATTCTCCCATTTGTTCGTTGATCAGCCCTTCCATTATCTTTGACAGTATTTGGAGTGATGCAACGGGTCTGTTTTTGTTTGTATCTTCCCATGTAAAGTCTGAGGAGAGTGGCCTGTGTCATCACCTTATGAGTTAGTATCCATCTAGTGACCACAGAAAAGCTCACATACAGGTGCTCTGATGAGTTGCACACACTATCCAGGATTTATAGTTCAGATGTTTTCAGATTCTGCCGGCTTACTTTGACATATGGATTTGGATCTATTCAATGCTGACCCGGGAGTAGTTGGATATCTGTCAGACTCAGCCAGCACTAGAGTTGGGAGTTATTACGTGTTTTCAAGCTTCAGATTTGGTTGGTCTATGAAGCTGTAATCAAAGATCGCCACCTCTAAGCTTGTGAGATATTTGTTTTCGGTCATTCATGAGTACAGATCCTCTTGTTTGTGAGCTTTCTCCTGGTCATGAATCTTTGGAGATATTTGGCGTCAACTTGCATTTCGGCTCCTAGCTTTGTATAAAAACATCTCCGATTGTTGCGGACGCCGACGTTTGATCTGTTTCTCAATGCCCAGGTCTATGATCTTCAGATCTGATTTAAAGCACATGTATCTGATTGCACTTTATTTAGCTAATAGTCCTTCTACGTCATTATGGAGGCACTTGATACTTTGTCTCATCACCCGGTGTTCCTCTCCAGCAACAAATGTCTTATTGGTTATAAGCGGATTGATGTTTAAGGTGTGCTGACTAGTTTCATGAGAACTGCCGTAATTAGTGATTATATCTGTGTAACGTGTTTCATTACCGCGACCGTGTTCTATGCGTTCTGTATCGTCGGTTGTTGATAAGGGTGTATTAGGCTTTTCTGATTTCAACTCTCTGATCTGAGTTGTCTCCCGCGACATCTTGTGTGGCTGGAGAGGTCGGTCCTCGAGCTGTACCAGGCTCATACTGGGTCTATATACAAGCAGACCAGATCACATCAAACCATAAAATAACAATCGTGATTGTATGGGATCAGGAAAGAAGCGGCTGTGAGTATGAGGGACTGCGACTAACAGTCTGGATATAGTAAATTTTATGGTGATAGCCAATATGTCACATGAAGGCTTATGATAAAAGGGATATGAGCATATATGAAGGTTCCCTTTACTTAATTGGTGTATTGTGAGAATTTACATATATATAATAACTGTATATAATATGGTCCACTAATTTACCCACAATCTCATCTTCGGATAAAACAGATGTGGATTTTTTTTTCCGTAATGTGTGCTGTGCGTAAAGTTTGCCTTTAGTGCGGGTGGTTCATCTTTTGTTACATTTTGACCCTGATGAGGACAAGGTTTCCTTTCCTGGCACTGCATGATATTTCTCCCACTGTTCGTTTTCAAAGACTGCCCTATCTTCTAATAAGCTACACTTCAACGCTGGGCCGTGAAAAAAGTTATGGAAGTTTTGTTTAACCTATTCATCCTCTTTTTTAGTGTTTTGAAAGCTGTACTTGTATCGGCTTCCTTTCCAACGATCACCTGTTACCATCTACGGTTGACAGATGCTGAGGTATTAGCTGCAACCGATAATTTCATTAGCGTACGAGCTCGGATTACGGCTTCCATAGTCCCACGTCTGGATGAATATGTGTTGGTGAGTTAGATAAACTTGTTGGAATTTATATGATTGTTCCCGCTGGGGTCTTATTCACTTCTTTCCTTAGCCCAGTTGATATATTTATTCTACACCGTTGAAACTGTGCCATCATATGTAGTACTGCCTTATTACTAATAGATCATGTCTATAAAAATGGCATGTACCTGCCCTGGTAGAAAGATTATATTACTACAGCGACAGTGAACCCAGCCGCTGAGGAAATTGCGCTCAAATGCTGAGTCCCTGGTTTAAGGAACGACGAGCACGAGATAGTTATCGTTTTTTGTTGTTATGCGCAAAATTTTAGCACTACACGTAGTTTCAGAAGTTCTGCTCTCTCATATTTTTGTGCACACTTGTCTTATTAGGAGTAAGGACATGGGTAAGAATGTTATCCTGATCAAATATTACTCTGGGGCTTTCTATCTGATATTATCTTATAATTCTTATAATCATACATCCCGAAATGAGGATTCTCAACGTACTGCGAACTTCTGAATTAGGACCTATACCTCCAGCGGTCGTCGTTTTGGTATGGTGTATGTATTAGCGGCAACGCTGTGACTACAATAGACTATGAAGTAAAATGAGAGATGATGTAGAGGGAACGTACGAGAGACGACAGTTTAGAAATAAATAAGTAACAGAGATAAGTGAATTTGTGTTATACAAAAATAAAACCTGAAGAAACTTGATATTGTAACATTAACTTTAACTGCTGAAGTATGCGACTTTGCCTAAATCTAGCGACTTATCCATAAGTCCTGTCTTCGGAAGGAAATAGATGTATAAATGTTGTAGTTGGAGGAACTAGGAATGACCAGTTGATTTAGATAGCTCTACCCACATCAACAGTTTCCAAACTTAACAAGTTTGGAATGAGAAATAACCTAATGCTCGTTTAGAAGCGTACGATCAACCATTCGGAACGAAGACGAAGAGATTGGGTAAATGACGGTTGTAAACTTCGTTTTATATTTGAGTGTACATTATTATCCCAACAAATATTACCACCCTGTTATTTAGCCAATCATTGTTTAATCATAAGCAAAATCTAAATTATAATAAACAGATAAATTGATAAGGGATATAAAAGAATTATCAAATGCAACAAACTAATTTTCCTATCAACACAAAAGTCTTATTTTATCCTTTCTGGATAAATCACGCTCAGACTGTTCCAAAGATAATATGTAATTTTGTTATACACAAATTCTTCCAGTTCTGAAATAATGCTTCAATTCATAATGAAAATTGTCCAATCCTAGTCAGTTAGAGCGAACCAGTATGATAATCGTCATAACCAAAGATCAACTCAAAAAGTATAGATGTACTTCAGAAAAAGTATAATAACTGAGTAATGTCTTAAGAAAAACGAAAACTATGTTAGAAAATAAATATTACTATCTCAAACAGAATCAAAAGACCAACTACATTTACACTCATAGGAATCAAAGAGAATAAATCACATGAATGTTTATTTGGAGAGATTTTTATGTGCAAACCTTTCGAAAAGGATCTTAAAACTGCAAAGTGGTTTAAACCTGTTGCAGTCATGGTTATCAAATTTGTCATCGCGATTTTCTACTGGCAAGGCGAATACGCAGTTCATATAGTCGAAAATGTTTAAATACTCAAACATGGTGGTGGAGAATTGCATGTTTCCGATTATCGATAAGAAACCGACGAGGTCACGTCCCACTGAAAGACCGCGTAGTGCATAAGACCTGGCGCATGACTAAAAAATGCATGAACTAGAAGGTGAGTCCGGGGTTTCCGCGTAGGTGTAAGTTGTTTTTGAGGCATTTTGGCGGCCTACTGCTGCAACATTTAGCGAGTTCGACCACCTGACATGAGACGTTGTTAATTATGCGCTTAATATCCAAAACTTATGATGATCGCTTTCGTAAATTCGTGTTTTTTGCTCAATTTTTGAGGTACTGAAATCTCTTTTTTTCATATTTATTGAGTCACACAAACACTAAAGTAATGTCAAGATGTTATTCAAGCTTTCTTGTGAGTATTGCCAGAATTTTTGCTACGTCATCAAGTCTGGTCGTTAAACTTTCTGTTAATATGATTTATTATGATAATGGATACTGATACCTATTAGTAGACTGCTCAATGCAAACTGACACACGTTTGAAGTAAGTCATCGTCATGATATGTATTCCTCTGATGTAGATGCTTTCCAGATATACTACTTGGTAACGGCAGCCTCACATGTTTTTGTAGACGAAAATACGAGTGATGATCATCTGATTTATCTTGACTATCTGTCTAAATAATATTCATTTGTGAAGCGTGCACTAATGGCATAGGTCACGAATTTCAGCGATTGCAAAATGTGCATCCTATGGTTATATCATTTCCGAACCGCATTTACATTGATGTGAAGGTTCCCAGTTGAAGAAAACAAACAGTTAAATGTGTATTATTCCTTTTGAAGAAGACCGAACTGTCGACTAACAGTATGTTTGTTGCTCTTACATCCCACTAAAGTTCAGGTGGAGGAATATATATAGGCTATTGCAGCTCACTTTAGAATTAACAACTCTGTTTGCTACCAAGTCATTTAAATAAACTTCGGTTATTTTTCTTAAAGTATAGGAGGTTAACCAACTGATATTGGTCTTTGTACCATAGTGAAGATCTAATCTCTCTTTGAATGTATCAACAGGTGCTAATATTACATTTCCTGCTAAAGATTTCCAGTAATTCACTACTTGGCGAGAGAAATGGAACCGCAGACGAAAAACGATCTAATCCCGGTCATTGAACTATCTTAGAATGTCTATTCAGATTATTATTACTAGATGAAAAAAATATATATGACAAAATTTTCAAAATAATTGTTACGTATAAGGTAAGTCAATATCAGATCACCTCGTAAAGCATGATGGACGTTTACTGAGACACTGTAGTTTTTTGTCTTAAACGACATTTCCTTCCATATATTCTGGAACAGCCCACCGAATAATCTTTTCATCAGTCTGACTACACATGTTAGACTAACCGGTTGATATTTACCAAGTCTCTACTCTCAGGTTTGTAGACTGGACTGATAAGTGAGTCTTTTCAATCTCTTCGCAGTTTAGACTGCTCAAAGATATGACAAACAGTCTTGCCAGTTCAGTTTTCATAATTCGGGGATGAATATCGTCAGAGTTAGATCCAAACTAAGGTTTGAACTGAAGAATAGCTGTCTAGGTGGGTTACATACGCGCCCTTGCCCGGTTGAAACCAAAACAAAATGACTGAGTAAAATGACGGTTCTGAAATTCATTATAAATTTAAATGTACATTGTTTCCTAAACATATATGACCACCCAGCTATTCAACCAATAATTGTTCAATTAATCAGATTTAAATTACAATAAATAAGGAAGTAGAAAAAAGATGCGAGAAAATTACCAATGACAAGAAATAAATGTTATTCTATTCTGTCTGGATAGATCACGCACAGACTCGTTCAAAAGATAATATTTGGTTGCTTTATAACACAAAGTGTTTTCAATTCTGGAAGAGTGCTTCAATTCACAATCAAAAACTGTACAATTCCGGTCAATACAAGCAAAAAAATCAAAAGGAACAAACTAATATGGCTGCCGCCAAGACCAATTATCAAGTAAAACAAGATAAATGCAGTTCAGGAAGAAAAATGGAAACTATAATAAAATACAAATATTACCAACTCAAATAGAATCAAAAAGACTAACAAAATGTATAACTAAACTAATAAATAGGAACAAACTGTAGGTGCATACATGGAGGAATATTCACACACAAACATTCAAAATGGATCTTACAGTCAGAACCACTGGATTTATTTGGTTTGAGATGTTAAAGCAATCATATGACAGCTCCTTTCTGAACAGCTACAGGATCGACTGACAAGCACCATTGCCATGATCATATTCCTATCAGCTACGGTTTTAGCGGAATCGTGTATTGAGAATATTGGCGAAATTTCCCATACCAAATGTGAGATTCCATCACTTCTTTCGATTCGTCTCTTTATATACGAGAACAACCTTTACAGACTATTTTCATGATCCCTTATCAGTTGTCTTTTACCTAATTTATCAATGCCTTGTGATCATTTCTAGTATTACAAAACATTGGTTCGTACTTTTCATACCCTGTAAAGATAAACATAACACTATGCTTATTCGGTTAATTTTAACATGCAAACTTATTCTGCTTTATGAGTGTTCTGTTTTCTGAGTTGGATTGTTTAATTCATGAGACTCTCACTATCTTTCTAGATAAAATCAGTAAACGTTTTCAAGAAAAATTACGCTATTAGAATTTCAAACAGCTGAATAACACTCGTTCAGTTGATTTGAAATCTGGTACATTGTTAATGAAGTTTCAAAACTGAGATTATCCAGCTTAAGTAGAATCACAGTCAGTCAGCTACAACGTAGGACCAGGCACATATATGCATCGGTCCAAGTTGCCACACCGCATTAGCACAATAAGATGAATACTGAATTCATAGAAGCAGTTAACTCAATAGTGTAATATATAAAGGAAAGATTGCATATAAGGATATAGTACAAGAAGAAAGATATGTAACTACCTTAATCTCTTAGTTTAAGGGAAGATAGAGAGTGTATGAACCTATGCCGTTGTGATCGATTCTGAGCCGTCACCGAGTCTCCAAACATTGGTTACGATAGTCACGCGGGCCCCAACCAGGTAGTCGTATCTACCCGACCGTTAGTGCTACCTTGACGTGGTGCTCGAGCTTGCCTATCGTGATGAAGCAACCGAGTTATAATGGCTGCAACAACCGTTCCTCAAGGTCCTACCATGTCAGACAGGTCGGTTGAAGAGCGGTAAGACTAAAAGCAACAAACCCAAGGTCCGAAGGCGAAGTCGTACTGCTGACTGTACATAGGTGTGAAGGCAGTAAGGTGTTTCCTTCGGACAGCCAGCGTGACAGCGATGCTGCCTTCCCACTAGGAGGGGTGGGGTTAGAAAAGGTCGACCCTAAAAATGCACACCTCGCCTTATCCCATGGATATCTGTCTCCGGCGGTAAGGTCTCAACAAGTACGAAGCTAACACGGAAACTACTCACAGAAAGGTCATGTGTGACCGACCTTAAGCAGTTGTCCCTTGGGCACTGCGGTCACTAATATAATAGCATTTAATCCCCATAACACTCATCCATAAAAATGAGTCAAAACACAGATACATACCAAATATAATAATTTTTATTCATTATATGAATCTATATATACAGTATATTTGACCGTTCATAATTAGTTTTTATCTATTTCTTCTTGCCCTTCATAGTTTCAGGTACACGAAGCTGAAACCGAAAGAATGAACAAACGTAAAGAGAGAACACATAAAGAACTAGGAACTTATTCAAGTGAATAATTTTTTAAAATAATCCTTAAGAAGTGTAACTTCTGACTTGAAGTAGATCAGTCAGTCGATGAGCTTCACTTGCTGATGTGTGATTGTCATATATTTTTCAAGTAAGAACAATCAATTTATTATTCAATGCGAAATTGCAGAGTTGTTTCGTAACTACTTTATTCGCAAATCTCTCATCAATTGTCTCAAATTTCATCGTCTGATCACTGTTATTACAATTACTATTTGCTTACATTCCCATTCACTTTGATTCTATCTTCTCAAACTTCTGCAACTACTTTTAATTGGTATTAAATACTACTGATAAAGGGAATCGGAAAATTAGGCAACGTTTTAAATTTACTGGTTCTTGATCATTGACTTATGAAGTTGATACCTTTCAATTATCTAATACAATTTGATAATGGAGAAAAAAAATGTAATTTTTAGAGTAGATGGATTTTGGCTAGATGTATTATATACATCTAAGATACATCCAACTGACGAGTCTCAAGTAGGATGACATAAATGTATTGCATTTCACTACTAGCTACAAATTCATCCCATTCAATAAACTTGTGAAAAATGACGACATCGAAGGAATCCACGCAAAATGTGACAACATATACCAACAAAGACTGATTATGATTCAAGTCAAGATTATCAACCATGTGATTATTTAAATCCTTTGTAACAAGTCAAGTCGTGGTATGTTCATCATTAATGAGAACTTTTATCTTTTAAATTTCATGTAATTTAACAATAGAGAAAATCTATTCTATTTGCTAGTTATATTGTGTATGGATATTGAAAACAGAGAATGCAGTGAAGAGATCTACTTCCAAAGTAGAACATGACATCGTTAAATCATCTATTTGATGCTTAGTTTTGTACCACTAGCGTCATTACTAATAATGCTGATTTGTCGTTTTGTATTCAATATTATTAAACAATTAAACGTCATATCAGTTCACGAAGTAATTGATTGTCGACACAAGTCTCATTGTTAGTTAGATAGACTTTTAGATTCCAAGATCTGTGAGTTAGTTGTAGCTTAAAATAACATAGTCGTACACTTTTTCCAAATCGTGAAATTAGTGTCAATGAGATTACCATAGGACTGCATCTCCACACGATGCGCCACTGCCTTGTGGGTCAGACCTTTAGGTCAAAGGCTCGGGGTGTGGCCCCCTAAGAAAACTACCTGCTTCGGTCTGGGCACCCGGGCAGTATCACAGCCCTCACATAAATCGGATGATTTATGTGGCGCATATCTACTTGGTGCCTCCTTGTACCAATATCTGTGTTTAAATAAATAAATAAATGAGGTTGATTTGCTATCGATAAATAATAAATCATAATAATGCATTAGAAATTTTAAAAAAAAATGGAAAGATTTAACCTACCCATTGAGGTTGAGATTTTTTTCCAGAGTGCTTTGCTGAGTTCAAATTACGCTTAGCATTCTTAGGTGACTTGAATGATTTTTTAGCACTACGTTTAGCTTGAATAACTGTCATCAATTGTTTGTCAATTTCCTCATCGGAACTGTTATTACCATCAGCTGATGAGGCTTGTTCTTCGTCAACGGAAATGATTTGGCTATTATCTTTTAAAGGTGAAGGTTTATTCTTGTTATTAACTGTGTTTTTCTGCTTGGAATCGTTTTTAACCACCTCATCGCTATCTTCAGACGCATCATCACTATCTGTATCGCCTAGATCTTCCTCATCCTCGTCATCTTCGTCGTCGTCATCATCATCATCTACATCTTCATCATCGTCCTCTTCCTCAGTACCGCTGTCATCTTCATCATACTCGCTAATTTCATCTTCATCGTCTAAATCTTCATTGTCCTCATCATCATCGTCGTCATCATCATCATCATCATCATCATCATCTTGACCATCACTATCATCCTCATCATCATCTAGTTTACTCATTTCAGATTTGGATTTCTTTTTGGGGGACACTTTCAACATTTTCGATGATACAAGATCATTTAGTACAGATGTTTTACTAGTGGTTGAATTTTTATTTTTGGTTTGATGAACAAATAATTCATCAGTTTTACTTTCATCATTTGATTCATCACTAGCTGATGATTTAGAATCATTTTCAGATTCAGGTAATTGTTGAACTAAAACTTTTGTATTACTACCCTTCTGTTTATTACCAATATCTTTTGTATTCACTGTTGTTTTCTGAATTACTATGTTAGAAGTCTTTTCCAATGATGATGATGATGATGGTTTATTCAATTGTTTCTCTTTCATTTTATCCAATGATTGATCATTTTTAGATTTGTTAGCCTTTAATTGATTTTCATCATTATTTTGTTTCTGATCTATTACTTTAGAACGAGAAAATATAAAATTGACAAATATTGGTAGACCACGAACAAGTCGTTTATGTGTTGTGGAAAACGCCTCAAGTGATACATTTTCATTGACAAATTTGATAACTGCATAACTTTAAAAAAATAATAAAAACATGTAGTTGGTTAGTAAATAACTTTATAGAATCCCCCTCAAAAAAAAAGAAAGTCAATGAAAAGAAAATACTAAAAATAATAATATTGATGGAGTTTTGTTGTCTGAGCTGGATAGTTTAGTCGTGGAGCTTTTATCGTTCTCCTGAACGACATCATCACCAGCACAAACTTCAGGTATATGGCATAAAGGTGAAAATCAGCGCTTTTGACGCGAAAACAAGAAACTCAATTTTTTAAGATACATTTACAAAACTAAAGTATTTACCAAGTGAGTTCTGGGGATCTAACAACATCCCCAACATTTAGCCAATAAGCTAAATGTTTGCAAACAACTATTAAATAGTGTACAATGTATACATTAGTTTTATGATGTATTTTGTATTGTTTAACTGTAGTATCAAAAGTACCGAAAGGTCAATCGATGGCAATTAGAAGTGACCTAAATGTTAAGTGCATTTCATTAGGGTCAATAGGTCAATTTCCTAAGTATATAGTGGTAAATATATATGAATAAGTATTTGTGAATTTTATTCAATAGTCTAATACACTTGCTCGCCCAAGCAGTCAACTGGAGGGGGGGGGCAGTTAGCGCATAGAATACCATATGACACCACAACAATTATCCATACACATATGCGATTTATACACTTTCTTTTTATCCGTTATATAAGAGTTAGTCGATTGATGAATCTAGTGTTTTTCACCCAGATAAATAATTAATTGTATACTAGAACAATCAGACTATAATTTTTGGACGACCTTTGAGCAATGCTCAAGTGATCTTGGGAATATCCACTTACTCACTAGAGTTAAGTAAAGGTTGTAAATCAGTTTGGGGATTTAAAACTATGATCTATAGTTAATGGTTAAGGTTAGGAACTACATTTATGGTTTTCATCACAAACTGATATAATCTAAAATGCCGTGACGTTACGTTATTAAGCCAAGTGGATGAATGGATTCGGTGCTAAAATCTAAAATCAATTATCCTAAATTTGATTGGTTCGTTCATAAATTATAGTCACACTGTTTTTAAAACATGTTAAATAACTGATCTACTCAGGGATCGTTAATGCAAAAATAAAATCAAAGAATAACCAATGTGATTGTATTATCATACGACGTACCCGCATGTCATTCCATCTATGGTCAATGGAAAATCAACAGTGCCTTTTGGAAATATATGTATTAAATCATTTTTAGTTGTTGAACTATTGAAACCAGTCACAAAAAGTTGTGTTCGATTAATATTATCCAACTTTAAATCACTGATAGGAAATGACAAACGATTAGGTTGAGCAGAGATTGTTTTACCGGCAAATAGACGACCAGATATAGATTTTCTTGCAGCTTCAGCTGTATCCGCATCAACGTATTGAAGAAACACAAAGCTAGATAGATGGATATATATTGAATAAACAAATCAAAAAAACTGGTTAATAACAAATGAAATTGTAAGCTTTTTGATGATCACCATATATTTATTTACGGTATGCAAATACAAATGTTAGCTGACCGAAATAAATCGACAGGATACACTAAACCTGAGTTTTGTGCTCTAACACTTTTTTAATAAAGCATACTTGTAATTTTGACGAAATTGATATTACCTGTGATTCGAAAGTAGTCAGTTACCTCCAAACAATTGAAAAACTGACACAGTGCACACAATGTCTAGTCACTTAGACTAATGATTATATTGAGTCTTAATCGATATAATTCAATCAATGTTTAAGAGATTAGCAACATTAGTCATTACTCAGTGTTTAATCAACAACTCTTGAAATAACCACGTCAATAAGAATGTAGGTTATATAGATTAGTAATTCATGACAAAACATTCCTAGAAAAGGTAAGAATGTGTTGAAATTCTAGAGTAGGGTAAAGAGTGTTTTATAGCCAAATAGATGAATACATATGAATTTAGTTCTTTGATTTTAAGTATTAAGAACCTTTGAATTATCTTTGAAAGATCACAAATCAGTCCTTTCTATGTCTATTAGTTTTAAGTGTCTTAATACAGAAATATTGACGGGTTTTAATTAGCCCCCGAATGCCCTAGTACGGCCGAGAATGGGGAGAGTCAGCTTTCCCTCTCGAAATGCTCTTACATGACCACGCGTATATAGTCTCTGCCAGGGAAGTCCTACTAACTACCTTCTCGCACCATTAATGTTGTTTACGAAATTGAGAGGACGAAAAGCGAATGTCCGGCGCTTTAACCGGGTTGGTGGACATGGAGAGTCCACCTAGATGAGTTGGAAAACCCTCATTCCAAACCAATGATGGACATGGGCTCCAGTATCTTGAAGCAACAAATGGCGTATGAACCAATCGTTGGTCACCGGCTACCATGAGATTGCATCTCCTTGCGATGCTCCACTGTCTTGTGGACCAGACCTTCATGTCGAGGGCCCCGGGTGTGGCCCCCTAAGAAAACCACCTGCTTTGGTTTGGGCACGCGGGTAGTATCACAACCCTCACATATATCAAATGAGATTTGTGTGGCGCATATGTATTTGGTGCATCCTTGTACCAATATCTATGTGTTAAAATAAATGAATAAACAATTAGCTCTTTAACATGATCATTATGTTTTGAATGTTTCGTAAACTTAAAATGATAAGTTGAAACTTTATAGCAGCATTTGAGGTAATTAACGGAGAACTAATACTTGTTATAGAAAACTAGGATTTATAAAGTATTTCAGTGACAATATTTCACTTTATACCAGATATACTATAAAATGATACTGTTTGATTAAATATATTGAAAATCTGTCAATACACTCTCAAACCTTTTTGTTGATAAACTTGTGTCAAGTCACAAACAAACATGATACCCATTAACCTTGAAGATAGACTTTTTCTCAAGGATGAACAGCATTTGCATTTGGTATTAGTTGTCTTACCTGTTGGGTCATGCAAAACTCAGATATGAGTTGTTTAATTTAACACACTAAATGTAACTTTTTGCACTTCACTATGGACTGAACAATTGGTCTAAGTAGATAACTAGTCTGTGACATGATTAAAATCGGTAGGTTGATCGGAATTGGATACTTAACATTTTAGAAGATAATAAAATGAAAGCATCTGCTTAACTACAACCTAATTATTCACCAAATAACATAGACTGATAGTCAACAACTTCATGATTCGGTAACTCGTAGCTATCTTCCAACCTATTCCGACATCAACTAGCATTTTCCATCAAACCAGATGGCGGTTTGACATGGGTAACACGTCTGTATTAATTGATAAAGCTACATAACTTCACTAACTGAGTAATTATTGACATCTCACACTTTATAGTTAAACATAGCAATACTCATTACATGTTTCAACCAAATGAAACGAATGCCTTGAAAACGTGATTGAATTGCAGTGTAACCTACCATGAAGGTCAAATTTTACAGCCATAAAATCAGCCAGATTACTGTCATATAATTTTATACTACTAACAAACATATACTTAAAGATTGCTTTATTGTGAGAGTAGTTACTAAAAAAAGGATATTACTCTGAAATACATTCACACGTAAATAAAGACTTACTCTCGAATCCTTTTATTTTTCCTTATTGAAAATCGATATGACATCATACTCGGTGACAATGATTTCAGCATAGACTCGTTATGATCCGGTGGTAATGGACTCACATGCAACGTAGCAGATGAAAGTTCAACTAGTGAAACGAAAAAAACCAAATTAAATGTAGACGAATGAACATGAACATACACAGAAAACAACATTTGAAGAAAGTTCCATTAATCACGCGAAAATACGTTTATTTATATGCAGACTTCAAAATGTCTTTATCACAGCAAAATATAAATTATATAGCTCTGTTACTCTACATACATGATACGTTTATAGCAAATCACTAACAAAAATAACTTGTCAATTTGGAAGGATTATATGAATTTGAGGCATGTATTTATTTATTTAAACACATAAACATTAGTATAAGGAGGCAGTAAATATATATGAGCTACGTATATCATTCGATTTGTGTGAGAACTGGAATACTATCCAGATGCTCAAACCGAAGCAGGTAGAGTTTATTAAGGGGCCGCACCCTGAGCCTTTCACATAAAGGTCTAATCCACAACACAGTGGAGCAACGTCAGGAGATGCAATCTCATGGTAGCCAGTGACCAACAATAGGTTCATACGCCATTTGTTCCTTCAGGATACTAGAGATCATGTGCATTATTGGTTTGGAATCAGGGTTTTCCAACTCCACTAAATGGATCCTTTATATCCACCAATCCGCTTAAAGAGTCGGACATTCGCTTTTCGTCCTTTCGATTTCTTAAACAACAGTAATGCAGCGAGAAGGCAGTAAATAAGACTTCTCTGGCAGTGACTGTATGCACGTGGCCATGTGAGAGCATTTCTAGAGGAATAACTAACTCTCTCCATTCTCCGCCGTACAGGGGCATTTGGAGGCATCATTTTAAGTTATTAAAAATTCGACGAAAGTACTATCAATAAATCTTGACATTGATTAATTTATAAGCATAATTGAACGGAGTTCCATAAAGGATAAGGTTAATGAAATTACGGATATCATTAGATATATCATATTTGGCTTTTTAGATAGAAGTTAACTTGATCACTGTTAATTAATATATTAAGACTACAATCTATATCTTTACCATCATAATTGAGAATTGAAATGGTTCAAGAAATGTGGATTGATAAATCTATATTTGCAAACGTGCATATGTTATTATGCAACTAACAGCATGCGATCATATATTTTCTTAATTGTCTTATAATATTATGCAATGTATATTCTCTATAGAAATTTACACATTCATAACTTACTTGCACGTTTTTTGATTTCCTCAATTATAATAGATTCATTTTTCCAACTATATGACACAGACACTTGATGATCATCGCCTTTATCAAGAGGTTTTACGATTGATTGCTAAATAAAGAGAATGAAGAACAAAAATACAAGCAAAAAGCAACCCGACTAAATGGGAAATTTAATATGTGGGTAAGAATTAAGATTTTTAAAAAGACTGACGCGGAGCAGAAAATTATTTCTAAGTTTAGATTCGTAAATTTGAATCTTTTTTTCATTTCTACAACAATTATCGAGGGATAAGTCTACTTCCGATTGCGTCCAAACTATTGGCTGCCATCATACTTCGTAGATTGTTCACAACCCAAGACTGAATCGCGAGGAGCAGGTTGGTTTCCGTTCTGGTCGAGGATGTATTGATTGTATCTTTGCCCTTCACCAATTGTTAGAACATAGTCATACTTATTACAAGCCGACAATCGTGGTGTTTTTTGACATTAAAGCCGCCTTTGATTCGTTGGACAGAACTGTTTGCTGGGACTGTCTATTGAAGAAGGGTGTGCCTGAAAAGTTTATTAACATCCTAAAAGCCCTATATACAAACACTTCAGGCAGAGTAAGTGCATACAACCACCTCTCTCCATTGTTCCATTCGAGCAGTGGGGTTAGACAGGGTTGCCCGATCTCACCATTCCTCTTTAACTTTGCCATCGACGACATTCTAGAAACAGCTCTGATGGATGTAAGTAATTGAGGTGTGGATCTGTTGCCTGGAGAAAGACTTCTCGACCTTGAGTATGTGGATGGTATTGTCTTACTGTGAGGTGATAGCCAAGCCATGCAGTCGACATTTATTCAGTTGGCAATTAGTGTCCGTAGGTATGGTATGTGCTTTGCACCTTCGAAGTGCAAAGTACTTCTACAAGACTGGCGGGATTCTAATCCTGCACTCACTCTGGATGGTGAACAGATAGAAATAGTCGAGAAGTTCGTGTATCTAGGTAGCTGCATAAGTGCTGGTGGGGGTGTGAGTGATGAGATCAATGCACGTATAGTGAAAGCCAGAGCGGCTTATGCCAATGTGGGCCATCTTTGGCGCCTTCGCGATGCTAGTCGGGCTGTAAAAGGTCGGATCTTCAACGTGTCGGTGAGAGCAGTCTTGCTCTATGCTTGTGAAACCTGGCCTCTCCGAGTTGAGGATGTTAGACGACTCTCTGTGTTCAATCATCACTGTCTCCGAAGGGTTGCTGACACCCAGTGGCAACACCATGTTAGTAATGCAGAGGTTCGGCATCGTGTGTTCGGGCACAGAGATGATAATGCAATCAATGTCACCATCTTGAAACACCGACTTCGGTGGCTTGGACATGTTCTACGAATGTTGTCCCAGAGAATTTCACGTCGTGCATTATTTGCAATGTTGAATAAGACACAAGATTAAAACGTGTAGAAATGTAAAATATTTTCAAGCTATCAAAAGGTTTATACCAAATCCATTAAACAATAGACTTTATAATGTTAATCAAACCTAATGAAATTTCATAATTATTATATAAAATTGTAAATAGATTATTGTGTAATCAAAGATGCAAATTGTTTTCAATCCGTGATTGACTTTCTGTACAGATGAACCATGGTTCAGTAACCAAATGCAATTCATCCATAAAAGCCGAATAAATATATTCAATAATAGTAAAACGTGAGTGAATTATATACAGTGCTTTATTATTGAGGTTTTGTAAAAATCGATGTGAACTTCTGAACCTTAACTATACAACACAAGCAAACGCAGTTACACAGTTTATAACAGACTTTTTTAAGAAGGATTGAGAAAGTAATAATTTCATTATCACGTTCTAACGGTTCTCATAACTCATGAAGTAAACATTAGGGGGTACAGTAAATGAGAAGATGAATTACATGGAAATTTTTCGTGGTCAGTAAGATCAAGTAAAGTAGTTTAAATAGACTTTTCAGATATGTTGTTATTTAAGAAAGCTACTGTAGCGATATTGATGACAGCATTTGACGTACATATCCGGCTGGGACATATATATGTCTACATGAATTAGGCGACTAAGAAAACCTGTTACCAAGACAAGGTATCTAGCAAGAAATTAAGAAGCATAAGTGACAAAGAATGGGTATAATTAGCGAAGAAATATACTTGATCAGTTCACATACAAACTTGATTTCTAGTCAATGTTTCAGACCAGAGATTCGATCTATTCTATCTCAGATTGGGCAGTATAACTAATTATAACATAATTTTCCCACGTAACCCAATATAATGATTACCATGTATAAAAATTAGCAAATAATAATTTCCTTTTAATGATCCAAATAATGAAAACTTGCAGAAGAAGAAAATTACCTTTGACTCTCCAACTATTTTCATTTTCTTTGCGGACGTTGGAGTGTTTTCAACAGATTCTAAAAAGACAATAAGCCGACGGTAAGTTTAATTGAACAAACGGGCGAAATATGTAAAGTATATTCATTATAAATATTGGTTGCTTGGATTTTCCCGTTGATGTTTAGGACTATAATTGATCCGTCACTTTTAGTATATGTGGGTCCTGTGCGGATTGTCTTGATATTGCCAGTAAGTCACAAACATTTTAGGTAGAGATGAATGGTGACTGGCGGTGGATTTCAGAACGCGCGTTTCGTTCCATCTGGAACTCGAACCCAACACCGTTCGGCTTAAGCGCCGTCCCATTACCCACTTAGCTACTGAGTCCAGATAACCACTGGAAGATTCAAATAACCAACGAACGTGAACTAAAATTTACTCTGTTGCATAACCCAGTGGCTATCTGAACTCCGTAGCTAAGTAGACAATGAGATGCCGTTAGAAGCAAACGGTACTGGGTTCGAGTTACAGAGTGCAGGTACATCTAGCTGGCGAATACCAAATAGAACGAAAGGTGCGTCCAGGATTCCACTATTAGCCATCATTCATCTCTGCCTAAAAAGTACATTGCATTAGTTTAAAAGACTAAAAAGTGGAACCGCACTGAAGGCACTTTAAGCGGTATGAATTTTTTATGCATTCAATACAAATTAGCTACACGTACTACAAATGTTGTAAATTTGTCAATGCTTGAAGCGAGAACTACGGTTCGGTGTAAAACACAAGTTACCTAATGTCTCCGACCGCAGATCGCGACCAGGCGGCCAGTATCTACGAATTTGGCCCGGATCGACAGTCTTGAGGGAATTAAAAAACTAATGTTACGTTTTGGTCTAGCTGACCCCAAATGTGTTCCAGCCTACTCCAGAACCAATGTCAGTTGGAATAGGTGGTCTTATCTTGCATATAGTTTGAAAACAACAATATTTGAAGAACCCTTTAAAGTAAGGGAATAGTGAACAGATATTTGGCTTTACTATGGGTGTTGATTCAATTGATGCAAGTTGAATCTACTTTAAAACTGTATTCAGTAAACTAATATTGTACAGCGAACCTTGTTTATTGTATAATGAGTGGAGCTCTATAAATAAAATTTGACAAAATTCAATAACTAGTACTGAGCAACTGTTTACTGAATCAATTTACTTCAGATACTTAACAAACGATCAGCAACAATGAAGTCAACTAAGACAAAGCGACGTAGGAAAATTGCAGATCTTTGGAAAATACTCAAGTATTTAAGCATAACGTGCACATCCTGAACACTGAGAGTATTGGAATCGACCAGTGAATACATGAACACTACTGAGGTGTTCCAAATAAAACGAGTTATTCGAGTTACACTAGTAACGGATAGGTTTCTATCTTATTCCAGTTCGAGATTGAATATTCGACAATCGAAATGTGGATAGAACATACCACGAGTTCGTTTTAGAGGTTTCTTTTTCGGACCACTGATTTTTTGTTTTGAAGTATCCTTAGTCATTGGTTTCTTCTGAGATTGTATCAGAGTATTCAGCTCATTTTCGCTTAACTCTTCATCTTCATCTTCTTCAGATTCCTCAAGGTCATTGTTTGAAGACCCCGAATCACTTTGTTCATCATCATCATTGGAATTAGTGAATGATCTTGTGACATTTTCTTCACTTTGCCATTGTTCATCATCGTTATCTGAATGGTCGTTTGCACTCCCCCAGTCAGCTTCAATAGGCTCAGAATCACTCTCACTGGATGCTTCACCAAACCCGGCTCGTTTTTTGTTTGTTATTTTCACATTGGAATTTGTTAAAACAGAAGCTTTCTGCTGTTGTTGTTGTTGTTCTTTTAAAAATCTTCGCTTTTTACTTTTTTTACTCTCATTGACTTTTATAGAAGGCATGTTGGATATGATTGAATTTGTTCCTTCCAAGTTCTTTTTAAGCTTTTTGGCTTTCTTGCGTCTTGCTCTTTTGTTTTGTGAAGTAGGAACTAAAGGAATAGTTTGACTTTGTTTCTTTTTATTTCTGCCCTGAAAGTAAAAAATCGCAATTTTTACAAACAATAAAGATACGTAATTTCTCATGGTAAACAGAGATAGCGCATAATAATAATAATAATAATAATAATAACACGCATTACCTTAGTTATGTATTTGTTTCAGCTGTCACACTTGGTGTGGATAAAAAGGGAAGAAATTTACAAATCTATAGAGAGCATGTGCATCAGCCACATCCGTTGATGAAACTACATTAATAGGTTAATGTAGGACTAAACGGTGATCATAAGTACGCTCAAGGGTGAAGGAAATTCACTCTCCTTGGTAATGGTGTTTGTTGAGTCACGTGAAACCATACTTAAACCTCGTCAGATGTTGCAATTTCGTTCTCATCTGAGGTTTGTTGGTCAAATTTGGTGGATTATGGATGCAGCGATGAGCATTTAGTGTACGAAACATCATGAAGTTCATGCAAACATTATTTATACTTCGCAACATTTGTTTAAAGTATTTTTACAGGATATGCAGTAGCATATCTGCACCAACTTTAAGTATAAATTTTCCAAACATTACGAAATATATAAAGATAGTAAAAAATTAATGTCCGAATCAATGATGAGAAGCTTCATAGGACGTACTCCTAACGAGTTAGTTGTTTCGTTAAATCTAGATGTCATCTCGAATACAATGCCCATAGTATGAAAAATAACGGAACTAATAAAAACACAGAAAGACTACATAGTTTGTGTTCCTTGGATGAGGGAAGAAAGAATACGGGCGTATTAACATACCTTGAATACACCTGAAAGTCACATATTGTCAGATCATACCGAAAATGAAAGCGTATCATCAAATTTGCTGTAAGTAACCAGCCTACTTAATAACACTCTCCTAATTGCGACAAGGAGTACTAAAATGTTTGTCGAAGCTGAATTCAACAACTTAATTGGAGTTGAGGGCGTGTATATGCAACAATGCAGGGCGATAATCAGTGATGAGTGTTGAATCGGAACACTTCATCCACATTATTCCGTGAAATAATAATGTGAGTAATGTAAGTACAACGACTACTGTGTTCAAGATAAAAAAACCTTAAAAATACAAAAACGGACGAAAAAGCTAAAAACCACCGCGAGATAACTATGTTGCTGTAAATGGAGGGTGGAAACTCAATGAGAAGTTATCTCATGTGGAAATCACCTAAATGATATCAGTATATGGCAGCTACTCCAAGTCTTCTTCACAAACACAATAATGAGAATTTTATTCTGTAACACTAGTTTTAACTAAGTTGTTTTTGGTTGATCAACACTAACGGTAATTCTGTTTGAGATCGTTGAGTTTTATGTGGTTACCTATAGTACATGGTCATAAAGTGATCTAAACTACTGACAAAGTACACATTAATGTGTACGGCTATGAGATACAAGGTTTGTGATGGCCAGTGGTATTTCCCAGTCATTGAAACCGAGGCCCTACCATGGGTCGAACTTGTAACTAACTGATTGGAATTCAAGCCCTGAAAATTAGACTACCGAACTACATTGTGGTTAAGTGTATAATCAACTTAGTTTGAGAGTAGTTAATGAGAACGTTAATCAGTTAGAAGGCATACTGGAATACTAGTTGCCAAAAGAAGTTCGTCTAAATCTAAAAGAACTGATGCTGCAACAAAATCACTTGAGTCTAAGAATTACTCTGGGTATAACTCCTGCCACAACACAAACGATATCTGTTTTCAGACGTAACTCGTACGATTAATGAAGCCATTCGTCTATAGCGGTACATTAGCAAGTTAGTGAAATCTATTAAACATACCAAATATTTGGGGACAATAATTATTAGATTTCGAGTAACTCAAAGGAACAACGGACCCATTTACATTTATTAATCCAGCCTGTAAACCCACATTATCTTGATCAACTTGTTTATATCACTGTGGATGACAGTGCACTAAGGTTATTTAGCTCAATTGGAAGTGATTCAGTAAACCTTGTATATCAACAAACAACTTCCACGTGTTGTATATCCGTTGTGAAGACAGTCACTGCGAAATCAAGCATTGGTTACGAAAAGTAACACAAACACGACTGAAACGTCTGGTTCCCTATACTAGCGGGAACTAAATGAAGTAATGGAATTTTGTTGACAATTGTATAAGAATTCAGACTTGCGTGTAGCCAAAATCTAGTCATATTGATATAGTGAGGTCTTCTCTGTTAATACTAATAATACTGCCCTAGCATCACAACTATCAGACCTTATCACGAAGGCAGCTTTTTATTGGCTTACGTTGATTAACCCTCAGGGAAAATAGGCTGCCAACTAGAGATCTCCAGCTCTGTCGAGTTCTATCATTTAATTCGTACTTTTGATGTGTCTGCAATTTCTCTTGAGCTAGAAGCTGGTTCGTTTTTTGATATTAGGTTATTCCTGATGCTATTTGGCATACAACTACCACCAGAGAAGTCTTACGCATTACCTTCTCGCGGCATCGAAAGGACGAAAATCGAATGTCCGACTCTAAGCGGATTGGTGGATATAAAGGATCTATTTAGTGGAGTTGGAAAACCCTGATTCTAAACCAATAATCCACATGGTCTCCACTATCCTGAAGGAACAAATGGCGTGTGAACCTATTGTTGGTCACCGGCTACCATAAGACTGGATCTCCTGACGTTGCTCCACTGTGTTGTGGATTAGACCTTTATGTGAAAGTTTTAGGGTGTGGCCCCTTAATAAACTATCTGCTTCGGTTTGAGCATCTGGATAGTATTCCAAGCCTCACACAAATCGAATGATTTACGTAGCACATATCTATTTACTGCCTCCTTATACTAATGTTAGTGTTTAAATGATGATAATAATAAAGAATAAAACAGCTTGTAGATGACTACTGACCTACAAACCTAACTAGAGAAACAGATAAGTAATCGCTTAAAATCGCAAAACCTCCCGATTTCAAGGTTAAATAGGATTTTACGGAACGGTTCCGCTCGACTAACTTTCTCAATAAGATAGATTGTGGCTGTTCAGTTCGTTATTTATCCCCAAAGTTGAAAGATGAGTTGCAATGTGCTAATAAACACCGGTAACAGGGATTCACCAATACTCTACCCATGGAATAACTTTTCTACAAATCCAACGCAAAACTAGGGAGATAATCTGAAGATGTGATTTGAAGTGCACTCATTGCTAATGAAGAGTTTTGAGAGTTACAGTGACTTCCCAGACCCTTCGAGTGCTCTGATATCTCGACTTTCATACCTCTAACACGAACTACCTGCAATGCCAGCGTATCATAGTGCAGGCACTAATAATCTTGATGTCCACTAGTAACCAGTACACTTTTGAAAGCACATACCTTTCACGCATACAGGAACACGAAAACGTAGTAGTGACAGTAAGTCGTGACTTAAAAACAACTGTGAATTGCAACACAGCAACCGCTAAAGTTTCCGAGCATTACGGTCACTTCGCTGAGCATTTCAAGGCTTTAACGAGAGGATGTTTCGAAGAATATATACCACCTATGTAAAACCATAACTACAAAACTGTATCCAAACAGCTGACCCATGTCTTAATAAGGATAATAACACATTAGGGCGTGGGAACAAAGTTAGTGAAAAGTCTAACAACTTCCTTATGATGAGCTTTCACAACGCCTGAAACTTTTCCCCGTATATTATTGTAGAAGGCGGAGTGACGTTGTATAAGAATTACGAACCATTTATAATGATTAAGGTATCAAAATATTTAACGTTTTTGCTTCCCCAGAACTAACCATCTCCAAGATCACAACAAGGACTAGAAAAGCGAAATCTAACAAACTCAGAATGAGGTTTCGTTTCCTTATAGAGCAGTAAATGACTGAAACGCCTTAACCAAACAAGTGGTCTCAGGCCCATCAACGAGCATTCATGGGAAGAAGCTGGATCTTTACTGGAAAACAGGCTACAAGGATTAACACACGTTCAGCGACCTACTATTCATAATGCTGAAGAATGTACGAAGTAACTAACAGAACTTTTCGACCAATAACACAATAAGTAAGAAAATTTTCCACTGGAAATGACAAATCTCGAAAACGTCGGACACAACACTCACCATTATCGCGTGTAATATCAAATACAGCGCTGCGTGCAAATGGCCATTCTGACTGTTCGATTCAATGTTTTGCCGGTCAATGGCATATTGTTTTTTCAGATTCAGATTCAGATTTGTGTAGTAAGGACAGAAGACCTACGGCCTATGTTATTCCTTTTCTAGTATGCTTCTGTGAGTGTCCAGTTTCCTCTTGAAAGAGTCAATTGAAGGTGCGGACACCACTGCTTCAGGCAACAGGTTCCAAGTATTGATGACTCGGTGTGAAAACCTGTATGCCACGGGTATTTTGTTCGTTCTTGGCTTTTCTACTCGCCTGCTATGTCCTCTGAGATGTCCCGATCTAGTGGGAAGAAAGAGAGAGAATAAGTTAGGTCCGAAATCATTTCTCAGTATTCTGTACATCAATATTAGATCTCCCCTTAGTCTGCGATAGGACAGAGTAAAGAGGTTCAGTTTTTCAAGCCGCTCTTTATATGATAAACCCCGGAGTTCCGGAATTGCACGCGTAGCTGCCCTCTGTACCTTTTCCATTATGTCTGAGTCACCTTTTAAACAGGGGCTTGCAGCCTGAACACAGTTCTCTAACTTAGTTCTCACTAAGAATGTGTATAATGTGGTGAACATGGTAGTATCAAGCTTAGTGAATGTCCTTTTTAAAGCCCAGAGGGTTCGAAATCCCTTAACTGCGACCTCCCGGCAATGGGCCGTCGTCTTAAGATCATTGCTCACTGTCACCCCTAGGTCCTTATGAGACCGGACTACGGGTAATGACACATCCCCTATGTTGTACGTATTAACCTTTGGATCCCCCAAGTGCATGTAGACACACTTTTCCGAGTTGATAGGCATTAGCCACTCTTTAGACCAGTTTATCATATTACTTAAGTCCGCCTGAAGAGTAAATGCGTCTTTGTCTCCAGTTATTACTCGCCAAATTTTTACATCGTCAGCGTATAATAACATTGGAGACTGTACTATACTTGTAAGATCATTAACGTACATTATAAAAAGTAAAGGACCTAAGACGGAACCTTGGGGTACTCCACTAAGTACTGGTCTCCAGATGGAGCACTTGGAATTTATTCTTACCTTTTGCCTACGACCTACTAGGAAATCCTTAATCCATTTTAAAAGAGGTCCGGCAATACCAAGGTTTGCCAACTTCAATAGCAGTCTATTAGTTGGCACTTTGTCAAAAGCCTTACTGAAGTCTATGTAGACAACATCCACCGAGTTTCCGTTGTCTAGCGCATTAATCCAGAGCTCCCTAGCTATAAGGAGGTTCGTTGTACAGGATAGACCCTTTCTAAAACCATGTTGTGCCATGTTCAGCAAGTTATTGGTTTCCATAAATGCTGTTATGGTCCGTTTGATTATTCTTTCCAGTATTTTAATTACAACACTGGTGAGGCTTACGGGTCTGTAATTTGATGGAACTTGTCGTAGACCTGTTTTATGTATGGGAGTGACGACTGCGTCCTTCCAGTCCATAGGTAACACACCTTGGTCAAGTGACATTTTGAATATCACAGTCAGTGGGGCTGCGATATATTCGGCAATATGTCTCAAGATTTTAGGGTGTAGTTCATCTGGTCCTGTTGACTTCTCCATGTTTAGGGTGCTAAGAGCCTTAAGCACATCGTTTTGGTCGAAGTCCACGGTGAGCAGCTGGTTCGTTGTTCAAATTCACTTAGGTAACTATTGACAACCACATCACCGGACATTTGAACAAATGGAAGGCAAAGTTAGCAAAATCGGTCTAGAAGTCCCACTCTGCAATTATGTAGCAAGCGATAAGATCTGGTAAGTCTTGGCAGTTGCCTAATGTTTTTAAGGCGCGATAACTGCGTTAAGGAGGCGAGCGCATCTAAAGCATGGTCCAAGAATTGGAGCTTCCTTACTTTAACCCCCCGGGAGCTTCTAAAAGATGAAATCCACGAGCTGATAGATCCGAACAGAAAACCGGTTGAAATCCCGCAATATTTGAGAGTTGCCGAAGCAGTACCTATCTCAGCCTACATAAAAGTGGAACCTTCACCGAAGCCCATCCCACAAACAACAAGTAGAATGATCGGATGGAGATCTGGACTGCCCCAGTATAAACTAGACAAATATGAAGTAGCGAGGAGACCCCAAGGCTCGCTTCTTAAGCGGTTTAACTGGCCAATAGAAGCTTTATATTGATGTTAAAATTGACTGAGGTAGAGGATTGGAAGCGCCAGTCTCATAAGTTCCTGAGAGAGACATGTAAAAAACTGTCCTTCGTACGTAAAAGTACCATGCTTCCACTTTTTCTATAGTTCAAACCTGACACTGAGGCTCAACAAAAATAATACTGCTTCTATGACAGATTTTTGATGTTTCTTAGATGTGGGGACCTCGTCTTTTAAAATAAATCATTGAAGTTCGACAGACTGCTCTTTGGGCTACAATTTTTAGTTAATTCCAAGAGAAATTATAGACCGACTGACCTATATGTTCTATGCGGAATATTATGAAGTTACAATCTAAATGGTAATTAGAACCTTATTTTTATTCTGAGGGAGAAAGAGCAAAGCACATCGTTCAACTATTGACAAAGTATTCCATACGTTGAAAATAGACTAAAAGCATGCAGTTTAACCAGACGAAAGCTCATAAACTTTCAAAACGTTTATTTACTCCAAACTTTATGTGATATATCAATCCTGTATTTAATATGAACACCAACTAACTGTACTTTATAATAAGCTTTATTTAATAAACGTATAATATGTATCCTAAGACAGTATAAAACCCTTAGACTGTCTCGAGAATAAAGCTGAATACATAGACACCCAGCGCAGCTTAAATCCTGAAATATCTTTTTATCGTATGAGTATAAAGCAAAGTTCAATGAAGCACATTAAAAAGAGGATGCACGATAGAAATCTTATATCTCTATGCCTCACTTGTTATGAGTAAATATTAGACTTCGCAGTTAGTATTCGAAAATGATATACTGGCCACTTCAAAAAAATGAAATCTCATGACTTTATTGACAATACTGATTCCAGCTGAAGTATACCAACATCACAAGCTTGCCAGATATCTCGAAATATGAATCCAACGACTTGCCCTTAGACCAGAACAAACAGAACTATCCGATTGCTTATATGTAATATCAAATAAGTAAAATTCTGTCAGACTTTACGGTAGTTATAAAAGAAACTACTTCAGATACGTCAATAGGACAAATAAACCATGCTTCTCAAAATTCTCTTACATAAAGGATAGGTTGATATGGGTTTACATATACAAAGATACTATGTGACATGCATAATCCCATTTCCATTATTGACTAAGTGATAAATGGAATCGCTTCTATGTTTGAATAGTGTATTCTATGCCATTCAAAACCAAAATATTTAACATATATAATGAAGGAGCATGAGGATAATTGATCTCTGGAGGTTATCCATAGGGTTCAACTGTACTGAGAGTAGGGCAGTTGTAGCAGATAATCATTATTTTGAATACTATTCCTATATAGTACAATTGGATTAATTAGTACACGAGAAACCCTCTTGTCCAACAACACCTCGGCTAACTACAACACATGTATATGACAAAGAAATACATAATTTGAAGGATATATTTACATGATAATTTATGTCAATCTGTAAAATACTATTAGCTCTTTCAAACTTTTCTGGAAGCACATGAGATGATCGGTTTAGGTCGTGTTTTAAACAATAATTTACGCCGAATAACAGAAACGATATCATACTGTAAGCTTCCAGATGTGGTGTTTCTTTTTGTGACAAGCATAGGCTTTTCAAGAGCAACTACTTTCCCGAAAAGTACATGATGACCAATAAGGAGAAGTGGATCGCCATTCTATAAAATGAATATTAAACAGGATAGAAAGAAATAATTAACTAACCTCTTGTGAAAAATGAAGATCGCCTAAACTTTTCCCTGCTAATGGACTATTTGTTTTACTCAAAACATCACCTTGTAACTCAATCATTAGCCACTCACTCACTTCTCCACTAGAAAATAATACTATAAAAAGATTTGTATGATTTACTTTGGTCCATGGATAGGTACAATCATATTCGACGGAAAACTTGATGGTTCCTGAAACACAGAATCTAATCGATTAAAAAAGTAGTAGTCAGGGATTTATAACTGGAAATTCCCAATAAATCTAATACGTATATCCTCTAAAGCACATTCGTATTATAAAACTCTACTGCAACTTAGAAGTAATACATAGTATGTGAAGGTGTAGTTATTCCAACTAAACATCGATCGTGAAACAACGAAACACCTTAGTGGTTAAAGTTGACACAATCTAGAGTGCATTGAAAGGTTAGCAAAAACTAAACTGATACTAAATATTCTTACGACGATTTTAAGAGTAATTGTGAGCTAAGAAATTCAACAAGATGCCAATCGAAACCTAGACACAATTCATAGTGAAATTATTCACAGACTCATGTGCTGACCACACCACCATGAGGCTCTTTTTATCTGTTTAAACTAGCTAACGTAGGTCGTAGTGTGACGAACCTTACATATGCTATTTAGTGTATGCCCATAACACCAAGTACTTCACAATTCAACCGGGTTTATATAGACTCAATAGATATGTTCCCAGTACCTCAGTCAACGAAAACCAGACGGGAATCTGGAATCCATCCTGATGCTTCTATTAGGTTTTATGCAATCTATGAATGATTTATTAGTATGACTAAATATTTTCCACATACGATCAGCCAAGATTCTGTCTTTTGAGGAGAAAAAATTAACGAGCGATTGTACCGTTTGGTTCAAAACTTCATAAAACATTATTAATTTGGGGTAACTACTGAGTTTCCTTAAGTAAATGGTGTAATATATTTCAATTAAACGATTTTTGAGTAAGAATTTAAACTCCTAAAAGTCGAGAGGTGAGACGTACCTATGGCTAAAATTTATGAATATAGTGAAATCAAGAACCACTAACAAACATATAGCTATACAAGATAATAGCTCTCTATGAGGTTTTTAAGATTCAGCCTTTAATAAACCAACCTACAGTATCATTATACACTTCAATATCAAACTACCATACGAGATACAACTAAAGATGTTTGGTGTCACTGATTATTCTTTATCGCCGACCACTAAATGTGAGACCTGTATTAACTGCTCACAAAAGTAACCAGACCTGACAAAAAGACATCAAAAGGGCATTATCGAGGTAAAATAAAGCATGGGAGTCGAAATGACAGTGTCATTAGGAGTCAAAATGTAAGACTGGAAATAGGGTCTAAAAGAGACGAATTAAATCAACAACGAAAATAATAAACCTCGAGATTTGTGGGAGAGTAAAGAAAGAACATAGCTATGATATTAGGGCCTGTGTTGGGCCGTTTTGCCAATCAGACTAACAGTCAACTACTTTGACGATTGATGATGTATCCGTCTGGCTATTACCAGTCCTCTTTCAATTTGCTACTATGATGTCCAGTCTAATGTGATGTGGTACGCGATGACTAAATATGCGTGAAAAATCCCTGAACGGATAATGACTGGATATCTAGAGCACCCAGAGTCCAACCACTAAATAGCAGGTCCCAGACTTACAACACCCACTTGGTTTGAGCTGCTAGGTATTCTTACTACCTCTCACATAAAATCATCTAAGAGCAGAGTAAATATACTTATATTTGATAAGTGAATTCTTAAACACTTTAATCAGTAAACGTTCATGATCTCATGAGTCAACTCATCATATCTCGTAATTTACATTAGCACGAGATGATCAGTGGTTACATTTCCCGTGAAATATCTCAAAAACATATCAACAATTCAAGAAAACTAATGCACGTATTCTACTTTCAGAAGTAATGTTTTGAATCCTGTCAGAAACAGCCCGTTTGAATTTACCTACCTTGTTCATTGACTACATTTCTCTGACAAGTAATTCCAACTTTAGCTTATAGATAAGGCTTTAAGGGAGGCCTCTTCATAATTCAAATAGATGGACGTAAACAACATGAGATTTACCACATACTATTGTTAACCACTGTTGAAAATTCAAATAAATACACCTTAAAGAAACTAACAAATAAATGAATAATCAATTCTTCTTGGACATCAACTTTCTTGTCTAATGTATGAGGTAGCATGTCATCATGCCTGTTTGCTGAACAGTTTTTTACAAGCAATAAACATCTGATTTTTATTTTATTTATTTAGACATATAGATATTGGTACAAGGAGGCACCAAGTAGATATGCGCCACATAAATCATCCGATTTGTGTGAGGGCTGTGATACTGCCCGGGTGCCCAGACCGAAGCAGGTGGTTATCTTAGGGGGCCACACCCCGAGCCTTTGACCTAAAGGTCTAACCCACAAGGCAGTGGAGCATCGTAAGGAGATGCAATCACATGGTAGCCGGTGACCAACGATTGGTTCATACGCCATTTGTTCCTTCAGGATCCTCGAGCCCATGTCCATCATTGGTTTGGAATGAGGGTTTTCCAACTCCCCTAGGTGGACTCTCCATGTCCACCAACCCGGTCAAAGCGCCGGACGTTCGCTTTTCGTCCTCCCAATTTCATAGACAAAACACCCGCCACGAGAAAGCAGTGAGTAGGACTTCCATGGCAGAGGCTATATACGCTTGGCCATGTGAGAACATTTCGACCGGGAGAGCGAACTCTCCCGACTCTCGGCCGTACCAGGGCATTTGGGGGCCATACTTTCTATGACAGCTAGCTACAACCTGTGCTTAAAATCTTACATATTTGTTACGAAAAGGGAGATTCTACCATTAATTAACTGTAACTATGAGAATATATGTACTCATGAAGTTAAACGCATAACACCAAATCCGAACGTATGCTAAAATGAACTACTGCTTAGTCGTTAGCAATAGCGTCCTCTAAAAATAACGTTCTTCACTAAACTAAATTGAAAAAACTACTTATTCATACACTTAACTAACCAAATGTAATCAAACAATACAGACATCAAGGAAGTTAATATACATTAAAGCCCCGATCTTCTTTACGTAAAACATTTATATAACCCAAACTTTGTAAATACTGTATAAAATATCTTTTTGAAAACCTGGAACACCAATAAAAGCTTTGTTCCTAAATGAATCGAACTTTAAATCAGAATCTCGGAAAAAAATAACACTTGTGCAAAGGTTATAGAAACACACGTTCTGAATCGTGCACATATATTTATTGATCAATGTATAAATCGATTTATACATTTAGGTGAATTCATGTAAATTATCATTACTCAGTAACTGAAATGACCGAGTGTAAGGTAACTGGAGAAAGAACTTTGAAGTTACATTGAGAAGTTTTGGACCATAACACTGTAAGATTTTGTACTGCTTATGAGGGATGAATCGATGATTTGTTAGTTCTGTAGATAAGAGAAATCGAATTGAAAAACACATATCATCCAAGATCACAAAAACCTAAAAAACCAAATTTTGGGAAAAATATATACATCTTCCCCAAAATTGGTTGTATAGCACAAGAAACTTGTAGTTAACTCTATCGATACGCAAGGATACTTTCACGACATTGGAGACAAAACACAAAAGCACAATCGAAGAAAACAAGAATATGTATGTACAAATCTAAACTTATAACTACTCATTGCTGTTCTATAGGTGAAATATTCAGTATTAACAAATATAACCGTGAGTAAAGCTTCATGTAGATAGTTGCTTAAAAAACTATGGCAGTTAGCGAGCGTTGTAGTCTTTCGTGTCCATTAAATTTCAGAATTTGCAGAAAGACTACATTGCTTCGCAATAGTCAAACAGCCATTTAAAAAAGACATTACCAGTGAAACACTTTCTATGTTTAACTTGGTTTTCAATAGAACTTTTTTTACCATGCTCTGATTTTATAACTTTGATGTAAAACTCTCTAAGTAAACGTTTTGAAAGCCCGTCCGACTTCATATGCACATTCGTATAGACATATTGTTAATTAATAACCCATAACCTGTTCTTTCTTTTGTAGATCTTCATAAGTTACGATAGGACTTGGCATTTACAATGGAAACCCATAACGATCGTTGCTCGGCATCTGTGTACTACTCATAATGTTGTACAATATGACGATTTTTTTGTCAATAAGTCTCTTGTTATGTCCCGACCAGAATAATGAATGGTAACTGTTGGGATCTATTTATGGAATAATACTATACACATATTTTTATTGTATAGTTGTTAAGTGACTAACCTATGTATATTTACATTTCTCTCATTATAAACTTTATTTTGACCTATGGGATATTATTATACCAATTACTATTCTTAAGCTTTGCCCAGTTTATTAATTACAACTTCCTACAATCACAGCCACACTTGACTATATCCTGTACAAATGTTATTTCCTATTATGTAGTGTAATGTGGTCTTTTTAAATTGCATACAAACCCAGTATTTATTGAAATATATGATTCATATCGCGGAGGCTGAGATTTATGTTCTGAACTCAACAGGGAGGGCTAGGCAGTAAGAAAGACAGACAAGAACTCTAGACTGCTTGTACAGGTTTATGTGTTACTGGGCACAGGGCTATAAGTTATATCTTTTTAAACATGTGCCATTTTTAACACTGTCGAATGCAGTTGTGTGGTATGTCATGGAAGCGAAGGCGAACATATGAGACATTTGAGGTCACGTAACAGGCGAAACATGAAGCGAGCGTTGAGATTTTAGCCAACGTAGATAAGTTGGCGTGTATTTGGGCGAATAGTAGATAATTCAATGGGTATTTAGGCGAAAATAGCCAATTTAGCGACATTTGAAACACTAAGTGACAAAAAGGAAAATCTTCACATAACAGGCGCAAAACCAGACATTTTAACGCATTTCCCCATCATTTCCATACGTATTTTTTTCTTTGTTCGCCTTTACTTCTCCTTTATTGTTTGCTTGGGAAGGGTTTAAATATATCACCTAACAAAATTAATACAAAAATAAACCTTGTACACAATGCAGACCAAAATCAAGGGTACACTATCAAGAAGCAATGAAACTGAATTCAAAGTAAAATAATTTACGTAAACGTCTATCAAAGAAGTCACCGTACAGGCAACAGTAAGGAGAAGTACCGTTTATATTTGTAATACCACTTACATAGTACGGTTGGTCAATTTCGAGTTTCCTATATCCAATATCTTCGTCAGGCTTGTATAAACCGGAGGATTTTTTGCGCTCGCCCTATTTTCAATGAGTGGTGTATTGCGCGAATTGTAATCAGTTTATTAGTCATATCTCTGTCACTATACGCGCCGACTAGATTCTATTGTTTTTGATCGTTTAATACGTATTAGAACTACTGTTTACACTTTAATTTAATTTATTTCAGTTGAAGCATTTCATTAGAGAATAGATTTTGTTTCTGAATTGGTTTATCGTCGATACTTTCGAGTACTTTGTTTTCGATTGTATTTGTTAGTACTTTTGCTTCTAACAATTTACACTTCGCCTCTTTTTTGGTCATAGATCATCTTTGTCTCTAGGCACTATTGTATCTACCTTTTTAGAAAAAAGCTATTGTCAACGTCCTGGCTGTCGATATCCGGCGTCATGCAGTGTGATGATGTCACAGGTATTCAGTGTTTGACAACGCTTCTACCAGTAACACCTTCTAATATATTTCGTTCCCACCAAGAGAAATCAAAAGACAGAGTCGAGGAGATCGGAAGAGTATATTTGGCGATGACCAATATATCGGAATTCTCTGATCTAATCTGGCTAGCGATTGCGGTTGATGTTGAGCACGGCGTTACCACACGTGATCTGGTGCAGATGCCTGACCGAGCGCCTTCAGCTAGATGAGTCCACTAAAACATATGGTCAGCATCCAATGTCGAAAACTTAGTGCTATTTATTTTGGGGATTTATTTACCGCTACAGATCACTCCCCCCCTAGTGGGGCAGTGACGACCCTAAGACGTGGCCAGCCAGAAGTTTAAACCCAACGAGTTTGTCGTTGGTAAACACTCTTCTGATAGCTTACTAAATTTAGCAGCGTCTGGTCGTCTTTCCTTACTATATGGGACGGAGGTTCAACATAGTAAAAAAGAAAATGTACAATGAAAATTTCGGATCCTCATAAACGTCATCGTTCTTTTCCAGCCGTCCTGGAAAAGAAAAAAGAAAATGTAAGTGCATGTCGAAATACACTCGTATGTGCGTAAAAACACAATGTCGGCGGAAAAAAATGGAAAATAAACTCATGAACACGTAATAGCATTAAAAAAATTGTTTTTTTTGTTTTGTTTTTTTTAAATAGAAATAAAAAATGTATAAGCATATTAAAATTGTTTTTTTTTTTAAAAATAATATAAAATGTCGAGAAGTGCCTTACGTGCAACAGTCGTTTAAATGTTCTGGAAATCACACCCTTCTTCCAGAACTCGTCGTTTTAAGTTTATTTTCGGATACTGTCGAAGTATCATCGTGTGTGTTGGTTGTCGGATGAGGTATTGTAAGTGTCGGAGTCGTGTCGTTCGATTGTACCGAAGGAAAATCCACGTGGATAGGATTTCCTTCTAAATACGCTGCTTTTAAGCGATCGATGCTGATGCTATCGTTTGTTCCGTTCTTATCGACTATATAGTACTTAGATTCACGTTGAAGAACTTTGAAGGGTCCTTCGTATGCTGATTCGAATGGTCGTCGATGCGAGTCTCGACGAATGAAAACGTGTGTACTATATCGTAAGCCAGGTTGAACGAAAACATCAGTTGATTGAGGTCGAGTGAAAGCAGGTTTAACTGAACGCATTGCGTTTGTAAGCCTGTTCGTGTAGGAGGTTAGATCCATGTTCATTGAAGAGGATGAAGGATCCACAAATTCTCCTGGAAGTCGAAGTGTCGTTCCATAAACGAGTTGAGACGCAGTGTATCCAATGTCAGCTTTCACTGCATTGCGGATACCTAGTAAGACGAGTGGAAGAGCGTCGGTCCACTGTGAAACGTTTGCTGCTGATAGCGAAGCTTTCAGTTGTCGGTGAAAACGTTCTACCAACCCGTTTGCTTGTGGATGGTAGGCGGTCGTTCGGAAGCGAGTGATTCCTAAAAGTGTGGTCAGACGACGGAAAAGATCAGATTCAAACTGACGTCCGCGGTCTGTAGTGATGGTTGAAGGGCAACCGAAGTTTGCTACCCATCGTTCGACGAAGGTGCGGGCCACTGTTTCAGCAGTGATGTCCTTAATAGGTACTGCTTCTGGCCATCGAGTGAAACGGTCAACGCAGGTTAAGAGATAAGAGTATCCATTTGAATCTGGTAAAGGTCCTACCAAATCCAGATGAACATGGTCGAAACGGGCATCGGGAGTTTTAAACGAGCCTAAGGGACATTTATTGTGTCTGATAACCTTAGATTTTTGGCAGCTTACACAGGAGCGTGCCCACTCCCTCACGTCTTTATTCATTCCAGGCCAGCAAAACCTTTCTGCTATAAGCTTGATGGTTGCACGAACACCTGGATGCGAAAGTTTGTGCAATGTGTTGAAGACATTGCGTCGATAATGTTTCGGCACGATTGGGCGATCCCTACCTGTAGATGTGTCACAAAGTAAGGTTTCTTTACCTGTTCCCGTCTGTTTGATGCGTAGTTTAAGGGTTGTGGACGATAACTCGTGCTGAAGATCACTGTCTTCTTTTTGAAGCTCGGCGAGTTTAAGAAGGTCGATTCCTTGAAAACTGTTCAAGGAAGTTATACGAGATAAAGCGTCTGCAACTACATTGTTTGCTCCAGAGATGTGTTGAATATCTGAAGTAAACTGCGAAATGTAGTCCAGTTGTCGAGACTCACGGGGAGAGTACTTGTCAGAAGGAGAGCTTAACGAGAAAGTGAGCGGTTTATGGTCCGTGAAAAGAGTGAATTCACGACCTTCGATGTAGTGTTGGAAATGCCGTACAGCACAATACATAGCTAGGAGTTCCCTACCGAATGTGCTGTACCTAGATTCGGTGTCTAGCAACCTTCTAGAGAAAATGCCAAGGGTTGCCAGGAGTTGTTAACCCATTGTTGTAAGACTCCTCCGATTGCTGAGTCGGATGCGTCTACTGCGATGCTACTGGGTGCTCGGGTGTCCTGATGTGCGAGCATTGTTGCTTTAGCAATCAGTTCCTTAACTGTGGAGAATGCTTTTCGTGCGGTGTCGTCCAAATTGATGGATTTCGCATTTCTACGAAGTTGGTCGGTCAGAGGTTTCATAAGTAATGCGCATTTGGGTATGAAACGTCTATAGAAACTTACCAGGCCGTTGAACGTGCGTAATTGCTTGACGGTGGTCGGTTCTGGGTAATCCAGAATGGCCGCCACTTTGGTCCTAAGAGGTCGAATGCCTTGAGCATCGATAGTGTGTCCCAGAAAGTCTAACGAGTCGGTTCCGAATTGGCATTTCTGAACGTTTACAGTAATGCCATGTTTTTGAAGTCGTTCGAAAACAAGATCCAGATGCTTGAGATGTGTTTCTCTGTCCGGACTTGCGATTAGACAGTCATCAACATACGCGTGTACGAAGTTGAGACCTCGAAAAACGTCGTCTATGAATCCTTGGAATGTTTGAGCAGCATTCCTTAAACCGAAAGGCATTCGCAAAAATTCATAGAGTCCGAAAGGAGTTATGATAGCTGTTTTCGGTATGTCGTCAGTAGCCATAGGGATTTGGTTATACGCTTTAACCAAGTCGATTTTCGAAAAGACAGTTGTACCTTTCAAGGTAGCTGTCAAATCGTGAATGTGAGGCAACGGGTAACGATCGGGAATGGTTTTCGCGTTCAATCGCCGATAGTCACCAGTTGGACGCCAATCGTTGCTGTCCTTTTTAGGGACCATGTGCAACGGAGATGCATATGGGCTACTTGACGGTCGTATGATTCCTAAGTCCATCATGTGATCGAATTCGTTTTTCGCTAACCTTAGCTTTTCAGGAGCTAGTCGTCGTGCTTTAGAGAATACAGGTGGTCCTGTAGTCGTGATGTGATGTGTAACGTTGCTGGTTACACACGGTAGTTTCGGTTGAGTTTGTTGTATCCCAGGGTACTTATCGAGTAGTGGTTGATAGAGTGGGTCTATCATATGTTTAACTGTGACTGGGGATACTCTACAACCAGTAAAAGAAGTTACGCAAACGGACAAATTAGTGTTCCCGTCTACTAGCCTCCGTTTGCGCGTATCGATGATCAGATTGTGGTGTTGTAGAAGGTCCATACCAATGATTGGTATAGAAACATCTGCAACAACGAAAATCCAGTGTATGGGTTTGCGTAAACCCACGTTAAGGTAAACGTACCTTTTGCCATATGTAGCGACCGGTTTTCCGTTTGCCGCCTGTAAGTTTAGGGTCGATTCGTGTAGTCGGTCGTTAGGATTTGCTGGGAGAACGCTAACTTCTGCGCCAGTGTCGACGAGGTAGCGAACTCTCGTTGTCACATCTGTGACGAATAACAGACGGCTTTGTTCGCCGGCTACGGTTGCCGTTAACGCGTGCCGGCTTGGAAGTTTCCCGAATTGTTTTTCGAATCAGTCGGTTTCGTGTTGGGAAAATTGCAGGGTTTTCTGCAATTTCTGGAAAGCTTTCCATACTGGTTATGATACCAGCACCAGTCGGGGTTATCTGTCTCTCGTGGTCTAGAGACAGATCGCTTACGAGAAATGCTTCTACGTGGTGTGCGCGATCTCTTACGGTCGGTACGAAGACTAAGATAACGCGTGAGTGTGTGACATAAGTCGGTTATATCATTCTGAGTCGTGTGAGGCCTTTCTTTGACTGAAAATACCTCGGTAGTAGAAGGTTTCGTAATTTCTAGAATGCGGTCGGCAGATGCAGCTAGCTCGTCTAAGCCGTTGTTCTGGAACGAGACCAGAACTGCTTGCACCTGTTGGGGAAGTTTTGACAAGAAGAGTTGTTTGAATAGACCTTCGTCGAAAGTTCTTAGGCCTATAACCTCTCTCATCCGTTGCAACATGTCTGTCGCAGAACCGTGTTGCAGGTCGATGTTATTGAAGAGTTGATCTAACCTTTGTCGATCGGTTAGATCTCCTCGTTTGAGAATCGAGCGTTTTAAGATTTCGTAAGGATCGGAAACATCACTAGTAAACATACTAGGTGTTACGTACCTGTTGAATTCGCGCGGTAGTGCCTTGACTACTGCGAGGAATTGTGCACGTGTGTCGATCACGCCGTGCTCGGAGAAGTCGGCTTCTGCGTAGCAAAACCAGGCTTCGATGTTGTCGGGCCAGAAAGGCATCAGTTGAAACGAAGGTGGGGACAAAGTCTTAAGCTTGAGTACTTTAGGTGTCTGTTCAGTCATGATGAAGTATGAAGTACGATAATGAACGAGGGGAAAATATATATATATCCAAGAAAAAACACGAAAAAAAATCACAATGTTTAAAAAAAGTAAAAAATAAGGCAATGATATATAAAAATCCCAAAAAGGAACAGACTCACAGTTGCAATTAGGTGTACCAGATCACGTCGGGTTCACCAATGATGATGTCACAGGTATTCAGTGTTTGACAACGCTTCTACCAGTAACACCTTCTAATATATTTCGTTCCCACCAAGAGAAATCAAAAGACAGAGTCGAGGAGATCGGAAGAGTATATTTGGCGATGACCAATATATCGGAATTCTCTGATCTAATCTGGCTAGCGATTGCGGTTGATGTTGAGCACGGCGTTACCACACGTGATCTGGTGCAGATGCCTGACCGAGCGCCTTCAGCTAGATGAGTCCACTAAAACATATGGTCAGCATCCAATGTCGAAAACTTAGTGCTATTTATTTTGGGGATTTATTTACCGCTACAAGTGCAATGAGTGCAAAGGCTGGTATCACGAAGTTTGCACAAATTCGACGCCTGCGGCTTTAAAACGGTTCAGTAAAATCTGTTGTGTATGGCCTTTTCAGCAGTGTTGTCCGGACGCAAACAGTTTTCTAACCGAGGCCATCTCAATGGTCAATGCTGCGAAAAGGTGTTTTAGCAAGCCCGGCCGGGACACATCGGACAGCACTCGTTCTGTCGACACGCAAATCGATGTGAAGCAAACTCGGGTGAGCTTGGAGACAGCTGACTCACATCGACCAAAAGAGGAAAGACAGTCTTCAAAGAGGTATGTCTTGATTAAAAACTCGAGAAAAGAAGTTTCCTCTGTCCCCCTTCCTCTAAATGGTATACAGCAAGAAACGCCTAGGAACCGCAATCGCAAGGCTCGATCGGTTTCTAATGGGAAACGCAACCTGACTTCTCAAGTCATCGATAGCCCTCCGGAGTTCCACAATATGTTTGACGCGACTGTGGTTGCTACTCCAACCATAATTGACGAATGGGTACAGGTTGTAAGCATGAAACGACATAACGATACGAGAGAGAATCCTACCCTTCCAAAAGTAGTCGAGAAATTGAAGATTGACCACAGTGACAGGTCAGTTATTTTTCAAGGAATCAAAGAGAATGAAAACCTTGAACCAAAAACTCGTTTTGAGCATGAAAGTGAGTTGATAAAACGGCTGCTAAATCAACTTATACCTCAGGATATCTCCGAAATCACCTTACTAAGGGTGTATAGATTAGGTAGTCAAGAGAACTGGAAACCTAGTCAACCCAGGCTGCTTAAAGTGATGTTCAAATCTGCAAACGAACAGGACTTAATTTAAGAGAATGAACATAAAGTAAATGGTTCAGGAGTTTTTGTCCATATGGACTTGCCGCTGGCAGACCGTGTAAAAAACGAGAAGCCGGAAATGGACTAAAACGTAGGTTACAGGCTAGCAAAAAGAACCTAAAAATCATAAATTTTCGGGTTGTGAGGCTTCCACAGAGAATGATGTTGAAGCCTCTATGGGTGCAGCACGAAGCCATTTAAATAGGCCTGGGGTTCGTTACACAAATACCCGAAGATTGTTCAATAAGCGGTAGGAATTAGATGTATAGATTGACTCTACAAATCCAGACACAACTGCAGCCACAGAAATTGGTTGACGCAGTGGATAAAAGACTTTCTAGTTGGGCACCAACAAAGAGTACAGGTGAACTCCGGGTTGTCTAGCTGGGAAACTGTGCTCAGCGAAGAGCCTCGGGGTTAAGTTTTCAAGTCAGTGTAATTCCTCTTGTATGTAAATAACCTTCCTTGCCTCCTGTCATCACCGGTCTTGCTACATGCTGACGATGTCAAGATATGGAGAGCGATAAGAAGTAAAGGTCATAGTTCTGAACTTTAAAATGACCTGGAGAAATTATCTGAATGGTCTCAAACTTGGCAGTTGCCGATAAATACTTCCAAGTGTATTTCGATACATATCGATCATCAAGGTACAGATACATACATGATGAATAACACTAAGCTACTTGTTGTTCAGACACACAACGACTTAGGAGTCATCGATAGCCAAGACTTAAAGACTACTGCACACTGCCGTGCAATAGCCGCCAAAGGTCTTAGAATCCTATGTTCAATACGTAGGGCCTTTAGTTACGCCGAAGCTCAGGACAAATAACTTGTCAGCTGACTACTGACCTTCCCATGGAATCGTCAACGGGTGCATTTCATTACCCCAGTACGTGGTTGAGGCTCTATCTGTCGACTCTTTCAAAAGAATTTCGGATCAACTGAGAGATCATTATTACCAGGACTAAAACAGGACAACAAGCTCTCATTCCTTTACAAAGTGTGTATCTTACTACTTGAGTGCGCTTATATCGGGGTCGTATGGCTTCCAAATAACGGCAAACGACTAATTATCAGGGAGTCGTTCAATTTTAACGCGAGAAATAATCAGGTGAAAACTCGAGTGTTGGAAGACGATTATTTAAAGCTTCAGATCAACAAGTTAATAAACTTTCAATCCTGACAGTGTGATAAGACTGAAGTGTAAAAATAAAATGGGAAACCGTGATGATAATGAGCGAGACAGGGAGTAGTCGGTGATGAACTGTAATGGTAACCTCAGGTGAATTTTGAGATATGTTTCAAACACAGATGACCCAGGAGAGAGATGATAATCCAGTGTGAGTATGTTTCCCAAATCTCTTACTGAGGCTAACTACTGAGAGGATTATGGTCACTTCAGCACGGAGACACATTTCAAATGGAGGAAGTCATAATAAGAAAAGTGAGAAAGTACCCAGTTTTTCCCTCTTTCATATGCAATCATTCGACGTTTGTCTCGGTGAGCGTGGTCATTTTGTTCTGGTTATATGTTTGAGTGACTTAGTGTACTCAATATGCTTTGTCCCATTATCAGATCTAACTATCCTGTAACTCAACGAGAAGAATCCCAGGTATTGAGGTCTGTTCTCGTGAGATTTATGTTTCAGACCCATGATCGACTTGGTTGCTCGTCTCAGTACTTAACCTAAGAAGTTTAAGTCTTTTGAATGGAGGGTTTTCGTCAAATTGTGGAATTTAAGGTGAGGCCTATGCACTTTTAGAACTGAAATTATTGAGTCATGTTGTATTCCCATAAAATGGACAGTTACGTTTGCCTTGATTGCATCCCTTATGTAGTTAGAGATGATGACTCACCTATCTATGGAAGCATTGAGCGGCAGCTTCATCCCAGCATGGGACCACTCAACATTGTTCATCCACGATCCCGCGCAAAGGACTCGAACCCAGAACCCCCGGTTTCGCGCACCAACTCTTGACCTACAGATCACTAAACCGGCATCCAACGGTGTTCATGTCTAACTTCAACCAATCCACGATATTGCACGGCCGTCCACAATTGTCTTCAGTTAGTAACTGCCTCGGAGTGTTGTGCCTCTTCTTCTTCATGTAGTCTGTCTTATTATAGCCAAAGCTGGAAGTGTCGTCGTTTGTGACCGCCTTAAACAAGACTGCGTATGGTCTTTACTTCCTATTGGTGAATGAACATTCACATCTTCGACCTGAAGCAGCTCATTTGCAAGCAAATAATCTAATTTAGGGTATTTCATATCCCTGCTGCTTGAACTCGTCACATATAGTAGTGGTCTGAAGGCTTATGCTACATGGTGGTTAAAGCCATTGTTGCATATCATGTTTGTGCGCTTCATACTGATTACTACCCACCATATCAGACACTTTAAACTACCAGTCTGATTGTTTCTTGAGCGTCAACCGATAATCTCTCGACGACATCTCATGCGATCCACGGCTTGTCGTGTCGAACTCGGACTTGAAAGGACTGTTCTGTGAAATATCAGTAAGATTTATTGTTTGACGTGTTCTGTGTCTAGAGTTACCCCTTGGGGGTTTACTTTTTGCTAAACTTGAGGGGGTAGTACCGAATCTCAGTACTTCACACGATTTGTCTTAATGTTCTTTGTCAAATGTTGCACTACTTCCTGGTACGGTACTCTCTGATACAAGGGCACTAAATCAAATCAGAGTTCTCATTAAAATATCTGGCCCCGATTTTCAGGAGATTCGTTATCATGCTTGCTTTTTTAATAAACAAACACTGCCCTCTACTGTTATGAAACTTAAAAGAATTTCCCAAAGCTGGTAACTTCATTGATGTATGAGCCCGGGTTGTGGCTCTGATAACTGTGTATTTGGTCGTACCTGTGGCAGACGAAGAGTTTAGTGTTGGGAATTTTTTCGGTTATTTTCAATTAAGGTCTTATACTTGTCTTGTATTCCCTCAGTCGGCATGCGTTCAAGAATCACGAGGAAGAGTGACTTAATATGGCGCTTTAGTACCGCCTTGGTACAGCAGTACTCAGCGATGATAGTTTCAGGCACTACAGAAATGTTGAGTAGATGGTTCTCATGAGCGACGAGCATGCAGTACAATTACCGTTATTACGTCCCATCTCTACTGTGGGATGCGTTTCTGAGAGTTTTGGACGCCTTAATTTTAATTACTATAGAGAACGACTTCTCATTGGTCCACAAGCTTTTTGTTAGCGAGTGAATAAATGTGCGTACCTTACAAGTGAATCAACTTGGAAGAGAGCAGTTGATCGAGAAAGTTATGCCTACCTTACAGATATTCAACCTTGTTTTGATTAAACTTGCCATATCTGTCATTGTGGTTATTTACCAGAAATAGGTGGGAGAAATTTGTTCCTTTTGAAATGAATAAGTATTAGGATTTCAACTATTGTGCATTTTCATTGTCCGTGAACATTGTGAGGGGTTAATAATATATAAATTCATTCAATTCGGTTTCCGTAGGTTTACTTGTATGCATTATTGAGATTCGTAATTCATGTACTTGATCTAAATGCAACTCTTAGTCTTACTGCATGCTAACCATCTGTTATTGGGAGTTCTAGCACTATCTGACTTAAGAGCTACTCGTAAGATACTGGGAGTTCGAGCGAACATAACAAACTGTCGAACCCATATCAAGAACATAATTAACATTCCTTATAACCGTTGATGATATACCAATAATCGAGCATTTGATGTAAATATAACAGTAGAATATATTCAGATATTACATAGTAATTAACAATTCATTGGAAAATAATCCCACAACAAGTCAAATCATCTTCAGCCTCTATTAGAATATCAGCTACTGAATCAGAAATAACAGCCAAATCTGGCAGACATGCTCATTGGCCATGAACACTCTTTGAAACTATTAAGCCTTTATAATATGCACGACTCTTAAACACAACACCGAAATGTACAGTTTATTATCTGTGTATGTCACATGAATACAACTGTGAACTGTACTACTGGCGCTTGCGTTTTTTCCTATATTAATCAAACAATACGATACATTGTACTTTCCCTTTCTCACAAAACCACGAACGACCCCCTTCTTTATTCTTTGTTATTACATTCCCCTTCTAATCCTTTATGGCCTGCTTAACCGTGATGTACATACTTGGTAAGTGTCATGCCACAATAAACGGGTCATTACCAATAGCTTTGAATATATTCCCTTTTATTCTACACAAACGTTTATTATGATTCGGTAAATTTTATTCTAGTAGTTAATATAGTATTGTGAAGACGACGGTAGCCTACATAATCTATTGCATTTTTTACGCAGTAGTACATGACACTATAACAATACGCAACAAGCCTAACTTCCTTATTATTATCCCGTCAAGTGACTAATCAATCTCAACCAGTATATACACAACGATGACGACATGTACTATTGTGTAAAAAGGAAAAATGTCGAAATTTTATTCAATATGAGGATACAAAGCATTTCCATAATACATACACATATTCACAAGTGGTTGATGTAAAATCCATTTTGAATGCTTTGTGTGTTTGTGAAAACCCCTCCATGTATATACTTGCACTTTGTTCCTATTGATCCTCTTAGTTGTACATTGTTAACTTTTTGGCTACATTGAATTGTTAATATTTGTATTTTATTATAGTTTTCGTTTTTACTATACCTTCACTAATTCCACGTGTTTCTTCCCGAACTGCACTTATGTTGTTTTACTAAGTCTGGGCGGCAGCCATTTTGGTTTGTCCCTGCTTTTGATTGCTTGACCCGTGTTGACTGGAATTGTGCATTTTGGTTGTGAATTGAAGCACTCTTCCAGAATTGAAAATACTCTGTGTTATAGAGCGACCAATTATTACCTTTTGAACGAATCTGTACGTGATCTATCCAGACAGGATAGATTAACAGTTATTTGTGGTGATTGTTTAGATTTGATCAATTGAACAATTATTGGTTGGATAGCTGAGTGGTTATATTTGTTTAAAACCGTCATCTAACCCAATTACTTTGTTTTGGTTTCAATCGGGCGAGGGCGCGTATCTAACTCATCCAGACAGCTGTCCTTCACTCCAAACCGTAGTTTGGATCTTACAGTTGATCACTGGGTGGCGATCAATGTCATGCATGTCTAGTCCTTATTAGTGCAGATCGAATGCTATCGATCATGTTTCAATGTGGCCACCAGTCTAGGTGACTCGACACGGCGGGCACTATATATTGATTAGATGGTGGTTGTAGGTAGTCGACCGAAAACCCTGAACCCGAGTTTCGTGCTATTCGTCAGCAAGGTGTGCCTGTAATCTTGAGGGAACTGGTGCTCCCTGGCGGATTTGATCTCGTGTCACCCATCTTCATAGTCGGAGACGTTACCACGAAAAGTTGAGCAAGACATTCATATCAAAAACACAGTGGAATTGCTAATATCCATTATAACAATTCTACTGTACGGAGCTGAAACTTGGGGAAATACTTCAACCATCATCAAAAATGTACAAGTACTTATAAACAATTGTCTACGCAAGATACGCAATATCCGTTTACCTGATAACATCAGAAATAGCCTATTGTGAGAGAGAACAAATCAGCTTCAGGTTGAAGGGGAAATTAGGAAAAGATTCTGAAAATGAATAGGACATACATTGTGGAAACCGTCAAACTGAACCACGAGGTATGCACTAACTTATACTCCTGAAGAGAAACGGGAAAGAGAAAGACTAAAGAACACATCATGAAAAGGATGAAGCTGATAAGAGTAAACTATCAAACATTCTATAATTGTTCATTTACTTCAACTCTATCTTCATGTATACACTTCCAGTTATAGATGTCGGCATCTTCTCATCACTGTTGATTTCATCAGTAAAAGGAAAACATCATGAGTTGATGAACAAAGTTCTGAGGTTCTAATTTTCATACCTATTTTCATCTGCTAGACTAGATCTACTTCAATTAGAGAATATACACTTTTTAATTCATCTGTATTTCACATAATGAAATTTGTTCAATTCTATCGCATTTCTAACGAGAAAAATGAAGACAGTCTGAAATTGTCGAGATATTCGATTACATAAGATGACTGACTAACACTGAATACAGTTTAGTCTCATGAATGAATTACAAACACGATGAGGTAAAGTAACAGTGTGTAAAGATTTTTCATCCTTCCGCTTGATGTGAAGGAATATATGTAGCAAATTAGAGAGAATATTATATTGACTTCTCACCTATGAATACATTCAATTCACTTGACCAACAGACAACGGCAATGCACACTCGCACGCACACACACACACACCAACAACAACATTGAGAACAGAAGATAAAATCAATTAACAGAGAATTCGAACGACTGTCATTCGAAAAAGTATACACTGTACTATCATATACACAAATATGAATGATTTACATTAGATCAATGACAGTAACATATGATGTGTTAACAAAGAGTTTACAATATGCTCTCAGTGTTTATTACAATACACATTGCAAATTGTAAACTATTCATTAGCTAGGATTTCTTTCGAACTTTCGAAAGGGCAACCCAATATTAAGGAAGATGATTGATCAACTTCATCTTATAATAGGCTCTAAATATACACGATCATTCAACTAAACATTCAATAAGCTGACAATTGTACAGTTTTTAACCAGTAAAGTATTTCCAGTTCTCCTGTAACACTATATATATATTCTACATATCTGTGTAGTTAGAATCATCGACATGGTTTCAGATGTAACAAAAGTCTGTGACAATTCTTTAGTAAATCGACCTTATATTTTAACTAAACTATTTGCGCTACATATTGTTCTCGTTGATTAACGATGTTTTTGTTTATTATACTCCTATCGTCTCTTATTTGATTCATGTGATGTATATTTATTTTAGTGTCCAGCTCTATACCAGTATTTTTATATCAAATAGAAATATATAATAAATATTGATTAATGTCATGGGATATTAGTGGTCGTACAAATAGTGACTAATGTCATGCATGTTTAATTCTGATAATATTCTATCAATCAAGTCGGAAAGTGACTTCTAGTTTAAGTCATTCAACATCGTTTATACCATTTTATTAATGATATTCGATAGTTGTTATATCCTAGTGAAGATTACATTACGGGTAACGATATTAGAAGACGAAGATTATCACGGGTAACGTCTGAGACCTATTAATGTACCAATATTATTTATATATTATTATATTGTAAATATTCAGTAACTACATTATGTATATCTATATTCCCCTTGTTATAAGCTTTATTTTGACCTATAGATTATTATTGTACGATTGACCGTTCTTAAGCTATGTTGAGTTTATTGACTACTGCCTTCCACGTTCATAGCCACATTTTGGCGTTACTGTGTATGAACGTTATTGCCTATTTTACGCTGCGTCGCAGTCTGTTTGTTTGGTATATAAACTCAGTATGTCTGAAATAAATAATTCCCATAGTGGAGGCTGTTTTTGGCATTCTGGACTCAGCTGGACGGACTAGGCGAGCAACTGACCAACAGGACGCTAGGCTAATTAGACCGGTCGGACGTCATTGGTTTAGTACAGTATAAGAGCGAATAAGTCATATTTTGATTGGCGAATAGATTATGTGATAACTAGCGGGTCATAAAGTCACAACAATAATAACCTGAATAGCTCAATAATAACATTTTGTTAATTATGCCACTGAGTACGTAGGTCCAAGTTCTACACAGAGTATCAATTTCTTCAGCACTATACAGATATAGTGTTGATAAATGTCAGTTAACGAGATCTTTGTAGTGATTACTTTCAATTAGTTCGAGTTGAATATTCACATTTGCTATTGTGAGTTAATTCACTTTAGTTTCTACAATAAATCAGCATAATCCTTGGAAATAAACATTTCTACGCTGTATTGGTTACAATATACTTATTATGGGAACACCTGATATTATATAGTGATCAATTTTGTTTCGTGTTTACAGCGAAAATATTCATTTGAATTATAAAAACAAAATTGGAGATTGGTTGTTTTTATAATAATAATAATATTTTATTTATTTATTTGAACACATAAATATTGTTACAAGAGGGCACGAAATATATAGGCGCCACACAAAACAATGAGAATTCGAAGAGAAGAAAAGAAGGTAAGGAGTGTAAGAAAAAAAGAACAATAACGAACAGATTAGTATAAGGTAGTGTAATAATAATAATAGTAATAATGAGGGAACGAAAAGGTACAATCACAAGAAATCTTTCAGTTAAGGAAGAAGCAACCACTTTTTATGAAGAAAGTAAAAGAAGGTTACAGCAGGATGGCCACTGGCTTCTATTCTGAACCATATCTGATAGTGTCTATAGCCACTGTGTAGCACCATCTATAAGACACCAACCAAGGAGAAGTGAAGGACTGACAGAAGTCAGTCCTGTACGACACCATGTCAAACACTGACAACACCTCTGTTTTTTCCGACTTATCCCAGCGTCGCCAAATAATGCACGACATGGAATTCTCTGTGGAGACATTCGTAGAACATGTCCAAGACACTAAAGTCGGTGTTTCAAGATAGTGACATCAATTGTGCCCAAACACACGATACAGAACCTCTGCATTACTAACATGGAGTTGCCACTAGATGTCAGTAATCGTTCGGAGACAACGATGATCAAACACAGGGGGTCGTCTAACATCCTCAACTCGATGAGGTCAGGTTTCACAAGCATAGAGCAAAACTGCTCTCACCGACGCGTTGTAGATCCGACCTTTTACAGCCAGACTAACATCATGAAGGCGCCAAAGATGGCCCAGATTGGCATAAGTTTTATTTATTTATTCTTATTTAAACACATAAATATTGGTTCAAAAGGGCACCAAATATGTATGCGCCACACATTTTCATTATATTTGTGTGTGGGCTGTGATACTGCCCGGGTGCTCAGACCAAAGCAGGTGGTTATCTTAGGAGGCCACACCTTGAGCCTTGGACCTAAAGGTCTGACCCACAAGGCAGTGGAGCAACGTCAGGAGATGCATTCCCATGGTAGCCGGTGACCAACGATTGGTTCATACGCCATTTGTTCCCGCAGGATACTGGAGCCCATGTGCACCATTGGTTTGGGATCCGGTTAAAGCGCCGGACATTCGCTTTTCGTCCTCTCAATTTCGTAAACAACAGTAATGCCACGAGAAGTCAGTGAGTAAGACTCCCCTGTCAGTGGATGTATGCACGTGGCCATGTGAGAGCATTTCAAGAGGGATGGCGGGTCCACCCCACTCTCGGCCATACCAGGGCATTTGGGGGCACAATAACAATAACAGTAATAATAATCCAATATCTGTGCATTAAGATTCTGATTAGAGGCCTACTTGAATATCTGAGCTACCTATTCCTGTCATCTAGATGTTTCAACAAGTTATTTGTTTTCTTTTTTATTTTTGTTTTAACACATGATTATCACTATCAGTCTTATAACCTATTTAGGTACGTTTATGAAAAGTTTACAATGATATTTAACTATATCTGTAATATTTTCAATTGTTTTCATAAATAGTGATATGAAAACATGTAGACCGAGTTTCTGGGTTAGGTATAGTTTGTATTCAATGGTCTATTCAAAATTCTCAATCATTGATTATCAAACTGTATACTAAATTATAAGAAAAGATGGATAGTGGCTAGCAGTGGAATCCAGGACGCGCGTTTCGTCCTGTTTGGGACTCGTGGATAAAGCGATGGCGTTTGAACCGAATGGTACTGAGTTCGAGTCCCAGAGTGAACATCAACTCTGAGATGCAGGTACCTCCAGCTGACGAGCCCCAAACAGGACGAAACGCGCGTCCTGGATTCCACTGCTAGCCACTAACCATCTTTGCTTATAATGTTTGTAAATCAAGGCAATATCGAGGTATACGCACAGTATGCACATATGCCAATAAGAGACTGATCAATTTCAGTCCAAAAACATCAATGGGAAGATTCAAGTAAAACAATACCAAGTGAATGTATACTAAGTGCTTATGAAATCATGATTGTTACCATCATCAAGCATATAACCTGAGGCAGTTCTTGTTCTTCTTATTATTATTATTACGTAATCACATTCAATTCTTTATACTACAATCAAATGACATTTATTAAAGTGTAAGTTTATGAGTTGGTTGAAAAAAAATATATATTTAATCACCTTATAAAACTTTGAATTAACACATTAAAATAGTTTATACTGATTCTATCCATACAATCTAAGGTGGCCTGTTTGAATATCTGAACTACCTGTTCCTGTCATCTAGATATTTTAATAAGTTATCTGTTTTATTGATTGTTTGTTTCCTGTCGATTACCTCCAACTACCATCTAATCTTTCAATAGTGCACGCAGTGTCGAGTCATCTAGACTGGTGGCCACATTGCAACATGGTCGATAGCATTCAATCTGCACTAATAAGGACTTGACACACATAAAATTGATCAACACCCAGTGACCAAGCAATTGTGGTTACATCTCAGTCCTACAGGAGGTCGGTCGCGGCTCGGATAGCTCAGTGGTAACGTCTCTGACTGTGAAGATGGGTGACACGGGGTTGAATCCGCCAGGGAGCACCAGTTTCCTCAAGGTTACAGGTACACCTTGCTAGCGAGTGCCAAGTAGCACGAAACCCGGGTCCAGGGTTTCCTGTCGACTACCTCCAACCACCATCTCATCATTATGTCTATTCATCGCATAACCTAATCAGGTGCGTTTATGAAAAGTTTACACCATCTCGTTGTACAAGTTACAAGAAAACCCAATCAGAGACATCATAGTTGCTGGTGATATGCATCGAAAAGAATATACATTATTCAAATGTCGATTCCCGAACTGCCGACATCTAACTGACAATCACTCAAATATTGGTCGTCAGGATCAATTAGGAAGTAAGAAATGGAGACTTGTTGAAATACGTTGTGTTGAGAATTCTAATACTGTACCAAAAATATAACATTGAATAAAGGCAATAATTTTAATAATAATACATTATTTTTTTTCGGAGTTTCAAACTATGACTAAACTGGAGAAAGGAAAACACTAATACCCCCCCCACCCAAAAAAAGAGAAGTAATCGGAAAGTATGTTACTGTACAAACAGAACATTAAACTGTTGAGTGATTAAAGCAAATGAAATAAGGATTGAACAAAAACAAAACAAAACAAGAAAAAAACGAGAATAAATGAAGACATTCTCTGACGTAGAATAAGATAAAATGCCAACTGAACATAACAACTACATACACGAACACACATACACACACACACATAACACCTATACATACATGTATCATTTATTATATAATCATTATTGTTTATAACTGATCTTTCAATAATTAAACCAGATATTTAATGGTTATGCAAAATGTTTTATGAAATTCAATAGTTTAATTACAATGAAACCTTTATATCATTAAATGAATTAACTAAATAAAACTAAACAATAACACACAGACAAAAAATACTGGCAAGATTATATATGATGGACAAATCAATCATGGTATAAGATAACAGATCTTGGATTTTTGGCGTGACATTCACACAACCATTTAGCTAAATAGAATGTTAGCATCATAACTGATATTGTGGTATGTGCTACTTATATTGATATAAGTAGTATATGACGCGAGTTCAAGAACGTAATGTCTGGGCAGCAGAAAATGGGGAAAGATCAACAAAGGAAGAGAGGGAACGCAATGCAATTTGTATGAAAACGCATAAATCATGAAATGTGAGACAATGGATTGATGATGATTGCAATAGCAACAGTCCAGTTTGATATAATGGAATGATATTTTGCAAATTAACGATGTAGTATTTAGTTTTTCTATTTTACCAAGTAACTCTGTAATTTGTATACTAAATTCATTCGATTGTCCTCACCCGTGTTCTGTTCAATACAATATCACTTTTTGTGATAAAACCCCAAAATCTAATTCATAACCTTTAACTATCAACTATCAATTATATTTGTCATTCTTTAACCATGATTTATAATCCTCAATTTAGTCATAAAATGAGTAAGATGAACTACATTTATAGTCACTTTAGCGTGACTTAAAGGTTATCCCATAAATGAGAGTCTCATACAAAATATATACTACATTAAGTTGTTTTCATGAAATTTGATTCATTCCATAAGATTAAAAAAGACGAACAACAACAACAACAACGACAACAGTACATTGGGTAGGTAAGCAATAAGGTATTGAACATGGAAACAGAATAGAACAATAAACAAAGAAAAAAACGGCAATAAATAAATAAAAGAGAAAAAGTGATAAACACTTACTACACATTATTCAATATTGGACATTTATAAATAATTTGTTTGTTTTTATTTACAAAAATAGACAAATCAATCATCTTCTAAAGAGAGATCTTTTGATTGATCATAAAAATTAATATTCAGCTGGAACAGTTTTCATTGCTTCAAATGAAGAATGTGTTGTTTTAGTGTTCTTTTAAAAAAATTTAAAAATAAAATAAGTAGTATATCATTCAGTGTATCATAAATGAACTAATGTAATAGATTCACAACGACAAAAACATATTCTGCAGTTAAATTGATTGTCCTATCTAAAACAACATGCTCTTTGACATAATCAAAGGTCGACAGATATCCCTTCTATGTTACCACCAACTGTGTGTATAGAAATTTACATGTATCTGCCAAAGCAGTTACATTGGTAGAACAGAAAGAAGAGCCTACATCCAATTCAAAGAACATATTTCGAAGTGTTTGAGATCAAATGGACTAAAAGCATTTAGCAGCGCTATCACAAGACATCTCGTTGATACAGGACACGAAGTCGATATATTGAAATCCTTCAAGGTGATCAACAAACAATCAAATTCAAACTTTTTGAAATTTGCCGAAGCAATAGCAATCAAACGTTTAAAACCAGACCTTTGTATACAAACAGAAACAGTAATAAATCTTTTTCTTGCCCTGGTAACATTACCCCCCCCAATTTTATTTATTACGCCATTTCAATTCTTTCTGAATTTTATAATTACATCATTAATCTATTTTCAGTGATTTCATTACATAATAATCTAATGTGTTTTAATTCCATGATTTCTAATCACTATTTCAATGTTCTAGAACCTTCCCTCTCAAACTCTATATATTCGAAACAAAAAATTTTATGACCTCATTATCTCTAACGAAATCTTTGCTACATCATGTTACATATATTCATCCTTTATCACCCTCTGTTGTATAAGTATGTCAATATCGATAATAATGTTGGATTTTAAATATTTTAGGCTGTAAGCAACTGATGAGAACCTAACGAAATAAAATGAATCCATTTATTATTCTGCACCAATCTTTGTTCATGCTCTCTTTAAAAATAATAAAGGGAACTATGTATATGAAACGAAAAATCAGTTGATGACTTTGTGGATCTTCATCAACTCAGATGGTTAGGCCATATGTTTCGATTATCACAACATGTAATGCTGACTAGTGCTGGAGACGGTTGTAAGAAAGTTAGAAGCGGTCAAATCAAAACATGACATCAGTCCATACAGTCAATAACTTCTGGTCTAAGTCATGTTAGTAGATGTAGACTACTTGGTTGTGGTCTGCATGACTATCGTAACCAATGATTGGAGACTTTGGGTGACATGACTGAGAATCGATCACAATGTCGTCGGTGTATACATTCTTTGTCTTTCATTAAACAGTGAGATAAAAATTAGTTCACACCTCTCTTTCTACAAAATAATTCTTTCTTCCTGTATCATATTCTTATATATATATATATATATATATATATATATATATATATATATAAAAGCTGTACACTTAAGAGCACACCATTTAAAATATATGAAAATTGTATGGTCTCCACAAATTCTGTACTGATAACAATCATATGCATGCTAGTGACCAGCGGAATTGAACCATGTCTGGTACGAGAGTTATCTACCATATACAATGAATAAGCGTTGCGCAATATTGTGAATTGGCTGAAGTTAGACATATAAACTGTTGGATGACAGCTCGGTGATCTAGAGGTTAATCACTCGTGCGCATTATCGAGGCCTAGGTGCAAGGTCGTGGATCTTTACTGCTAAGAAGTTCCACACCAGGATAAAATGTCCTTTCAGTGCTTCCAGATTTTCAGTGATGATTTAACTAGGATCAGTTTGTAAATTTAAAGTCTATGAAAATAATTTCATCAGTCAGTAGATAGATATTTGATTCCACTGAACAATTTTACTGTACAATATCAATTCAAGTTGTGGTATGGCAACTTGTACGTACGAAGTTCTACGTTGTTACTGATTGACAATATCAATTTAATTTTGATAATATTGTTTCTTAAATCATGCAAAACCTATCCAATTATATACTAATATAAATAAAATTAACCATAAATTCTAGATATTCAGATTGTTCGAAACTTCAGTATATACCAGTGCCGAAGGTCGAAACCGTAAAAATACTAAAAGTGAATCAAAGGAATCAAAATGTGGTTTCTGAGAGTAGTAGTAGTAATAATAATAAAAATGAACAAATATATTTCACACTAGATTGTTTCAAATTTGGCAATGTGTACTTCTCTTAATACGGAGAGGTTCTGATTGGCTGGCTGCTACACTGCTACTATGTTTAGTAGCATTCCAGAATCTTCTGACATTTAAAATATTATAAAAACCCTGTATTTTCTGTATTAAAATGAACCTTGGAGTAAACTACTTCTCGCATACTTTGGGCCTTCTCTCTCGTGTTCAGGTCACTATATTTCTAGCATGGGGGTTACCGAATAGCTTAGGAGACGAATATAGCGTTCAATCCGCAAGACTTATCATATATATATATATATATATATATATATATATATATATATATATATAATCTCAATAATCTCTTTTCTGATTCAGTGTATTGTAAGTGGAAAAAATCGACAAATGATTCGATATATTTTAACGACATTATTACAAGACAAGTGTTATAACTTGTACCCTGTGTCCTATTAATGTATAATGTAGTGACACCGCCAATTAGAGAACAGTGGATTATCGACCGAACCAATGACATAAAATCCCTAAGAGAAGTCTAAAGTCTTTGCCGGTCCTACTTCCTGTCTAACCCTCTGATATGAATCATGTATTTCAAACATACTGGGTTTATATAGAGCAATCAAACAGACCACATTGTATCATAAATTAGGAAACAACATTTGTACAAGATTTAGACAAAAAAAGGCTGTGAATATGGGAGATAGTAACTGATAGACAGGGCATAATTCAAGAATGGTAAATCGTATAATAATAGTTCATAGGTCAAAATAAAGCCCATAATAAGAGGAACAGAGGTATGAACAGTTTAATTACTTAACAACTATACAATAACAATATTCGTATAGTATTGATCCATAAATGGATCCCAAAAGATTACCATTCATTATTCTCATCCAGATATAACAATTAGAATATAAAATCATAACACAATGATGGTTGACAAACTACTTAATAATAATTCGAAATAAGTAGTATGAAAAAAATTCACATCAATTTCACTTTAAATATCTTTTTTTTCCCCCCCCCCTTATTAATCAACTGAATAGTATGTACATAGTTTAATGAGATAATTGGATTGATCTGAAAATTTATGATATACGCATTTCGAACAATCTGGTCATGTATATATTTATATTTACGATTAATCAATGTCATTCTGATCGGTTTACAGTAATGATATCTGAATGTCCTCAAATACAAATTATTCAATTAATTTGCGAATTGTAATTAACTGGGTTATATAATAAATGTCCTTTTGTTTATTTAAAAACAAACATTGCTACAAAGAGGCACTAAATAGATATGCGCTATATAAATCATTCGATTTGTGTGAGAACTGGAATACTGTCCAGAAACCCAAACGGAAGCAGGAGGTTTTCCTAGAGGGTCATTCATCGGGCGTTTGACTTAGAGGTCTAATCCACAACGCAGTGGAGTAACGTAAGGAGATGAGGTCCCATGGTAGCCGGTGACTAACAATTGGTTCATACATCACTTATTCCTTCACGATAGTGGAGATTATGTGCACTAGTGGTTCAAAATCAGGATTTTCCATCTTAACTAAGTGGATCGTCCGTGTCCATCAACCTGATTAAATCACCGGCCATCCGCTTTTCATCCCCTCAATTTCGTAAACAATACCCACGCCGCGAAAAAGGCAGTGAGTAAGACTTCCCTGGCAGAGGCTATATAGGCGTGGCCATGTGAGAGCATTTCGAGAGGGAGAGCGTACTCTCCCGACTCTCGGCCATACCAGAGCATTTGGGGGCCACGTGCATACAAGCACTGACAGGGAAGTCTTACTCACTGCCTTTTCGTGGCGGGGGGTATTGTTTACGAAATTTAGGGGATGTAAAGCCTATGTCCGGTGATTTAATCAAGTAGATGGACACGGAGGATCCACTTACGTAAGATGGAAAACCCTTATTCCGAATCACTAGTGCACATAGTCTCCAGGATCCTAAAGGAACAAATGGCGTATGAACCGATTGTTAATCACCGGCTATCTTGGGACTGCATCTCCTTACGTTGTTCCACTGTCTTTTAGATCAGACCTTCATGTCGAAGGCTCCGAGTGTGGCCCCCTAAGAAAACTACCTGCTTCGGTTTGGGCATCCTGGGAGTATCACAGCCCTCACACATATCGAATGAGATCTGTGTGGCGTATATGTATTTGGTGCCTCCTTGTACTAACATCTATGAGTTAAAATAAAACAAATAAAAACGTGGCCATGTGAGAGCATTTTGAGAGGGAGAGCTGACTATCCCTACTGTCAGCCTTACAAAATTTACCAATCAATGTAGAGTAATAAATATCTCTTGATTGACCCTTAAAACAGTAGAACTATGTAAACAGAAACAATAAAACAAACTAGAATTTAGTAAATAAATAAATTTTCAACTAACCTCTGGTTTCATCCTATGTGTTTCTACAGCTGGTACATTCAATTTTACACGTTCAACTATACAACGATAAGCAGTCGGTGTTAATTTGAATACAGTATGTAATGGAACATGAATATAGGGTAGTTCATCTATATATAAAAAGAATGGACATATCTATCAACATAGACACTTGTATGTAAAAGATACAAGAATATACACATATACACTCATAGAAAAGAATTAGATATAGACATAGAATATAAAACCATTGTCAAAAGATGATGGAATTTATGAGAAAGTAAATAAGTGACAATAAATACTTTTTTAACTCGAATACAATGAACAGGTTTCAGTTTTTATTACAGTAATCAATATACATAAAGATGGAATAGTTATTTGATTATTTATGATAAACACAAAAGCGATATACCTATGTTGTAGCTGACTGACTGACTGATACCAAAGAACACACTGCGTCCGGAATTGAAGGTAGACATCAAAACAATGAATAACACATGAGAATAGCTGGAAAGGAGAATCCTGATCGGCTGCTTATACTCCACAAAGAGTAACAGGAGTAAATATAGATAATAGACCGTCAGATTGAGATTTGACTTGTGAAATGGAAAGTTCGAGAACTAATCTATTCCATCAGTATTCACTTGCCCACACACAAAATCAACCATGGTACAGAACCGTAAGTGGTTTCCCAGTTATCTTAAAAGTGACTTAATGGTTAAGACTATTGATCAGTCATAATCAAAGCCTAACCTATCATAAATGTGAATAATCAATGAGTAAAGAAAAATTGTATTTTTGACGTTTCGTGACTTGGTGTAAGCCGCTTCTTCTCTGAAGAAGACACGAAACGTTAGAAATATAATTCTTTTTTTACTCATTGGGATATAATAAAAATATATTCATTATTAACTTTCTACTCAATACTCAATTTATTTGAAACTATCATAGATATGAGATAGTCCAAGTTCCTATAAAATTTCCTGAAAATATGATGAAATCATCAAGATGAAATTAGTTCGTAAAAATAAAACGAAAAATCATATATAAAGGAATACTATATATTGGGGATCTATGAGAAAGATAAAGAGTCAGTTCATCTGTGCTATTGTGATCAATTCTCAGTCATATTACTCAAGGTATACAGTCACTGATCGTAGCTATCAAACAAATCTCAGTCATCGATTGAGTTCATGAACCGATTGATGTTAGATCACCACTGAAAACCTGCAAGCACTGGACGGCCGTTCCGTCCTATTATGGGGATTCAAACCGGGTGCCTTCAGTCTCGCGCGCGAACATGAAAGCGATCGTGGATGCGCACTTCTGCGGAGTCCCATAATAGGATGAAACGACCGTCCAATGCTTCCGGATTTTCAATGGTGGTCTAACATCAATCGGTTCATGATCTCAATCGATAACTTAATAATCTCCACAACCCTATACTGATAAATCTCAGTCAAGCAATCACTATCCATTGAAAAAAGCTTAGTCGAATAGTCAATGAGTTCATTATTTGATTACTTCTAGTTTCCTTCAAACCTATCTAAAATTTTTTAGAAATATTCATTCATTTGTTCGATAAATAACTAACACAAAGAATGATTCAATTCTATTTCAACGTTATTTGAAGTGATTAACATAATTAAAATTATAATTTATGGGACGACTTTAGAGTGATGCCAATTTGATTTTGAGAAAATTGACCTACTTACTTACTAAAGTCAAAAGAGAGTTATAGATTAGTGATAGGAATTAGAATGAAGAGATAGAAATAAGGGTTAAGAATTAGAGTTAGGGTTTTCCAAACAAACTGAAATTAGCTGTCATGTCAAAATACTATTTAGCCATAAAAATTGAATGAACTTCACGCCAAAACTCAAGATATTCTATTTTTAATTTCATTAATTTGTTCACACATTATAGTCTCGCCAGTAATTGTCTGTGAACCGACAGATCTCTAATTTGCATACCTCCTACAGTAACTAAGTTAGTTTAGACAGGTTGGAGATAATAAAACGAACTCAACTCGATCATTCGCTTATAATAAAAATACGATCATCCGTGATCATAGGCTCGACTTGTAGTTATTAATGCATAGGAGTTAAAAACTATGACAGAGAAATTGTACAGTGTTCTCTAGTGTTCAATGAACGACTTCTCTCACCCAAACGACAGTGTCGATCCATAATGAATAAAACATCCGCATATAAACACATATTGAACATTATACTAACTCACCCTTGTTTTTATCTTCAAAATAGGCAAGTAAACAACGTGCTACAGCCTGATGACAAATAACCAAAACTGATGTTTGTCGTTCTAATTCCATAATTACTGGCTCTAGACGTGTCACCAAATCTTGATATGACTTTAATAAAGGAATGCAAACAGACAACAATTAGGATGATAACAAAAATATGATAATATTCACTAGTAAAGATAATCAAAGTTTTATCCCAAAAGAAATCAGTCAGTCCGGTGAGTACAACACAAACAGATCAGCATTTTAACAATGAGACTTTTCAATCTTTACAATAGATTTAATATAACCACCATTCTGTCTGAAGCTCTGTTGTAGTTTCTGTCAATTCCGAGCTCGGATAAAGTAGGACGGTTGGGGATAAAGTCAGCAATACTATACTATGAAAAAGAACTTTGCTTAAAAGACGCTGACCACCATCAACAATAAGTAATAATATCAATTCAAGAAACAAGTATGCTTACTAACAAATATTATGTTTTAAATCACATTTAAACTGTTAAACACTATGAAACGACATATTGTTAGCTAGTTTCTATTTACAATAAGATAATTATTTAGTTTTATAGAATAGATAAATTGTAGCTAAAAAATAGATGCAGTCTACTTGGTTGGGGTCCGCATGACTATCGTACACAATGGTTGGAGACTCTTGTTGACATAGCTCAGAATCGATCGATCACAATGGCGTCGGTGTATACACTCTCTGTCTTCCCTTAAACTAAGTGATTAAAATAGCTTCATATCTTTCTTTCTACAAACTAATTATTTCTTCCTGTATTATATCCTTATTGCAGTCTTTCTTTTATATATTACCACCATTGAATTAACTACTTCTATGAATATGGTGTTCGTCTGGTTGTGTTAATGAGGTATGACAACTTGGACTGATGCATACATGTGCCTGGTTCTACGTTGTAGCTGACTGAATGTCTGAGTTAAAAATAGAAAGCAGATGGTGCGCTTCTTTATACTTAAGGAAGTGTCAGCTAGATGTGTGCATCTCTGCATCTCAGCGTGACTGCTTACATCACGAATGGAAATTCAATATCTTTCGTTGAAATGTCTTATTATCCACTGAGCTATTGAGTTCAAATAGTTAGTGATTTGTTCAACGGGTATAATGTTTATATCATTATTAATAACTAACTGAATTATCCCAAATATGAACATCTACACTAGTATAAAGGTATATTCAGTTGGTCAGTTACTAGTGAGAGAAAAAAATGCCCATCCTGAAAACCAAAATTAATCTATTCTTAAAGAAAACTTATGACATAATGTATATATGTATCAAGACAATCAATGTAGAATACAAAGATGTTTCAACAATAAAAACTGGTTAAAATTCAGATCTTTATTAGTAATGCAACAATTATTCAGTGTTGCAACGAGGATCATATTGATACTCATCTTTATGATAACGGCATAGAATCAAGTGTCCGAGTCAATAATGGAGAAATTATCCATGATGAAAATAGGAATATTCTATGAGGAAGGTAATATTTTTAAATAAAATATAGATATACGGAAGCAACAACTAAATTGAACGGTTAATAGTGTTAAATAGCGTAGAAATGAAGTTATTACCCTATAGAGGAGCGGTAAGATAATGAAAATTTAAACATTAAACAGCTAAAATTGACATGACATAATCCTGGCAAATTGAATTACGTACAAAATGATGATTAAAGTTAACAGAAAGGATAAGATTTATTTCAGTACCTTGGAGAATGACTTACGGAACTCAACTAATACAGATTTAATTAAATGTAACTCAGAAGTAAAGTATGCACTGTGATTTCAGGCATACTTGAATTTGTATGATACCTACTGTAGCATTATTCCGATGCTAAAATCGAAGTATGTAGCACAGGATTCGAACTCGTGACATAGAGGAATGAAAGTTGAAGTCAATACCAAGACGTCTTGATGAAGATTTAGAATTATACTGCCTTAAAATGTTCACAACATTGTGACTCTTGGATTCCTTTCAAGTTATTCGAAGAATTTTTAATCTAACCGAGTATATATATGATAGTTTAATAAGATTATTTGTTTGCTACAACGATTGTTACTTCTTACCTGGAACTAAGTGTACTTATTAAGCTATCATTCTTCCAGTTATATTGCAACCAAATTATATCTCGTTATTCTCATTAATTTAAATAATATCTAACTAAGTAATTAGGTTATAAATCAACCAAAGTGCTTAACGACAGACCTATCACAGTAACTTTTCCTAATACTATTCTGTGCTCTCAGTTTACGTTTTCTTCCCTCTAGTTGCAGATGAATATAATCACTTCGTAATAGAACTGCAAATGTTCCTAGATACACTCTCTCTATATATATATATATATGGTTTCCAAACTACAGCCTCACATCAATATGACCTTTGTGGCAAATGACTTCTCAAAATAATATATGAATGCTATCTTTCCCAACAATTCAACTTTATATCTCTATACGTTACACCTAACATTCGTTTCTATAACAACCTAGTTGTGTCTGCAAGTTAGTATGGATTGTGTAATTAGTCTAAAAATATTGTTTCCTTATTTAAGATCTAAACAACATAGAGATTTCTATCATATATTGAAGAAAATTTCGATAACTATTCTACAAACTTTTCTAATCAACGTGGAAGTAGTTTTTTAAAATATTATTAAACGATAACACAATAAATTGAAGCAAATAGATATCGGAAGGCTCAGTCAGTCAGTAACAACGTAGAACTTCGTACGTACATACATCAGTTCGAGTTACCAAACCACAATAGTACAGAAATGCAGTTGTCGATTCAAATCCTGTAGTGGTAGAGGTAGTAAGAATATAAGCAGTAATCGGAAACATTAGGGTTTGAAGATGTTATTCAAAGAGCATAATCCAGTGAAATAAATTTGGGGAGAGAAAAAAAAGGGACATAAAGAATTCAGAAGATTAGAATTTGGGAGAACACAAAGAGTGGATGCACTTGAGCACACCATTACAAACGATTTTGAGCCTTGCTACTCAGTGTCTCTAACCATCGGTTGTTATCATCTCGCGGATCCCAATCACATAGTCTACACGGATCAACATGACTCAGTCTACTTGTCAGTGACTTGATGGATTTGTGCCATGTTTTGGTCTGGCCACCCCTAGATTTCTTCCAACCTACTTCTATACCATTGAGCATCGCTCGTCAGGGCAGTCGGTCGTTGGGCATACGTAACACATGTCCCAGACATCTCAACTGACGATGTTTCATTACTTCATCAATTGATTTGCCATCATTACCTAGTACCCGTTTCCTAACAACTGCATTACTTACTCGATTGTCCCATGATATACGAGCAATGTTTCGAAGACACCTATGATCGAAAACTAGTAACCTACGAATATCCTCTACTCTTACTGGCCATGTTTCACTGCCATAAAGTAGGACGTAACGAACTGCTGCGCAGTAAACACGTCCTTTGGTTGGTAGACGGATATCTCGCCTACGCCATAAATGACGCAAGTTGGCGAAATCTAGTCGAGCCTTCTGTATCCGTGCTGAGATTTCGTCACACACCAGACCACAAGGGCCGATGAGACTCCCAAGCAAGATAAGTGAAGCGGTCGACATGGTCAATTACTTCACTCCCTATCATTATTTCGGGTGTCGATACAACGCAATCCTTAAGTAACATTTTGCATTTCGAGGGTGAGAATCGCATCCCGCATCGGAAGGATATCACGTTGGCACTTCTTTGTTTGATCCAGTGGAAGTGTCAGGAAATAGTCAATAATCTGAAAGCCAATGAGATGATATTCATAACATATAACCACAGAAAAAAAAGCCAAGTTTAGCTTACTTATTAACACTAGACTTTGACATAAATTATCTAACCTTGAGAGTATATTTACACGGTGTTTCGACTTGATGATTTAGAGAAGTCATTTCGAAAACAACAATGAGTGAATACAAAATATTTTGGTTTATAATCTCAGCTTAGATGAACTAGATTTTATAAGTATAAAACGGAACTACTCTTATCAACTTATTGTATAGCCTAATATTTGTGACTGAATTAATATTACTAAGACTAAAGATGACCCAGATTGAAAGAATTCGTTTTTCAATATACGTAAATTGATCACACTTATCATGTTACTAAAGCCATTCTAGTCATATACCAGTCCGGATACATAAACTTATCAACTGTTTCCAATAGTTCACTATAAAGGATATGTGAAGATACAAGATTTTATTTGTCTCAGAACAGTAATTTTGGATACTGAAGATACAAACTACATGATGTATTTATATAAACAAAAATCTTCAACTGATTAAATACGATTCCGTAAGTCTACATGTCATCACATAGTAAGACAATATCATCTATATGTGACCTTAGACTAGAAATAGTTTCTCACTACTAGTTGATTCATTTGTATACGCTGTGGTAATTCTTTAATAAAACAATTTAAATAGACAAATTATCACATGATATGACATATACCGATAACTAACTTGTTACTACTCAGTGATCAATAACAAGTAAATATTTTAACCCTACAGTAAGATTATTTATCATTAGAATAGCTCGATAATAGAATCTTAGACTATGAAACTAAGTGATGTGAGGTTAAGATCCACAAAGGAGGACCAAAGATCCTTAGAGATTCTAGGTATTTCTTGTTGAAATGTCAACAGGTTTAGGATTTCTCGTTATTTTCAATTCCCTAACATGATCTACATCGCTAGTGTACAAACCTAATGATATCTGTGATTGGTAACCCTTGATAGGTTGTACTTCTATTCATCAATTTATTGGAGTGTATTGCGATGAATCAAAACAATCTAGAACTATATACACAATTCAGTTAGGCAGATGTAGAAACACAAATCAACATTCCTAACTGTAAAACGTCTACAGGTCATCAATGCAAGACCCTCAAAACAAAAGTGACCTTGAAATTACATCATCTGCTTAGTCTATGATAACAAGCACAAAACCTAATATTTCTTACGGACTATACAACTGAAATATCAAGTCAATATGATTTGGTAACTACTTTCTTACATGGACTAATACAAATTCAATGATAGCTGAAAGACCAGACAGATTGGAAGGAAAGCTATTCAATAAAATGATTGACTAGATAATTGGGGATTTACAATAATGTATTATTTTCTGTAATTATAGTCTGAAAGGAGAATAAAACATTATTTCCGCCTATATACTATAATTGCATTCGCTAATAACATTAATGGCTTTTAGTAAATGACAGGAAAATATATATAATGAATTATAAAACAATAAAGACAAATGATTTGAACATGAATACAGAGTTTGTTTATATTTTTACTTTGTTAACCATTTGATTATATAGAATGTATTTGATAAATACATTTGGTATGTACGTATGTATGTGTACAGAGAACCGACACATTCAAATCGGTACATCGATTTCGACTATGCAAATTTCCCTAGCTATGAATTTATTAAGAAGAGAGACACTAAGATCATTACTTTATAAGAAAACAAGTTGAAGGATCAAGACAATATAATGACCATCTTACGATTTAATCATTTTTCCTATCAATATTACTAGAAACATATTAAGATGGAACTATTCACCTATACATAACAAATCTAATGAAATATCTTCGATAGGTGCCATAGGTGTAAGTTAACGCAATGGTACAACAAAAGAATTACGACGGATCTTGAAAAAAAAACATTATCAAGTTTTTCTATAAAACAACTAACACTTCGAAATGCTTCAGTTTGAATTAAGGAAAAGACAATCATACACAATTGTATCTATTCATTAGGTTGCATCCATTGTAATGCATCACAGATAGAAGAATCTTCTCATTAGATCTCCACTTATACCAAGAAATATTTAAGCTACACAAAAGATCTGATAATTCTGTTGAACTGGACAAATTATCAAACAAATCGGCAATAACAGTACGTACTACATTGAATAACCACCAAATCGATATTAAAAGTATTTAACTAGTTCGGAAAGGTTTTTCCAACTAAAATGAAAGGAGAATAGCCGAAATGTTATATATAATGTTGTGTCTTCAATAGAAGAAAAAGAGTTCTGACTATCAATCCAACTTGGATTGTTTCTTCACATTTAACTCTATTCACTGGTATCAGAGGGGGTTTTGTGGAGATTGTAGTAATTTCAATAGTTGAGATCATGAGTTGATTGAAGCTAGACCACCATAGAAAACCTAGAAGCACTAGACGGCCGTTTCATCCTATTCTGGGATTCCTCAGAAGTGCGCATCCACGACCCCATCTCACAGGATTCAAACCCATGACCTATTAGTCTCGCGCGCGAGCGCTTAACCATTAAACCACTGAGCCGTCACATTCATTGTCCACGTAATCTACACAAAGAGTCAAGCTTTAATTCAATTCCTTTATACTACAAAATTACACCATCATATAAACAAATAAACATAGTTATATTTCATATAGAATCACCTTGACCAAAAATAATTTGACATAGACGTGTTCCGACATATTATAATTTTGATTGTACTAGAAAAACTTTGTATTGTCTCCTTAATACCATACCATGTAAACTTTTGTTAATTTTAATTTGGTTATTTATTTATTCTGAAGAAGTGACTAACATTAGGTAGTAAAATATCGATAAGTCAAATTTTATTTATTTACTTTCATGTTAAACAGTATAACAAGCATTAAAGTAAACAGTGGGGATTGGTATATATGAAACATAACTATCAAGCGATCTAATCAATTAAAATCTATAGGATTATTAATTGATGCTCGCATATGCCGGGATCAACGAGTAAGTAATAGTGAGATTAGACACCAGGGTATTAGGGAATGATGGTAAATCAGTTGATGAAGTTGTGAGTCTTCATCGACTGAGATGGTTGGGCCACGTGTTGCGTAGACCTGAATTCCGATTACAACGACGTGCAATGTTAACTAGTGTTGAGGATGGTTGGAAGAAAGTTAGGGGTGGCCAAGCCAAAATGTGGCATCAGTGCACAAAATCACTAACTTCTGGTGTGAGCCATGTTGGTAGATGCAGACTACTTGGTTGGGGTGCGCGTGACTATCGTAACCAACGGTTGGAGACTCTGGGTGACATGCCTCAGAATCGATCGATCACAATGGCGTCGGTGTATACACTCTCTGTCTTCCCTTAAACTAAGTGATTAAAATCTCTTCATATCTTTCTTTCTATGGACTAATTTTTTCTTCATGTACTATATCCTTATTGCAATCTTTCTTTTATATATTACCACCATTGAATTAACTACTTCTATGAATATGGTGTTCGTCTGGTTGTGTTAATGAGGTATGACAACTTGGACTGATGCATACATGTGCCTGGTTCTACGTTGTAGCAGATTGACTGACTAATGCATCGAATTAGAAGAAGAATGCTGGTGGACGGCTTATGCTCTTCCATGAGGGGTAACAGGCGTAAGTAAGTATTTGGGCTTGATGCACACACAACAACTTGATCTAAGTAGTACTCACTCGAATAATGCTTTGAAGACACGGGTACAGTTTGTACACATATACATATACATATTTTACATATTATTAATTAAATTGACAAATTACAATAAGTATTAATTAACAAAACTTCACCGGTAGCTCTTCTAGGGTTATTACCGGTTCCAAGACCGGGTAAAGGAGGAGTGTTGGGCGTGGGGGCCAGCAACCCCATCCCTTAAAAAACAAACGCCAACCAGAAAAAAAAACTATTTAAACCACAGTAATTAACACCTTGTAGTAAATTTGAATTAGTATTTTACAGAATTACTACAATTTATTAACTGTTAATTATTATCTGGGAATTGACTGGGATATATTAAGGATTTCTTACAGAAGTTAATTATTATTCTAAGAGATATGAAATTATGAACTGATCAATATTAGACCACTACTGAAAATCTGGAAGCACTAGACGGCAGTTTCATGCTATTATTTCAACATGTTGATAAAGATTACAAAGGCAATTACATTTGACTGAGAAAGGTTGTATATATATTAGACAAATTGAATCATTCAATAGTTAAGATTACTCTACCAATGATTAATTGACACTAAGGTTGGCTAAGGTAAGAGAACCGGTTGAAGATATTTCTTTCATACAAATAGCTCTGGTTTTTTTTTAAACCGAATGGTTACTGTTTCCACTGTTTGAAGGACTTTCAAATCTGACAGATTGAACCAAAAAAGACTTACTGACCCGACAAAAAAAGTTTCACAGGTTGAAATCATGAGTCAATTGAAGCTAGACCAACATGGAAAACCTGGAAGCACTGGACGGCCGTCTCGTCCTAGTACGGGACTCCTCAACAATGCGCATCCACGATCCCGCACCCCGCGGGATTCGAGCCCAGGACCTATTAGTCTCGCACCAAGTGCTTAACCAACTAGACCACTGAGCCGACATTCATCCGACGGTGTTAATGTCTAACTTCAACCAACCCACGAAGTCGTTCCACCGTACACCATTGTCTTCCGTGAATTGATATCTCACAACAGACCTGGTTGAACTCCACTGGTAACGGCTTCTCACTAGAACTCCAGAAGTACCTCCTGAAGTCAGTCACTAATGAGCATGATTTCAACCTGTGAAATTTCTAAAAATCTCCACAAAACCCATTCTGATAAAAAAAAGTTTGTGAAAGAAAAAAACAGAAAAAAACGATTTGATACTTACTTCACCCATTGGATAACGATAATAATATTTATTGTCATCACGTCGTGCAAAATCGTCAGGATATTTTTTATGAATCTCTTCATAGGTCATACCATCACAAACACCCTTATAAATTATAAATAGAATAGCAATAACAATACGATAAGATTAAATCTGGGATAAAACTAATGATAGAGAAGGAAAATAAATCACTACCTCTAGATTAGGTCTGAACAGAAAAATAAAATATCAGATTAGTTGAACATAAGTATTGTATTAATAATTTACTTTCAATGTAAAATGCGTTTTTTTTTGTAGTCAACCTTGATCCTGAGCTAGAAAGATCTTACATTAACAACACTCCCACCACCAGGAAGGCAGTGGTTGTATGTACGTGGCCATGTGAGAGCATTTCGAGAGGGACGATTGATTCTTTCCACTCTCGGTTGTACCAGGGAATTTGATGGCTGCAGTTAGAACTGAGGAAAAGACAACCATACACAATTGTATCTATTCATTAGGTTGCATCTATTGCATCTTAGATACAAGAATCTTCTCATCAGACCTCCACTTACAACAACGAATTTTTAAGCTGCATAAAAGACCTAATAATTCTGTTGAACTGGACAAATTATCAAAAATCGGCAATAACAGTACGTACTACATTGAATAACCACCAAATCGATATTAAAAGTATTTAACTAGTTCAGAAAGGTTTTTCCAACAATAAAGAGAAGGGAATAGACGAATCGTTCCATATCATACTGTGCCTTCAATAGAAAGAAAAAAGATCTGACTATTCATCCAACCTGAACTGTTTCTCCATATTTAACTCTATTCATTGTCCACACAATCTACAAAATTATTGCTAATTGAGTACTTCACTTCTAGACTGATTCATTGATACTTTAAGTCTGTATATGTATGACTATGATTCACTATGTTATGGTGTGAGGCAGTTCCTTATAGTTTTAGATAAATCCATAGGTGATTGCAATAACAATAATACTAGTAATAGGAGTTTGAATGTTATCTTGTCTTATTCGAACTTAACTGTACAAATCAATGGATCAATAGGTGAGAACTATATGTTAGTGGCCGCTCAAGATTAATCATGTTCGTCGGAAAGCATCACTGGTCAATGATGGGAATACTGGAATATAGACAAAACAGCTAAGCACAAGTATTGAATGAATAATTTACTTTCAATGTAAAGTGCGTTCTTCTTTAATTCAACATTAATCCTGGAGCCAGAAAGGTCTTAAATTATATAATTTTGATTAGGTATTTTTGTTTTGACCTTATTTATTCTATGATGCTCTTAAAGTCCTGATATTTCTTCTTAAAATAAAAGGAAGAAAACATTGTCCAATTAATAGTCAGTCAGTCAGTCAGCTACAACGTAGGACAAGGCACATATATACATCGGTCCAAGTTGCCATACCTCATTAACAAAACAAGATGGACACTGGATTCATAAAAGTAGTTAATTCAATGGTGGTAATATATAAAAGAAAGATTGCAATAAGGATATAGTACATGAAGAAAAAATTAGTCCATAGAAAGAAAGATATGAAGAGATTTTAATCACTTAGTTTAAGGGAAGACAGAGAGTGTATACACCGACGCCATTGTGATCGATCGATTCTGAGGCATGTCACCCAGAGTCTCCAACCGTTGGTTACGATAGTCACGCGCACCCCAACCAAGTAGTCTGCATCTATCAACATGGCTCACACCAGAAGTTAGTGACTTTGTGGACTGATGTCACATTTTGGCTTGGCCACCCCTAACTTTCTTTCAACCATCCCCAACACCGGTTAGCATTGCACGTCGTTGTAATCGGAATTCAGGTCTACGCAACACGTGGCCCAACCATCTCAGTCGATGAAGACTCACAACTTCATCAACTGATTTACCATCATTCCCTAATACCTTGCGTCTAACCTCACTATTACTTACCCGGTGATCCCAGCAGACGCCAGCAATATTTCTAAGGCATATGTGGTCAAATACTAGTAGCTTACGAGTATTTTCTACTCTTAATGGCCATGTTTCGCTGCCGTAAATTAAAACAGAACGGACTGCCGCGCAGTATTTGACTTTGTTTAAATCACAAGCTTAATTGAAAATTCATGAGTTTCCTACTTTCAATTGTATAAGTAAATATTGTTTATTAATTTATTTGAACACATAAATAGAAGTACAAAGGGGCACCAAATTACATTCGTACCATACAAATCACTTGATTTGTGTATGGGGTGTGATACTGCCTGGGTGTCGTCTATTAATTCATCCAATCTATCTAGTTTTGTATGTAATTCAATTTTATTCATTAAAACAACAACACAATTGTTTGTAATTAAAAATGATTGTAGATTATTTCAAAATAGAATGAATTCATACATGCAACTGTTTAAAATATAGTTGGAAATGATGACCTATTTAATTATTTATGTATTTACTTATTTGTATTGAGATTTGTAGAGATTATAGTATAATCATAGTTGAATTCATAAGTCAATTTAAGCTAACAACCATTGAAAACCTGGAAGTACTGGATGGCTGTTTATTTCTAGCATGGGAGTCCTCAGTAGTGTACATCCACAATTCTGCACAGAAGGGACTTGAATCCAACATCTTCGAACATTGAGTCAGCATTCAACGGCGTTATTGTCTAACTTCAACTTATTTGTTAATTAAGTGATATACTATGTTATCAAAACATTCTCGTATTGTCACTAAATATACATAATTAGATGGAAATTATGTAAAATCAACAGAATTTCAATAATATAATTATATATTATGTTTCCTGAATTAATTCCATTTATGTTTTTAATACTGATAGGACCAATACTGAATTATCTATCCAAAAAAACTTATTAATTCCAGCCCCCCCTCCATCAATATGGTTCTCCCTCCCAAAAAAATCACTCAGTCAGTCAGTCAGCTACAACGTAGGACCAGGCATAAATATGGATCGGTTCAGGTTGCCATACCTCATTAACACAACAAGATGAACACCGGATTCATAAAAGTAGTTAATTCAGTTGTGGTAATATATAAAAGAAAGATTGCAATAAGGATATAATACAGGAGGAAAGAATTAGTTCGTAGAAAGAAACATATGAAATGATTTTAATCTCTTAGTTTAAGGGAAGACAGAGAGTGTTATACACCAACGCCATTGTGATCGATCGATTCTGAGCCATGTCACCCAGAGTCTCCAAGCATTAGTTACGATAGTCATCCTGAAAATGCACACCTCGCCTTATCCCATGGATATCCATTTACAGCGATAAGGTATCAACAAGTACGGAGCTAACACCAAAATTACTCATAAAAAGGTCGTGTGTGACCGACCTCAGGCAGTTGTCCCTTGGGCACTGTAGTCACGCTTTCACGTCTCTAAGACCACCTCTAATCCAATTTCCTTTCCACATACCTCCAGAAGAACCCCTCTGTGATGTGGGCAACCTAGAAGTGATTACCGCCCTCATACCTCTAACAGCATTCAAGACCAAAAAAAAGAAATGTAAACATATAATCGACTAAACTACAAACTATTTCTATTCACTTAAGTTAAATCAATATTTTGGATGTTTGTTTTTTTTAATAAGAAATAATCATCTATTAATTTGATACAAACATAGTTAAATGTCCAATAATTAAAGAACATTTTGGAATTCTATTTTATATTACTTATGCCAACTAATGAAATAGTAACCTTAGAAATTATTTTATAGATTATGAATAGATAAATTCCTTTTTAGTAATAATTACTAAAGATATAACTAGACGATTATTTAATTATATTCTGTTTTATTGTAAGCTACTATTTAGCTTAATAACTATTGTCATACGTTGTATCATTACAAAATTATTGTTAAATGAGTACTTCATTTTTAAATTGATTCATTGCCCCGATGTGTGATGTTTTATGGTTTAGGAGTAGGTTGGAAGAAATCTAGGGGTGGGGCCAGACCAAAACATGGCACAAGTCTATGAAGTCACTGACAAATGGACTGAACCATATTGATAGGTGTAGACTATCTGGTTGGGATCCGCGAGATGATAACAACCGATGGTTAGAGACCTTGAATGACATGGCTCAAAATCGTTTGCAATGGTGCAGGTGTATCCACTCTTTGTGTTTTCCCAAATTCTAATCTTCTGAATTCTTTATGTCCCTTTTTTTCTCTCCCCAAATTTATTTCACTGGATTATACTCTTTGAATAACATCTTCAAACCCTAATGTTTCCGATTACTGCTTATACTCTTACTACCTCTACCACTACAGGATTTGAATCGACAACTGCATCTCTGTACTAATGTGGTTTGACAACTCGAACTGATGTACGTACGTAAGAAGTTCTACGTTGTTACTGACTGACACTAATACTTTAGGTCTATATATGTGTAACTATGATTTACTATAGTGTGATGCAGTTCGTTAGTTTTAGATGAATCCATAGGTGATTGGAATAATAATAGTGATGAGTTTGAATGATATCTTCCATTATTCGGAATTAACTGTACGAATCAATGGATCTATAGGAAAGAACTGCATGTTAGTGGCCGCTCAAGTTTAATCGTGTTCTTCGGAAAGCACCACTGGTCAATGCTTAGGATACTAGAATATAGACGGAAAAGTTTACGTAGGTTAGGAAAATTATCACCGGAATTCTGATTGATGAATTTAACAGGTGATGTCGATCAACGTCTAAAATATAACAATTTAGGCCGAAACTATCTGTAACGATTTTAGGTTTCAATAAGTATGCAGAATCCAGTACTTCCTGTAATTCTTTTATTTACCTAATGTGAGAGTAAAATCTTTATTAAAAATTTTATTTAAAGTCCAAACGTTCACCACATAAGTGTTTTTGATTCGATATGTTGAGCTGAGTTGTGGATAACTCCAGTTATTCGAGATGAAGTCTTTTATGGAAATGACAACCCAATATGGACCAATGGCCCAATTAGTCGACAGATAAATGACTGAAAGTAATGGATACAACACATTTATTGAACGTTGAGAACGTTGCTGATAGCTTCAAGTTAGAATTTATTGAAGATAACATTTATCACAGGTTGATATTACCTGGAAAACTAATTCAAAAATCGAGAGACGATAAGATAGCTGTTTCGTTTTAATTTGAAACGCATCAGGAAAGTTTATTCATCGTCTCTCTAAAGAGTTATCAATTGTGAGTTAACTTCCTCTTAAACTCTCACTATGATCATAATTATAAGTTCACTATCAGCGACTGATTTTGAAATATGAATTCCATTAAGAGTATTTTGGCGAGAAATTGTGAATCGAGTGATGTTAGGCCATAATGAAAGAATGAGAAAGATATGCTCGATAGCATGTTAACGATTATAACACAATACATTCAGGAAATTAAAATTACAACTGATCTGCATAGAAACTATAACATGAAAAAAGTTATGGAGTTATATAGTTAAACTGTTGTGTAATTTAAAGTTTTGCATTATGAACTGGCCTTAGCTAGACAATCCCTGAAAACCCGGAAATACTGGGTAGTTATTAAGATCTTAGCACTAGTTAGCAGTAACCAACAGCAACCTCGATAGGGATCAAACCCATGACTTTCAGGTCGCATAAGTTATTAGTATTCTATCAGAATTGCCTGTAAACTGATACTGTCGTATTTTCGGACCGTCGATTTGGTAATTCTGAGGTTAGATATAATATTTGTTGAGGCAAACTAACTGAAGAGGTGAGAAACCTCTACCGACTGAGATGGTTAGAGAGATGATGGATAATGTAGTAGTAGATTGGAAGAAATCTAGGAGCTGCCAAAACAATTTACAGCATCAGTCCGTGAAGACAATGAATGTTAAGCTGAGTTATGTAGGTAAGAGGAGTACCTAGTTGAGGTCCGTGTGATTATCTTAACCAATGGTTAGAGACCGTAAATGACGGCTGAAAGTCGTCCTTGATGGGGCAGGTGCTTTCACTTTTGGTCTTTCATTAGGTCTTAAGTTTTTAAATTTCCCATAACTTTTTATTATTATTTGACTAAACTATATTTTCTTCTCTCATTGTATCTTAGATGCCAAATCTCTCCTATTCTCATTAATTTTATTACTACCTTTAATAATCAAGGATTCACCTTGACAATTTCATCTCGCTATGCTAATTGGATATGACAAATTGAACCAACTGACATCTAATGTGATTAATGATATGCGGTTGTAAACCGAACATGATTCATCATCTTATATAAATTAGTACATAGAACTTACAGCATCTAATTCATCCAATGCTTTCCAATAACACATCTGTGAACATTGAATATGTTCAGCAGTTTGAATAGTACGCTTAAAATGACTTGTCCAAACTTTAAGATTTTCTAACTTTTCTTGTTCCATAAATGCTGCAAGTTTTTTAGCATACTGAAAAAAAGAGAACAGTAGATTTTTTTGTAAAATGAATAAGGAGAGAAGAAACAACTAACTATGTTGAATAAAGTAACAACTACAAGATAGATCAGTTGAACATAAAGATTATTACTTGGATTAGTGTATTAATGATAAGATGATTCATGAAATTATGATCAGAATTTTTATTTATTTATTTATTTCAACACATACATAATGGTACAAAGAGGCACCAAATACATATGCGCCACACAAATCTCATTCGATATGTGTGAGGGCTGTGATACTGCCCGGGTGCCCAAACCGAAGTAGGTGGTTTTCTTAGGGGGCCACACCCCGAGCCTTCGACCTGAAGGTCTGATCCACAAGGCAGTGGAGCATCGTAAGGAGATGCAGTCCCATGGAAGCCGGTGACCAACAATTGGTTCATACGCCATTTGTTCCGGCAGGATACTGGAGCCCATATGCACCATTGGTTTTGAATCCGGTTAAAGCGCCGGACATTCGCTTTTCGTCCTCTCATTTTCGTAAACAACACCCCCGCCACGAGAAGGCAGTGAGTAGGACTTCCCTGGCAGAGGCTATATACGCGTGGCCGTGTGAGAGCATTTCGAGAGGGAGAGCGGACTCTCCCCACTCTCGGCCGTACCAGGGCATTTGGGGGTTGTAGTAATTTTTAATGGATGAATTCAATGATCTAGAGGTGAAGTGTTCTCGCACGAAACTGAAGTTGCTGAGTTTGAGTCCCTTAGGTGCGTGATTGTGGATAGGCACCACTAAGGAGTCCCATAATAGGACGAATTGGCCGTCTAGTACTGATAGGTTTTTTGATGGTAGTCTATCTTACATTAATTCATGAATTAAACTATTAGAAATATTCTAGAAATGATAGTGATAGATTGATTTACAATTAAACCATTCAGTTTAGATAGAACAAAAGAACAACAATAACTATTCATGCAAAACATTAAATACCCTACACATTTTACCATGGATGATATTGTTTATGTTTTTAATATTTAACTCATGAAAGATGACTGAAGGATGTTTGTCTGTTTGTTTGTTTGTTTTTTCATTGAAAATTATGATTACTTGTACGTGAGATATGATACTGCTCAGAGATTTAAACTGAAGAAAGTAGTGAAAATATGAGAAAATGATAACTGTTGGTCAGATTAAATGCGTATACCATTCATTCTTTTTATACTCTTAAGCTTATTTTATTTTATTATTTTACTTGAACACATAAATATTGGCCCCCAAATGCCCTGGTATGGCCGAGAGTGGGGTAGGCCCGCCCTTCCTCTCGAAATGCTCTCACACGGCCACGCGAATACAGTCTCTGCCAAGGAAGTCCTACTCACTGCCTTCTCGTGGCGGGGGTGTTGTTTACGAAAATGAGAGGACGAAAAGCGAATGTCCGGCGCTTTAACCGGATTCAAAACCAATAGTGCTCATGGGCTCCAGTATCCTGAGGGGACAAATGGCGTATGAACCCATTTTCGGTCATCGGCTACCACGGAACTGCATCTCCTCACGATGCTCCACTGCCTTGTGGGTTAGACCTTTAGGTCAAAGGCTCGAGGTGTGGCCCCTAAGAAAACCACCTGCTTCAGTCTAGGCACCCGGGTAGTATCACAGCCCTCACACAACTATGATGAACTGCCAATAATTATGGAAAATACTAAAGCTTATTAATACTATTGGTTTAGAATTAAGGGTTTCTAAATCCTCTAAATAAACATTCTGTATCCATTAGTCTGATTAAATTAAATAGTATCCACTTTTGTTCTTTTAGTAGAGTAGGAATTTCCTGGTGAACAAAAGATACAAAACATGCAAACACTTTAAATAAGGGAGTGAAATCTTTATAATCTCGGTTATATCATGGTAGTTGGATGTAAACGACTTAAACTATTCCGCTAATGTTAAGAAATATCTAACCCATTTAGGATATAGTTTAGTGTTTTATAAAGGAAAAGAATTATGGTGAAATACACTTGCAATTTGATTGTAATCTATGATATAGTAATGTTTAAACAAACTATCTCTTTAATTCACTTGGTATTGTTGTACATGAACCTTCCCATTGATGTTCAGGACTATAAGCGATCAGTCTCTTATTGGCATATATGCATACTGTGTGTATTGCCTCGACATTGCCTTAATTTACAAGCATTATAAGCAGAGATGGATAGTAGCTAGCAGTGGAATCCAGGACTATCTCTATTTTATTCACAATTACCCATATCAAGTAACTACTCTACAACTGATGAACACAAGAACATGACAGGTCTACTTGAAGAAATATCAAATACATGTAAACAAATGGAAAATAATGATCAATTGAATGTGCCTAATTGTAATTGAAACTTACTAAGTAGTGAATCCTTTATAAGAATGTGAATTTACTAATCCAAAAATATTATTAAAACATTAAGTTTGAATAAAGTAAATACAACGAAGTTGAAAGAATAGTATGAAGTTTCGTTCATCTAGCCGATCCACTTCAACTGCCCCCAAATGCCCTAGTACGGTCAAGAGTGAGGAGAGTCCGCTCTCCCTCTCGAAATGCTCTCACATGGCCACGCGTTTATAGCCTCAACCAGGGAAGTCCTACTAACTACCTTCTCGCATCACTACTGTTGTTTACGAAATTGAGGGGACAAAAAGCGAATGTTCGACGCTTTAACCGGGTTGATGGATATCGAGGACTCACTTAGGAGAGTTGGAAAACCCTGATTTCAAAGCAACGGTGCACATAGTCTCCAGGATTCTGACGGAACAAATGGTGTATGAAGTAATCGTTGGTCACCGGTTAGCATGAGACTGCGTCCCTTTACGATGCTCCACTGCATTGTAGATTAGACCTTCAGGTCGAAGGCTCCGGATGTGGTCCCCTAAGAAAACCACTTGCTTCGGTTTGGGCAGCCGGTAGTATCACAGCCCTCACACAAACCAAATGAGATCTGTGTGGCGTATATGTATCTGGCGGTGAGTAGGACTTCCCTGGCAGAGGCTGTATACGCGTGGCCGTGTGAGAGCATTTCGAGAGGGAAGGTAGGCCCACCCCACTCTCGGCCATACCAGGGCATTTGGGGGCTCACCTAAAATTGTGTCTACCAGTCTACATATATGTGACGAAACACCTACAATACTGGTGAAATAGAGAAGAAACTTCTTGTACACATCAAGGAGAGCATAGCCCAGTAATGATGACTAAAAGGTCGACATGTTTTTCAACAGTTTAATTGTCCGTTATCTGATTGATAGTGAACAATACAATGTTGATATTTTAAAAATTTTTCAAAGTAAAAAATATACAAATCACTTCAAACTTGTGATATATTGCCAAAAACAATATTCTTAATAGACTGAAATTAAAATTATGCATGGATACAATATGGTATGTAAGAAACTTACTAGTTCACCCCTTTCAGAAAGCTTCCCATCTCCACCGATTCGACCATGAATATTGAGATCTGTTTCACCGTGCTAGAAGTCAAGTCAAGAAAAACACAACAATGAATTCACAGTTTCAATGATCTATGTTATGTTTAAATAATAATTTAATATAACAAAAAAATGTAGGGGTAACAGTAATAGTAATTCATTAATTAAGAAGCCAGATAGTATGAAAGTAATAAATTTAATTGGTGGTTGGAGGTAGTCGACAGGAAACCCTGTGGTCAACATTCTATGTGGTTTAATATTACAGGGTTTCCTGTCGACTACCTCCAACCACCATCTAATCTCAATATATATTGCCCGCAGTGTTGAGTCACCTAGACTGGTGGCTACATTACAACATGATCGATAGCATTCGATCTGCACCAATAAGGACTAGACACGCATGACATTGATCGCCACCCAGTGATCAAGCAATTGTGAGTATTAGATTATCCCATATATGACTCTTGGACTATCATTCAACCCTTTTCCTTTGTTGGTTGTTATCAGATAAAATGAGACTGTAAGATTTTTTTAAAAAAAAAGTAAGAATGCACACCTTTTAATGTAAGTAATCTCAAACTACTTATATTCAAAATAGATGGTGATGATTTTATCTAAAATGATAATTAAACTATTCAATTTAGAAAACAAAATATTATCATTTCCAAGGTATCCACCCGTAATCTAAGCTTATTTAAATGATGATAGTATTCGACATATAAATAGACTCATTATATTCGAAACGAATACAGTTGGCATTACATATTGTTGGGTGTAACAAGAAGGATAACTTCGCCTGGAGTCCCTCCGGGGGCTAATGCCAGTCCCAAGCCCGGATAAAGGAGGAGGGTTGCGCATGGGGTTAGCGTCCCCATCCCGTAGAAAACTAACTCGCTAAAAAAACGCTAACCAGAAAAAAAACAAGAAGGATATCACTAAGTAAGAGATAGTACAAAATGGATATTAACTATCCTTGAAATATTCAATTGTAATCTAACCAATACATTTTTATTAGTATAGGAAGTTTGTGATAATTACAATTCCATAGTTTACATCAGAGATTGATACTAGTTAGACAACCATTAAAAATTATGGAGCACCATACATTTGTTTTATACTAGTATGAGAATATTAATCCATATTCATCCATGACTTTACCAGAGGTCAAACTCAGGATCTTCAAGTCGTGTGACTGGTGCTTAACTTTCATGTCACTGAGTAGCTAACCAATGGTCCACATTGGTTAAATTCAAATCTATTGGAGATATAAAACAAACATCTCTCGATGTCAATGGGTAACTGCCTCATATCCAAATTAGCTGAACTGCATCGGTCACAGTTTCTCACCACAACATTGGAAGTGACTAATTTCAAAAAGTAATTTAAGATCCTGTGATCGATCCATAGTGGATTCGTGGATATGCACTGCTGAAGGGTCCCACAACTGTCTAGTGCATCCTGATTTCAATGATGATATAATTATGGTCAGTTTGTGATATGAATTATAAAACATTTTATACAAATGAGAACAAAACAAAACTCCTATTAAATTAACTTGAATTGGTTATTTGTAGCATTAATAAATAAGTTTGAAAACTGAATAAAAATCTAATGATAACTAAAGTAATGCTACGCAACTCTTAGTGTTGATCAAGCTCTATTGACTAAGTTACACTGTGGTCACCATTCTATGTGGTTCAACATTAAAATGGAATTCATTGAGTTAATTTTTTCCCCAAGGTAATCGAGAAACTGCAGGCAAGTTAACTTATTCACAATCTTTAAAAGAATTGATAAGAGACCCATACTGTAAAAAAAGTGGTAACATTTCCAACTATAAAATTGCTTCCCATAGTGAGCGTGATCTCCACCTCGAGATTGGAAATAATTCTTTCTGATGAATACCAACTAACACAAAACCTAGAGGTCATTGATTTATTGCTACCTGTCACCAAACAACACAACATAAAGGAATGTCATTAGACAGAATGTATAGTTCAATTTGTTCCTATTTTATCAGTGAATATAATGGATCAGACAGAGTTCAATAAGCTTATTGTCACTAATTACTCTTAATTAACATTGTTGAACTGTTCACATATAAACAATGAGTCGACAGAAGTCGTGATGTATCTGACGTGTGTATTCGCTTCCTATGAACCTAACTATTTCAAAAGTAAATTTTGCAAGGAAGATATATTGGTCAGAACCAAATAATATTGATTCAGATAGGTGTATAAATAACATAGCAATTAGCGTATTGAAAGAGTAATTGGCAAATAAGAGGAAATATTTTTTTTAACCCAGTAAAAATAATGGTTCTAGTAGAATGTTTTAATGCAAAAACAAGAAAGCAGGAATGAAAATGTACACAATAAAAGTGACAAAATAACGATTTAACACTTCCCAACACAATCAGACTGATCTTTTTACTATCAAAGTGTACACGAACATGAATGAAGCAACAAAAAAAAACTAGAATTTTTTCAATTCAAAGCAACTTAAGTTACCTAAATATTCACAGTCTGTTGACCGATTTGACAGTGTGCGTACGTTGAAGGCTCCGATGTGTAGTTTGGAGCAAGGTTTCAGTAGACCTGGGACAGTGTTTCGCGCACTAGAATCGTTGGCGATGGTGACACTTGAGGAAGAAGCCGAAAGAGGAAGTTTAGAGTTGAAAGTCGATGTAAGGGGAATAGTAGGAATTGAAGAGGGATGTTGATTATGAATACAGTGGTCTTGAGTGCTGTTAAAGGTATGAGGGCGGTTTTCACTTCCCGGTTGCCCACACCGTGGAAGGGTTCTTCTGGAGGTACCTGAAAAGAAAATTGGATTAGAGATGGTCTTAGTGACCTGATAGCGTGACCGCAGTGCCCAAGGGACAACTGCCTGAGGTCGGTCACACACGACCTTTTTATGAGTAATTTTTGTGTTAGCTCCGTACTTGTTGAGACCTTGCCGCCGGAGGCGGCATCCGTGGGATAAGGTAAGGTGTGCATTTCTAGGGTCGATATTTTCTAACCCCACCCCTCCTAGTGGGAAGGCAGCATCGCTGTCATGTTGGTTGTCTGAAGGAAACATCTTACTGATGTCACACCTCTGTACAGTCAGCAGTACGACTTCGCCTTCGGACTTAAGGTTTGTTGCTTTTAGTCTTACCGCTCTTCAACCGACCTTTCTGACATGGTAGGACATTGAGGGACGATTGTTCCAGTCAGCATAGCTCGGTTGCTTCATCACGATAGGCAAGCCCGACCACCACGTCAAGGTAGCAACAACGGTCGGGAAAATATTCACAAAATACAATTGGTTGATCACTAATGACCAAATGTTCGGTTTATCTAGTCCTTTAGTGCTGATTAAATTCTATGGGTCAAGTTGCAATGTGTAAACTAATTTGACTGACTGGAAAACATGTGAACTATATTGAGATGTTAGATGGTTGTAGGCAGTCGGCAGGAAACACTACCCGATCTAGATTTCGTGTTAGCTAGCAATTTTCAGCAAGGTATACCCATAGTATTTAAGTAATTGATCTTCTTCACTGGAATCAAATCTGCATCACCTAGCTTTACAGTTTGAGAAGTTACTACTGATCTGCTAGGTTGCAATTGACCTACCTACTGTAGGACTGAAAAATTTACAACCGAATAATAACTGATACTTTAATGCTGATCAAATCCTATCGACCATTAATAAGGACTAAATAGACATGACATTTGATCGTTATTTATTACGATCAATTAATTGTGGAAAGTCCATTACCGGTCGGAATTGCAACCAATTATTTATCACTAAAAGGAAATCATTTGGTAGCCAGAATAACATAACTATACCATTGTATTAAATGATACGCGTTCAAACCGCGCTGAATACAAAAGTATGGGGTAGATTTTTCAAGATTTTTAGACGAGAGGATTACAAACAACCATCAAACTCTATATTCAAAACATTCTATGAATTGAGCAACAAACTCAAGGTCCGATGGTGATGTCCTACTGCTGACTACACAGAGGTGTGACGGCAGTAAAATGTATCCTTCAGATAACCAGCATGACAGCGATGCTGCCTTCTTATAAGGAGGGATGGAGTTAGAAAAGGTCGACCCTAAAAATGCACACCTCGCCTTATCCCACGGATATCCATATACAGCGGTAAGGTCTCAACAATTACGGAGCTAACACGAAAATTACTCACAAAAAAGTCATGTGTGACTGGCCTCAAGCAGTTGTCCCTTGGGCACTGCGGTCACGATCTCAGGTCAACTAAGACCACCTCTAATCCAATTTCCTTTTCAGGTACCTCCAGAAGAACCCTTCTATGGTGTCGGCAACCGGGAAGTGAAAACCGCCCTTATACCTCCAACAGCAATCAAGACTGAAGAAACTTAGAAGATTAAAACCTTTAATGATAAATATGATCTTAAGATGAGAAGAATAGATTAATACAATGGAAATGAATAAACAAAAAATTTAAATTTTCAATATTGTGAATAATAATGATAATATTAGATTGGAATAACATAATCTCTAGTGAAATGAAATAACAACAAAAAAGATAGCTATTCTCATGAATGCTAGTTTCTAACCAACTTAATATTGATTAAAATTCAATTCATTTTATATTGCATGCAATTAGTTCCCTTTATGAATTGAAATAAAGCCAGAACAAATATAGAGGTAGAATATTATGGATTCACTATTGTTGTCGTGGTTTCTCATCATCAGCTGCTTACAACCAATTTTGTATTAGAATTTTACATAGAGATAACATATAGGTATGGAACAATTGACATAAGTGAATGTAAAGAATTGGAATGACAAAGGTTATCAATGATAACTATATATATGCAAGAACAGGTCAGAAGTTATTTAGTGTTAGAATCAAGGAAACAATTAAGGATGGGTGCTGTAATAATTGATTTAAGTTCAGAGATAGATAAGATAAATTATATGATAATTTTAGAAGGTAATGAAGGATTCATGGTACTAACAACTGATAAACTGGATTACGTAATCAGTCAGTCAGTCAGTCAGTAACAACGTAGAACTTCGTAAGTACATACATCAGTTCGAGTTACCATACCACATTAGTACAGAGATGCAGTTGTCGATTCAAATCCCGTAGTGGTAGTGGTAGTAAAAGTATAAGCAGTAATCGGAAACATTAAGGTTTGAAGATGTTATTTAAAGAGTATAATCCAGTGAAATAAATTTGGGAAGAGAAAAAAAAGAGACAAGGAGGAATCAAGAGATTAGAATTTGGGAGAACACAAAGAGTGGATGCACCTGAGCCATTGTAAACGATTTTCAGTCATGTCATTACGTAATAATTGAATAGAATTTGAAAAGTTCACGCAATTTAAGAGGATCAAGTGAGCGGAAATGTGTGAATGAATGGATGGTTTAAGAATTCGGTAATGGGGGGGAGGAATATAACACAGAATAAAATAGCACAAATAACCAAAAAAACAAAACAAAAAATAGATTACCAGGGTAATAATAAGTTTATTACTGTCTCTTTTTGAATACATAAATCCAATTTAAGTTTTATATTCTTAAAAGAAGTGTGTACCATACAAGAAATCAAATGAGCTTATTGTGAAGGAATAAGACCAAAAGAGAAAGAAAGAAAGAAAGGAACAGAGAAGAAAAACTACATGATCAATATATGCATGAACAAGAATAGTATATAATTAAAGATACACTTTTCTATCTTTTTTTTTTGTTTTTTTTCCTATGAAACCAACATCGAATTTAATTCACTTGGTACTGTTTTACATGAATCTTGCCATTGATGTTTTAGGACTGAAATTGATCAGTCTCTTATTGGCATATGTGCATACTGTGCGTATGCCTCGATATTACCTTAATCTACAAGCATTATAAGCAAAGATGGACAGTGGCTAGCAGTGGAATCCAGGACGCGCGTTTCGTCCTGTTTGGGACTCGTCAGCTGGATGTACCTGCATCTCAGAGTTGATGTTCACTCTGGGACTCGAACTCAGTGCCGTTCGCTCCAAATGGCATCGCGTTATCCACTTAGCTACTGAGTCCTGATAGCCACTTGCTTGTGCAATGGGGTGAAGTTTAATTCACTTGGTATTGTTTTACTTGAATCTTCCCATTGATGTTTTTGGACTGAAATTGATCAGTCTCTTATTGGAATTTGTTTTAGTAAACAAGTTTAATTATATTTTTATGAAGAATGAAATAGAACACTAGTACAAAATCACCACCATTGGCCTTTTTTATCATTTATTTTTAATGAAGAGCAATTTGAGGGTCAATTTGAAGGCAATTTGAGTCAATTAACTTTTCTAATATGTCATGCATCGACTGTGGCAGACTGGCTGGCATGCCAACAATGTCCAGACTCATAAACTCAGCTGTAAACTACACTTTTTACATACTTACGTACGCCTGTTACTCCCAATGGAGCATAGACCGCCGACCAGCATTCTACAACCCACTCTGTTCTGGACCTTCCTTTCCAATTTTTGTTCATTCTTCTCATGTCTGTCTCCATTTCTTTGATCTTCCTCTTTTCCTTTAGCCTTGAGGATTCCATGTGAGGTCTTGCCTTGTGATGCGGTTGAGTGCTTTCCTCAATGCGTGTCCTATCCACTTCCGGCGATTCTTCCTCCGCTGGGATCTGGTTTGTTCTCTCCCACAGTAGGTTGCTACTGATCGTGTCTGGCCAACGGATCAAAAGTATTTTGCGTAGACAACTGTTAATAAACACTTGTATCTTCTGGATGAAGGGTTTTGTAATTCTCCAAGTTTCAACCCCATACAGTAGAACTGTCTTGACATTTGTATTGAAAATCCTGACCTTATTATTTATTTATTTATTTGGACACATAAATATTGGTACAAGAGTGCGCCAAATATATATGCGCCACACAAAACAATGAGAATTTAAAGAGAAGGAAAAAAAGGTAAGGAGTGTAAAAAAAGAGAACAATAACGAAGAGATTGGTGTAAGGTAGTGTAATAATAATAGTAATAGTAATAATAATAATAATAATAATATTAATAACAATGGGGGAACGGAAGCGTACAATCAGAAGAAATCTCTCAGTTAAGGAAGAAGCAACCACGTTTTATGAAGAAAGTAAAGGAAGGTTACAGCAGGATCGACACTGGCTTCTATTCTGAGCCATATCTGATAACGTCTCTAGCCACTGTGTAGCACCATCTCTCAGACCCCAACCAGGGAGTCGTGAAGCACCAACAGAAGCCAGTCCTTTGCAGCTTTCTTTCATACCACGACACCATGTCATATACTGACCACCTCTTCGCTTTTTCCAACCAGTCCCAGAGTCGGCAAAAAATGCATGACGTGGAATTCTCTGGGACGACATTCGTAGAACATGACCAAGTCACCGAAGTCGGTGTTTCAAGATGGTGACAACAATTGCATTATCATCTCTGTGCCCGAACCTCTGCATTACTGACATGGTGTTGCCACTGAATGTCAGCAATCCTTCGGAGACAGCGATGATCGAACACAGAGTCTTCTAACGTCCTCAACTCGCAGAGTCCAAGTTTCACAAACATAGAGCAAGACTGCTCTCACCGACACGTTGTAAATCCGACCTTTTGCAGCCAGACTAACATCACGAAGGCGCCAAAGGTGGCCCAGATTGGCATAAGCCGCTCTGGCTTTCACTATACCTGAATTGATCTCATCACTCACGCCACCACCAGCACTTATGCAGCTACCCAGATACACGAACTTCTCGACTACTTCTATCTGCTCACCATCCAGGGTGAGTACAGGATTAGGATCCTGCCAGTCTTGTAGAAGTACTTTGCACTTCGGAGGTTCAAAGCACATACCATACTTACGGACATTGATTGCCAACTGATTAAGTGCGGATTGCATGGCTTGGGCATTATCGCACAGTAAGACAATATCGTCCGCATACTCAAGGTCGAGAAGTCTTTCTCCAGGTAACAGATCCACACCACCATTACTTACATCCATCAGAGCTGTTTCTAGAATGTCATCGATGGCAAAGTTGAAGAGGAATGGTGAGATTGGGCAACCCTGTCTAACACCACTGCTCGAATGGAACAATGGAGAAGGGTGGTTGTATGCCCTCACTCTACCTGAGGTGTTTGTATATAGGGCTTTTAAGATGTTAATAAACTTCTCAGGCACACCCTTCTTCAATAGACAATCCCAGAGAACAGTCTTGTCCGACGAATCGAAGGCAGTCCTGATGTCGAGAAACACTACGATTGTTGGCCTTTGATAAGTGTGGCGGTGTTCTAACATTTGGCGGAGGGTGAAGATATGATCAATACATCCTTGACCAGAACGAAACTGTTGGGGACGATATATCCCCAAAACTCATATTTGTAATTTTATCATATCGATTAACTTATCGATTAAATGATTAAATAGCAGTCAATTGATGAACTCATTGATTAATGTTTAAAAGTTTCCCATGACAATTTCGATTATATACATTTGCATATATACGTTTTAAATTGTGTTTGTGGGCTCGCTCGTTTTCTGGCTGTCTGAAGAATTTATTTTCCATACCAAGCTTGGACTTCTCCTTCTAGATAGCGGGGCTGGAACGCATCGATAGCTAGATTATTGGTCTTTGGTCACCGAGGCTCGTTCTCGTTCGCAGACTAAGTGAACTCGTGAAGCTTTAAACCTAACAGAAATCCAGCCTGCTCCTCGCGAGTCAATCTTTCTCGAGTTTTGAACAACCTACGAAGTATGACGGAAGCCAATAGCTTGGACGCAATCGGAAGTAGACTTATCCCCCGATAGTTGTTACAGGAACGACATGAACCCTTTTTAAAGATAGGGACAACTATCGACTCATTCCATGACGTTGGTACACTCTCTAGCTCCCAGACCTTTGTGAACAAGGTCGTCAGTTCTTTAGCCAGAGTCACCACCGTCTTTAAAAAGAGCCGGAGGTAAGTCATCTGGGCTAGGTGATTTGTAACGCTTCAAGAGTTGGAGTTCCTTGCGGACTTCGGCCTCATTCGGTGGATCAGTCGTCACCGGCTATGGAGGGCAGGACAATCTGGCCGATGTTGCCGGAGCAGCAGGCCAGTTGAAATGCCCTTCGAAGAACTCTGCCCATCGTCCAAGACGTCGATGGATGTTAGTGATTGGCATCCCGTCATCCTCACAGATTGTTTCACTCACACCAGAATTCTTGCTGCCAGTGGCTCGAATGAGTTGGAAGAGCTCCCGGCAGTTACCAGATGCAGCTGCTGCTCCCAGCTCATTAGCACGCTCCGACCACCAGGCTTCTCGGTCCTTACGCAAGCTTTGCCCAATTCCACTACGTAACAACCTTCGTTTGTGGTCAAACTCACGGTCAGCCGGAGTAGACCAACGGGCTTCAATGAGTTGTAAGGATCCTGCAGAAACCCAGTGCTTATAAGTGGGACGTTTCGCAAACCCACAACTGACTTTACTCGCCATTTTGATGGCGTCATGCAATTGCGACCAATGCCCATCTATACTTTTTGATGGAATGGTAGCTAGCCTAGAAGCTAGCTCGGTTCGATACTTACTAGCAACAGAAGTAGCAACCAACTTGCTGACATCAATCCTTTGATGGCGGTCACTTCGTTGGCCACTGAAAAGAAATGTAAGATTGGCGCAGACAAGGGCATGATCAGAATCCAGATAGGTACTCCAAAAGGAGCGGCAATCTTGTACACAACCACGCTAGTGGTAGCTGATCGCGATGTGATCAATCTGAGTCCAGGCTTGAGATGCAGAGGGAGGACGCCAGGTGGCACATCGGCGATGACTGTGCCGGAAGTTAGTGCTAGCCAGAAACAGGTCGTGGTCTGTGCACAGTTGCAGTAGACGGTCCCCGTTATCTGTCCTGCGACCAAAAAGTCCCCATTGGCCACTTAAACGACTCTCTTCTGTGCCTAGACGCCCGACCTGAGCATTCAAATCTCCGGCTAGTACTACAATATCTGTCGAACGCACTTTCTGGAGAACAGATAACTGGTGGTGAAACATCCTTGATTGCATCCGGGCTGCAATCTGTAGGGGCATAGGTGGGGATGACGAAAAGACATCGTTTCTCACGCCGATTTCTTCTCACTTCGATGGAACTCTCTAGTCTAACAGCACATAACCAACTGTTAATCGGGACCCAGTCGATTAGTGCTGCCTCAGCTCTAGCGCTCAGTGCGACACCAACGCCAGCAACACCAGACGAAGATGCCACAGGGTCCCCGGATAAGCGCACGTGAAACAAGGTTTTCGAAGCGACAGATGGAGAGCGAATTTGTAGTACTTCACCGGTCTTGAATACGGGTCTCGGATAGACAACAAACATCAATATTAAGACTTTCTAAAGACATAGCCAGCCCTATCTGTTGTCCGACCTGCATAAATGTGCGAACGTTGAAGGCAGCCAGTTTGAACGGTGCACGTGGTTTCAGAAAAACTGCTTCAGTACTCATATTCGGTGGTAACATACAATTTTCAACCGGACAGTGACTCGAAAACGTTTAGATACAGTCGAATTTCCACCATAGACGAGCTGCTGTATAAGTCGAAAAAATAAGTATAGACAGAGTAGGAATAAAAGAGGGTGAATAATGACGTAGTAAATAATAATAATAACAATAATATTAATAATCATAATAATAATTTAAATAATTTTATTGTTAGTCGAGGCAAGAAAAGTAGTTTCCATAAGTATAGACAGTTCATCATTTGTGTGTGGGTTGTGATACTACCCGGGTGACCAGACCGAAACAGGTGGTTATCTTAGGGAGCCACACCCGGAGCCTTTGACCTAAAGGTCTAACTCACAAGGCAATGGAGCATCGTGAGGAGATGCAGCTCCATGGTAGCCGGTGACCAACGATTGGGTCATACGCCATTTGTTCCCGCAGGATACTGGAGCCCATGTGCACTATTGGTTTGGTTTGGAATCCGGTTAAAGCGCCGGACATTCGTTTTTCGTCCTCTCATTTTCGTAAACAACACCCCCGCCACGAGAAGGCAGTGAGTAGGACTTCCCTGGCAGAGGCTGTATACGCGTGACCGTGTGAGAGTATTCCGAGAGGGAAGGCAAACCCACCCCGCTCTCGGCCATACCAGGGCATTTGGGGGCTTTTGTAATTCTCCAAGTTTCAACCCCATACAGTAGAACTCTCTTGACATCTGTATTGAAAATTCTGACCTTGATGTTGGTTGACAGTTGTTTTAAGTTTCAGATGTTATTCAATTGTGAATATGCTGTTCTTGCTTTGCTGATCCGCGCCTTCACATCTGCATCAGATCCACCGTGTTCATCAATGATGCTGCCCAAATATATAAAGGATTTTACATCCTCCAAATTTCCTCCGTCAAGTGTGATTGGATTGATGCATGTTGTGTTGTGTAGGAGAATCTTGTTTTTCCCTTTGTGTATGTTGAGACCTACTGTTGCTGAGGCTACTGCTATACTGGTCGTCTTCTCCTGAATTTGTTGTTGCGTGTGCGATAGAAGAGTCAAATCATCTGTGAAGTCTAAATCGTCCAGCTGCATTCTAACTGTCCACTGTATTCCATGCTTCCCTACAGATATTGACGTCTTCATGATCTAGCCGATCACCAAGAGAAAGAGAAAGGGTGATAGTAAGCAATCTTGCCTGACATCGGTCTTTACTTCGAACGAGTTTAGGAGCTGTCCTCCATGCATGATTTTGCATCCATCATAGAAATTCCGTAAAATATTGACTATCTTCTCAGGCACGCCGTAGTGTCGAAAAAACCTCCATAGTGTTGTCCAAATTTTACATACACGATCTAGTAATTTTACTAAGTTACCACCTTAAACAAAAACAGATCGTTGCGATTACGACATGTAATCTAGTGGTTAAGAGATGAAACCTTTCACCACTATTATAAGCCAGGGTGTTTCATGAAACAACTAATAAATGTTCCTAGCATCTATACACTTATTTACTATTGAACATAAATTATTCTTTACAGATTTACTCAAAAGTAAAACGAATGAGTAAATCAGAAATCATATAAGATGGTAGATCATTCATTCACAAGAGAAAAAAAACTTACTCGTGTCAGATAAATGGTACGTTTGTTTACACGAATATTCATTAAATAATAGACAATTCGACTGTTGATATTACCTGAGAGATTATAAGAAGACATTTGGAACAATGGAAGTTGAATGAAAAAAATCGAAGAGTAATTAATTATTTGTGAACTATTTAGATAGTTTCACTTAATGTACAAAGTATTAATGACATTGCATATGAGTAAGTACAATGATATATATGTATTAGTGAGGTTCATAGTTGATAAATAGATAACTAAACAATATATGTCCTATTTGGTGAAGACGCTGATAAAATGGAGAGTGTTTTGATAGCACTGAGTAACAATGCCAGAATGTTTGAAATGCGCTTCTCTCCCTCTAAATGCAAGTTGTTGCTCCCGAACTGGCCTGCATCAACACCTGAACTACGGATAGGGAGTGAAGTAGTCGATCTCGTTGACAACTTCACTTATCTTGGAAGTCTGATCAGCCCTAATGGGTTGGTGTCTGACGGAATCTCAACACGGATTCGAAAAGCTCGTTTGGCTTTTGCCAACTTACGCCACCTATAGCAAAGGCGAGATACCCATCTATCAATAAAAGAACGAGTATACTGAGCAGCAGTTCGTTCTGTTCTAATTTACGGCTGCAAAGCGTAGCCATTAACGGTAGGAGATACTCGAAAGCTGCGAGTATCTGACCACAGATGCCTTAGAAATATTGCTGGCATCTGCTGGGATCACTGGGTAAGTAATAGTGAGATTAGACAACAGGGTATTGGGGAATGATGGTAAATCAGTTGATGAGGTTGTGAATCTTCATCGACTAAAATGGTTGGGTCACTTGTTGCGTAGACCTGAACACCGATTACCACGACGCGCAATGGTGACTAGTGTTGGGGATGGTTGGAAGAAAGTTAGGGGTGGTCAAAACAAAATGTGGCATCAGTTCACGAAATCCTTAACTTGTAGTCTGAGCCATGTCGGTAGATCCAGACTAATTGGTTGGGGTCCGCGTAACTCTCGTACCCAATGGTTGGAGACTCTGGGTGACATGGCTCTGAATCGATCACAACGGCGTAGGTTTATACACTCTCTGTCTTCCCTTAAACTATGTGGTTAAAATAGTTTCATATCTTTCTTCTTGTACTGTATCCTGATATGCAATCTTTCTATTATATATTACCACCATTGACTTAACTACTCCTAGGAATCCGGTGTTCAGCTTGCTGTGTTAATGCGGTGTGGCAACTTGGACCGATGCGTATATATGCCTGTCCCTACGTTATAGCTGACTGACTGATATACATATGAAGGCTAATAACACTATTCGGTTGGCGAAAATCATTGAAATAGTGTTGAAGTGAACCAGTGACTGAGAGTTCCAGCATTGATTTTTATAACAATTACAAATAGCTATAAGACAGTTATTAATTGAAATTAGTGCAAGTAGAAATTCTATTTAGGCCAATAAAAAATCGAATTCTAAACAAAACAGATTTACGATATTCAGTATATTTATTTAAAGACTTTTCATCTCAGATAATTAATAACGTTTTCGTTGAAATCGTTAAATGATCAATGTTAGATCACTACTGAAAATCTGGAAGTACTGAACAGCTGTTTTCTCTTAGTACGAGACTATTTAGCAGTGCATATCCACAACCCCAAACACAGTGAGAGAACCCAACACCATTGGTCTTGTGAGCAAACGTTAGACCTGTAGACCACTGATCCGGCATTCAACGGTGTTAATGTCTATCTTCAATCAATCCACAATATTACGCGACCATACTTCATTGTGTTTGGTGGGTAATTGCCTCATACCGAACACGAATGAATTCCACTGGTGACAGCTTCTCATTAGAACTCCGTGCACAGATAAGGAGTCCCATACTAGAACAAAACGGCCGACCAATGTTTAAAGAGTTTTAGTAATAGCCTAACACTGATCAGTTCATGATTTCAATCTCAAACTCAATCAACTCCACAACCCTATACTAACTACTAACTTTTTAAACGAAAAAGCTAATTCGATATTGCTAGCTAATGTTAATTAAAACTAAGAAGTTTCGTTTGTTTTATGTCATTTAATGTGAAAGAAGATTGAATGGGTTAATAGATATGAAAGATGATCAGGAAAAAAAAAGGTTTATTCATTGATTTTATTGATAAAAGTATAAACTTATAAATATTTTATCGACTACTGATAAAATTAATTAATCAAGATATTATGAAACCGTTCATCACATAAATATTGATCTATAGTTACCAATCAATGAGCAATGACGAATGATGATAGCTAGAACTTAACAATTGGTTAGGGTATACAAACTATCCCCACAACTAATTTTTTTTGATAACATACGTGAATAACGTTTTTTAGCAGTTTTGGAGCGGTGACTAAGTGGTCAAGCCAATCTACTTTCAACTACTAGGTTGTAGTTTTGAGTCGTATTCGACCTAATTGAGTTTGGAGAGTCGAACAGTACTCCTAACACACAAATACTTAAAGAATAGTGGAAAGCAAAGCATGCGAATCTGTACTTAATAAATGAGTTACATCTATCTATTTCTCAAAAATTCCTATGAAGATTGAAACTATTTAGTTAATTCGTGCAGTCTTTCTAATTGGCATTTTCGCATGAATATTGATTGTTTGTGATCACATCCAATTTGTTAATTCTATCTCAAAATCAAGCTGAGATATTATATATACAAAGGGATATGTTTCACTTGGATTTTGTCGTTCTCATTATTAAATACCATGCTTATTTTCTGCACTGCTATCTTTTTTAGGTTCTATCATTGAGCCTGGAGCCTTCGATCCAAACGTCTGATCCACAAGGCAGTGAAGCAACGTAAGGAGATGCAGTTCCATGGTTGCTAGTGACCAACAATAGGTTCATACACCATTTGTTCCATCAGGATCCTGGAGACCATGAGCACCATCGGTGTGGAATCAGGGTTTTTCAACTCCTCTAAGTAGACCCTTCATATCCACCAACCCGATTAAAGCACCGAACATTTGCTTTTCGTCCTCTCAATTGGGTAAACAACAACCCCGCCGCGAAAAGACAGTGATTAGGACTTCCCTATCAGTGGTTGTAGACATGTGGCCATATGAGAGCATTTCGAGAGGAAGAGTTGACTCTCACCACTCTCAGCCGTACCAGGGCATTTAGATGATACATTAAATAAGGAGCGTACAGCTGCAGAAAGTCTAAATGCATACAGGAAAATCCATTATGAATTCAAAATAAAAATGGTTACTAGTAAAGAAAAACAAAACTGAAATGATTCACACAAACTGATTAATGTATAAACAACATACTGGAAGTAACAAACAAAATGAGGAGATAAATAAAGAATAATGAAAATCACCAACAACAAAAAAAAGCGAAGAGCTTTAATATTCAAGATGTCTATATTCCTTTTTATTGTGTTTAAACATCAAGCTATATCAAGAAAAAAACATCAGTTCGAGTTGCCACACCACATTAGCACAGAGATGCAGTTGTCGATTCAAATCCCGTAGTGGTAGAGGTAGTAAGAATATAAACAATAATCGGAAAGATTAGGGTTTGGAAATGCCTTATAAAGATTGTATTAGTCAGTAAATCAGTTATGACTAGCATAGAAGCTGATACAGTTGTAGTTTAAAGTTCAAGCTACCATACTGGACCGAAATAGTAAGATAAAATCAGTAAGACGAACAACAAACAAATGATAACTATTATCAACCATATTAAGGAAAGATAATAATGAGAATATAACTCGAGAAGAAATGGAAAGAAAGTGAAAAAGGTAACTAAAAATTAAAGTCTATGAAGAGGTAAAGAGTGAATCCACTTAAGTTCCTGCTATTCATTCTTAGCCATGTCACCTATACCATTACTATTACTATCATTGTTATTATTACCAAGTAAGTATTCCATCTTTATCAGTTTTGATTTGTTTTAACCAAATGTAACTAAACTAGGTTAGACATAGTTCTAGGAATGACCATAAGTTTACAAGAACAAACATAGACATACTTGCAGACCGACACACATAATCATTATTAAGCTCTTTGAATGGGAGATAATGAAATCTTTTTTTCTGCATGCATATATACAGAACACACAGTGAGTACACTTTTGTAAATTCAACTCTGAGATGTCCTTTTTCTAACTAAACCAACAACATTAATTGCAAAGTACGATGAATTAATTACATTTTATTGGTCGAAAAAAATACATGTTAATAAGCCTTAAAAGACAGATGGATTAAATATAATCTTTGCATTAAAAGAGTCAGTGGTTATTTATTTATTTGAACACATAAAAATTGGTAAAAAGGGGCACCGAATACATATGCGCCACACAAATCACTTGATTTGTGTGTGGGCTGTGATACTGCCTGGGTGCTCAAACCGAAGCAGATTTTCTCGGAGGGCCACTCCTCGAGCCTTTTGTCTAGGGGTCTAAGCCATAACACAGTGGAGCAACGTAAGGAGATGCAGTCGCATGGCAGCCGGTGACCAACGATAGATTCACACGCCATTTGTTTCATTAGGATCCTAGAAACCATGTGCATCAGTGGTTTAGAATTAGGGTTTTCCGACTCCCCTAGGTCAACCCTCCGTATCCAACAACCTGGTTAACAAACCGGACATTCGCTTTTCATCCTCTCGATTTCGTAAACAACACCACGAGAAGGCAATGAATAGGAATCCCCTGGTAGTAGCTGTATACGCTTGGCCATGGGAGAGCATTTCGAAAGGGAGAGCTAACTCTCCCTACCCTCGAACGTGCCAGGGCATTTGTTAGCTTACATCTGCCTTGATAACCGAAGAAATTCGATCTCTCAAATTTGTGATTCACTTAATTATAATGACAATCTGATGAGTTCAGCCTACACATCTTTTCTTTCTAGACTTTTTAGGACTTAATTATGTTACATGAAAAGTTTTTCTGGGTGGCGCTTTTCTAGCAAACTTCATTTCTGAGGGAAAGCAAGGGCAGTATTACAACAATTGAGGAACGTCTGCAAATCTAAACAACTGTCGGACATCATAGTCAAGACAGTTCTATTGTACGGAGCTGAAACGTGGAGAATAACTACATCATCAAAAATGTACAAGTATTCATAAACAATTGTCTACTCATGAAACTCAATGTCTATTGGTCGGATACCATCGGCAGCAACCCTACTGTGGCAGAGAACAAACCAACTTCCAGATGAATAAGAAGTTAGCAGAAGACGCTGGAGGCGGTAGTTCAAATATTGCGGAAATCATCAAATTGCATCAAAAGGCAAACCCTAAATTGGGATGCTGAAGGCGAAGGGGAAAGAGGAAGACCAAAGAACACATAGCGACGGGACTTGGAGGTAAACATCAAAAGAATGAACAGCACTTGGAAACAACTGAAAAGCAGAACCCAAGACAGAGTTGGTTGGAGAACCCTGGTGGACGGCCCATGCTCCAAAAGAAATAACAGGAGTAATTAGTTGTAGTAGTAATATGATGATTATATATATATATCAACTAGTCAGTCTGCATTCTTGAAGGAACTAACGCTCCCCCATAATATTCGGGCCAATTTTTTAACTATTAGAAACTGCAATTAAACTATTTAGGCTGTGACCAACCTACTGTACGACAGTTTAAGAAGAAATGTTCACCAACCAACTAGCTAACTAAAGAGCTCGATAATTTATTCAGCAAAACAAAATAGAATGAACTTACCTTCAATACGATTGGCTAGATATCGTTTGCCTTGATCAAATATTTTAATATACGACCAATCCTTATCCAAATCATCATCAATTGATTCGTACCGCTTCTCATAATGTTCAATACGTTTAAGAAAATCTTTTAACGCTTCTTCTTTATCGATACTTTTGTAATCAGGACTGTTGACTTTTACTTCCTTGAAAACAAATGAAGAAAAGTATAATGGGAAACCATACAACTGGTATAAACGAAAAAATGAGAAGTTCGATGTGATGGTATTAAGGAAGGAAGTATCCTCTAGCTCAGCTTACGGAGTGCGACTCACCTGACATTATTTTCATTGAGCTGAACAGCTCTAACTAGTTTTTAATATTCCCCTGAAACATTAACAATATTAGTGCATACTGAAGAGTAAATGTCAGTCAGTCAGCTATAAACAACGTAGAACCTGATATATATGTACATCGCTCCAAGTTACCATACCTCATTAGCACAGTGAGATGAAATTGTCACGGTAAATTGCAAACTACTTCAAGTAGCAACAGTATTAGTGCTTATAGAAAAGATTAGAAATCGGTTAAACGACTCGGGAAAATATAAATTAATGAATCTTAAAGAATTATAAGGAATTTAAGAACTTATGATTTAAGGTATGTGTTATGTCCCAACAAGAATAATGAATGGTAACTCTTGGGATCCATTTATGGATCAATACTAAACGTATATTTCTATTGTATAATTATTAAGTAACTAAACTATGCATATTCATACTCCTCTTATTATAAGCTTTATTTTGACCCATAAACTATTATTAAACATTTTTAAATTCTTGAGTTATACCCAATATATTAATTACTACCTCCCTCATTCACAGCCACATCTGGCTAATTCACGTACAAAGGTTGGTCCATATTTTATGCTACATTGCGGTCTGTTTGATTGGTATATGAACTCAGTATGTTTGAAATATAATGATTCATATCGCAGAGGCTGAGACTGGTATTGAGGACTTAACTGGCTGGGTTAGGCGGAAAGCAGGATTAATCAGGACTCTAGGCTGCTCGCACGTGTTTTACGCGTCCTTGGTCCGATCGATAATCCGCTGCCTCTGATTGGCGGCTTTGGGCTATAACAGGGGAGCAGATGAAATCTGACCGAATTTCTACGGAATGGCAGGACCAGATTTACAGATGCTATTTTCTCGAAATGTGTACAATATATTTAGTAGCTGACACATACATTCAAGCCTGAAAGGTAAAATGTGTCAACCCTCAACAAAATTCAGGGCCAAGAACTTAGTCCTGAACTACAGGCAGACTAATGTCACCACAGTCGTCTTACAGATATTGAAGAAATTGAAAAAGGGTTGTTATCCGGACATATACTAAGAGAAGGTCTAGTTGACGTCTTGCAACATGGCTTCAGAAGAAAAAGGCTGTAAACTTAATATTTGTAAAATTTTCTAAGGTTTTCCACATCCGTGTTTAGAAGCGACCGGCAATCATGCTGTACTTTGATATCAGTAAAGATTCAGATTTGTGTAGTAATGACAAAAGACCTACGGCATATGTTATTCCTTTTCTAGCATGCTTCTGTGAGTGTTTTACGCGCCCTTGGTCCAAGCGATACCTCACTGCTCCCTAATCGGCGGTCACAAGTTATAACAGTAAGAAAAAGAGTGAAGGCACCTGCGTCGTTAAGCTGTTATCCAAAGTTCCTAACCATTTGTTACGATAATCATATGGACCTCAAATATATAGTCTCCTGTTACCTACATAGCTCAGTCCAATAGTCAGTGTCTTCACAGACTGATGCTGTAAATACGTTCGGCAGCCCCTAGCTTTCTTCCAAATTACTACTACATTAGCCATCATCGCTCGTTGAGGTGGTCAGTGGATTTATACACGTAATATATGCCTGTAACGCAGCTGAAACGTTACACTATGGACTTCTAGTTTTCATTATCAGATTGTCTTAATCTCACGCTTGTTATTTCTAAATGTCAAATTAAGTCACAGAAAATCGCACTCCATAACAGTGGCCGAGTGATCTCAGTCGATGAAGATTTGTAACCTCGTCAACCGACCTACTGTTTTACTTAATATTGTATGTTTAACCTCAAAACTGTTAAGTCGGCGGTCCCAAAATGCAATAGTAATGGTTTAAAGACACTTATGACCGAACAATGATAACCCAATAACATGTACTATTTTTGAAGGCCACGTTTCACAGTCATAGAGTAGAGTGGAGCGAGCTTCTGGACAGCATACTTGTCCTTTAGAGTTGGTACACGAATATCTTGCCTACGCCACAAGCGACCGAATTGGGAAAAAGCCAATTGAGCTTTCTAAATCCGCACTGACATTTTATCAAACAACGACCAACTGGTGCTGGTGAGAGTCCAAAGGTGAGCAAAGTGTTTCACACACTACACTCCCCATTATTAGTTCAGGTGCCGATGCAGATCAGCCCTGAAGTAACATTTTACACTAATAAGGTTATACCAACGTTTTAAAGCGGCGTTAACAGAGTGTTTAATGATTTCAAAAGAATATAAATTTCAATATTGTATCTGATGACTACTACGGAAGGCAGAAATAAATGATTTCAGACTCCAAGTTACAATGAATAATGCGGTTGCGGATTATCTTTAAAATATTCTCTTCGTTTATTTGGTCACGTTTCTTTGCAATCATTATATCCTTTTAGTGTTGTTGATTTTATCCTTTTGTATTAAATAGAAATGTGCTAACTAGAAATAAACTTTGCAACATGTCTTGGTCTCGAGACTACCTACCGATCTATTTGTGCCTGTTTGGCTGTATAAATAAGTCGTCATAATGAGTGAGGAAAATACATGCCGACAAAATTCTTTTACACGCAACTAAAATCTATCATTCAATCAATCATACACGAACTTTAATGTAGAACCTTGTACAGAAATGTATTACTTCAAGTTGTCACAGTTTGTATCTGCACAAAAAAGCGATTCAATAAAGACAAACTGATATTTAAACCAATAAAAGCAATGAAAACTTTCAGTCAAATCTCAACTACTATGTCATAGATTTAAATCTCTGTCAACTAATTTCAATTTGGCAAACTAAGAAGTATCGTAAACCTTCGTCATACAAATCTGTGATTTAAGGTCAAGTATATATTTCTTTGTCCATGTTAAGATGAGGATTACAAAACAATCAGAATAAAATCTAGCAATCTAAGTGAAAACAACTAACAACAGAAATAGAATCTCAGTGTTCATAACAGTTGGCTGTCAACCAATAGATTACAGGTTTGAACACAACTCTATCTATTTGATTTTGCCATCCTGATGGTGATAAGTGGGACAGTAATGTTAATAAATTACAAAGTCTTCCCTTAGAAATCTGACCCCCAAATGCCCTGGTATGGCCGAGAGTAGGGTTGGTTCGCCCTCCCTCTCGAAATGCTCTCACACGGCCACGCGTATACAGCCTCTGCCAGGGAAGTCCTACTCATTGCCTTCTCACACCGGCGGTGTTGTTTACGAAAATGAGAGGACGAAAAGCGAATGTCCGGCGCTTTAACCGGATTCCAAACCAATGGTGCACATGGGCTCCAGTATCCTGCGGGAACAAATGGCGTACGAACCAATCGCTGGTCACCGGCTACCATGGGATTGCATCTCCTCACGATGTTCCACTGCCTTGTGGATCAGACCTTTAGGCCAAAGGCTCGGGGAGTGGCCCCCCAAGAAAACCACCTGCTTCGGTCTGGGCACCCAGAGAGTATCACAGCCCACACACACGAATATGGTGTGGCGCATATATATTTGGTGCCCTCTTGTACCGATATTTATTTGTTGAAATAATAATTAGTAATCTGACAAGATAAAAAAAACATAATTTAAAAAAACATGATCGTACCAAAACATTCTCCTGAATTAAATTTTTATCTTTACAAATCGACTCGACAAATATAACTTGAAAATTATGCGTTTTACACCGTTCCATTATCCATAACCGACGCTCTCGTGTTGTATTTGTCGCATCAAAGACGGCAATCCTGCCAACATCTGATGTTAACCAGGAGATTAAGTCATCCAATGCTTCCGATGCAATTTTTCTATGAGATTAAGAGAAAAACAACAATAACAGGTTTACTGATGGCTAAACTGAGGTATTCAAAGATTTCCACTATATACAGTTTTTAAAAATTTCCAACGCTGCAGACGTTTGCCTTATTCAACAGTATCTGACAACTGACATAGTCCTTGCACCACTCATAGAAAATGAGTGTATATTTACAAATCACTCATCTTTTAATGTGATATATGTTATAGCGTAAATCAGATATTAGAAACCATTACATTTAATATGGTTTAAACTGAAAATCTTCAATAAAGGGAAGAAGACAAACAATTAAAAGTCGGGCAACTGAAAACTACAAGTTATATGGTGTCAACATAACAAAATTTGTCCATTAAATATGTTTATACATTAATCAATCAATTGAAGCTCAACGATGCCATATACCAACCTAAATATCAGTTGGGGGTACCTCAGGATTGTTGACTGAACTGATTATTTAAAAATCGAATGTCAAAATAGTCATACTCAAAGGTCTGAATCCTACTTCAATTAATCCGAACTTATTAGTCTAATATTTTACTTTCAAAGTTATCAGTTCTTGAATAAGAACATGACACTATATTCGTGAAATAATATACAAGGTGATTAGTATAAACAGAATCGCACAGAATGGAATTAAGAATACATTCGAAGAACTCTATCACAGTTCGAACGATTGGAAAGGTAATAATATTGTTTGTTACTAATTTAAGGTGATTGTTTAACAAATTATACTATGAAGTTTCCTTATACAAAGTGTATTATGAATTCCAACAAACGACAGGCCGTCAGATAATTAGCAGGAATAAATTGTTCCTTTTGTAAGAAGCATTATTCAAAAAACGTATGTTCATTTTGACTACATTTTTGGGTGATGTGACTTGAAACTTCCGAGGTTCTACTACGAGAAACTGAGGCTAAGAGTGAAATGAGACAGCTAAACTTGGCACTGGAATTAACTCCACCATGTGAAGTTCTATTAGCTATGCATCGTGATGAGCAAAGCACAACAAAAACAACACTTCAGAATGTTTATTGTCAGTTCCCATAAAATTTCACGGGGAAAAACAAATAAGTAAGTTAACTTAGTAAAACGATAACCCAAAAACCCTGTATATTTTAGGCTTGAAACAAAGATCTGAACTAAACATCCAGGAAATACGTGATATAGCTACCAGCTGGTTTATCAAGGATGGTTTGTCAATCTCAGATTGATTGACAGCAAAACACTCAACAACTTAAGTTATCGACTTCTAGAGTCGATTATTAAACCGTCCTTGCTCCACACTTATGCTATTTTTTATTGTTATCGACTGCTTTTATCACTAAATGTAAGTAGATTATATGTGCTCAAAGTTGCCGGCTCACTTCTTTAGTCTTTTTTTCCTTTCGGATACCCTGAAACACTGCCCCTTGAACTCTTCCAGTACACAAATCACCTTTGAGCGAAATGTGAACCTACCAAAGACTAAACGTTATACGAAAACAAAATATTAAATTTTCGTTCCCCGTTTATAAAATAAGAACAAGTAATTATTGGAAAAAATAAGGTTCGAAAACGATAAACCATACTGTCTGAGTGCTACGCCTTCATTATTTTCGTCGGAAAAGTAACTATGGTCATTGTAATCTTTCATTTGAAGTCGACGATAAGCTCCAACATTGAAAACTAGAAAAAAACACATAACAACGATGACCCATCATACCTCGTGTATTAATTCCAACCCAATTTAGGTACCTTGAAAGCTTGGTAGATATATATGACTTCCCACGAGCAGGAAGACCGACTAACACAACAACCGTTTTCTCATCGTCGGAACAAGAATCTACAAAAATCAATAATATCGAAGCTTAGACTTACCCCAGCTAGCAAGCGGTGCTATATCTAGGGATACACGACGATCAGAATACATGTTAATAGAATGAAAACTGAGAACTGGTAGGATATGACAAAAGACTTGCAACACTGACTGTAAATTGACCGGTTTGACCTAGAAGTCAAATTGCCACACACTTTTGAAAAGTGGGTAACTGTAATATTGGTGTGAAGTAACTTCATTTTTCTGTTTGTATACCAACAAAGAACCACTTCGGCCAACTACCCTTTGGACCAGTTTGATTAAATTTTATTTTCGTTTCTAACCTGAAGTCAGAGGTATTCAACACTAAGAAAATCTTATGTTCCTCCCACAATTATTTGAACGTTTTGGGTTTTACCTACGTCTTTTTGTCGATTTTGGAGCCTGATAGATTTCTATCAGTCTTTATCACAGTCGAAATCTGAAACGATAGTTTGGGGTATCGACTATGTCGTATCACGCAGGTTGGAGTTTTAAGGTAAACCATGTATTTGCGGTGCTTGTACTCATTGAAGGTTCCCTTGTATTTTCTCGGCGGCTGATTCGAAGTTCAAATGGAATACGTCTATTAGTAGTCGTTTAGTCCTATCTGTATTGAATTGGACTATTCTTGGAATCCTTAGTTAGCAAACCAGTGTTATCTTGTATATGATTGATTTGTCCATAACTTATAGTCTCGCCATATCTATAATGTGATCGTGAACCAAGTCGACACTAGCGATGTTTGAAATTGATAAAAGTGACTTTGTACAACTAGCAATTGAATATAAACTGATAATTACTTTCAATCATAAGAAATATGTACTCCTGATTCCCGTTATGTGTTTGAGTTATTATTGTGATTCAGTGGGTTTTCAAGAAAGTTTAGTGTAGCTGGACAGTACTCTTGTACTCTTATTCTTTACGCCTAGTCCGAAAATAAGTTTCTTGTTTTTTTAAACAAAAGGTTGATAATTAAAGTACAATTATATCACAGCTAATCTCGTGACGGAAACCCTAACGTTAACTGATGAAACAAAATTATAATTGTTATTTAACTCCTAATTTATAGCCCTACTCTTTTTGCATTTTAGACGATATCATTTACTGACTAAAACCCAATGGGGTTACCACAACAGGATACGCCTAGGCACGCCATTAATCCAGCATAGCGCAATCTAGCGTCTAACATGTCATGTGAACTTTAAAAACATCCACATAATGCAACTCTGAAGGCCAAAATTTGAACCACATTTAAAAAATTTTAATGACTTGTTTGATCACTGAACAGACAAGTGAATGTTTGATAACACACTTTGTTTAGATGACAAGTTGTGATATGTTTTGGTATTTGTACTGACTTATGACTTCCTTGTACTTAATTGCGCGTTTGCTACGAAATGCGTTCATTTATGTTCATCTAGTTCTACCTGTCTTGAATTGCACTATTTCGCGAATTCTTACTTGACACATGGATTTGAATACTTCTACTTATTATATTAGCGACACAATGGAACCCGTGACTGAGTGGTTGGACATACATTCCAATTCTAAAGTTTTCGAGGATTACATGGAAAAAGTCGAAATCAAGATCAGGAAAGGGTTTAAATATGACAAAATTGTGGCCTATTTTCTTACATTCATCAGAAATGATGCTTAATGCTCATTAAAAATCTCGGCATTTCCAGATAAGTATATTTGACTTCCCTATGCAACTCGAAAAGAACTATCACCAAATCATGTAGTGTACTAGTTTCGAATGCCTTGAAAGAGCGAAATTTCACAAAATTATTCGTCAGGTCAACCAGAAGGTTAGAGAATTTATCCTCAAATCGCAGAAACATGGCGTGCAGATGCGCGATCGATTGATTACAGGAACTAGCATACCAAATCTGAAAAGAGAGCTTATGCAAATTTCGAAGTGTTCCAAGATGCTGGAACTGAGTGTGTAAATTGCGGTGGAATGCATGTGATTGACTTCTAGGACATCCGGATCTATACTAAATTTCTTAGTTATCCTAATATGATGTGTACTCCAAGTCACGTTAATAGGCAATCAATTGATGATAATACTCGTTCCCACGGAAACATGGATAACAACCCACTGAAGATTTGCACAGCAAGTTACACAGATGAGCACAGGTTTAGTTAGTGTCTGCCGTGCGACAAAATTTATCCACGTAAATTATGCGAGTTCCATCATGCTGTATGCTTCAAGTGTGATAAAATGGGATGCATCACGTCGGTGTATAGAGCAACCGTTCATTTTGCCACTAGTAATACCAAAATTTTTAGCTCGGATTCTACAATTTGGGTGATTCTAATAACAATACACTGTCCTTATTTACGAACTCTAGTTTGATGATGCTTTCATGATTTTGTTGTGGAGGCTAGTTGCATAAAATCCATCATTTTTGTCGGAAGGTTGAGGTCATTGAACCCTCATGCCATAATTGAAACTGTCGGGTATTTTCGGTCATAAACTTACGGTTATTAAATATTATAATTTACTGATAAAGGATGATGAACACTCTATCATAACTTGTGAGTTCCTCATCACTTACCGTGTACTATCGTTACTGGGTCTTGAAAATTTAACAGCACTTCAATAACAGCTTTCCTCCTTGACCACTAAAGACTGTTCTAATGAAGTGTTTGGTCACTTGTCAACAACATAATTGAAGCGCGACACTCTCTTATTGTGATGCTCAGGCGAGAAATGTCAGGAACTTGGAAACCGTATTCAATTCTGTCGCTGCCGCAAAATTTAAAGATCTAGGAAGGAGAGTGCAGGATTGCCAGACATTACTCATAAAAATATAAATGATGAAATTGCTCAAACAGAGAATCTCCATCTGTATATGAAATGTTCGCAGTCTGCTGATGTTTTATGCTACTGATGAATTGAATATCCACAATCTGCTTAAACTTCATAATAAATCTGTGGTTCATATGCAAGCCAGTCACAGCATGAATGCATTACGAGAACCTGGGTGAGTTCACCATACATTCTACTGTTATTTAGGATACTAATAAGTACATTCTGAATCGTAAGGAGTCTATATCCAATGCACATCGAGACAGACTAATGATAAAACTAAGTAGAGGACACAATAGAACATAAAGATTGAGAATCCTATAGAATTGTGGTCTACTATGACGTTAGTACGGCTCTAATAATAGACTTAATTCTAAAATTGTAGACTTGTCATGATATAACTACCTAATCTATAAGATCTTACGTGGAAGTCACATCATCGTCTACACCAACTCACCACATCGTAACAATTACCATTACATGATAAAGAACAAGCTTAGGCTAGAGGTAGAACGATATATTTAATATGAATAAAAGATATAAGGTAACATTCAGCAGAGACCACGCCTGCGAGGCCGAGCCATGCCATCCAATCAACTCGAATAAATTCAACTCTTTCTTCCTGCCTTTTCTATCGTTGGGTTTTTCTCCGTGTCAAATGTTGAATATCCACTTTCCCAGTTGTCTCGTGTTCAGCTTTGAGGATTGTGTGTTTAGGGCCCAATATCACTACAGTCAGTGAGTCAGTCAGTCAGTCAGCTACAACGTAGGACCAGGCACATATGTGCATCGGTCCAGGTTGCCATACCGCATCAGCACAACAAGATGAACACCGGATTCATAGCAGTGGTTGGGTCAAAGGTGGTAATATATAAGAGAAAGATTGCATATAGAGATATAGTACAAGAAGAAAGAATTGGTTCGTAGAAAGAAAGATATGAAGTGATTTTAATCTCTTAGTTTAAAGGAAGACAGAGAGTGTATAGACCGACGCCGTTGTGATCGATCCTGAGCCACGTCAACAAGAGTCTCCAACCATTGGTTAAGATAGTCACGCGGACCCCAACCAAGTAGTCTGCATCTACCAACATGGCTCAGACTAGAAGTTAGTGACTTCAAGCACTGATGCCACGTTTTGGTTTGGCCGCCCCTAACTTTCTTCCAACCATCTTCAATACCGGATAGCATTGCACGTCGTGGTAATCGGTGTTCAGGCATACGTAACACGTGGCCCAACCATCTCAGTCGATGAAGATTCACAACCTCATCAACTGATTTACCATCATTCCCTAATACCCTGTTGTCTAATCTCACTATTACTTACCCGTTGATCCCAGCAGATGCGAGCGATATTTCTAAGGCATCTATGGTCAAATACTAGTAGCTTTCCAGTATCTTCTACCCTTAATGGCCATGTTTCGCAGCCGTAAAGTAGAACAGAGCGAACTGCTGCTCAGTATACTCGTTCTTTTATTGATAGACGGATATCTCGCCTTCGCCAAAGGTGACGTAAGTTGGCAAAAGCCAAACGAGCTTTTCGAATCCGTGCTGAGATTTCGTCCGATACCAACCCATTAGGGCTTATCAGACTTCCAAGATAAGTGAAGTTGTCAACGAGATCGACTACTTCACTCCCTATCCTTAGTTCAGGTGTTGACGCAGACCAGTCCTGAAGCAACAACTTGCATTTCGAGGGAGAGAAGCGCATCCCAAACATTCTGGCATTGTTGCTTAGTGCTACCAGAAGACTCTGCATTTTGTCAGCGTCTTCACCAAACAGGACTATGTCGTCCGCGTATTCTAAGTCGATAAGTGGACCTCCTGGATGGAGATCAAAACCCGAGAACTCATTAGACGAGAAAGTTATTTCCATCAGTAGATCTATGGTGAAGTTAAAAAAATGGGGATGGTGGACAGCCTTGACGGACACCACTTGAGGTTGCGAAAGTAGATGACAGTTCGCCATAAGCTCTGACTCGACTAGTAGTGTTCGAGTAAAGAGTCTTTACAAGGTTTATGTACTTCTGTGGTACGCCTTTCAATGACAGACACTGCCACAGAATCTCGTGGTCTACCGAGTCAAATGCTGCTTTTATGTCGAGAAAGACCACCATTGTCGGACGCCGATAAGTATGCCTGTGTTCTAGAATCTGACGAATGGTGAATATGTGGTCGATGCAGCCACGACCAGGTCTGAAGCCAGCTTGGTTCTCTCGTGTTTGCAGTTCACGAGTCTTAGTTAGGCGTCTGATAATTATCGAGGCTAGTACTTTAGATATTATATTAGTTAAACTAATCCCTCTATGGTTGTCACAGGATGATTTTGACCCTTTCTTATATATTGGGACGAAAAGTGATTGTGACCAGTCAGATGGAATAACGTCTAACTCCCAGATCTTAGCCAAAATATTAGTCAACCTAATCGCTAAAATTGGACCACCATCCTTAAAGACCTCTAGAGCCAATCCATCTGGACCAACTGCCACTCCTCGTTTCAGATTAACTATAGCCTTTTGAACTTCAGCAAGAGTTGGGGGACCTACTTCAATGTTCCATTCACCCTGTCTGGGAATGGAGGGTAGTTGTAGAGTCGCTGAAGGCCAGCTGAACTGTTCTCTGAAATGTTCCGCCCATCGTTCTAAAGGCCTGGACTGGGAGCAGATGAGAGTGTCGTCTTTTTCCGATATAATCTCACTTACAGTTGACTTATTAATTCCAGTTTCTTTTATTAGTCTGTAAAGCTGTCTTGTGTTCCCTATAGTCGCCGCCTTTTCCATCTCTTTTGCTTTCATTGCCCACCACTGCTCACGGTCGTTTCTTAGACTTTTTCTTAGCCTAGATCTGATTTGTTGTCGCTCTTCATCATGTTCGGAACCTGATGGGACGAGTTTGCGAGAATCCATCAGTGTGATAAACTTTGAAGAAATCCACTGGTTCTTTGAAACTCTGTGGTTTAAGTCGCTAATATATGTCACTGCTGCTTCCACAGCTGCTTGTATTTCATTCCAAGCAACATCTGGGTCAGCCTCGTCTTCAGAACTACCTAAGTGTGAACTCAGTTGTTCTTGGAACCTACTTTCAGTCTTCTCGCTACTCAATTCAGTTCTAATGGGTCTTTTCAATGTGGCTTTTTTGCGTCCGGTGAGGCGCAAGGAGATGCGTGCCCGTATTAGGGCGTGGTCGGAGTCCAAGCAGGTACTCCAAAATGAGCGACAATCTTCTACCGACCCCCTCCAACGATGACTGGTGGCAATATGGTCTATTTGAGTCCATCGTTGGCTTGGTGCAGGCGGTCGCCACGTTAGACGATGTCTCTCCTTATGCTTAAAATTTGTGTTTGCTAAAAATAAGCGATTGTCTGAGCACAGTTGCAGCAGACGGTCACCATTATCTGTTCGCTGTGCCGGAATGCTAAAATATCCACCTAAATGCCTTTCTGTTTGGTTTAAGCTACCTATCTGAGCATTAAAGTCACCCCCTACGAGTACTATGTCTGGGCGTTTAGCTTTCTGAAGAAGTTCGGACAGCTTTCTGTAAAATTCATCTTTCACATCATCTGAGCTGCAGTCAGTGGGAGCGTAGGCAGAAATGACGAAAAGGCAAGGACGTGTGTCCCTATCCTTCCGAGTTCTTACGGAGCCGTTTAGCCGAACAGCACATAGACGACTGTTGACGGGGATCCACTCTAGCAGTGCTTGTTCCGCCCTCATGCTTAGTGCTATGCCTACACCTACCAGTCCACGAGAACTGGCCATCGGGGCACCAGATACACGTAGGGTGTATCTCGTTGGCTCTCCGTTTTGCCGAGGTGAGGTCAAGTGAACGACCACACTGGGATCCTGTATGCGTGTTTCGGAGACACAGAATACATCAATGGAAAGAGACTCTTAGGTTTTAGCCAAGGAAGCCTGCTGACCGATTTGACATAGAGTGCGTACGTTGAAAGCTCCAATGTGTAGTTTGGAGCGAGGTTTCAGTAGACCTGGGACAGAGTTTTGAGCACTAGAATCGTTGGCTATGGTGACACTTGAGGAGGAAGCCGAAGGAGGAAGTTTAGGGTTGAAAGTCGATGTAGGAGGAATAATAGGAATTGAAGAGGAAGGTTGATTATGAATACAGTGGTCTTGAGTGCTGTTAGAGGTATGAGGGCGGTTATCACTTCCCGGTTGCCCACACCGTGGAAGGGTTCTTCTGGAGGTACCTGAAAAGGAACTTGGGTTAGAGGCGGTCTCAGTGACCTGATAGCGTGACCGCAGTGTCCAAGGGACAAATGCTTGAGGCCGGTCGCGCACGGCGTTTTCGTGGAAGGTTTTTGACGTGTTAGCTCCGTTCTTCAAAGGGCCTTACCGCCGGAGACGAAAATCCGTGAGGTAAGGTGAGTTGTGCATTTTTAGGGTCAACCTTTTCTAACCCCACCCCTCTTTGTGGAAAGGCAGCATCGCTGTCATGCTGGTTGTCTGAAGGAAACACCTTACTGCTGTCACACCTCTGTACAGTCAGCAGTACGACTTCGCCTTCGGATCTTAGGTTTGTTGCTTTTAGTCTTACCGCTCTTCAACCGACCTTTCTGACATGGTAGGACATTGAGGGACGATTGTTCCAGCCAGTATAGCTCGGTTGCTTCATCACGATAGCCAAGCCCGACCACCACGTCAAGGTAGCAACAACGGTCGGGCAATATCACTACACTCCCATTCAATCAGTAACGGTCGTGGCATTTGTAATAAGTAATGATTCTGTAGAACTATGTTCTAGTTCGTCATTTATACCGTTCTAATAATTGACCCAATTTTACAATTATAAATTTGTCATGACGTGACCACCTAATCTAAGTCGCGCCATTGTCTATTCTAACCCGTCCTATCGCAAAAATCGGCGATATAATGTTCAACGTTTCTAAAGGACACATTCAAGCTGGAGAGAGAACAATATATATAATCTGAATAAAAGAGATAATCTACACAAAAATGACCACGGTTGCAGGATTGAGCCACGCCACCCAATTGAATGTCCCCACTTTCACCAATGTTGGCTTTCTCTTAGCGTTCAAAGTTGAGTATGCATCTTTTGAGTAATTATATGCTCGGTTTCAAAGATTGTGTAGTCAGGAGCCAATACCAATACAATTCCTTTTTACTTGATTGCTCGCTTGTTACGAACTCTAGATATGATACGTCCACTTGTGATCATCCAGTTCCATCTACACTAAGTCACATTATCCCGAAAATTCTTAGCGCATCAATTCGTCTACTTCTAAATATCATACCTTTACGTGTTTATCGGAGCACTTACCTAGTTGAAATTACTTCTAGGTTTGACCCCACATGTCCTAATAACTTGAATGCATTTCTTTCCGCTTTTAATGATTAAATTAACTAACAATGACGCTATTCGAAGGTTTCAACTAGAAACTATTATCGAAGATAGAAAGTGATAATCCTGTGAAGATAGGCCTGACAAGCTTATTTTGTAAATAGTTTTTAATATTATTTGTGTTTATTTTGTCAATCTTTCACTGTCTGTATATTTTATCATTAAATGATTGTACCTGTTGTTTTAGTAAATGACCTTGAACACACTTTCCGTTGTGATACTGACATAGCGTGACACACTTGTTGTTGTTCGCAAATACACTACTACACACGCACACTTCTTGTTCTATTCTCACGCGTTATTGAGCCAATTGCATTCTAAATCGAATATTATCCACATTTTAGACTGTTGTATCATATCTATTACATCCTAAGTCACGGAAACTTACTGGAGTCACATTTACCTCATCGGAGTTATTGCTCATTCATAATTTTGGATTTTGGTGCCAAAAACTCAAAGGAATACGCGACAACTAGCTGATTTAAGTAACGTCCCTGAACTTTTATTTTGTGTTACTAATTTATAAATTGTTATTGTTACATTAACTTTTGGACGCAATAACTTTATTGCTAATTGTTGGTTATTATACTTTTTGGTCCACCACAATCCCAAATGGAAGTGGTGATAAGTTGTCTTCCTCATCAAAAGAACACTGTCTGTTCCATGCTCCTTAGAGTTACATAAGACCTTAATGCAAGCTCAGTTTTTGCGATTACCTTTGTTCTGAATGACAAGTCCTAAAAAGCAGAAAATAATAAAAGCCTTGTATTTATATAACCTGCTCGATCGGCTTGTTCATTCCACTGTTGTCACCTCACGGATGTTGGAACTTTAACCAACTCTAGTCAAATTCATTTCCGTAACTAAATGAGATGAAATTAAAAAATGAAAGTCATATAAGAGAAATAACAATGAGTACTTAGGTTTGATAGTGATTAAGTAAATGTTTAGACGTTATCATAAAAAACAGGTGACATTGGACTGTTGAGAGAATTAGACCCAACGTTACGCCCAACTTCTGTTCTTATCTGTTATTAAGCTCGGTCGACTGATCCACCCTTTTCTAGCGACCCGAATTTCCGCTCATGTACCAAACGTTCGTGAATTGAAAGTAATCAACCCACATCTAATATCTATTATAACAACTACACAACAAGCCTTCAATTTTTAGGTGTCGGAGAGAAATTTTCACACTACCAAACCAGAACAATGTGAAACCGAAGACATTGAAGGCTAAAATTACCAAGAGACAGGTTCAAAAATCAAGTAAAACGAGTACATCCAAAAAGCGAAATTGATAATATTAAAGATGACTATGTAGTGGCATTGGGCCCTAACCACACAGTCCTCAAAGCTGAGCATGAAACAACGGGGAAAATATATATCCAACATTTAACACGGAGAAAAAGCCAACGATGGAGAAGTCGGGAAGAGTGTATTATTTGAATCCAATAGGGTGGCATGGCCCAAACTCTCAGGCGTGGTTACTGTGTACAACTTGCTTTTACTCATATTAATTCATATTGATCGGATGGTATGGCTCGGCATTGCAGGCGTGGTCATTATTATGTAAAATAATTGTTATCAACATTAAATATTTTGTTCTATCTCTAGCCTTAATATGTCCTTCATCATCTGTTAATGATTGTTACAATACGATGAGTCAGGGTAGACAATGACGTGACCTTATAGATTAGGTGGTTGCATCATGATAGATTTACAATCTTAGGATTTGCTCTATCATTAGAACAGTACTAATAACGAAGTAGACCACAATTCTACAAGTGTTTTATCAAAGCCACATCATAAAAGCTCAGACTAGGAGGAGTGAAGAACATTAAGTGAGGTTAAGAGAAATCCAAATGAAGGATGAAGTATAAGACAGGGAAAATGAACAAATAAATGACAGTACTGTCCAATGGAACACTGTGGAAGGATTTTCAGCGTGTTCTTTCCGTTACAATAAACACTCATTGACATACAGGCCTCACTACTTACAACAGTATACTTGAAACCATACATGACTGTGTGATCACTAGTACTTATACCAATACGACTGAGGATCCGACTAACGGCCTACTGTCTAATACCTCACGAAGACATGGTATTTTAATGTCTCTTACTAAGATTCCCTTTCTTGTCTTGAACCTGACTTGTGTTACTGGTCTACCCAAACTAGGAAGTACTCTCCACACGAGATGGAAAACTTACATATTGCTCTCAGAAAAGAGCATATCACCATCGAGCCACCTCTTGTATTGCTGTCTACTTGAAATCATTTGCAACTGCATTGTAAGAAAAGATTACCTTTCGGATCACCGCTTCCAGAGAAATAGAACCAAATCATTCACATACTTCCTCACACATATTAATATTCCTCTGAACTAGGTAAAACATTTTATAGCACAGAGCCACTTACATAAATCATAACGGTAACCAAGGAAAATTCGAATTCTATAGTCCATAAAATACACGGTCATTAAATTCATATAAACTAATAACCCACTACATTCTAGACATTTAGCCGAAAAATCCTCGTACGTAGACTACTGATACGCACTGCTTGGTAGGTAGTCTGAATCTCAAATCCATTTACATTCAAATGCATGAAGCTCATTGATCTGCCTTATATTGCTCATCGGTTTATACTTTGACAGTGTGACACCACAAGATTCTGGGTACACATCCAGATACTTTAAACAAGTCACAAAGTAAACTAAGATTAACAGGATCAATTTCGTCTTTATACCTCTCAAACTGTCTGAGTATAATGTGGTTAATCATAGGATTGAATCCTAAATGTCTGAAGCCTTCGCTACCAACTAACGGATCATCATTTGTGCGATCATGAATGAAATTTAGGACCCTGATAACTGGTACACAGTTGACTATACTTAGAACGTGCGAACAGAGAGGGTTAACGGCGAAACCAATTAAATAGACAAAGAAATGAAGAGATACAATTTGACGGTCCCAAGAATAATTTAAACATATTAGACACAGCTGAACAGTGAGGACTGGATTCAAAGGAAGTGATTTTGTTCTCTGGATAAGAAAAACATGACAATCTCGGTGGGAGAACTAAGGGCTGAGGTCAGAACGAATAACACCGAGTATGAAAATATCACGGGACGACATGGAAAAGACCGAAAATAGAGAGAGATTTTGAAATTAACGTGCCTCCGACAGAATTTTTGTAGTTGGAATAATATTCCCACACGGACGCATGCACAAGCTACAATGGTCTGACCAGAACACACCACACAGAACAACATCGGTTATATTTGCATCAGTAAAAAATTCAGAAGGATAATGGAAGACGTGAGAACCAGATGAGGAGCCGACATAGCTTCAGATCCACCGATTGGTTGTGGTCAAGACGAAACTGAAACTAAAGAGATAACGGAAATTCGGAAAAACAGCATTACAGAGGTTTAATATAGTCTTTTTAAATACATAAACACAACGAATTCAAGATAACTCTCAACAATAGCTACCATGCCCTACTAAATCTACTGAATGAAGAACAACCTACTATGGAAGACGAATGGAACGGTATCGAGGAAGCACCAACTTCAAAGTGTAAGGAGGTGCTGGGCCACAAACAGTGTCATCATGAGGAACAGATCTAAATGGAAATCCTGGATAAGATTCAGGAAAGGAAGAACAAGAAGACAGTAATTAACAACGCCGAACAAGAGCAGAAAAAGTCAAGGCATAAGATGAATACACAGAAACAAACAAACAAGTGAAGTAGAGCATTAGAGCCGACAAGCAGAAATATGTGGAAGACATGGCAATGACAGCAGAAAAACTGCAAAAGAAGGAAATATGAAACAACTATACGATATAACAAAGAGACTAGCAAAGAATCATAGTGGACCAGAGAAACTGGTCAAGAAGAATCACTAAGATGCATGAACAGAGGAACAGATGAGTGGAGCACTTCGAAAAAATCTTGGGATGGATGAGAAGCTAGGCCCAGGTCAAATTTGACTCTACCACAACTTTGTTCATGGCTGATATTTAAGTTCGAAATGCTAGTGGTTGGTTGAGTGTCAGTTGGTCTGGATGAGTTCGTAGTATTCGCATAGTTATGTGGCCTGTTGACGTCTGAAATCCTAGAAACATTGTTTAAAACCATTTGGAGTACGCTTCGGTGCAAACATCCCATTCTCTTTTGCGTAATTGTTTATCGGAAAGTTGTCGTTTTGCACGCCTCTCTAAAAATTGTATTACATCCCAAAAATAACATAACATTGCTAGGCACGATGACACGCAATTGAAGGGACTATTTATTTACACCGTCAGGGAAATATCTAGTGCAATCGGTCAAGCCTCCAGTTCCTGAGGTGGTTAGGATAATATAAGTGGACTGTCTAGAAGACTGATGGTAAACAAACTTCTCTTGTTCCTAAATAATTTTCAGGAGATAGTTGATGAATTTCCACGCGTAAGATAAGTTTAGTCCTGTTGCTTCGTAGACTACTCATGATCACTGTATGAAAGTGGAGAGATAGCAGATTGTTGCAAATCCATACTCTACATGTAATATATCAGTTCCTTTGATAATGTGCGGGTCCGGGCTCATTCATGACATCAATCCGAATTACCAATAAAACGTGTATCATCACGTGCTTCCAATGTGACCGAGGGTTTTCCCTATCTAAATATTCCTCCGCCGTTAGCAAACAGCGACCCTGCGTTTTATTATTTATGTTTGGTGCTCATGACAGTATGCGATCAGGTTGGACCTCACCTAGGTATGTGAGCAGCAAACATAATAGCTATAAAGTAATGTGCTGTAACAGCAAAGTGGTCAGTAAACAGCTAAAAGATTGAGGAAGCAAGGTCCACATTTAAAGGCACACTTGACTTAGCTACGTCTCCGCTTATACCATGCTTGGTAGCACGTGGATGTTGTAACTGCCCACTATGAATGACTAAACATATTAAAATACTTCTCTGACTCAGGAAATAGCATTGTAGTGTGTGTTTGATACCCCTAGGTAACCCTCATGCTATTGATAGATCCCACAGTGGAGCGTGGGATTATTTGTTAAGACAAACAAAGCCTCTCAACATTGAATATAAGATAATAGGAAATATAACGCCTATACAAAAATAAAGTGAATTAATACTTGAACTATATTGTTTTGACATATGCTTAGTTGTTTGAGGTGAAATCTTAACCAACCAAACGAAACTGTTACATGTGTACCTACAGATTTTGAACAGTACCGATCCTTTCATTATAAGGCTGCGAACGTTTACAAGGAATCGATAAGTAGGACTAGACTTTCATGTAAAAACAATTGGCAAGTGTTGTGAGAATAGTCTGAAAAAGTAGATCTCGTATGCAGAGAGGCGAACTCAGAGGAGCAATGTGATCATGCCACTTTTAGTACAAGAAAATCCATTAGCATTGTCAAGATGTAATGTTCCAAAAGCTGGAACTTCGCCACAATATTTTCGGAAATTATTTTCTACCGATGATTGTGAAAGACCGATAATTATTTGTGATAATAGCAGCATGTTAGCGAATTCCGTGTTATTGATAAGGGAGTTGTCTTACTACCACTTCAACATCTCAAACCAAATGATTTCAGTGGTTCTGACAATATTTATCCTACAATCATGAAAGCTGAACCTCTGAATAAACTGGATGATATATCTTTGACGCAGTCTAACTTGTAAGGAGACTAGAAATACACATTTATCAGCCTGGTTTATAAAGCGACGAGTAGAGACTCAGTCAGTAACTATCGACTTGTTAGTCTAACTAGTGTAGTTGTCAAACTAATGGTAGAGATTATTCGGGTGGTTATTTTAAATTATGTGGAAGGAAATGACCTTTAAGACAAGGATGTACATGGTTTCGGGAAAGGTTTTTGAAGCTTGTGAGGGTGATGTTTGAAATATTCTATCCGAATGAACCTGGATCATGTGAATAAGATGATGACCCCTTGTTTCAAACGTCAAGGGGGATACTCTGAAGCAAGATGCATGGTGAGGGAATAACGTGATGAATCTTTTTTTTATCAGTCGTAAGAAGACTAGCTGAGAGGCCTCAACATATCATCAAATCTGTAAAGGGAAGACTGAATATCTAGATATTTTATTCTGGATGATGGCACTGATATTGGTATATACTATATTTTCCATTCAAATATTAATGACATTTCTATAAAAATCAAAAACCAAGATCACATTTCAATTCAGATTTGTGTAGTAGTGACAAAAGACCTACGGCATATGTTATTCCTTCTCTAGTGTGCTTCTGTGAGTGTCCGATATTCTTTGAATGAGTCAATTGAAGGTGCGCACAACACTGATTCAGGAAACAGGTTCCGAGAATTGATGAATCGGTGTGAAAACATGTATGCCAAGGGTATTTTATTCGTTCTCGACTTTTCCACTCGCCTGCTGTGTCCTCTGAGATGTCCCCACCTAGTGAGACGAAAAAGAGAGAATAAGTTGGGTCCGAAATCATTTCTCAGTATTCTGTACATCAAAACTAGATCTCCCTTTAGTCTGCGATAGACCAGAGTAATGAGTTCTAGCTTTTCAAGCTGCTCTTCGTTTGGTAAATCCCGGTGTTCTGGAATTGCACAGATAGCTGCCCTCTATGTTTTTTCCAGGATATCCGATTCACCTTTTAATCAGGGGCTTGCAGCCTGAACACAATTCTCAATCTTAATTCTCACTAAGGTTTTGTATACTGTGGTGAACATGGGAGTATCTAACTAAGTGGATGTCCGTATAAAAGCTCGGATGGTTCTTAACCTTTTAGCTGAGACCTCACGGCAATGGACCGTCGTCTTAAGATTATGACTCACTGTCATCCCTAGATCCTTATGAGGCCGGATCATGGGAACTGGCACTTCCCATATGCTGTAACTAATAATCATTGTCTCCAAAGTGCATGTAGACACACTTTGCAGCGTTAATATGCATCAGACACCCTGTAGACCAATTAATCATATTATTTAAGTTTGTTTGATGAGCACATGCATCTGCGCCTCAAGTTATTACCCGCCAGATTTTTAGATCGTCAGCGTATAATAACATTGAGGACTGTACTATACTTGGGAGATAATTTCAGACGGTATAAAGACTAAAGTGAGATAGATCCTTTTAAGCACTATAAATCGCATGGATTAACACATTTGACGTTGTACTCTCTCTACTACAGATTGGGGGGCAACTTGAACGTGATTCGTGCCGGCCTTGAAGGTTTTGGCCCTCATTTAACCCTCGTACCAATGTCTAAGAAGAAAGGCGATGTGCCAAAAAAAGCTGTTTTGCTTGGGAGGATCGGTACTAATCTGAAATGTGGTGTAGTTGGCCTCCCGAACGTTGGGTTGGTCGCTTTAAAATTTCTTCTAATGTAGTTTAGAAAATCTACATTCTTCAATATTCTCACTAAAAGTCAAGTCCCCGCCGAGAATTTTCCATTTTGCACTATTAATCCTAATGAAAGTAAGTTTATTCACATGAATAAGCCAATTAAAGTATTTAAGGTCGTGTTGCAGTTCCAGATGAAAGATTCGATTGGCTTTGTGAATATCACCAACCTGTTAGGTGAGTTTCTTATGTCCTACAATTGACATGATAAAATACAATATCCAGTTTAAAAATGTTCAAAGTGCACGTAGTCACTTTACTCGTTTGCTATTGTTGTTGTACATCCACTGTGTGACTGTGTGATGCATACATGGAGCGAATTAGTTCCTGTCTTCTTTTCACTGTCAACGCTTAAAATATTCTCTTTGAGTTATTTGGTTTCTGCAATTACGACAAGACACAGCTTGCTTTTCAAGTGTCTTGTGACTAATTTGTTGGTCTTTAATTTCCTGCTACGTAGTAAAACCAAGCCGAAGGAACACACTTTTTGACTCATTAGTAAGTGGCAATCATTTAAGCCTTGTCTGGACCAAAAGTTTCGTGTAAATTAAAGTGTTGCAATCATTTGAAAGGCTGATTGTATTCCCAGACTACTCAGTAATGGACTGTTGTTAGGATCAGAGTTAAATGTATAGGTTACTCCAACTTCGTGGGACTAAATTTAAAGATTCAGTAACATTATCAAAGAAAAATAAGATATTTCAAGAGATCTGGACGTAATCTCTCAGTATTTTTCTCGTACACACCCTTTGCAACAACCACCTATTCATCAATACAACTATGCCATATTGTCTGCATATATAATTAAAAACCAGTTAATTAATTAGTTATTTATTTGAACACAAATGTTAGTACAAAGGGGCACCGAATACATATGCGCCACCCAAGTCGCTTGATCTGTATGTGGGCTGTGATACCGCCTGTGTGCCTAAACCAAAGCAGGTGGTTTTCTTAGGGGGCCACACCCGAAGCCTTCGACCTAAACGTCCGACCCACAAGGTAGTGGGGCAACATCAGGAGATACAGTCTCATGGTAGCCATTGACTAACGATAGGTTCACACACCATTTGTCCCCTCAGGATCCTGGAGACCATGTGCTGTACACCATTGGTTTGGAGTGAGGGTTTTCCAACAACCCCTATTAAGATCTTCCATATCCACCAACCCGATTAAGGCGGTGGATATTCGCTTTTCGTCCTCTTAATTTCGTAAACAATAGTGAGTAGGACTTCCCTGGTAGTGGCTGTATACGCGTAGCCATGCAAAAGCATTTGGAGAGGGAAATATAACTCTCCCTACCCTAGGCCATGCCAGGGCATTCGGGAGCAAAACCCATTTAAGGATCATTTGGAACTACTCAATGATTCTCAAGCATCTTTGTCTGCACTGAAAAGAACGCAAAAATTCATACAGAGTATTAGCACTCAATTCAGAGATATGATCATGAACTCCATGATAAGAAAAGATTTCAGTATTAATAATGCCTAGAATTGGCTTATATATGTAGGCTAAGAATATATCTACAGTTGAAGAACATATGGAAGTCATAACAACTATCAGCCAACATCGAAGTCACAATCTTCAATGCGAACGTCAGTACAGTTCTACTGTATAGAGCTGAAATGTGGAGAACCACTATAACCACCATCAAAATGATACAAGTGTTTATAAACAATTGTCTACGAGATACTGAATGTCCTTTGGCTGGATACCATCAACAACAGCCTACTATGGGAGGGAACAAACCAGCTTTCAGCTGAATAGGAAATCAGGAGAAAAACTCTGGAGGTGGATAGGACATGCACTATAGAAATCCCCAAACTACATCACGAAGCAAGCCCTAACTTGGAATCTTAAATACAAAAGGAAGAGAAGAAGACTAAAGGACGTGCTATGTCGGGAATTGGAAGCAGACATCAAAAGGGTGAATGTCAACTGTTAAGGACCATCCAGGACAGTGTTGGGTGGAGAATGCTGGTGAGCGGCCTATGGTCCTCTATGAGGGGTAACAGGCGTAAGTAATAAAATATCCAGTTATTTGTTAAAACTGGTAAATCGAGTTATTGATATGTGTGCACAATTGACGAGATGTCAACCTTACAGTCGAAAAGCTTATTGTTGTGCGCCGAATTCACTTAATTTATGACCGTAATGCGTAGACTATTATGATAAAGGACATGGGTATGTTACATACCATGCGGTTATAATTAACAGAAGATATATAAATGCGCATCGGCACAACAACACCACATTAGCTTAATGTGTTATCCAACCAATTATCACAAATATACGGGGACCAACCAGGTAGTTTCCGGTTAAAAATTGTTCTATTCATAGTTAGTGACTCCATGAACTGCAATCACCTCTTACTCAAACTGTTCTTGACTTTCTTCCACTTTTTACGACAGTTACCATTGCGCGTAGTTGTATATGCATACACATCTTGAGATATCAGTCATCTCATCAATCGGTTTGTTTTCATCAATAAGACGATATTATTATTGGAATATAATGGGGTTAAATAAAACAGATCGAAGCTTATAGTTAGAATAGTTTGCTAAACTAAATCTTAAAACCACTTTCATTAATTCACACATTCATCAACACCAGTGGATATTTGTCTTCTTTACACAGTTGTCTACTCATAAACACCTTTCAATTTAGCCAGTTTTAATCAGATAACTTTCATTTTTCATTTTGGTATAATTTAGTCGAGTACCAGCTTACTTAAATGTTGTTGATATCGCTGGTCTAGTTAAAGGCGCACATGAAGGACAAGGTTTGGGAAATGCATTTCTTTCGCATATCCGCAGTGTTGATGCAATTTTCCATATGTTAAGTAAGTAAATTTAAATTATAACTTAAAAGATTATTGATTTACTTTTGAAACTATTCTCAAAATATACGATAAGAATTTATCTAGATATTTCCTAATATCTATGGTTTGTATATCTTTTTTATAAAGTAAAGTATTATACTTTTGGTTAACTTTGTCAGGTTTTATCAGATTTCACTTTTTTAATGACATCTTATTCTCATGTCGTGATAAAAATGCTAAATTGTTAATGATTTAAACCTATGGAGTGATTAACTAATATCGTTTCAAATTACAGGAAATTTAGTTAGTGTTTGATGATTTTTCCTAGCCATTTTATGGAGATCTTTATTCAAATGTTAGAGTCCACCACTGCAGCATAGTAGTTCTCGTTATCCTGGCTTGTAAACAGTACACGTAAGTGGTATCTGACCGTCTAAGTATGCCTATATGTAGTTGTAACTTCAATAAGAAGTCAGATATGGTTTCTAAATAATCTTATCAATTTTTATAGGTTATAACTAGTGGACTGCATTTTATACATATTAAACAGAATATCAGAATCACGAAAACATGTTGCATAAAAATACGTGTAAATAGTAATTAGGATCATTGGATGATAAGGTCAACATTGCTAAATTTGTTTGTAGTAACATCCTAAAACATAGTTTTTTCCTGACTCTAGGTTTATGTTAGTGCTAAGGATTACAAATCAAAGTGCGCGACGTATAAATGTTTGAAAGTTCATTTCGTATTTTGAGTCGTGAGCGTTTACAAATGCACATTGACTTCAGTTCCTTAGTAGGGACAGTTTTCAAAGGTGGAATTTTATAATGTATAAGTATATACCCATTTCCTAGAAGATATACAAGAGCATATGTAATTACGTTGCAGTAACTTAACTCATATCGTACTTTTGATCAATTTCAAATGCCAACTCCATTTATTTTAAAGACCCTGTATCCTTAGTTAACAGCCTTCTACAATGCTAATATTTGTAATTCAAAAGGTTACAACTTATTTCTTAGCTTTCTTTTTTTACTTAGGATCGTTTTACTATATTTTTTTTAGAGGCATCCTAATACTTTAGGCCTGATTTTAATATTGACAACTGGAATTATATTGTATGAACAATACTTCAAAGAAATTATTGGTTGAATACTTGTGATCGTTTGTGTAATGTCATCTAGATGACTTTGTTTCAGCCTGATATATAACTTGTTAGTTAATCAGACACGAGTTTAAGAATTTCTGTTACTCAATATGATTCTCACCCAACGTCATTGATCGAGCCAAAAAAATAGTTCAAAATAACAACGTAAAACTATACTTTAGTTCAAACTTTCCAATTATCACATCACAACGACACATAAATACTAATGATATATAAGTAGGGGAACATAAATGTAATGTATTTATTTGTTTAAACTTTCAAGGAAATTGAAAGGAATGCACCCACGTTGATTTTATTATTTATTTATTTATTTAAACACATAAACATTGGTACAAGGAGGCACCAAATACATAGGCGCCACATAAATCATTCGACTTGTGTGAGGGTTGGCATACTCCCAGGGTGCCCAGACCGAGACAGGTGGTTTTCTGAGGAGGCCACACCCGGAGCCTTCGACCTAAGGGTCTGACCCACATGGCAATGGAGCATCATGAGGAGATGCAGTCCCATGGTAGCCGGTGACCAACGACTGGTTCATACGCCATTTGTTCCCGCAGGATATTGAAGCTCATGTGCACCATTGGTTTGAGATCCGGTTAAAGCGCCGGACATTCGCTTTTCGTCTTCTCATTTTCGTAAACAACACCCCTGGTGAGAGAAGGCAGTGAGTAGGACTTCCCTGTCAGAGGCTGTATACGCGTGGCCGTGTGAGAGCATTTCGAGAAGGAGGGCGGGCCTACCTCACTCTCGGCCATACCAGGGCATTTGGGGGCACGTTGTTTTTATGGATTGGAATTACTAGCTAACGATATTTCGAACCAATCTCTAGTAATTTGGTAGTAAGTTTTCGATCTTTGTCTTTTATTCTACCTCCCAGTTAGATTTGACTTGTCCAAATAAATTTTGAAAAAAATTAATTATTATTTAGTATACACAATGATCATTTCATAAGCTTTTAAAAATCTTAATGCATTCTTTAAAAAAAAAGGATTATTTGAAAATGAAGACATCACTCATATTGAAGGTGATATTGATCCTGTACGTGATTTAGATATCATTGATGAAGAATTACGTCTCAAAGATATTGAATATGTTACTAAAGAGTGGGAGAAATGTGAAAAAGTAGTTATTCGAGGCAATGATAAAAAACAAATGCCTGCTTATGAGTGTCTTACAAAAGTTAAAAATATGTTAGTCAATGATAAACGAAATGTTCGTTTCGGTGATTGGACTCCAACTGAAGTAAGTTTGGTTGTGCTTTTGTCTAATTTTTTTTTAATACAACAAATTCAAAGTTGTAAAAACTTCAACTTAATTGTTAAGCAGGATACTTGTGTATTTGGGGTGTTGTAAATCGTGATCTCTATCTACAAATTTATCGAGATACTTGATTTTTGTGAAAGATATACTTATATATAATTTAAACATAAACACTGGTACAAGGAGGCACCAAATAGACATGCGCTACATAAATCATTTGATTTATTTGAGGGCTGGGATACTGCCCGGGTACTCAAACCGAAGCAGATAGTTTTCTTAGGGGGTCACACCCGGAGTCTTCTACCTAAACGTCTGACCCACAAGGTAGTGGGGCAACATCAGGAGATACAGTCTCATAGTAGCCATTGTCTAACTATAGGTTCATACACCATTTGTTCCCTCAGGATCCTGAAGACCGTGTGCTGTGCACCATTGGTTTGGAGTGAGGGTTTTCCAACAACCCCTATTAAGATCTTCCATATCCACCAACCCGATTAAGGCGGTGGATATTTGCTTTTCGTCCTCTCAATTTCGTATATATATGTTATTTTATTACGTAAAAGCTACCCATCTGGCTGCTTATCTTGTCTTTGATTTCTAATAATGCAGTCTCGTGAGTAGCCGTCATTCGGTCACACTATATCATATATCGCTTAGCATTGTATTCATTAATTTCAACAATCAAAATTTTTGTTAAATCATATTGAAGAAAACCTCATCCATAACAGTGGCAACAGAGATGAGATCAGTGTCTTTTAAAGGTGTTATAATTTCTCTTATTACGACCCATCTATTCCTGTTGGTTAGTAGTCTTGGACACCAATTCACTCAACAAGTCCCCAAATCAGAACACGGTTGAACAGGAACGAAATTATATCCCAAATAACGAGGGTAGATGGAAGTAAGAAAAACTTTAGTATAGTTATAGTTTTTACATGAGAAGATTCTAAAGTCTTCTCCAAGCATCCACTAGCGCTGATTGGATAAGAAATAAGCGGTCAGCGTACACGGAACGTACTTTAATCCAATTTATATACTTCTAACAAAAGTAATGCGTACATGATACTCATCTATCGATTGGCGTTGGGCTTATTTACTGAACAATCTAAAATTCCGTTTATCAAATCATGGTTTATTACAAATAGTAATTTTTTTTCATAATTAAAACACTTGTAAAACTCTTAAGGTCAAAAGCATTATCAATTTGCAATTTAAACAGGAAACAATCTCATATATATTGTTATGTTAGATAGATCTAATCGGCTAGCATTTTTTTACGTGCTAATTTACATGAAACTCTAGAGTTTATTGCTATGATTACACTTGATTAACCAACATGACATGACTTGCAACACCACTTTTTTGTTGAACAGTGTAGTTTCAATTGTCAAGCCTAATCGAGAGAGTTTATTTGAAACTTTGCATAATTAGATCACATGACCGTTGTTGCTACCTTGACGTGGTGGTCGGGCTTGGCTATCGTGATGAAGCAACCGAGCTGTACTGGCTGGAACAACCGTTCCTCAAGGTCCTACCATGTCAGACAGGTCGGTTGAAGAGCGGTAAGACTGAAAGCAACAAACCCAAGGTCCGAAGGCGAAGTCGTACTGCTGACTGTATATAGGTGTGACAGCAGTAAGGTGTTTTTTCCAGACAACCAGCTTGACAGCGATGCTGCCTTTCCACAAAGAGGGGTGGGGTTAGAAAATATCGACCCTAAAAATGCACACCTTACCTTATCCCACGGATGCCGCCTCCGGCGGCAAGGTCTCAACAAGTACGGAGCTAACACAGAAATTACTCATAAAAAGGTCGTGTGTGACCGACTTCAAGCAGTTGTCCATTGGGCACTACGGTCACGCTTTCAGGTCACTAAGACCACCTCTAATCCAATTTCCTTTCCAGGTACCTCTAGAAGAACCCTTCCACGATGTGGGCAACCGGGAAGTGACAACCGCCCTCATACCTCTAACAGCACTTAAGACCACTGTATTCATAATCAATCTCTCTCTTCTAGATCATATGACATTAGGCATTACCCACCACCCAATGGTATTTGAGCAGAATGTTCAACAAATTGTAAAATTTCTTTAAATAGTTCGGACAATAATCAACCTTTCGACTATTTTGTCACCATGTTTCTGATTTTTCCCTCATCTAGGTGGAGATTCTTAATGAGCACTTATTTATCACATCGAAACCAGTGATTTATTTGGTTAATATGTCAGAGAAGGCATTTTTAAAGAAGAAAAGTAAATGGTTAGTTGGTATTAAATACTTTTCTATTTATATAGTATATTCCAAGAGCCTATTCTGGAGATATTCCCAATTTATTAGTAACAGTTTCTCACAATCACAGCCACTTTTGGCTTGATCTTGTACAATTGTTATTTTCTACTTTATGATGGGATTTGTTTGTATATAAACCCGGTATATCTGAAATATATGATTCGTATCGCGGAGTCTGATATTAGCATTCTGGATTTAACAGGCAGGGCTAGGTGGAAAGAAGACCAATCGAAACTCTAGACTACTCATACAGGTTTATGCGTCATTAGTTTGCTTGTTATAAGTCAGTGTATCTAAATTGGCAAATCATATTTCACGATATTGTTTAGCACAAGAACATAACACATTTCACAATAAGAATCAAGCATCTCGATTCGTTTGCTAACTGCTGAGTAATTGTTAATAATAAACCAACCGTTTGAGCTTGATTAAAGAATGCAATGGTCAGTATTCTACCTTGGTAATAATAACATTATATTCAAATGATCTGTGTTTTATGAGTTGAACTTTTATAAAGAGAATAAAAGTGTATTTTCTACAGCAAAATCAGTCGACTTATTCACATGTATTTCATGGCTTCTCACCAACACTCACATACATTAGACTTAGATAATTATAAAAGTGGATAGCATTCAACTTGTATTTTATGGTTGGGATCAGACACATATGTACATCAGTCCAAGTTGCCATTACCTCATTAGCACAACAAGATGAACACCGAATTCATAGAAGCAGTTAACTCAATGGTGGTAATATATAAAAGAAAGATTGCAAATAAGGATACAATACAGGAAGAAAGAATTAGTTCGTAGAATGAAAGATATGAAGCGATTTTAATCTCTTAGTTTAAGGGAGGACAGAGAGTGTATACACCGACACCATTGTGATCGATTCTGAACCATGTCACCAAGACTCTCCAACCATTGGTTACGACAGTCACGCGGACCCCAACCAAGTAGTCTGCATCTACCAACATGGCTCAGACTAGAAGTCAGTGACTTTGTGGACTGATGCCACATTTTGGTTTGACCACCCCTAACTTTCTTTCAACCATCCCTAACACTAGTCAGCATTGCACGCCGTGGTAATCGGTGTTCGTGCATACGTAATACGTGGTCCAACCATCTCAGTCGATGAAGATTCATAACCTCATCAACTGATTTACCATCATTCCTTAATACCCTGGTGTCTAATCTCACTATTACGTACCCGGCGATCCTAGCAGATAATTGGCTACCATTATTATACCTGATAAAATTTATTTGAATTTACTTACTAATAATAGATTTATGTATCCTACTTTGGAAATTACTTCTTTATACATAAAATAGCTAATGTTATCACTTGCCTATCCAAATCAAGGTAATGGCGAGGGGTTCGAACCCAAAACGTATGGGTTGATATTTGTGTTCATTGATCAACAGGCTATCGCTTTATACACATATATATGTACCCACATCAAATATATTTTTATCTTTGCCAGATATTATTTACATCTTTAAACTTTATATTTCCTAAAAATAATTCAAATTGGTATTCGTCTACAGTTAGTGGATTGCTTTTAAGCTGTATACAGATAGAAAACACTTCTTACTATACATATTTAAAGAATATTTGTTCTGTGTAGGTGTTGTAACTTGTGCCATGTGTGCCCTGTTAATGTATACGTAATGGTACTGCCAATTAGAGAGCAGTGAATTATCGATCGGACCAAAGACGCGTAAAACCTGTACGAGTAGTCTAGACTACTTATCGGTCCTGATTACTGCCAAGCCCAACCTGTTAAGACCAGAACACCAATCTCAGCTTCTGCGATATGAATCATTTATTTCAAACATACTGAGTACATATACCAACCAAACAGACCACACCGACCATAAAATAGGAAACAACATGTGTACAAGATTTAGCCAAATGTGGCTGTGAATGTGGGAGGTAGTAATTAATAGTCAGGACATAATTCAAGAATGGTAAATCGTATAATAATAGTTCATAGGTCAGAATAAAGCTTATAATAAGAGGGACATGAATATGAATAGCTTAGTTAATTAACAATTATACGATAAAAATATATGTATAGTACTTGTTAATAAATGAATCCCAAAAGTCACCATTATACTTATCGGGACATAACAGTGGGCTCAAATACATGACCGTATGTATAGTATAGCTCAAGTTGTTTAGTTTTGATTATTAACTCTCAGTTCTCTCTTAAAATAATAACTTCGGTGACATTTTCGTAATTCATAGTGTTGTCGCAATCGCTTTTACTTTGCTAACTTTATGTGCCTCAAGGTTATTGTATGTTACTTTATAAACAAAGTTGTTTCTTTTACATTTTTGACTTCTGTTTCTAATATAACGCTCTCTTAAAAGTTAATAATCACATTGAAATGTCATGTATCAGACATTCGGTCTATCTGAGTTTACTTGCGTTCTCGTCCGTTGCTCGTAAATAAAATTTACTGTCCACCAGCCGAAAACCCCATAGTCGTTTTCGCCAGGTCTTAACACCATATTAATATTAAAAGTTTTGCCAACTTGGAAGTGTGACGACAGATACAAAGGGAATACTATGACAAATAATAGGTGGCAATTTTGGTCGCGTTATCCTTATACTTTTCAAACCTGAACCCCTCCCATTGGAAATCCTTGGGCCAAGTTTAAATATGATCATTTTCTGTTTCCTTTTTGGAATGATAGCGTCACTGGCGATGTTGTTTATTTGTAGAGAACATTGCACTTTATTCTAGTTGTATGTCTTTAGTCGTACAGCTCTACAACCAACCTGTCCATCAGAGTAGGGTCTCACGAAAAAAGTATATAAGTCAAATAGCTGAACTGGTTAATCACAAAAGACTAACATGTTTACTATGATAAAGTAACAAATACAAATGTGGGGGTTATTCTGTCTCTTGATATCCGGGTATGAAATTAATAATACAGTTACTAGCTGACCGTATTATTTACTGGTTATTATTGATCGGTGATTCTTTTAACAAACTGAACTGTTATCCTTTTTGTAGTGTTTTTTAATCTGTGTTGACTGACATATTGACTTTATGCTCCTCTTTAACGCAAAGTATAAACTAGTGATTTCCCGTGAAAGTATTATTAATTTTATGATTGATATAGTATCCTGTCTATTATTCTGACTTTTTTCTTTTCAACAGGCTACCAAAAATCAAGGAATGGGTTGATGAACATGATTCCGGTGCAGCGATTATTCCTTTCTCTGCTGATCTTGAACAAAAACTCAGTGAAATGTCACCAGAAGAAGCTGGGGCTTATATGAAAGAAAATGAATTCACTACCATGTTGCCAAAAATTATTCGTATCGGTTATCAAACATTACAATTACAATATTTCTTCACATGTGGTAAAGATGAAGTTAAAGCGTGGACTATACAGGTTTGTTATAGAAGAATTTTACCGGGGAAAAAAATCAGTTTTGCAGTTGATAGTATGTGTTTAATACAGCAATTCAGTAATCATTGTTGTATAGTACGTTGTGGAACAGTTTGAAAGCTGTCAATGTAAAATTTGAAACTATTGTATCGTCTTGATTGACATACATCAACAAAGCATATCTACAATTTCAAATGAATTGTTACTTCTTTCGTCATCCAGTAATACGATCTCAGACATAACCCGTAACCTGTAGGATTGAAATATTTACACCCGCTGATCACTGAGTAGTACTAACAAATATAATGTTCGTTTTATTCTTAATGTTAATCAAATTGCAATACAGTCATTATATTGAATAACTAGCTTACAAGTTGATCGATTGAATTCTACTGTTAATAAATAGTAAACAACAAGTCATCGATCATTCTACTACGTGGTGTTTCTCAATGGTTATGGTATTTAATTTTCAGTCACTAAGTTGTACGTTCGGGTGGTATCAGTAGTTTTTACATTTAGAGTATTACTTGAAACCAACCTACTTGGATATATCTGCCTTGATCCAAAACTTAGTCAAGGCAATGATTAGAAAAACTCTTATAAATTAGATTATTTGGGTTCTCTATTCATTTGTATTCTAAACAAACCTTAGTGTGTCAAAGTGTAACCTTAACTTATTATTTCCTTATTATAAAGCTTTGAATGATTTTGTTTTGTTAAGCCGAAAATGTATTCGTTTCTGTTCACCTTATTGTTAACAATAAGTTAAATCAACTAAATAATTGTCTTTATATTTTACTGTTCTAGAAAGGTTCAAAAGCTCCTCAAGCTGCTGGTCGAATACATACAGATATGGAAAAAGGTTTTATCATGGCTGAAGTTATGTCATATGAAGATTTCAAAGCAGAAGGTTCTGAAGCTGCTGTCAAAGTAACTATACATAGTGTTTTTTTTTCAATTATTTATTTATTTTAACACATGGATATTGGTACAAGGAGGCATCAAATATATATGCACCGCATAAATCTCATTTGATATGTGTGAGGGCTGTGATACCGCCCGGGTGCCCATACCGAAGCAGGTGGTTTCCTTAGGGCACAACTCGAGCCTTCGACCTGAAGGTCCGATCCACAAGGCAGTGGAGCATCGTAAGGAGATGCACTCCTATGGAAGCCGGTGACCAACAATTAGTTCATGCGCCATTTGTTCCTTCAGGATACTGAAGCCCATGTGCACCATTGGTTTTGGATCCGAATAAAACGCCGGACATTCGCTTTTCGCTCTCTCATTTTCATAAAGAAGACCCCTGGTGTGAGAAGGCAGTGAGTAGAACTTCCCTGGCAGAGGCTATATAGGCGTGACCATGTGAGAGCATTTCGTGAGGGAGAGCGGACTCGGCCATATTTAGGGCATTTGGGGGCCAAGTATTTATAGGTTTTGTATGATTGAATTTTCCGTCTAACGAACATGGTGTATGCTTTTTTGGTTAATCAATATGGGTTGAGTTACATTATTCGACCAAACTAATCAAAGTGAAAACAACTACTTTCATCTAGTTGCTAAAATTATGCGGTTTTATACAAAAAGAATATATACTGCCATTATCAAGTGGTGTAACAGAAAAGAATACACGAGATAAGATTAATTGTTCTGATTCAAATTGTATTCTAGATATTGATCTGATTTTCCATAGGTGGATAGAGAATTGGACTTGTGACCTACTGAATGAAATCCAAGTAGTAAAATCAATTAACAATCATCCATACATCTTATTATTTACTGGAATGGTAAATTTTCGTCAGTATATATATAAAACAGAAGTGTATATGATACTTTGCTAAACGCCATACAGACTTTAATTTTCGTTATATATTAGACCGTTTCATTATTGTTGTTCAGTTTTGCCTATTTGGTCAATCTGTTCTCTACTCTATTGTTTTATTAGGCTGCTGGCAAATACAAACAGAAAGGACGGGAATATATTGTTGAAGATGGGGATATTATATTGTTTAAATTCAATGCTGGTGCCGGTCTTCAAGCGAAGAAAAAATGATATTTGTTGTGTTATATAGGCCTAATTTATTTTCACTAACTTTATAAAATGAAATTTGATATTACCTTGGAGTTGCGTTAAATTTCGTCTGTATGGGATATATACATAGCTTTTAAATCTTACCACATTAGTTTATAAGTCATTAGGTTTGTTGCCATCGTTACGTGTTCGGCAATTGGATACACTAAAGTAGTTGATGACATGTCATCTTATCTAGCGCCCCCAAGTATTTCTAGGCTGACATTCGCTTCTCAACTGCCAGTGTAAAACTGTTAGGGTTACCAAGATGAGACGCTGAAAGTTGTATATGTGGCTGACTGCTCTCGAAATCGTTCACTAGATGTCTTCCAGATAAACGGTTCTTCCGTGTGAGAGCGTACTCATCTTTCATAATGTAGACACTAGCCAGAGATATTCAATTCTACTGTAGCTTGGATTGACGGGTAAATTGCGGGAGTAGTTGTGACGTAATGACAAAATGGTGATAGTGAAGTTTGTTTTTCTGTGACAGCACCTTTTAATTATTTTTACGTTGTACATGCTAAGTTTATTTCCATCCCAGCCTAAAGTTTGGAGTGGTGGTTGGATACACGTCTAGAAAAACGAGAACAGTCATATATAGAGTACTCCTTTCGTCTGCTAATAACTCGAGTTGATACATAGTGCACATATGCGTGATTATAACTCACTACCTATAGTGGCATAAACAATCCTGATTCAATTAGAAACACTATGAATGAGTCCTTTGCCATGGTCGCATCCTCTCGTTCAAATTTAGATTTGTCTGCAATGATTTCAACTTGCTAAACATTATTAGAAGGATATTGGAGTAATACCCTTTAAAAAAGGTTTATATGCTTAGACATGCATGGCTGGCAGAAAAGAATGCACTTGCCAAATATTCACACTATTCCGAACTTCATGTTCTGTCACGACGTTGCTCTGACATACATTGTGGTCGGTAAAATGTTGCGTGACAATGATCATAAGACTTTACCATATCTTGCGAAATGTAATCTATCCGAAACGAAAACAGATTTTTCAATGTAGAGGCTGTATCTGCTGGGAGGAAAAAATGTCAAATCCTAACAGAGCACTCTGATTGGAGCAAATTTTTAATTAGTGACAAACGGAAACAAAGTACGTTCACTATTACAAATAAATATTTAGTGGACACGTTTCCCCTCACAAGAACTATTTTTAGGAAAATAACTCCTTGTATCAGCGAAAACCAAGGCAAAGCTACGAAAACATAAACGTGTTTGGAATTAATGGACGGTATTGTCATGCATCAAACTGACGTTTACTTGTGCATGTGAGAAGTCGGTATGAAAGATATGAGCAACCATCAGTATGTAGCGGTAAATAAATCCCCAAAATAAAATAGCTCTGTAAGTTTTGACGTTGGAAGCTGACCAGATTAGTTTTAGTGGACTCATCTAGTTGAAGGCAGTTGGTCATGCATCCGCAATCGCTAGCCAGATTAGATCAGGCAATTCCGATATATTGGTTATCGCCAAATACACTCTTCCGATCTCCTCGGCTCTGTCTTTTGATTTCTCTTGGTGGGTACGAATTATATTAGGTGTTGCTGGTAAAAGCGTTGTCAAACAGTGAATACCTGTGCCATCTTCAAGTATGTCCATTACTCACTTCTACTTCCCATCAAGAAATACGTAAATAGAGTGTAGATTATTAAATTTATCCTGCATAGCATGATAGATTAACATATGATGACCATAATGTCATCTGTAAACTACTAAAGGAATCTCTCGTGCATCAGATATTCGTATCAAAGAGAATAACCTCATCAACACTGGATTTTCCCTCACCGATTTCATTGCTCCCATTAAAACCCTTATGCAAATCGAGCGCGTTCTGGGAAGCAGATGAAATCTGACTGAATTTCTACGAAATGGCAGGACCAGATTTACAGATGCTATTTTCCCTAAATGTGTACACTATATTTAGTAGCTGACACATACATTCAAGCATGGAAGGTAAAATGTGTCAACCCTCAACAAAATTCAGGGCCAAGAACTACAGGCAGACTAATGTCATCACAGTCGTCTTACAGATATTGAAGAAATTGAAAAAAGGTTGTTATCCGGACATATACTAAGAGAAGGTCCAGTTGACGTCTTGCAACATGGCTTCACAAGAAGAAGGCTGTAAACTTAATATTTGTAAGATTTTCTAAGGTTTTCCACATCTGTGTCTAGAAGCAACCGGCAATCATGTAGTACATTGATATCAGTAAAGATTTGTGTAGTAGTGACAAAAGACCTACGGCATATGTTATTCCTTCTCTAGTGTGCTTCTGTGAGTGTCCGATATTCTTTGAATGAGTCAATTGAAGGTGCGCACAACACTGATTCAGGAAACAGGTTCCGAGAATTGATGAATCGGTGTGAAAACATGTATGCCAAGGGTATTTTATTCGTTCTCGACTTTTCCACTCGCCTGCTGTGTCCTCTGAGATGTCCCCACCTAGTGAGACGAAAAAGAGAGAATAAGTTGGGTCCGAAATCATTTCTCAGTATTCTGTACATCAAAACTAGATCTCCCTTTAGTCTGCGATAGACCAGAGTAATGAGTTCTAGCTTTTCAAGCTGCTCTTCGTTTGGTAAATCCCGGTGTTCTGGAATTGCACAGATAGCTGCCCTCTATGTTTTTTCCAGGATATCCGATTCACCTTTTAATCAGGGGCTTGCAGCCTGAACACAATTCTCAATCTTAATTCTCACTAAGGTTTTGTATACTGTGGTGAACATGGGAGTATCTAACTAAGTGGATGTCCGTATAAAAGCTCGGATGGTTCTTAACCTTTTAGCTGAGACCTCACGGCAATGGACCGTCGTCTTAAGATTATGACTCACTGTCATCCCTAGATCCTTATGAGGCCGGATCATGGGTACTGGCACTTCCCCTATGCTGTACCTACTAACCATTGTGTCTCCAATGTGCATGCAGACACACTTTGCCGCGTTAATATGCATCAGCCACTCTGTAGACCAATTAATCATATTATTTAAGTCTGCTTGAAGAGCACATGCATCAGCGCCTCCAGTTATTACCCGCCAGACTTTTTCATCGTCAGTGTATAATAACACTAGGGACTGTACAATACTTGAATGTATAAAAATTAAAGGACGTAGGACAGAACCTTGATGTACTCCAGATGGATCACTTGAAATTTATTCTTACTTTCTCTTTAGGAATCCTTGGGCCATTTTAAGAGAGGTGCGACAATCGTAAAATTTCCTGACTTTAATAGCAGTATATTTGTAGGCACATTGTCAAATGCTTTGCTGAAATCTATGTAGACAACATCCACTTAGTTTCCGTTGTCTGTCGCTTTTGTTCGCTGTCCCATTGCCATAGAGAGGTTTAAAGTGCATGATAGGGCCCTTCTGGAACAGTTTTTTTCTATTTAACAAGTTGTTGGTTTCCATAAAAGTCATTATGGCGCTTTCAACTTCTTAATATTTTAACTACAACACCGGTGAGGCTTAAAGGTCTGTAGTTCGATGGAAGTTGTCTTGATACTGTTTTATGTATGGGAGTGACGACTGCGTCCTTCCAGTCCATAGGTTACACACCTTGGTCAAGTGACATATTGAACATCACAATCAATAAAGCTGCGAGATGTGCAATATGTCTCAGGGTTTTGGGGTGTAGTTTACCCAGTTTTGTTGACCTTTACATGCCCAAGGTGCAAATAGCCTTAAGTACATCGTCTCGATCAAAGTCCACGGTAGGCCGGCGATTTGTTGTCTCTGTAGTTGGGTCTAGTTCTTCGTCTAGAATAGCTTACTGAGTGAAAACTAACCAAAAGTAGTTTGTCATAGCTTCTGCTTTTTCCTGATCTTCCTCTATCATTTCAGACCTACTCCCTTCTTTAGGTGGGTTAGGAATCCACTGACGAATCATTGTTCGGTAATTTATGTACGAGAATATTCTCTTAGGCTGCTTGAGTGCAGGTTGTGCTAACTGCATTTCATATTTACTCTGATCTCCCCGGATTTTAATTATACCATTGTTTCTTACCACCCTGTAACGTTCCATCGTACCTGCCGTTCCAATACTGATGGCAACATTACAACATTTCTTCTTTTGTCTTAGTAAACGTCGAATATCCTGACCTATCCAGGAATGACCGTGCTTCGTTTTTGGTATTGTCCAGGGTATATATGGTTGAATCATCCGATTGTATAACTGCCTGGAACGAGTCACAGTTTTCAACCGATGCTGCAGAGTTGTTCGCCTCCATGTCTGCCTTCCAAATGTTAATGCGGGCTGCGCAACTGTTTGACAGGCCATCCCAGACATAACCTTGAATAAGAAGATTGCATGATCGCTTCTCCATAGATATAAAAGAAATGTCATTTGACCGACGTGATCACTGTGTTTGAAGACGCAGTCCAATAGGGAAGCGAGGCTACGTCAGTCATATCTGGTGGGAACTCTAATGTATTGGAATCAGGATATTTCAATTGAGGTTTCTAACAGTTTGCAATCGAAAGGTATTATCGATGACCCTACTTCCAAGTATACCAAGTTTATATATGATGCATTAAGTCCCATACTTTAAGGCAATTACTCGTATTACAACAGGACTTATGTCAGCTCAGGAAGAAGTCATCGACTACACATTCTGGACTGTGATATACTACAATCAATTCAATATATTGTCGTCTACATTTCAGCTAGCAACGCGCCAGTTCACATTCCCCTGAGTCATAGGCCATTGTATCAACTGCTTCTATGGTTAAGGAACTTTGCGTGTACAGGAAAACCCCGCCTTCCATACGGTTTAATATATCAGCTCTACTGGATAAAAAATAAATCAACTGATTCTCATTATCGAATAATTCTCACGTTAACCATGTTTCTGAGTTGGCGACAACATCCGGTTTTTCTATGCACACCATAGTCTTCAGCTCCGCTATTTTATTTAGGAGGCTGCAGGCGTTTGTGTAGCACGACCTTGAATCTACGGAGAACTTTCCCTTACCACTCATAGTGCTTTGAGGTTCGTCTTGCTCTGAACGTTTACAATTTAAAAACCCTTAAACATAAGGTTTTTTCACCGTTTCAGCGGTGCTCATTTATTTCTACTTCCACAGCTCGTCGCTTAATACGGCCAACCAGGCTTAGATCCTCACGGACATATATTCCGGATCCAATCAATTTACGTGACTTTCTCAGTATCGCGCTTCCTTCATAAACCATAGCCGAGGTTACTTTCAAGAAGCGGCTTATTCGAGTATTTTCAGATACCACATTTTTCCTATTCTATAAAGCTTACAAATACTAACCCATAAAGTGTTTCTGGGAGTAGCTTGCTTATTGAGGACTTGATATGACTAAGGTCGTGCTCAAATTTGGTCTTCCGTTCCTTTTCAGAAGATTCTCTCACCTTATGAAAAGTGACTAACCTCTCATTGGGGTCCTTCTTAACGCGCTGTGGAATATTAGTTCCTGATATCGTTTGTTCCCTGCAATCTGATCCCAATTTAATGTCCAACACTGAGGTTATATTCTGTCTTCTTACTTCACTTTACCTGGGTGTGACTGCGATCCACCCATTTACCTTATTTTATCTCTTGGTCACATCATCTACACCAATCAGACTTGGCTTACCCATAGTTCGTTTTGCGTTAATATATGAATCCCGAACTGAAACCTTAGATTCACATACCTTAGTACAGTCTACAAGTAGTTTCTTCTCCTCAAGCGATTTTTTCTTTGTGACAATATCTATATCCGTATGCATGTTATCTGTTTCCCCGATGGAGTCCACCTTTATGGTTTCATTGAAATCCAGAGCTCGACTTATGATAAAGTTCTCTACTTTCTCGACAGAAAAATTCTACTCATTTACTGTTGCGTGTTTATCTGAGGGCAATTTTCTGGCTATGTTCAGCAGCTCAATCGTCTTTAGAACCATCAGACTTTGTAAAACAACATGATTTGCACGGCCAACATGATAATAGCCTGCAGCACCTTTTATATGTAGCGAGTGTATGTTCAGTGCCAAATTCACAGTTAAACAGTATAACTTTGTCGGTCAGGGTAATTTTACATTGGTTTTCAGAACTAGACACAATCCAGACTCCACACGACAACCCAAACAGTACAGCTCAATCCCGCTTCGCAGGAGAACCAGACACCATATAGGCTTTGACGCTACAATCTGAAAAGTACAGTTCAATCCTGTGGCGGAACAACACAAATGCCAGCACCCTGCTGGACCAGAGTATATCTCAAAATTTGTCACTCATTAAACTCTAGCTCATCGGAATTCCGGAACATTTATTGAAGCGGACTGGATATTGTTCCATGAATAAATACTGAACAACTAGAAACTGTGACATTTACACATAGGTCAAAAACTTGCAGAGCTATGCAGGAGAGTACCTCTGGTTCATACTTTGGAATAATCCGCATCAACACGATATGCAGATGCTTTCACTCTGGAAAAATTCATGGCAGATCGATAAAAGAAATTCATAGGGCTACCTAATAAGGCTCAGCAAATCATCAAAGTTTAAAGTTAGTGATGATTGCCTATTGTACAGCGCCTAACATAAGTTACTACGTTACGGAGTCTCAGGACTATTAACGGTACACTTCTTAGTGGGGATTATGACATCTAGTTCCCCAGAAACTAATCTTAAGATCGACCCAGAAGTTCTAGAGATCCAGAAAAAGATATATAAAGAACTTTTACTAAAACAATATGATCTTAAGAGAGGGAGCAAATTCCTTCCGATAGATATTGAGCCATTTAAACATCAACGCCATCGTTTGGCACTACCTTTCACAGATGAAGACCGCGCTGCTAGAAGACAGTATCTTAAAGATCAGTTATTGTCAGAAAGGGAACCAGTAAATGTTCCCGAGTGGACGCGTGTCAATATATTCCGAAGAATATATAGAATGCCTTTTGATGCACTTACAAATCTAGTTAGACCCATAATCGTAAGTTTGCATCCAATTTTATTTCACGTTAAGGGAGATCATAGAAGTTGGTACTTTCGTGCTGCTATACCGAAGGTTACATGTACATTAATATTGTTCTGGTTCGCATGGTATCGTATCAAATACTGTGATGTATGTTACGTATTTAACATTAATCATTGCTCAGAACTGGGAAACGTGCGCCAAGGCAGTAAAATCTAAAGCTTATAGAAGGCAAATGTGGCCAGTAAGTTTTCAGAATACATAATTATGTGTCCTAGGGTCAACCGGAATTCTCCACTGCTTGGAAAGTAGACGATTTCGGAATGGAAGGCTTTGATCAGAGAACTGCTCTCCTTGGAGACAAGTTGGTTACCAGTGGAGCTTGAAATCTTAAGACGCTTTTAGGAAGTCTAAAATATAACTGTAGTTCAGATCTCAAGTCCTTTTGATTGTGGGAAAAATGTCTAAATAATATGGAAGGCTTTCTTGTAATATAGGAAGTGTATAAAGGTAATTAGAAGCTTGATGTTTCCAAAAGTAGTGAGTAACATCGCGTGGTTTCAGGCATCTTTGCAATTTACAGTATTGTGGAGGTCAAACGCCGTCTCACATCTCAATAGTTGTGTTGATCCACACCAGTCAGCCACAACGTAGAACCTAGTACTCTGGATACCTGTCCAAAGTGCTATACCTCGTTAGCATAGAGGCATAAAATTGTCTGTACAAATCCCGGAATGGTACGTAGTAACAGTACCAGTGGTAACAGGAAACATTAAGCATCAAAAATGCGATCCAAGAAAACGTTAATTAGTGAGACAAAAGCGAAGTCATGAAGAATCTAGTATCAGAATTTCGGAGAAGACGAGCCTGCGCCATCGCAGACGATTTTGAACCATGTCGTCAAAAGTCTAACCGCATTCCATTATTTACTTGCATTGTTGCTTCAGGTGATAAGACTGTAACGGTCAGCGATCGGGATCATTTAAATGGTATTAAGTCCAGTTACCAGAGTTTGGCTAAAATCTCAATTAATTTAATAGTCAGAACTGGACTGTTATTAGAAATCTCAGGCTCCAGTTAACCAGGTTTTGCTGCTCCTCCTCGCTTTAGATTGCTTATAGCCTTTTCAACCCCGTCGAGATTTAGAGAACTTTCGTCAACTCGCCACTCGTGTTGCTTAGAGATAGTGAGTAACTGAAGGCCAGTCGAACTGTTACCTTAAATGTTCCGCCCATCGGTCCAATCTGCTGGGTTAAGTGAAAGGTAGTCCCGTATATTTCCAAGATGGCCTTACTAACAGCCGGATTTTTGATACCCATTTGTGTAATAAGTCTGAACAGCTATCTACTATTTTTCCCGTCTGTTCCGTTTTTGCTATCCACGACTGCTCACGATCAATGCGCGAGCTTTTTATCAACCTACGTTTAAGCTGCCTCCGCTTCTCTTCTTTTGAGCCAGTTAGGATGAGTTTCCGTGCACCGGTCAGTTTTGTAGACGCCGATGAAACCCAGATTTCTTGCTGCGGCTTTTCTACGTCCAGTAAGGTGCAGAAAAATACGTGCTCGAATAAGAAAATGGTCCGAGTCTAAACATATGCTACAGAATAAGCGGCGGTTTCCCGTCGAACCTCTTCTGCAATAGCTGGTGACTGTGGTCTGTCTGGGTTGATTGTGGGGTTCGCCACGTCAGAAAATTTATTTCCTTTTGGCCTGAGTTGGTGCTTGCTGGAAATAGATGGTCACCCGAGCATAGTTTCAGCAGACGGTCGTCACTATCATTTCGCTGATCTACAACACCGTAAGATACGCCTCTCGTCTCAGTTTAGTCCAACTGCTTGGATCAGGGCCAGTTTTCTTGCGATATGGTTATTACAACTGTTGAAGAACCAACTATGAAAGTTCAAATATATTTAGTTGAGGATACATAGCGAGACTGTAATCTCCAGCTAGACATTCAACTAAATGGATAGGAAACAGTAATCGTAGTGAAGAAACAGTTCTTACTCGTCTTGCTCTATATCGTGAAGGTCACATGGTTCTGTTATCCGTGTTGGTGTAAGGTATGGTAAGTAATACCAATTTGTTTTCCTACGGAACCTTATAATTTATTTGCCTGCAATCGTGACAACAGCTGATAAAAATCTGGATCAAAAGTGTAAGAATACTAGGTAATGTCTAAATACCTGATATCGCCAGATATATTTCCAATCGGCCATACAACGAAAAGATGGTCAAGGATCAGTTTGACACAATAGCTAGTATGAACCCATGTTGCCAGTGCCAAGTAGTTTAGGACATATTTTATACAATAATCAGTGCTCACGTCCTTTTGAAGTTGTAGTAGATAATTCCCTACCTGAGATAAAGGCGTAAGCTTTATAATAATATAAAGTTTCAACCTAGAGGATACTTTTTCAACAATACTTAGTCTGAACGTCGAATTTAACTCAATATAGCAGCTAATCTAACATAATATTCCCTTATTGAAATCATGAATCGGTCTAAGTTAGATAACTATTGGAAACATTGAAATGGCCGTTTCGTTTTACCATGGAACTTCTCCTCGGTAGTGCGCATCCACAATCTCTCACGCGGGACCCGAACCTAAGACAGTCGATGCTGCACACAAATACAACCCTTAGACTACTGAGCCAGCATCCAACTGTCTCGCTGTTCGACTTCAATTAATCCAGATCTAAAGTAACCGAAACGAAAGGATAAATATACTTACGACGAGGTACATGCTATAAATAGAACGCTTGTTTTTCCCGATTGGTCAGTAAAATACTTTATGAAAATGAAGCCATTAATACAATGTAATGAGGATATTTTTGTTTATTGTATATTTTAAGATGGAAAGACATTTTTTTTGAGTGAACACGATGACTAGCTGAAAGATTTCTACCATTGATTTAAGAGCTATTCGAGGGTCATATTTTATGTTTGGTTTTAACTGTACATCAGCCTTACTTTTTAAACCAAAGATTTGAAATTTCACTATTTATAACTTCGTGTCCAGCTACTAAAATATGTCATAATGAATATGGTTATATAATATACCCTTGTGGGTCAGGGTAATTTTACATTGGTTTCCAGGAGAACTAGACACAATCCAGACTCCTACGTGACAACCCAAACAGTATAGCTCAATCCCATTTAACAGGAGAGTCAGGCACCATCCAAGCTCAAACTTTATAACTCGAGCAGCACAGCTCAATCCCGCTTCGCAGGAGAACCAGACACCATATAGGCTTTGACGCTACAATCTGAAAAGTACAGTTCAATCCTGTGGCGGAACAACACAGATGCCAGCACCCTGGTGGACCATTCGCACCATTCATATCCGCATTCACGTCATATGTATAGTTATTCCGATCAATGATCGCGTGAATCAACGATGCACAGCACGAACAGGCCAAAGTTGACCTATTCCACTTACACGACAGTCAAACTCATTAATGTTAGCAATGGCAACATGCCTTACAATGTCCCAATGACTCTTGAGAACACTGAAAAGCAACCACCAGTATGAATGAAATCGGTTAACAAACAAACCAATTTTGCACATGAACAGTCAACAAAACTTGCCAAAGTAATGCTGAACCATCCAAAATACCAATGGCGAACCTCCAATCTCATATGAGATCCTCAGCTCTAACTAGCCATATAGCTTCATGAATGGGACTCATATAAAGAATTGGATGCATAGAAGTATATGAAAATGTTGAGAACCATTTCATTCACTTATATATTGAGTTTTTGGAAGGGGAATTCACCAACAAAGAATATAGTCGTTATATTATTGACCCCTTGGCGGTAGGTGAAGCTAATTTGAACACTATCAATTAATAAACTAAGTGTTTATATAATCGACATACACATGAACAAATGCAGATGAAGACAGCCAGTGTAGCAGTAGTCTCTGCATCAGTAGGCCTCAAAATACGCAAAGGGAAAACCAAGGTCCTCAAATTCAAAACGAAGAACAGCAGTCCAATCACTCTTGATGGCGAAACTCTAGAAGATGTAGAATCTTTCACATACCTGGGAAGCATCATCGATGAACAAGGAGGTTCAGATGCAGACGTAAAGGCGAGGATTAGCAAAGCAAGGGCAGTATTCTTACGATTAAAGAACACATGGAACTCAAAACAACTCTCAACTAATATCAAAAGTCAAAATCTTCAATACCAACGTCAAGGCAGTTCTACTGTATGGAGATGAAACTTGGAGAACTACTACAACCATCATCAAAACAGTACAAGTATTTATAAATAGTTGTATACGCAAGATACTCAACATCCATTGGCCGGATACCATCAGCCAACCAGCTTCCAGCTGAAGAAATTAGGAAAAGACGATGGAAATAGATAGGACATACACTACGTAAATCATCAAACTGCATCATGAGGCAAGCCCTAACTTGGAATCGTGAAAGGAAGTGGAAAAGAGGAAAACCAAAGAACACATTACGTTGGGAAATAGAAGGAGATATGAAAAGGATGATTGACAACTGGAAAAGATTGCCTAGGACAGGGTTGGATAGAGAATGTTAGTGAGCAGCCTATGCTCCTTTACAAGAAGTAAAAGGCGTAAGTAAGTAAGTTACATAATCGACGTAATTTTATAATGACATTATATAATTAAACTTTTAAACATTACTGAGAAATGTAATACGAACTAGTAATCATAGTAATAATAATAATAATTAATTAATTATATTTGAGAAATGAAAACAAAACAGTAAAGTACACAAATAAACTTATCATCAAGATGATTACGAAATCGTCACATACAAAAAAACCCCTTTAGTTCTCGTTTTCAAAATGTCAAAAACAATAGTAATAATAATAATAATAATAATAATAATAATAATAATAATAATAATAATAATAATAACATGTACTGATACGTATATGTGGAATTGTAAAAACCGGTCACTTACATTCACCCTCAAGATGTAGGTTTTATTTATTGATTATTGTATTCAAGAATAAAATCTAAACCAAATGAATAGTGTAACAATGAAAGCGAAAACAAGAAAGACAAATGAATTAAGTTATTATTATTATTATGTAACATACAATAATGGGTAGGTAAACTGATGATTATTATTTATTATTTGTCATCAGATAAGGCAATTTCTTTAAATAAACATTTCACTGTACGATTTAATTTAATAACACGATTACGTAATGCATTGGTAATTTTATTATTGTTTTTATTTGTTGAATTATTATTATTATTGTTATTTGTTGAATTTAGTAAAGTATCAAGACGTGTATTAAGTAAGTGTAATATTGCTGGTCCATGTACTGATGTAGTAGGATCATCAAATTCAAGACAAAGAATAGCTTCTTGAAGATATCTGTTTTAAATGAAATAAAAAGTAATAAATTATATGAAAATAAACATTTATGAACATTATCAGAAGGGGGTTTTGTGGAGATTTTAGAAATTTCACTAGCTGAATTTATGAGTCAATTGAAGCTAGACCACCATGGTAAACCTGAAAGCACTGGACGGCCGTTTCGTCCTAGTATGGGACTCCTCAGCACTACGAATCCACGATTTCGCACCCCGCGAGATTCGAACCCTGGACCTATCAGTGGCCGGCTCAGTGGTCTAGTTGGTTAAGCGTCTGGCGCGAGACTGATAGATCCTGGGTTCAAGTCTCGCGGATGCGCACTGCTGAGGAGTCCCATGCTAGGACGAAACGGCCGTCAAGTGCTTCCAGGTTTATCATGGTGGTCTAGCTTCTATTGACTCATGGTTTCAATCTGTGAAATCTATGAACATTGTTGAATAGTATGTACTTATTTAGGTAAAGAGAGAACAATGAATACAAAATAATATGAATTTATTTTATTTTGAGTGAAAAATACGTGTCAATGTATCGCTAAGTACTTTACAAAGAATTTGGGATTATTGAGATGTCCCAATACTGAATACTGCAATATTTACTTACGTACGCCCGTCACTCCTCGTGGAGGATCATAAGCCACCTACCAGCAATCTTCATTCAACCCTATTCTGGACAATCCTTAACAGTTGATATTCACCCTTTTGATGCCTGCTTCCAATTTCCGACGTAATACGTTCTTCGGCCTCCTTCTCTTCCGTTTTCCTTTATGATCCCAAGTTGGGACTTGCTTCCTGATGCAGTTTGGTGATTTCTATAATGTATGTCCTATCCATCTCCAGCGTCTCTTCTTGATTTCCTCTTCAGCGGAAATCTGGTTTGTTCTCACCCATAATAGGCTGTTGCTAATAGTATCCGGCCAACGGACGTTCAGTATATTCCGCAGACAATTGTTTATAAACACTTTTATCTTTTTGATAATAGTTGTAGTAGTTCTCCACATTTTAGTAGAACTATATTGACGTTCGCATTGAAGATTGTGACTTTGATGTTGACTGAGTTGTTTTGACTACCATATGCTCTTCAACTACAGGAATGCTGTCCTTGCTTTTCCAATCCTCGCATTTACGTCTGCATCAAATCCTCCACGTTCATCGATGATGCTGTCCAGGCACGTGAAAGTTTCCCCACTTTCCAGATCTCCAGCGAGTGTGATTGGGTAGGTTTTCTCCGCGATGGATTTGAGGATCTTGCTCTTTCCCTTGCCTTTGTTGAGGCCTACCGTTGCAGAGACTGCTGCTACACTGGCTGTCTTGACCTTTATTTGTTCGTGTGTATGGGATAGTAGAGCTGGGTCATCTGCCAAGTCCAAATTGTCTAGTTGCATCCAAGCTGTCCACTGTATTCTATGCTTTCCCCTCAGATGGAGAGGTCTTCATAATCCAGTCAACCACCAGAAGAAAGAGAGGGAGGAATTGAGAAGCCTTGTTTGACTTCGGTCCTCATTTGGAAAGCGCTTATGAGCTGTCCTCCATACACGACTTTGCAGTGTAGATTTTCTACGCAGTTCTGCTTGTCGGTTCTAACGTTCCTCTTCAATCTTGTTCGCTTCTGTATATTCGTCGTGTGCCTTGGCTTTCTCTCCTCTTGGTTGACTGAACAGTTGCTGTCTTATTATTCTTCCTTTATTGAACCTTGGCTAGAGTTTCGAAATAGATCCATTCCTTATGATGATGCTTCTTGCGACCCAGAACCTCCTGATACACTGAAGTTAGCGCTACTTTGATCTCTTTCCAGTTGTCCGCCACAGTAGTTTCTTCTTCCAGTATATGTAGTAGGGCTTGGAACCTCTTGTAATGTTATCTTGAATTTGTTGAGTTTGTTAGTATCACGAAAGAAGGCTGTATCAAACCTTGCAGTACTGTTTCTCCAGCTATCCAGTGCTTCTTTGGCTTCAGATACATTTTGAAAACCACAAGCAGGTAGTGATCTGAAGCTATGTCAGCTCCCAATGCTGCAATAATTTGAAATTAATTGACAGCGGGTATATTGCTGACAGTATTAGAGGTAATAGAAAGGATAAAAAAAACCAGTGAAATTATTCGAGAAGTATGGGTTAGTGTAGTAGAAATATTTATTATATTACTTAGAAACTTAGGATTTATGGAAAGATAAAGAGTGAATGGATCTATGCCGTTACGAACAATTTTGAGCTACGTTATCCGATTTCTCTAATCAATGGTTATAATAATCACGCAGACTCCAACTAAGTGGTTTCCACCCACCTAAATCACACAGTCCAACAGTCAATGTCTTGATAGATTGATCCCAATTCATGCATCAGCCGTCCCCAGATTCCTTCCAAACTGCTCATACATTAGCTACCATCGTACGTCGAGGATACTTAGTACATGTTCTCAGTCCATAAACATTAACTACTTCGTCACTTGATTTGCCATCCTTACTTATTAGTGTTCATAACCTCAGAATAGCTAAATTGATGATCTCAACATACACGAACAATGACATTAGAGACCCCTATGAACAAATACTAGTAGCCTACAAATATTTACGTTTCACAGGTCCAAAGTAGTTAAGAGACGGATATCTCGTTTGCGCATCACAAGTAAGGCAAAGTTTGCAAAAGCGGACTTGGTTTTCTGATTCGTATGATTTTAATCCAGTTAATTTCCCTTCTATCTATTAATCACCGACCGTATGTGAACATTAACAACTTGGAACAGCAAATACTTGCACTGTGTCTCTTAACTGACTAAGGCTAATTCAACTGAAGTAGTATCCAACTATGATGAAATAAACATTTTGTAAGCTTAACATAGCTCAACATCATCATACTAATTAATAGGACACATAAACATATGTGAAAACTCACTTGACTTTTAAATCCAATTGAGCACTTAAATCACCACAACTTAATTGATGAATTAAAGACAATAAAATGTTTTGACCTATTGTATGATCACCAGAACTGAAAAGTTTATTCACATCAATATCATTACAGATATCTAGAAGAAGTGGTTGGTCAGTAGAAACTAAAGCCTAAAAACAAACAAAATGAAATAATATATCGTCGAGTAAAACAACTGCCACAGACTCAACAATTTACCAATTAATCATCATGTATTCAATAAGAACTGTCTTCACGAACAATTCCCGAAGTGTGACTATCTGTGATCAATAAAGTTCAAATATTCTAGAAGATAACTATTGTCAAGGTTATCGTCGTGCTGTTACAAACTGACTGAAAGCTGAAAATAGGAAGTTATATTATAATTGAGGAGTCACGTTTGTCGTGTGACATAAAAATCTTGAGCTTCTTTCCATTTGACATTATGGTGGATGAGCGTTGATAAAGAGTTCCAAACTGATAAAAATAAAAAATATCTAGTGTTCTATGTTCTCAAAAGTATCCCATGAAAATAAACATCTAGTTGGCTAAACTCTATAGAACTTACTGACTTGAAACGAGTGCGTCGATATTAAGAATGAATGACTGTATCAATATAAATATCAGTTCATGTTTTGATGTTTAGATGAACTACCTAATATTTTGCTTTGATCGTCTAAATAAACTGAAAAATATACTCACCTAATAGATGTAAAAGAGTTTATAACAGAAGGATATACCGTCTATTGGGATGTTTAGCAATGGTTACGCATAGAGACATGTTTAAAAAAGGCTAACGTTCACAGTCAACCAGAAATGTGTGCGATATCATTGGATAGAAATCTCTGAATATAGGTAATGAGGTGTGTCAGTAGGTTGACATATCAAGCATGATAGTCAAAATTTACGAAAGACATGACACCGTTAAAGTAGTACTGTGGTGTGGGTTACTTATATCCACACAAGTAGTATATGACAGTGGTCAGGCGTAGAATGTATTTCAGTAAAAGATCGATGAGGAAAGAACGGGAATGAAACGCAATCGGTATGAAAACGCATGAACAACGAAATCTGAGACAATGGATTGATATTTGCAACAGGAACAGTCAAGTTAGATATGATGGATGTGTGGTTCTCAGATTTTATTGAGATGCTCTGTAATTTAGTGTCAAATACATTCGATTGTCCACACTGGTGTTCTTGCTCAATACAGTACAAATGTTATTCAGTTTTTATTTTGCTCTAGACCTATTGGATTTAGTGTCATTCATACAATCTACTAACACGATTTTATTATTGTTATATCCGGAAGAAGAATAAGTGAATGGTAACTATTGAGTAACCATAATATATGTACACTCATATACCTTTTATTATCAGCTTTTATTTGACATAGTGGCTACAATGATTAGACTTACTATTCTTAAGTTATTCCCAATTTATTAGTTACAGCCTCTCACAACCATAGCTACCTTCGCCTTGATCTTGTACAAATGTTATTTTCTATTTTATAGTATGATGTGGTCTATTTGGCTTGTATATAGGCCAATTATGTGTGAAATATATGATTCATATAAAGGAGGCTAATATTGACGTTCCGGACTGAACCGGCTGGGTTAAGCGAAAAGTCAATATTTCGGAGGACTAACTCTGAGTGACTCTAGGTCAGTCTGTCAGTCAGCTACAACGTAGGACCAGGCACATATATGCATCGGTCCAAGTTGCCATACCTAATTGGCACGGTAAGATGAACACCGGATTCATAGTAGTTAATTCAGTGGTGGTAATATATAAAAGAAAGATTGCATATGAGGATACAGGAAGAAAGAATTAGTTAGTAGAAAGAAAGATGTGAAGTGATTTTAATCTCTTTGTTTAAGGGAAGACAGGGAGTGTATACACCGACGCCATTGTGATCGATCGATTCTGAGCCATGTCAACAAGAGTCTCCAACCATTGGTTACGATAGTCACGCGGACCCTAACCAAGTAGTCTGCATCTACCAACATGATTAAGACTAGAAGTAAGTGACTTTGTGGACTGATGCCACGTTTTGGTTTGGCCGCCCTTTTAATAAAACTAAAATTTAAATCTATTCTGTTTGTACTTACACCAATCTCAAACGTAGTAATATTGATTAACTTTCAATATTCAGAATAATGCTAATTATATTGTTTTTTTTTCTTTTAATGATCATCTCTGTTTGTCTGATTAAACATTTTTTATTTATAGAATTTACATGTATCAATAAGTTCATGTATCATCAGTCAATGTACTTGAAATCTAATGGGCATATATCAAATATAGTTCTGTTTAACCTCTTCAACTTTACATATGACATTATCTAAATTAGTAGAGATCATTTGATCAACCAGAGAGTTTAACATGTTGATTTGTCACATATGTCGACAAGATATATCATCGATCTTGTAAGAAACTGATTTGAACATTTGTCATCTTACACAATTTGATATGTTACCCTTTGAGTTATGGAGATTTTTTAACTATTAACGAGAAACACAATAGGGTGCTGTGGAAATTTTTAAAATCGAAGATTTACATCACCAAGTGACTTTAGTTAAATAAATAAAACACTGAAAATCAGAGAGGAATGAATATAAAAAAAAAACCACTGAATGAGATCCCAGTAGTTTGGATAAAAAGCATTTGCTGCGAAATATGGAGGTCCTGGGTTCAGCAGTCACTAGTGGAGTCGTGGATGTGTAATTACTAAGCAATACTTTCATGTAAGCAAGAAATAGTTGTTCAGTGACTTTTGGTTTTCAATAATTACCTCATAAATATATGCATGTATTAGAGATCAATCTATCCCATTTTGAATACTGAAATAATAATATTAATAAAAGCTATTTCCTCAGTCATAAAGGCAACACACAACTGCTTCTTATACTAATAATTAACTACATCTACAAACATGTTATTTCTCTATATGGCAGCTGGGTAATGGAGACAACTCTGCTAGACAACCTAGACGGTAGCAAAGACCGGGTCGGTCACCCACTATGTTATATAAGATCAGTCCTGGGTTTTAAACTCGGGGCTCATAATTTCACTCGCTATCACTTTATATACAAAGAAAGTACTTAAATAGGGAATTTCTAAATCGATTATAGAATAGTAACATTGTGGCGTAATGGATAAATACACATGATTTACAATAAATGTGCAGTTAGAATTAGTTATTGTTTTTCGTCTACTAACCAAACACATGATCTAAAAATCATAGATTATTATTATTTCCATCATCCTTATTGGCATAAAGAGGAGTAAATGAGCCCCCAAATGCCCTGGTATGACCAAGAGTGGGGAAAGTCCGCTCTCCCTCACGAAATGCTCTCACATGGCCACACATATATAGCCTCCGCCAGGGAAGTCCTACTCACTGCCTTCTCTTACCACGGGTGTTTTTTTTACGAAATTGAGAGGACGAAAAGCGAATATCCAGCGTTTTAATCAGGTTGGTGGACATGGAGAGTCCATCTAGGGGAGTTGGAAAACACTCATTCCAAACCAATGGTGCACATGGGCTCCAGTATCCTGAAGGAACAAATGGCGTATGAGACAATTGCTGGTCACTGGCTTCCATGGGACTGCATCTCCTTACGATCCTCCAATGTCCTGTGGATTAGACCTTCAGGTAAAAGACTCGGGGTGTGGCCCCCTAAGAAAGCCACCCCCTTCGGTCTGAGCACCCGGGCAGTATCACAGCCCTCACACACATTAAATGAGATCTGTGTGGTGCATATGTATTTGGTGCTTCCTTGTACCAATATCTATGTGTTATAATAAATAATGAGAAATACTGAACTCTCATAAATATTTTCTATATTTCTCTATTTGAAAGCATTTGTTCGACCAAGATAAACGTTGTTATCTATTTTACTCTTTAAGATTTATTATTAATTGATCAATTATTCCTTTAATACTCCGTTTTTTGAAATCACTTATAAATAAATTTTGCATGCATTGCCATTTCCTTCTATGTGTGTGTGTGTGTGTGTATGTGTTAATATGTGGGTCAGACAATTCAAGTCGTATATTATTATTGTATGTATCTTGAGTTATGAATAAATAAAGTACAATAGACAAGATATCTTTATTCCAAATTTAATCTTTTGACTAGACACTAAGTTGGAAGTAGCTTCATGATCAATAGAGAGGTCAATTAGTCGTAATAACTGTTTACTGATCATTGTATCATTTATCTTACAGGAGATATAGCCGGAATAATTAATAAATTGATATGTTTAATATTAACTCTTATCATAAGTAAATCTGAAGTTATACAGAGGACAAAGTAAAGTAAGGCAATTCTCCTTTTTTTTTAAAATTATATAAATATATTCACATCAAGTGAATATAACTTCAATTCATTGCACAAGCAGGTGGCTATCAGGATTCAGTAGCTAAGTGCATAACGTAATGGCGTTTAAAGCGAACAGTACTGGGTTCGAGTCCCAGAGTGAACGTCAATTCTGAGATGCAGGTACATTCAGCTGACGAGTCTCAAAAAGGACAAAACGTGCGTCCTGGATTCCCCTGCGAGCCACTATCTATCTTTGCTTATATAAAAATATATTGTTCATGATTACATTTATTGATATTCATAATTTTTAATTTTAATATCTGAATGTTTCTTCTCATTCTTTTAATCAACACTATAGTAACTTACGTACTTATGACATTTATTTATAACCAATATTATTCAATGTTTTAGACTTAATTGAAAGCTTAATAATCTGATAAACGATTATAGAGATTTATCATTAGTCAATCAGAAAGCAAGAATTTAGTTATGAATTAATTTAACCTTCTCTTCTGGTTTTGAATGCTTCTTGCATGATACATTGTTTATCGCTGATAAATACACTGCTGTACATATATACTTCTTATTTTCAATTATACCCTATCATGATAACAGAACTCTGATATATTTGTTGTCTATGTTTTACAGATCATAGAGATAACCTCATTACATGCTTTATCTGGATTATAGTTGTAATGACTAACTATTTATAATTGTGTAATACAAGACCAAAAAACAAACAAACTTGAACACACCTACTCCTGACAATTTAAATAACGTCAAGTATATTTTTCTTCGTGTATAGTTTATGTTTCGTATATTAACAAACAAAGTTTTCTTTTTTGTAATAACTTTGTCATTATTTTGGTTAACCCCAAGTTCAATAGGCTCTTTCATGATGATACACACTTGTCACATTACTTGTATAAAATAATACTCAGTATGGGGGTTGTGGAGATTTTTGAATTTCATTGAAATCATAAGTCAGTCACTCAGCTACAACGTAGGACCAGGCACATATATGCATCGGTTCAAGTTGCCATACCGCATTAGCACAGCAAGGTGAACATCGGATTCATAGGAGTGGTTAAGTCAATGGTGGTAGTATATAGGAGAAAGATTGCATATGAGGATACAGGAAGAAAGAATTAGTTAGTAGAAAGAAAGATGTGAAGTGATTTTAATCTCTTTGTTTAAGGGAAGACAGGGAGTGTATACACCGACGCCATTGTGATCGATTCTGAGCCATGTCACCAAGAGTCTCCAACCATTGGTTACGATAGTTACGCGGACCCTAACCAAGTAGTCTGCATCTACCAACATGGCTCAGAATAGAGGTTAGTGTCTTCAAGCACTGATGCCACTTTTTGGTTTGGCCGTCCCTAATTTTCTTTCAACCATATCTAACACCCGTTAGCATTGCACGACGTGGTAATCGGTATTCAGGCATACGTAATACGTGGCCCAACCATCTCAGTCGATGAAGATTAACAACCGCATAAGCTGATTTACCATGATTACCTAATGATTGAAATCATAAACTGATCCAGGTTCTTAATAGTAAGCGTAACTTGGATCGATTCATGATTTCAATAAAATAGTATGTTAAATTCCAATCAAAATTTTATTATTAAAACATTCATTAAGATGTAAGTAAAACCAATTTTTATTTTATTTATTTTAACATAGATATTGGTAAAAGGAGGTACTAAATATATATGCGCCACACAAATCTCATTCGATATGTGTGAGGGCTGTGATACTGCCCGGGTGCCCAAACCGAAGCAGGTGGTTTTCTTAGGGGACCACACTCGGAGCTTCCGACCTGAAGGTCTAATCCACAAGGCAGTGGAGTATCGTAAGGAGATGCAGTCCCATGGAAGCCGGTGACCAACAATTGGTTCATACGCAATTTGTTCCTTCAGGATACTGGAGCCCATGTGCACCATTGGTTTGGAATCCGGTTAAAGCGCCAGACATTTGCTTTCCGTCCTCTCATTTTTGTAAACAATACCCCTGGTGAGAGAAGGCTGTGAGTAGAACTTCCCTGGCAGACGCTATATAGGCGTGGCCATGTGAGAGCATTTCGAGAGGGAGAGCGGACTTTGACCACTCTCGGCCGTACCAGGGCATTTGATGATAACCATTAAGATATCTAACATTAATATGTCAACTAAGTAGTTTATATCAATTTAAATAAGAATACACTTTAGTGGGATGATCACGACATTTGTATAAACTCTCTGAGAATACCAGTAAAATATAGGTTACAATGTCCAATCCTTTAAAACAAATCTCCAGTAATTTAATCGTCTATTTCCTAAAAGGTTATATATATATATATATATATATATATATATATATATATATATATATATATATAATCTCAACCATTGAAATTACTATAATATCTACAAAAACTCCTTCTGATATTGATCAACATATGCTCACTAATAACTGGCTTCACGAGGTATATCCTAGAGTTCTAGTGAGAAGTAGTGACCAGTGGAGTTCAACCAGGTCTGTTGTGAGATGATATCAACTCACTGAAGACAATGGTGTACGGTGGTGCAAATTCGTGGATTAGTTGAAGTTAGACATTAACACCGTTGGATGCCGGCCAGCTCAGTGATCTAGTGGTTAAGTGCTCGCGCGCGAAACCAGTAGGTCCTGGGTTCGAATTCCGCGAGGTGCGGGGTCGTGGGTGCGCACTGCTGAGGAGTCCCATACTAGGACGAAACGGCCGTCCAGTGCTTTCAGGTTTTCCATGGTGGTCTAGCTTCAACTGACCCATGATCTTAACCATTGAAATTACTATAATATCCACAAAACCCATCTGTTATACATATATATATTAAATTTAAGACAGTTGAAGGCAACTGACAAGAAACACTATCTGACCTAGCTTTCAATGCCAGTTAGCTTTCATTAGTCAGTCAAGTGTATTTGAAATCATAAAGAACCTAAAACTTCACTTCGTCAAATCCTTGCCACGTTATCTTAAAGAAATTTAGACTATGATTAACCTTTTATAGGACTGAAATCTTTCATATGAATTGATTACGAAGTAATCATCAATGTTTATTCAATTCGAATGATCTTAACGTACACAAATGACAGATAAGTATTTCTATTGAATACTTACTCCTTTATAGTGTATATTTTATTATCTTAATATGTGAAATATGTAGCTCTTTAATTAATTCACTGATATCTAAGTGATTGAATTTTCAATATTATTATAATTATTATATTATATTATAATGAAAATAATTAAACATTACCAATTCCAAAGCATCAACTAAACGATCTGAATGAATCAACACTTGAGCTTGTCGAAATAAACGTGTCAATTTATCTTGCTTCATTGATGATGACAACGATGATGACGATGTCGTTGGTGTTGTTGTTGTTAATGTTGATAGTGGTGGTTGTGGAAGTAGATTTGATGAATATGGACTCTCATTAGTTGTTTGTATTTTATTCTTTACACTAGGATTATTATTATTACTATTATTGTTATTATTGCTACCACTAACAAGAGGAGTATTGACAATACCTGACTTATTTAAATGACGATTATATGATTTTTTATTCACAGCTGTTTTATCCAACATTGTTGAATTGGATTGTTTATGCTTTACATTGTCGAATACTACATCTGAATAATGATCATTACGATCAATAGTATTAGTTGTATATGAATCTGATGATTGATTTAGTTTAAGAGAAGAAGAATTACCACGTTTGCTTTCAACTTCTTTCAATGTTTCAGTAAGAGTTGACTAAATAGGTAAAGAGAAAGGAAAACACAACAATACTACAAAGAAAGAACACATAAAATGAAAGGAAACATTAATTCTGTAGTGTATAGTGATTAGCATTTTACAAGGGCTAGTCAAGATACAGAGAATAGTGGGTTGGAGAAAAATCAGATCGATGATGGTAACGATGATCGTATTTACATCTGACAGTAGATGATACACTAAAAGAATACCTACTTATCACTATATATATTCTATAACATTATATTGGTCACTATCATCCGATTTTAACTACATTATTTAACTGGAAAGTATCATTTAACCCCATTAATTGGGGGGGGGTGTCTAGCAGGTATCTGCCATCGCAAATGGAGATAAAGTAGTACATTACCTGTACTGTGTATCGGTTACATTAATTAGTACAATAGTTATTCATTAATTTCTCTTCAACGATATACTCGTAGAAATAACTCATTAATTTTATCAGTACACGGTTGTGGAGATTGTTGAGTTTTAATTGAGATCATGAATTGATCAATGGTAGACTACCACTGAAAATCTGGAAGCGCTGGATGGCGTTTTATCCTAATATGGAATTGTTCATCAGTATGCATCCCTGATCCCGTTTAAATTTTATCATCATTGACTTGGAGTACAAGCATGATACAGGCCACTTGTTCGATGAGTACACTAACTAAATATAGTTTTGTAATCATCTATAGTAACAATTAACCTATCCATATAGCGATATAAAAAACTAATAATGCAAGAGAGTGATATCTTTTTGTTTATCAAAAAGAGGATATAATCCAAAATAATCATTTTTGAAATACGTGACGAATATAAGAAATGATCTTTAAAAGCAAAGGTATGTCAATTGTTTGTATCAGATAGTGGATATCTTTAAATTACTGCTTATGTGTATATTGCAATAATTGAGTTATGAACACTGATGTTAGGAGGTAGAGCACTATGGGTAAAGATGGTAAATCGATCAATATGGTTGTAATCTTCTATCAACTAGAAAGATAGAGACATGATTGAATGAATGAATTCACTTACAGTTTCGAAAAACATCTTGACTATCAAATACTGCTATGTTAAGACAGTTTTCTCCCTTATTATAGTAAATTGTGTTATATATATATATATATATATATATATATATATATATATATATATGGGTCTTTTCTTTAAAAAAAAGTTTTACAAAATCTATACGTAACGCCTGCGAAATCTGTCAAAGTAAACGTGTTACAAAAACGAAGGCAATAGTTAGCAGATAATAAATTCCGACTCAACCATCTACAAAATAGCGTCCCACATATATCGATTCTTTGATATCTGAGATGTTCAATAGCTTTGTGCGTTAAATAAGCGATACACTCGAATGACTATTTGAACATGGTGGTAGCATTGTGGAAATGATGCTAACGTCTGCTAATGCTGTATAACATAATTTAATTTATGATAAGATCTTGAAAGATCAGCTTTAGGATGAATGCAACGCGCTTGGATACATTTTATGAATGTCGTTTTAGCGACTCCCATTACTCAAAACTTTGTTTTCAGATATCTGGATTAGTTAAAAATAAAGATTAATTAGGCCTATGATCATTGCTTACTTTTATCATAGATGATATTTGATTCATCAAAGGTGTAAAATTTGTAGCATCAAATGATGGAGTTTGAATACGAGATGAAATTTGATTTAAATCTATAAAAATAGAAGAAAAAAAAAGTTTGTCAATAATTAGAGGATCACAAGTAAAAATAAAGATTTTGTTAACGAAAGAAAGCAAAGAACTGATATCAGTGTAAACTAGACACATTACATTCGTCAAATTATACAGGAGTCCAAATGTTGTACAGTAGGTTAAATACATGTGTAAAGGAGTAATTTATAAGAAACAATCAGAATGTTTACCTAGTCAGTTGTCAGCCATATGAACAGTGCGCCTGAGTGAACAGTAGCTACGTACACATAATGGTGAGCACTAAGTATCGTTATTTAGCAAACGTCCTGGTACGGCCGAGAGTGGGGAGCGTCAGCTCTCCCACTCCAAATGCTCTCAAATGGCCGCGAGTATATAGCCTCCGCCAGGGAAGTCCTACTCATTGCCTTCTCTCACCATTACTGTTGTTTACGAAATTGAGAGGACGGAAAGCGAATGTCCGGCACTTTTGCCAGGTTATTGACACGGAAAGTTTACATAGGGCAGTTGGAAAACTCCGATTCCAAACCAGTGATGCACATGGGCTCCCGAATCCTCAGGAAACGAATGGCGTATGAACCAATCGTTAGTCACCGGCTACCATATGACTGCATCTTCTTACGATGCCCCACCGCTTTGTGGAACAGACGTCTAGGTCGAAGGCTACGTGTGCACCCTCCCCCAAGAAAACCACCTGCTTAGGTCTGGGAACCTGGGCGGTATCCTAACCCTCACACAAATCGAATGATTTATGCGGTGCATATCTATCTGGTGCCTCCTTGTACCAATTTTTGTGTTTAAATAAATAAATATTTGGCAAATGCCACACTCAAAATAGTTTACTTCGTTATTCCGTTAAAGTTAGAATTAATAACAAAATGAGGTAATCAACGCTGACATAAAATGTAGGGTAACAATCAAAGATGGTTAAGCTGTTGTTCAGAAGACTATGAATCTTCATCGACAGATGTAGCGCAGAAATGTGTTACAAATGGGTCACCAGAAGGATGAAATTATTAAAATGAACACATAAATCAAACACTATCCGGAGTTTTAAAAAATGGATAAAACTCATTGTATTATCACAAGTTGAAATCATGAGTCAATTGAAGCTAGACCACCATGGAAAACCTGAAAGCACTGGACGGCCGTTTCGTCCTAGTATGGGACTCCTCAGCAGTGCGCACCCACGACCCCGCACCTCGCGGAATTTGAACCCAGGACCTACTGGTTTCGCGCGCGAGCACTTAACCACTAGATCACTGAGCTGGCCGGCATCCAACGGTGTTAATGTCTAACTTCAACTAATCCACGAATTTGCACCACCGTACACCATTGTCTTCAGTGAGTTGATATCTTACAACAGACCTGGTTGAACTCCACTGGTCACTACTTCTCACTAGAACTCCAGGAGTGTCTCATTGTATTATGCTTCCCAACATGACTGGGAATCTGTTGAATTGTCACAGATTTATGTAGCTTTCATCTCCAATTAAATTATGAGTTCTAATATTCATCCATATACACATGTTTCTCAACACTTCCTTGAGAAGCATATTCCTACATCTTGAGTGTTCTATTTTAATTATCCATTTCTCCCATTAATCTCATCTTACTGTGTCGATGTGATAGTTTGAGCTAGAACATATTTATACCAAAATTTACCTTAATCATTATGACTAACTCATAAAAAACATACTAAACTGTTCTTGTTCACCTGTTGAATGAACGAAGATATATACGGTTAATGAAATTCCTTACATAATAAAAAACTGTTTACAAATTTTCTAAGTAAAACATACATTGTTGTGTACCAAGTTGAAAAACATTATTAAGATCTGTGAATAATTTCTTAGTGGATTTTTCTAAGGCTGGAACATAAATTTTATTTAATGAATCACGATAAGCATTAGACAGTTCCGTAGACAATATTCCAGATGCAGATCGTACAATTTGTGTAGTGAAATTCTGAAAAATATATATATATATATAGAAACAAACAAATTAATTGTTACAAAGATACATAATTCCAAATATAAAGATAATATAGGTATATAAAAGTGGATAAAAAGTTGTTAGGTAATCAAGTTTTCAACTAGTTAACTTGTATGTTCCGAATCCTATGTTGTTTAATTCGGCTGAGATTATCTACAAGATTTTGACTGTTCAATAAATATATTGTATTCACCAACTTCAGTCATTTTTCCATCCGTGAATGTTGCTTATTGGGATGTACGAGGGAATTGCTTGATGTATGGTATTACGACATATTCAATGAGATAAAAGACCACATCAATTTTTATTATTAATCGAATACCATTATGTGTTTAACACCAGTAAGCTTCCACATAACCATAGATGCTATCTTGATATGGTAATGAATTAATCGAGCTATGTTGGTGAGGACACTTATCTCTTTTAGACACTATCATATCAAGGAGGTTAGTCAAAGAGTTGTACAACTAAAAGCAGCAAATTAAATGTTAAGGGCGAAGTAGTAGTAGTAGTAGTGAGTGGTAAGTTGTTTTCTTTAAAGAACACACATCTGTAGCGGTGATTTTTTCTCACAAGGAAGTGGGAGTTTAGAAAACGCGAGGTTTGAAAATGGAAAATCTCATCTTGGCCATGAATGTACGTCCTCGATGATAAGGTCATAAGAGTACAGAGCTAACATACTAAAAACTATTCACAAAAAGGTTGTGTGTGACCAAGTTCAAACAGCTATCTCTTGAGCATTCGAGGTCAGAGTCCCGGCATTTTGAGACTGCGCCCAATTCACTTTCATTTTCAAATACCTCAAAAAATACTTTCACGGTTTAGTAAGGCAAGAAGTAAGAATTATCATAATACCTCTATTCATACTCGAAGAAGAGCTCAAATTCGACTAGAAGGATCTAAGATTATTAGCACAATGAAATTTGATGTAAATGTGTGGACTACCAATCATAATATAATGAAATTGTACATACATATAAATTGAATATTATAATTACCAATACACATATATCATGTTACAAAGAATTAATTAATAAGTCTGAATGATTAATTAATTAGTTTCTTAGTTAAAATCTCACCTTTTCACGTAGAGTACGTTGAACATTATCTGTTAACGTTGTTGGCAATGAAGATAAATGATCTTTTAACACATTAAATAGAGATTGTTGCAATGGTTCAACAATTCGAGATAAATCTAATTAATCAAAAAAAAAGGCAACAGAATATTAACAATGAAAAGACAGCTGTAAGATAAGGAAAAATAACAGACACAACAATGGGCAGTATAGTCATATATACATAGGGGTTAGGTGAAGTGAGGTATTTTTAGGGTCATCCATCTCTAGCCCCTCCCTTCAGCTATGAACTATGAAAAGGCAGTATCAGTGAAGATCCTTGCTGTTTGGGGAAAACACTTTGATGTCACTATACTCCTTGGTACAGTCAGCACGTCGGCTACGATTTCAGATGAGTTTGAAATTTTTAGTCCAACTGTCCTCTAACCAATTTACCAGGTGTGGTAAGACTTAAAGAAACAAGTGTTCTAGTCAAAATAGATCGAATAAGTTATCATAACACACATATCCAACCACTATTTTTAAGGTAGCAACTACGATCAATGTCATAGAAATAATGTTAGCTTAGGTTTTTTGTATATATAGACTGCAGTTCAATCAATTACAAATAATGGGATCGAGAAAATATAACGATAACTGTTACAATTTCCAACTGCGAAATACATATTTGATTCATCCAAATAACACAGTAACTATTATTTATATACAAAATATTCAACTGACTTAACATGGGAATAGATTATTAACCAAATAACCATTGAATATATAGGTCAAAAGGCTACCAATGAGTATTTAATTCTACTTGTTGTAACAAAAATATGATTATTTAATTATATGACATAGAATCCATTTAAAGACTTGGTCTTTCAATCACTTATTTTGATTATCCAGCAATCCTAGTTTTAGTGCTTGTGGGTGATTGTTTTTTTTTCTTTCTCTTATTTACTGATGTATCGACTCACTTTTTTTTCTCTTTCTCACAAACATATATTGCTGAGTGCCATTTCCCCACTATTATGAACAATATGAGTTTCCAAAATCGTAATAGAGCCTAGCAACAACAGTTGAAAAAAAAGAAATTACTATTACTTACTATTTGAAAATACTCTTAATAATTCTTCGTGTAGTACACGTCTGATACAATCCGATGTTATAGTTGGCAAGGCATTAACACGTGATTCTAAATTATGCAACATATTTGTTTTCATTGAATGATTTGGATCTTGTATATTCGATAAGATTTTATTCATATTTTCAGAAATTTTTGCATAACGACGTGCAGAATCCCCTTGAACAGTTCGTACTGGAATGTTTTTGTAAAAACAAAAAAAAACATAATTGGTGACCAAGTATGATCAATAAGAGAAAGGAATTTATTATTACATTTAATAGAGTATCATATATACTACCAAATAATATGAAAAGTAAGTATTCTTTCAACTTCATCTATTATTTGGTTATTTTATCTTGCTCTTATTGTGTATACAAGTCGGAAGACAGTACTATAATGATTACAAGATAAAAGTTAGACGTATTTACAAGATATAAATAAAATTTTACATTTTAATGGTTAGTGGCGATCTGAGCCACGTCACTTAACATCTTAAAACAATGAACGTATTTACCATGAATATACAAATTAGGTAGTCTTGATCTAATAACATGGTTCCAAACATAAGTTAATGAATTCACAGACTGATGTCATATTTTGGTTTAACCATCTCTGGTTTTCTTCCAATCTACTTCTACACTACTAAGCATCGCTCGTCGAGGAAGGCGGTATTTAGGCATACGTAACATAAGTTTCAACCACTTAAGTTGACGAGGATTCACCACCTTATCAATCAATGCTAACGACTTTAAACCACGAAATGCTATTACCGGTCTCTTGAAACCGAGCTACAAACTAACACTACTGTTCGAGTTAAACTTTATGAAGAACTAACACCAGAACTCATAGCTTCAAGTGGTGTTCGTCAGGGTAATCCATTTACCCAATTTTCATAGGCATCCCTTCTAGAGATAACACTTGTCGTCTGACTTTTCAGGAATCAATATCCCAGGAGACTCACTTGTTGACTTAGAATACACAGATGATATAGCTCTATCGGGAGAAGACTATGGAAAGATGAAAAAACCACCTTGAGAAACAACGAAAGCATATTCAGAATGCGGTTCTTTCCATCTAAATACAAAATGTTGCATCAGGACTAGTGTATATCAACGCTTGAAATAAGGACAGGAAGCGAACTAGTTGAGCGTACTGATCACATCATTTATCTTGGAAGTCTGATCAACTGGTTTTGATTAGATTCTGACGAAATCTCGGCACGAATTTAGAAATCTCAAATGATTTTTGTCAGCTTCAGTCACTTGTGGCGTATGCGAGATTATTGCCTGCCAACTAAAGGACGAGTATACTGTTCACCAGTTAACTCCGTGGCCTTTAAAACACAGGATGTTTTCAGGCTACTAATATTCGATCATACATGTCTCTACACCATTATTTGTATATTTTAGGATCACACAATTGGTGAATCTGAGCTTACATGCAGGGTTCTAAGCAAGAATGAAAAATCAATTGACGAGGTAATGAACGTTTACTGATTGAGACAGTTAGGATACGTATTACGTGCGCCTAATCACCGAATACCTCGATGTGCGACGGCTTATGAAGAACTGGTTTGGAGAAACTATAGGGGTGTAAACTACTTGATATAGGTTCACACAATCATCGTTGTCACTGGTTGAAAACTTTGAGAGTGACATGACGCACATTCTATTACAGGAACGTAGATTCATTCATTCATTCTCCCTCCCCCCTTTAGATTCTAATTTTCTAACTATCTTGTGATTTCTCACCTCATGAATTCATATTTTTCTCAATTATATTGTCTATGTTTGATCGTTTGTGCCACCACTAATACTGTTACTACCTTTATTACTCTGGTACTTGTTCTGACAATTTTACCTCTTTATGTTAATTGGTTGTGACAACTTGAACTGATACACACAAGTGTCACATTCAATGTTGTTT